>NC_045640.1:70440689-71091317 GCF_009829145.1 Chiroxiphia lanceolata | reverse complement strand
TCAGAAGCACAGATTCTACCCTAAAACTTAAAGAAAAGCAGAATGCTGGAATGGAAACATGCAATGAAAAGAATTCAGTACCCACCCTAGATTTGGAATTGCCCATTCCCATCTCAATGTCCTTCTGCAGCCGTCTCCTCCTGCACTTAGAAAAGTTAATGATCCTCATGATGAAATAGAAAAACGATTTGGGGCTTGGTACAAGACTGAAGGGTGGAGGTAACGTTTTTCCATCATCAAAATATGACAACCAGAGTTTAGAACGAGCAAATTTCCACTCCACATCACTGTCATCCTGTGTTAAGAAACAAAACCAGGTATTTGCTTGATTTTTATGAAATCTCAAACTTTTTTCAAATGAAACTTCTTTTAAATATTGACCCTTTCTGGTTTTACATAAGATGTTATTTGCTTGCTGGTAAGACTTGCAGGAGTTCTGCAGAAATGCAACCACTTTATTGAGTTTGTTTTAACCAAATTTCACTTGTCTCTTTATGGCAACATTTCATTGATAATACTTAGTTCAAGCATGTGAAGCATTTCAACAAGCATTATATTTGCACTGAGTGCAAGCCAACATATAAACTCCTTGCTATTTAAAGTGGAACTTTTGGTGGGGTTTAAGGCTTTGTTTTTTTTATTGGAAAGGTCACATGAGTTTGGTACTCACACAAGTGTTGGAGTATTAGATTCAAGGCAGACATGGCTTAAAATGGTTGTGCTCACAGCTCTTTACATAACCATGATTAATAACTCTGATTTATAACAGAGCGCAGAAAATACAAACTTTGTTGTCATAAAGAAATCATTAAATACTGACAAACTTATTTTGTCCTAATAGATTCTTACTGCAGTATTCCAAAGCTGAACCTGGATGATTCCAAAGGTGAAATGTTTATTATAATATATATATTTATTATCATATATATATTCCTGCTGAGATCTCTGACATTTCCCAGAACTCACTGAAAGTACTGGCAATTATATATCCATTTGTACACTGTGTCTTAGTCCTTTTCCTGTTTGTGTGGGTGTGTGCCTGCATCTGTGTGAATGTAATACTCTTTGAACTCATGGTCTGGAAAGCTGGCACTATAAATATACTTTTACTTTTATTTCAGCAACTTAATTTAATTTTTAAACCCAAGGACCTTCATTACTTTAAATTTTCTGTTTGTTTGTTTTTTTTAATTGGCCTTGGATGCTAAATATACTATTTAATTATCTTTAAAAATGAACATACTTTGTCATCATACTGAAACTCAGAATATATCTCTTTTAATAAGCAATGCAGCCAATAACATTTTGTGAAATTTAAATTATTTGTTCAACTGAGCCATTTGGCAAGTTTGAAGAAATACTGTGCTTTTGAGGCATATAGCAAAGCTCAGTAAATCTAAGATCAAGTTTAAATATTGTACCTGAAGTGAAAAAAAGCACATATCACAAAGAAAGTGTGTAAGCAATAAAAAGCATGGCTCAGTCATAATGGTCCTGAAGAGGATCACCTGCATCATACTCCAGGTACAGAGGCATAGAAATGGTAATGAACTACGTCCAGTGTATCACTGCTATGCATAAGTGCCTAACTCATTTGAGGGTTAGAACTAAACCCCAGATTTCCATTAAAGAACATGTCAAAATACATTTAATCTATAACCTAATGATCTTTCAAATACTGAAGCACACTCTGTTAAAAGGAAACATGCAATAAGAACTCTAAGGAAATTAGGAACGAACCACCCACGTCCCAAATTTTACACCCAGTTCCTTTGTTTCCTACTTCCCAGCAGCTTTCATTTCAGTATTACTTCAGATTTTAAGATTTCTGAGGGGATGACATCTCCTTAGATGCATATACACGGCACAGGAACTACTTGTTTAGATCCTGTAAGGTTCTGCAGCTTGGCTGGGTTGTTAAAATCAGCCCTGTTTTATATCTCTTGTGATATCCCTTACTGAGGTAATCTCCTCTTTGTACTTTTGCATATCGAGATGTGCTCATGGAAATAATTCCTAGTAACTCTACCCCTTTTTCAACATAACAAAAGAGAACAAGTTGAGAACAGAGCCCACCTCAATTTCCTGATAGGAACTATTGATCATAGCAATGAGCATGTTGAGCAGAACTACCACCATTGTCACGTTGTATATGCCATAAAGAACATAACCGATGTTCTCTATGAACTTGTGATCGTATTTGAGGACAACAGAGGTGACTTCAGACAAGCCAAATATTGACCAAAATAAGGTCTTGAAACTTTCTTCCACTCTGTAGGGAAAAAAAAAAAACGAGGAAGGAATTATTACTAACTACACAAATAAATATAAGTTGTGTTTGCAGTGACTGATAAACAACCTCAATTAATTTGTCTGTGAATCAGGTTTGCAGAGCACTGATCAACAAGCAGGCAAGGAAGCTTTTTTCCAGTATATTCGATTTCTCCTCTGTGCTCCACCTATTCATCAGAGCTAATCTAGTTGTAACAATACATGCAGAACAACAGGCCAAGAACTAGAAAGGTATTTCATATCTAGGTTTTGAGATGAACCATAATTGCATCTCATTATTTTCCAGTCTAACTCTGCAGGGGCAGACTGTCCCTGTCCTAATAAAGTTAAAATGGGGCTGATGGGAACAAAACCACTGCTCTCCTTTCAAGAGCTTCTGATTAAACCTTGCATTAGGTCATTCAGAAGATATCAGGTAATATTTTCTTACAATTTGTTGCTCACATCTGTGTGATTAATATAGAGGTAAAAGTATTTTGGACTGCAGGAAACAAACAGGAAACAACTGGTCTTTTGTATTCTGTTTCTAAGGTCCTGAGACACCTGATTTCCTGCTGACTGTAACTGTCTTCAGTTTTATTTTACTGCTAGGAGAGAGCATACAGCATCTCACAGACTTTGCCACCTCAGTGAAGAAACCTGAAAGTCTCACACTGGCTTTTTACTTAAAATAAACTTCAGACTTACGTTGTAAAGGCCGGGTTTAGTTTAGCTCCAAGGTAGTAGGAATATAGTATGAACATCCCAATCATGAATGCAAGGAAGACCATAATGAAAAGGACCATAAACTTGAAGATGTCCTTAACAGTCCTTCCCAGTGAAATCTGCAGGGGCCCAAAGCTCTCATTTGCAGGCAGGATGTAGGCGATCCGAGAAAAGCTCAGGACGACAGCAATGGCATAAAGGCCTTCAGATATTATCTGAGGATCAGATGGGAGCCATTTATCTCTGGCTGGAAGATACAAAACACAGGGGTTACCCATTTATCACAATGTTGGGAAATAGGTCCTGACAGGATTTTTCCATTAACGTGTCTGAATTTAGCTGAGACAAATATTCGAGGAGTCTAATAGTTGCTATTCTATTCCTATTTCATTTAAGTCACAAATGATGAAAATAAGTTACATTACCTTCTGCTGGAAGAAAAAGAGACTTGAAGAAACATGACATTCTCTTCTACAGTTTGCATTTTAACTGAACTAAACAACAATAACTGATTCCTTATTGCTTTTCTCAACATGCCTGTATTATTAGCTGTCTTAATAAGCAGTATGCTAACCGGAAATTTATTCCTCTTTGATGTTTTATTGATGGGAAGTTAACAGTGTTGGTTGATGAACAATTTCCTTTAATAATCACACCAAGCCTTTGCCATTGTTACAAGTTCAGGATATAACCCTGTTCCCATAGTGATCATAAAGACTTTTGCCAATCACCTCAAAAGAAATTGGATCGTGGGTTTTACACACAATGTGCACAGAAACCACTGAGTTGTGTAGAAATTCTTAAATTACTATGTGAATTCATGCACCATCCTTAGCAAAATAACACTGTATTAAAATGTGCTTCATATCAAAATACCATGTGTTTCTAAATGTGTGTTTACATATTCACAAATTCAGATTGGTTACAAAGCAATTAACTTAAATAACAAAACCAAGTCTGCTGTTATAATATATTGAAGTTCATAAAGCACATGCTAAAATACACTGTCAGCAGCAAACACAGCATTTGCTTGTGTTGCAAATACAGATTCATCACACCTTTAATGACAATTTCTGCACTGCAATAAGTATTTAGTACTTCTATTCTATTTGAGCAGATCTTTACTTGACCTGCATCCTTCCTTCAGGAGGAAATGCCAGTGGATGTTTATGAATATGAATAACTATCAAACAACTGAACCAGGAAAAAAAATCACATCCAAATTTTATCTGTTGTGCAATAAGGCAAGAATAAAATGTGACTTGTGAATGTTTAAAATCAAGGGGGGTCAAGTTTAGCTCTAAGATAAAGAGATACAACAAAATTATGGGCAGCTACAATGGAACTGATTTTCTCCTTATGCCTATTACTTGGATTTAATATTCTAGCAAACTTATTTGTCAAGCTAGCCTCATAAAAACTGTTGTTTAAATATCACAGAAATAAAAATATTGAGGCACAAGAGGTTACACAGTGTCACAAACACAAACCCATACAGATATTAATCTTCGGGCTTCTAAATGCCAGTGCATCCATCAAGTTTTTCTACGTTCAGATCTGTTTTACAGAAAAGTTAAACTCACCATAAGTGAAATATTCTATTTCTGGAGGCAGTGTGACCTCAGAGAGATCATTCTCCTCGATGTAGTTGTCCACATACTGTTGTGCTTTCGTGGCCTGCAGGAATGCCAGAAGCCTCGCTGTGAAAGCGGCAATGAAAATGGACAGCATCCCGAAATCCAAAACGTTCCATAACTGCAGGATGTATTCCCTGGGTCCTTCCAGCCACAGCTCTTTGCATTCTGACCACATCATACCTGCAACAAGAAATTAAAAAGCACAGCAATGTTTGCCAAACTCTTTTTGTTTAAATTCTCTGCATTCTCCCATTTCATGAAACTGAGAAAAAATTCGCTCATTTTTTCTTGTCACAGCATCATCACCCACCTTGACTAAGGCTCTCTTGGTTTCAATAGGGTTGATCAAACAGAAAGATACTAATTGAGACTAATTAGTGGGGATAAAGCTCGGGCATCTCCACAAAGGGTAGCATAGAGCCATGACTTTGCAGTGGAAGTATTATGGCCTAACAACATAACTGTACTTCTAAAGGAGGAAAAATGTAAAATGTGGAAAAAAACCCTCCTCTCACTTTCTTACCATTCACACTCATAAACCACTTCTGAATCAGGTTGAATTTTTCCACAGGGACACAACTACCCAACAACACAGATGAGCAAATATACATGGCACAATTTACACTACTGATTCTCCACTTTACAGAATAAAATGCTTTTCAGCAGAGAAAATGGAATTTGGCTGGGTGTAGTTCAGATTTCTTACTCAAACATCTCCTCAGAAGTTAATTGACATGGATTTAATCCAGATCACAACCTCACAGAATCTACATTTTTTATATAATTTATATTTTAGAATTTATATCTGCATGATATAAACAATTGATATAAAGATAAAGGGGCCTTATACCTACCGAGTACCCATACCATGATCAGCATTTCTGTCCAGGTGAACTGGGTGGTCTTCACCCTAAAGATCTGCTTGGGGTAATCAGTAACAGTGACATTGGGTAGTGTTGATATACCCTCAAATCTGTCTGAAGCATTGAACACCAGCAGGCCTAGGAAAATAATGAAGGATGCTGCATGTGCCACAAATTTCATAAATGGGCTTCGAAGAATTCTTCCAAGCTGCAAAGGCAGAATGAAAGCAGTCACTCAGTTTTCTCAAAGGAACATCAGGCATTCCAGAAGCATAAACGGGCTCAGGACCATCAGCAAGCTCATTTTTAAAGGATACTCTTCCAAGTGCACTGAGCTGTGATGCTTCACTGTTTCAGAAGAAAGCCTCCCACAGGGAGCCTCATGGAATACGCTGTCCTGTTACTGAGCGTGCACGTCATTCCATACACTCTAGATGGCAATGTTTGAGGGGAAACACTCCAAGGAATTACAGATGTACAACGGCAGTGACCAGAAGGAGTTTGTAAAGCAAGGCCAGGGAAAGATAAATTATTAAAATCTTCAAGTAGCAAAATGTTTTCCCTACCAACAAGAGTGTACTATGAGCTTGTCTGTGACTATAGCTCTAGGAAAAATTACAGTTGTCTGTCTCTGGCTATTGTACTCCATCCTCAGAACATATGTTCAGATATAGAAGTGCCAAATAAGTACCTGTACCTACTAAAAATAATTAATTGTTCCACAAAATGGACTAAGAAAAATAAGGTCAGAAATATTAATGATTTTCAAATAAATTCAACAGGTTCAGTTCACATCTGCACCTGGTAAAAGAACAGAGCAGCAGCAGCAGGGGCAGTCTGTCTGTACCGAAGGAGAAGACCTGCAGAATATCAGACTCTTACTTCAAGGAATGGTTTTCCTGGAATTTGGGTCAGATGCTGGGAACTAGGCAGACCAGCACACACTAAACTGCATTTACTACCTGTGCAAACAGTCCCAGGTTCCTTTCCTGCTCCTGACCTTTAGAAAGCCTTCTGTAATTGCAGTATCAACTGACCTGAATGTATAGCAGTTTATTTGACATGAGCACTAGGAAAAACATCAGGTGTTTCTGGCACTGGGAATTAAAGCTCAAGGACAAATGTCACTTTGCCATGTTGGACACCAGCTAAAAATATACTAATGTGTTTCTATGATATGGAGCTGTGAGTGAGGGATATATTTACTGAAGATATTAATGGAAAGTGACATTTCAGAGAATAATGAGAGTAACAATTACACTATTTCCATAAAGGTTTATCTTTAAAGCAAATAAATATTTAACCCAGAGAAAAGATCGGGTTCCCTTCAAATATGTAGAAGCGGAGGAAAATTGTATCCTTCTTGAGATGAATTACAAGAGTAAAATAGAAATGAAACTCACATTTCTTTGCTGTACACTTGTTAAGGAAATAAAATTGAAGGACCACATTCAGCACAGAAGTAAATTCACATTACATTTCAAAAAAAATTTAAGTAACAGAGAAATCTTCCTCCATCTGATTTACCAAAGATCTACCAAATGTACTTCATTTGCAAACTATTCACGTGCCACAGACTACCAGGATTCCAAAGAAACTACTGCTATTACTTTCCTTGGGAGATCATCAGGAAAGCTGAAAGCACCCTTACACTTTCACATCATTTTAAGAAGCTAAGAGTTTACACTTATGCTCTTTTACAAATATATCCTATCACGTGGTTGGAATACTGCATTTAGTTTAATTTCTGCTCTATGGTTCAGCTGGTAAACAGACCTCCTAGGGCAGGAATAACAAATATTTTACTTAAGATTAAGTTCTGCATCAGTGAAGTCAACAGATGTTCTGCTAATGGTTTATGTGGGAACAGCATGAGACCTTAAGATGCCATCAGAGGAGACTTAACAAAAAATTTGAGTGGTGACTTTCAAAAAACCCACGTTACTACTACAGATATAATTACATAGCAGAGACTGTGAGGTGAGCACGTTCTGCAGAAATTTAAAAAAGAAAAAAAAAAGCTCTCAGAGAAGGTTATTTTTCTTTCTTTAAACTTAACATCAGTTTATTTTCATGCTTCATCACTGTGGTCCCCTCTTCACAGTGCAAATAAAACAAGTAGCATCTTTTGGCTCAAGATTAGAGAACGCTAAAAATATCATTAATTAATTAAAATTTGGAAGCAGCAGAATTGGAGGTACAATACTGCATGTTAACTGCCAGAAATTGAAAACCAGCTCCCAGAACGTTACAAGAGAGGTAATTTATAAAATTCAGTACCCTGCTACACGGCGCGATCCAATAACCAATGGCTAGAAATGGAAGGCCCAGTGCCACAACCAGCACAACCAGACACTTGATAGCAATGGTCTGCTCCCGTAATCCTGAGAGGTTTTCATACCAGATAGTCAGGAGCTGTTGCTGACAGTTTGGATGGGCCACAAACTGCAAGGAAAAAGAAACAAAACATGTTATCAATAAGAAGAGTTATGTAACTGCTACGTACACAGCCACGATCACCATGCTAGGTGTTACACAGAAAGGATTAGAAAATAATCCTGGTAACGCTGATAATTTGGGTTAAGAGTGAGATTTGGTATCAGCTGGTTATACTTTCGAAAAAATAATTAAAATACTGTAAATCTTGGATACCCATTTTATTATCCCTTGTACTCAGTAGAGATCATTACGTACTATACACACTGTTGTTTGCCAGGTCTTGCCTGCAAAACTCCATTAATATTCCAAATCTCATTAAAAAGTGCATAGAGTAGTACAACAGGACCGACTTCTTAAAGAAAATCAAATTAAATCATTGGCAATGAAAACAGGGAACTTTAAAGCTCTCAAGAAGAGAAATCTGAAGCTGTTGCATGAACTTTAAAAGGAGAAGCAATCTTCATACTTTAATCTACTTTGCTCTAAAATTAAAGTCCCTAAGCATTTTGGTGTGTGATTCATTAGCCAGTTCACATATTAATGCGGCTTGTACATAGAGTGGATTGGCCAACAGAAATAAATAAAAAGATTGTAAAAGTCTTTTAAGAAATTAACGTCAACTCAAACTATATTTCTATTCTTTTTTCCTAGGCTGTCACCTTTGAAGCTTATGCAGCATAAAACCTGCCAGCCTGGCCCATTTGAGAAGAAGAGATTGGTTTTTTGTGTGCTTGTGCATTCTGACATATGCCCCCAGTCTCTTCTTTCAGTAAGATAAATTTCATTGTCAACTCAGGACATCAAAGGGACAAATCCCACAGCAGATTAACTGCGGACAAAGGCAGGAAAGTAAATAATTATTTCAAATTACAAAGACATTTTTAAAATCAGGCTTAAAACCGTAGGGAAGAGGGGAGAAGAAACACCCACGTCATTCCTTCTAGTACCAGAGGGAACGGGAAGAAACAGTAAAGGAGCTTTAAAGGAGCTCTGGCATCTCACCCAGAGCTCTGTGCTGGTTTATTCCTCCTGTTCTATCAACATTTGGATCTGACACTAAGAGGAGATCTGCCTGGCTATAATTTTCCCCAGAAAAGGGAAGATTTAGTGAATAAGATGCCAAGAGTTATGGGCAAGTTCTTCTCGGGCAGTGAGTCTGAGGGCTCTCGAGAAGATCTCAGTGACTCATTTAACTGTTGGCAACTGCACAACGTGCAGCACATCCAAGCCCTCGGAGCAAGTTCTGTCACTTCTCAGCCATAAAAGCTCTGAAACTCATCCTTCTTCTCTCTGTGTCTACTGAAATATTTCAATTTATGATTGCGTTGGTTTTATTTTCAGCAACTGTAAACCCTTCTATGCCCATCCATCTTCTGTGTGTGTGTGTTCCTGTATTATCTGTCTCCCGTCACAGCTTCATCTCCTCCAAGGACAGTAGGTCCCCATCACATTTTAAGTACTTTTTTTTACCTATTGATCACATCATCCTACAACCTTTCTGCATTTCTCTTCTCTCATTTTACTTTCCATGCAGCATCATACTTTCCATTACATATGTTGATCTATTATCAACATATATTATCACATTGATCTAATATTTTCAGATTCAGTCCAAACCCCAGTGAACAAAAAAGATGCCTGAGGACAGTAGCTGGTAACTAAAAGAAATTAAAAAACACCAATTTTAATGTAGCTGCTTTTCTGAGCACAATTGACTGTAACATTTCTGATGTTTTCAGTTTCATGACCACGAACCAAGTCATCAGTATGTAAATATTTTTCTCTATGACTAAGAGTGATTATAATGTTATTTATTCCTACCATCCTAATGGCTGAGTTTAGACGTAGCAAGAGCAGATCCTGGCACGGTCTGATACACAAGCACACAACACACAAAGAGAATTTTGTATCTTCTTTCTTATCTATCGATTCAAAACTTCAGCGTTTGAAAATTAAATCCTGTGATTTCACTCCAACCTTTATTGATTTCACTCAGAAATTCCGTTCTGATTTTTTATCCTGGCAAGAACTGCAGAACTTGGTCCAGTGTCAGCTCTTCTCTGAAATTTTATTGGCAATCTAAAGACAGAGTTGAGACACAAAACTAAAAGCACTACTGCAGCAGCAATTCAGCATACAAAGCAAGACTACTTGTTCTAACTCCTTTTTTTTTCTCTCCCCTTAATTCCCTCAGTCCTTCACTATTGGGGCTGCAGTTTCAGTCTGAACCTTACCTTTGAAATAATATCATGTTTAAAAGATGGGCTAAACTCTGATGCAGTACCTGGGGTATTAAGTGCAAGAGTTTCATTACTAATAGAATTAAAACCTCCATTTCCCTGGCAGTGAACTTCTGAGCACATTTGCTCACTTGTCATATGCTTTTTCCTCCCTCTGAAAAGGGCATATGGCTCATTAACTATTTCATGGACCTGTAGTTCTGTGTGCACCAGGGAACTGACCTTAATGTAACTGACCCAGAAGCACAGCTAGAAATATGGAAAGCTAAGGAACACAGCCACAGCCTTGTCTGCTTCCTGCAGTTAGAGGGCTGAAATAATCCCGTGTGGAGTTCCCACATCTGAATCCCTTCCAGTCAGAATATCACTGTCATCTGTCCCATCTGTGATGGAGCAAAGCCCAGCAAATCAAAGGACCACCATGGCAGAGACATTTCCTGGCTCAATCCTTGTCATGCCCTCTGTAATGGCCACTTACAGGGAACATGTATCAATATGGTAACAACTCTGCAGCATCTATTTCCTTTCACCAAGATCATTAGTCTTGTAGGTCTTGAACTGTATTTGTCATTTGTCAACACTTTGAGTTTCTCTCTTGCAAGAGAACAAGTTTGCTATGTGGAATTGCCTTTTTTTTCTTCCCCACTATGCAGATCTTTGTTATTCTTAACAGATCTGTGTGGCCCTTTGCTCAGCAATGAATTTCATCAGTGACAATAACCTCTTAAAAGAAAACCACAGTCTACAGCAAGAAAGCTGAGACACGAGTCTCAACGTTTGTACACATTAAAATGCAACAGCATAAAGAATTTATGTGATACTTAGACACTTAACATGCTCATGCACTTTGATTTTTTCCCCCCTGTTCCATTCTTTTTAATTAATTTAGTGCTTGTATATATTTACCTTGAATTTTGGTAATTAATGTGCATTTATCTGCTGTAGATCAATTCTACATTGGAAATGGTGATTTGCTGCTTGGGATCTGTGTTTAGAATTTTTGTTAGCAATCTTTTGGGGACATGATAAACACCAGCATTTCCCAGTTGTTCTGGCAGGGTGCTCACAACCCATTTTATGTGGCAGATTGGCTCGAGAGGTTGCCACAGAATACAGGGTTATTTATTCTGAGAAACACAAGGCTTCTTGTGGAGATGATGAAACCATAATGGCTGTAAAGAATGGAAATTATGCTAATCATGTAAATAGGTAGCTGTAAATAATACATAGGCACTGCTGTATTTCCTGGGTCCTCTCACAGCAGGACTCAGTATGAACTAGTCTCTGCACTAGAGTAGTGTGGGATCTTGAGGAGAACAACACAGCAATACAATAAAAGCTGCTATGGATATGTATTATGTCAAATTGGTGATACACAGCTCCATTTTTCAGTGCATAACATTCATTCACAACATAACTGTTCATTAAAAATTTCTTTGAGAGGGGCATCAACTGAAAACACATTGTACTCTCCAAAACACTAATCAACCCAAGTGCAAAGATGAACTGATTAACCAGCCACAGACATATTCCATACATTTTCAGGGCTGAATTTTAAAATATTTTTAAAGGAACGCACAGAGTAGATTTCTCACTACAACTCACATCGTTGCAGATGAGCTGATTTACTGTCATACTTTGAAATAAATTCATAAATAATACACTTAATGTCAGCTTAAATGTTCTCTCTCCTTTTTTTGAAGTAGTGAAAGGGAGACTTTTTAAAAAAAAAAAATCAACAAAAAAACCCCCATGTGTTGATAGGAACACTATTAGAAGGCTGCAAGACTTACTTCCCAGAATTTTCTTGCTGAATCGAGTTACTTAACGTAGGAAGTAAAAGTAATAAAAATAAATAATGAACAGAACAGATATTTTCATGGGTTGTCACCAACAGTTTCACCTAGACAGCCTTTGGATTAGATATTATCACAGAAACTGGCATAAAGACACATCCTTACTTTTTCCTGAGTGAAAATCTGGCTCCACTGAAATGTCTGCTTTTGGATTAATCGGGAGAAGGATCTGACCGACTGTCACAGCCTTGCCAGCACACCTGATCTATGTCATTAAAACCTCCTGCCACTTCTCAGCTGTGGGAAGTAGATTAAACTAAACTCCTTCATTACAGTCCCCTTCTGCCAGCTCCTGCCTTGTGAGAGTCTTGATTGCACACACCCTGTCTCAGTAAGCGATCCGACCGAGGGTTCATAAAACCTGCGGAATGATGGGATGGCACCTCTCCCGCAAGCACCGGCTGGGAGGAGTTACCTTTTTGACCTCGTACTTGATGGCCAGTTTGACACGGCTCAGGGAGGCTCTGTGTCTCTGCGCTTCCACCGGCTCCGAGGTTAAATCCCCGTTCAGGATGGCCTCCACTTCCTCCGAGTCCCGGCAGAGATCGAGGACACCGACCACAAAGTCCTTGCACTGCATGGACAGCTTGCGATAGTCATTCTGAAACGGGAGGGGTACAGAAGACGGCCCGTGACAAACACTTAGGAGCCAGCGGGGAGGAAAGAAGAACCTGTACAAGTCACTGAAAATTAACAGTGTCTGACTTTCACCACGTCGGGGTGGGAGCGTATTACAGAATCTTCGTACGGCAGAACCAATTATTCTGTGACACGAGGTGGACATCGAACAGCAGATGGTGGCAGCTGTTTAACAGAGCATGGGAACACGACACAATAGAGTAATAAAATAAGCTGGATGGGCAACAAGGGAAAGCTGAATGGACAAATAAGTATTGCACAGACAAACCAGGACTTACTTGAAAAAGTAATCTCACTGTTGCAAAAATTTTGCAGACAACTAATGAAATCATTCTTACAGTGTTGCCTCCCAGGCTATGAATACATTTCAGCTCTTTCTACGCTGCTGAAATGGTTGCTTACTCTTTACTCTGATGTATCCTGGATTCATTTCCCTTTTTTGCCCCCCCCCTCTCTGCTTTGGACTTACCCTTGGAACAGCTCACACCCAACAATGTGCACAGTGGATTACAAAGTAACTGCACAGAACAACTGTGGCACGAATTTGGACACCAATATTGTGGGCAAAATACCCTAAAATTCCTGTTTAGGCAGTACAGAAACCAGCTTCTTCAAAGGACAGCTCAAAGGTATCAGGCTCCTCGATCATTCTCTAAGAGACAACCTTTCCTCTGACAACACTGCTGAACTAGAGACATTTCTGAAAACCTCAACCCTTTTATCTAAGAGCTCTGTCCACCTTTCCCTTCCTCCCCTTCACTTCCCTGTCTATACCTCTCACACACCATTCCTTTTATGACTATTTCTTTAATCTCCATCGTGTTTTCTCTCGCTCCATCAGCTTTTCCTTCCATTACTGCTGGAATTGACAGCTCTTCTTGCATTACCTTCTGAGAGTATATGAAGCCAACGCTTTCTTTCTGTTATTAAAAACATCTCCCTCCTCCAATTCAGAGTCTTTTCATAACCCCTCAGCACTCAACATAGCTTATGTCTTATTCTTGAGGTGCTACCTTTAAACTTCTCAGTTGCTCCTGTATGGCAACATCACAAAGATTTGCTTCTTTTTCATCTCCTCCCTCTTCTGACAACAACATCTGTGGCTCCATTTCAAAATTTTTAGATTAGCTCTGTAAGGTACGTCTGAATCTTTGCTTGCACTTTGGTTTATATTTGTATATGTCTCCCACCATCTCTGTGACATCACCTATAAGGTCTCATCTGATCTCTACTTCAGCAGAAACCTTGGTCTTCGTTTTTGTGTCCACATCCTCTCAGATAGATTTCCAGAGCTTCCAGATCTGAGATGTAGCCTCTGATTTCCTCAAGTGAGCTGGAGAAGGAAACTTGACTGAACCTGCCAATTTTACCTTGTTGTATCAAGTGCTTCAGTGCCCAACTGGAAACAGCACAGCCTTCTTTTTCAATGACTTCACAGTTTTTCTTCTCTCTATTTTTTTCCCCACTAGGCCATCAAAACACTAGTTTGAGTCCTCTGTTTCTTCATTTGTGTGTGTTTACTGTTCATTTCCAGATGCTGCCTTTTTAAAATCACTTTTTGGGGGTATAGATTTTCCCTTTGAGGTGCCTATCTCCTAAAAAATGCTTCCTTATTGCTTCCACCCTCATAATTTTCTCATTTAATCTCAATTTTTTTCCTAAAATCCTCACCTTTCCCTCCTTTCCTAAGTAATTTTACTTCCTTCTACTGCTAGTTTTGCTAAATTCTCAACTTAGGATCTATATAATGGGACAAACTAATGTACTCTCAGTAGTTTCAAATTATTTTGGGAAATGATGGGAAAAGAGACTGCATAGGATAACTGCAAGAATCAGCCATTGATCCCATAGGTCAGATTCAGATATGAATCAAAATGAAACACTACTGGAGACAAACAAATACTACTAGGAATTGTGTTATTGCATAAGACTAACATCCCAGATACAGATTTGGAAACAACCAGTCCTAATCATAGACCTAAACAGGAGCCAGTTATTTCCTTTGGTCATAGAGGACAAATTAATTCAGTTGTCAGGGAACCAACAGGATGTAAGGTTATTTTAGATTTGTTTTTGGTAACCAAGGAGAACAGTACAGAAGAGCCAATTATAAAAATAATACTGGGATGCTTGATTAAACTCAGGGAAGGGATCCTACAAAGATAAAATACGTGCAAAGGAAGACTCCAGGATGGTGGCTAGAACAGTGGCAGTCATTAAAAAAAAAAAAAAGATAAAAGAGGAACAGTCTTTCTTGACAGTCTGGTCAAGGAAGAGTTTCATCACAGGGGCCAAAAACTGTAAGTATGAACTGCTAGAATTCAGGTTACAGAGGATATTCAGCAAAGCACAAAGAGGTAAGACAATGTAAAAAGAAGATGGGGATTTTCTTAACTGAACACAAAGGAGTGACTAAAGTCAATCTAGGAAAGCCAAAACCAAAACCAAGCCTTCAGTTTACTGAAACCCTGTGTTCTTAAAACTCTTTATATTGTTTTTACAACAGAGTTATTATGTATCTGTGAGAACCTGAACATCCTTAAACATCCAATTTCAAGCAAGAGTTGCTTACACTTTCCACTACAGCTGAAGGCAGGCATTTACAGAGATGGCTGAGCAAAAACCATACTAATCATCAGATACAGCTTAACATGAATCCAACCGCAATAAAACTGGTAATCACATTTTCTTTAACACTATGAAGTAGCTGTATGCAGTGCATGGGAAGATACACTAATGTTTCACTGATTTCAGTAGTAGGTACAATATGGCTAAAAGAGAAACTACATTCTTTCTGCCTGACTTTGCAGGCACCTGTAGCTTTTTTATTATTTTAAAGTACTTGTTTTGGTGTTATTTCTACCTACCCTATACTTCAAGGTGGCATCTCATTATGGTTTAATACAGTGTAGTTTAGCTGGTTTTGTATTATTCAAGCGCTTTATAACCAAATTTTGTTCTTGTATGAATGAACATGGGCTGTCCAGTTGCAGGGAGAGGCTTCATTTACAAAGTCTTTTCTCAATCCTTTGTTAAATGTGAAGAGAAAGGAGAAATAATGGGCTTCTAATAGTTAGGAAATAACAGTAGTTATTCTTGCTAAAGGTTCACTCCTTTTTCTTTACTATTTAACTCTTTTTCCTTAAAATAACACAAATGTAAAGCCAAAAGGTACATTACTGAGAAGTTACTTTCTCAGTTAGCACAGACCAAGCAAGAACATATTTTCACTTGCAATTACAATTGTGAAACCTTGCCTACAAATGGCAAAAGGGGGACAAACTGCAGCTGCAGTAGTATCTCATGAAGACTGTTAATTCAATAGACCACAGATGGTTTCATTTTGCTGTTCTCTCATGGATGGAGACTCATCCCCTCAAGTGTGTCAGAGCTCCTGCCTGATCCTGGCAGAGGGTGCAAAGCTTCTGCTCTCACAGCTCACACCGTGTTAACTGGTATCCCAAAAAAATACACTCATCCAGTCTAGAATAGCCCTGCTGGCTCCAGAAGGACAGACTGCTTTGCATGGGCTATTTGCCTACCATGCATATTTACCCACATTTCTACTGAATAACAGTGCTACGTTTTTCTTTGATAGGTGGATAGGCCACCTGCTTATAAAAGTTATGCTTATTGCCAGATAAGATTAAAGATAGGATGGATTAAGTTTTATTGTGTCAAATTTAGGGATTAAATACAGGCTATGTTACTTACAAATGCTGTTATGAGAACTGAAAACCAGTATGTGCATTCCTAATACCCAACTCCGGCTTTGAATCTTACGCTAGGAAAACTTGTCAGATTTCCCTCTCCAGGTCTTTACTTACTTATGTATTAGCAAATCAAATTTATCCCAGTCTATTTGATTGCTTTACAGAATTAAACAGACAAACACTACCCACATTGTGACCGTGGGATCCAATTCTTAAACAATCTTCTACCTCCGGGGTATTGTGTGAATATCAGAAACCTGCATCTGTGGTCTCAGTCATACACATCCACTTGTGTTTACTCTTCAGAACATACAAACGCAGCCACCAGATCACTCACCCCTTTCATGTCCTAAACAAGGCTACGAGAACTCCCTGTGTGGAGGTGAAAGGACCTGTGCAAGCTGACAGCTTGGTGACATGAAGCTGATCTTCAGGAGAACACCAAACAGAGTAGGCACCGATATTATACAGCAGGGCTCTTGGCCTAATTTCCATCATAACACAGGGACTCTGATTCCTTAATCAACAAAGTGCTTCTCCAATTAATTCACAGCCTAATTCAGCTGGTTTTACTAGTTATAGCATCTTAAATGTTATCTCTCGCAAAAAAAAAATAAATTAACAATTACATGAAGATCTTTGTAACATCAGAAATATCAGCCTACAATCACAGACACTGTGGGTGATATTGGTATGTATAAAGGACAACTGATGATGACTGGGATTGCAGAGCTGTGTCTCATGAGCAATTTTGGAGGACTCTGGCCCACATCAACGTTTGGATCTCAGGCTGCCCAACTCTCTGCCTGTTCTGTTCTCACTCCTCACATCAAAAACTACCTCCTAAATTCATCTAGAATTTTTACAAAGAACACATCAATGTATGCAAAGAACGAAGGACATGAACATGGGCTGATTTCACCCAGGATTTTTTAAACTATTCCAAAGAAACTGTACACTGAGCAATCCCATGCAGTCAGAGATGTAGAGATGCTTTCTGTTACATTCCTCTAAGCACCACATTTCACAAGTATTCACAACCACATAACTAGTTCACACAGCCATTATATGCAATCATAAATTTATGCTATTAAATGTGTTGTGTATTAAATGGCCACTTTGAGATCACATCTATACTCAGTTTGCACACACAACTGTATATGCAAATCAAGCACATAATTGCACTGCCGATTATGGATCTGGGCCCTGTCCTTCCAAAAGCTGGACCTAAACGTAGATCAAGCTTGAATATTCTTTGTTAGTTCAGCTGAGATAACACTATGTAAATTTACTTGGAACAGGGACAGATTCCGCTTTTGGATGCACGTCCACATCTTCCGTCAGTTCCAGGAGGAGCTTTTAGCAGAACTGGGAACAGGGATTTATCCTATATAAAGCAGGATTATGATCTTTTTGATCCTTGCTAGAGCAATTCCAGCTGGGAGAATCGAGCTTGCTTACACAGGACGGTATTTAGTTGAAAGCTGGTAAAAAGAGATTATCTGTGATTTTTAGCTACCTTGTCCTTTTTTCCTATGGTGACTCCAAAGGAAAGTTCCATCAGCTGTTCTGACTACTACGAATTCTCCCATCCCTGTGCAGTAACAGTTTTAAAGTTCTCAGGGAAGAGGGTAAATATCAATTAACTTTAGTAACCCACAGCAGCCACAGTGGCCAGGGGCTGCTAAAAATAGAAGAACAAGAAAACATAAAAATTGGGAATATTTTGTATTGCAAAGTGCTACTGGGACCAGAAAACACAATCCTCCAGCTATGGTAATGAACACTTATTTACATTAAGACAAGATACAGTTCCAGACTGAGCTTCCCTGGACAGTCTGTCAGGTACAAAGCAATGCACCTCAGAGATCTCCAACCACTCATAAAGACAGATGCCATTAGAACAGCCTTCCATAACTTTCTCTACCTTAAACAGGTATTGTCCTTTTCAACAAAAGAAAGGAATTGGACCAGCAAATTTGATATCCTTGGAAAACACTTTCTGATCAGGTACATTGGTAATAAAAGTCCTTATAAATATCAGAATTGGTGAATGAGCCCAGAGCAAAGCAGAATTCTGGTTTTGCATCTCACACCCAGAACTTAGTCAACAAGGTTGCTTTCTCTCTAATTATGTAGTAGAAACTCAGGTGAGCACTTAGAAGGGAGGCAAGAAAAAAGAAAATCCAGAGAGGGAACAGAATAGAAGAAAGTAAGGGAAGAAGACAAATGGATGCAAAAAACAAAAAGAAGTAAAAGCACCAAGAAGAAACTAAACAAACAAAATACAGGAAGAAGAGCAAAAGGACCAACAGCAGCTTGGAACAAGGATTTCACAAACGAGTAGGAAGTAAGGAGGCTTGAAGATGGAAGAAGTGGAGTGCAATGGTCTTTAGGGCTTCAGTTTCCTCATCTATTGTTACTCATTTTCAGTCCTTATTTTTGGCTACGTGTCTTGTATCTCCCAAGAAAAATGAGTGTTCACTGGTTTCTTTGAATCCTTTCTCCTTTCTTCTGAAGAGAAAATGAAAAAAAAAACAAACAAACAAAATCAGGGTAATTAATCAGGTTTTCTTTAATATTCTCAGGGAGCTGACTATCATGAGTGAATGTTCTAAGCCACCTTCCCACATTTCTAATACTGTTGTGCAAACCCCAGTTTGTTCATTAGAATTTGTTAGTATAAATCATAAGCGACAGAGGCAGACGGGACTTTGCATATGCAAAAGATACAAGGTTCAATTTAACAAGCATTTACCAGGAAACTTTACCCTCAGGTGTTTTTAAACAGGTTCAACCCATATTCTTTGTCTGTGAAAAAACCACCTAGAACAGTATTTTTTTGTATGACTGCTCTGAGTCCTAGAAGCGGAGCATGTATAGGAAACTTTGTGGGACTTAACGGATCACAGATATTAAGAATAAACCATGAATATTATCAAAAGTCCCTTTAAACAGATTTGTCCTTTTTTTTTTTTTTTTGTGGGAGACAAACTGTTCTGCCCATTTTTCTTCACCCTGAAACAAAGGCACTCAGTGTTGTGCTACAGATTGAATTTGATGGGAATACTTGAGCATTTCCCAGTGCTGATCCTAGAGGAGAACGCAGCAGAAGTCTATCGGTCATTCCGCTTCACGGGGAGGGTGAATGTTGGACTAGAAGTCTTTTCCTCTGGGACATGAGCACGTTCAGATGACATATCTATGGGAAAGAAAGCCTTGAACACACAGTCACAGATGGGACCCCAGGCAAAGAGTCAACTCTCCTGCCAGGCTTGGTAGAAACAGAAAAAAACCGCCCTGAGATGCGTAGGAATCAGAAGGGAAAAAAGAGACAGATGTGATGTCAATGAGGAGAGTCATTATTTCACTGGAATGTTTTGATGTTGATGAGAAGCTGGAAATTCCATGCTAGCAAGGAGCCAGGAACAACTTCTACTATAGGTACCTAAACTGAATTATCTTATACACCTGGCAAGGTCAGCAGCCATGTCAGTGCTATCCAACAATACCGAAAACTGTGAGAATAGTGAATTTCTTGGGGTTTTAGGCATCCCAAAATATCAGGGAATTAACATTTTAAAAACTGAAGTAACTTTTTTAAGTTCTGGTTTGAAATGAGAAGCCCCATCAAAAAAATATTGCTTTTTCCTCCTCCAAAATTTCAAGCTGATTTATTTTTCTAATGCAACTTTTATTCATGGTATTAGTACTTATGATATGGGAGCCTCCCATGAATTTCTATTTTTACTGAAATTTTTCCATGCAGTTCTAATCATTTGCATCCTCACCTAACAAAAACATGATGCAGCTTAATTTAGCTTTTGGTGACACAGATTGTATTTTAGGTTCTTGGAAAGTTGTATAATGCTTACATTGAATCCCTAAGACCACCAGTGAGCACAGGTATAATAACAAAATTTGTATGCAGTATCACACAGATAAAGATGGATGGTAGAGTTTCTGAGGAGCCAACCCAGAAGAAAAGTTCTAAAAAACTACAGGAGAAAAAGGAGGGAAAAAAAAAAAAGGTTTGTATCCATAACCACCAAAGCATTTTTCAGAAAACCCATAAATCTCCATCTTGGGCACACGATTCTGGAGCCCCTGTGGCTCTCAGGTTGTTGGCCTGGTTGAAAAGGAATCAGTGATAAACAGAGTAAATTACACACATCAGAGATTTAACCCTCTAGAATGCTCTCTAAATGAGGCACATAACTAATTCATTGTGTGCAGCACACAAGCTGACAGGCTCTGTGCACATGATGAAATCCTCTAATTCTTCAGGTTTTTGTTCACAAAGAGCTTGCCCAGATTTCAGTACCTCTTCAGCAGAGGGAAAAAGAACTAGCATTTTCCCTATATCCCTGAATAAATACATAGAGGAAGTACTCAATTAATTTGCCAGATTATACAATACACAGCATGGTATGAGTGGGTTCCTTCAGCAAAGGAAGGAAAGGTTGAAGCTGAATTTTACACTTTATTAGTGCGTGGTATAATACATGAATTCTTCTCACCCCTGAAAACTTTATTTTTAAATGATGTTTTAACTCACTAAGCTATATCTGGAGCTATTCATTCTCAGCAGTCTAAAATGGTTTCTTCCTCTTCTGGCAGAGTTCACTTGATTAATTTCTGCCTGTTTTTCTCCAGGTTGTTATATATTCCTTCTGAGCACTCCACAGTGATAACAGTGTTTGCTGTTGTTTGGGAAGGTTATTGGTTATTTTTGTCTCTCTCAGATCGTTTTTGAAGGTACTAAACAAACAAGTGGTACCCAACACTGACCTTGCAGAACCCAAATGAACTCGTTATTAAAACTAGAGGCAATGCTGTTAACATCACTTCTCAGTGAGAACAATCTGTCATCCCCTAAGTTAAGCTTTTCTGGTAGCACAGTCTAGCAGGGTTGGATGTTTTGGTGGGGGAAGAGGAGGGCAGGCAAGAGGGGAGGTGGGTGTTACTGTACTTTTCAGGGAAAAATCATTAAGAAAAGCAGTGTGCAACAGTTAATTAAGTCATTAATTGCCTGATGGAGGAGCTGAAACATATAAGAAAGCCGAGGCACTGAGAAACAAAAGCAGATACAGCTCAAAATGAGGCAACAGGACCTACATCTGTGATTAGTCTAGCAGCTGGTTTTGAAGAAGTGACATTTCTAAAAGGTGTGTCAAAAAAATTACCCACTTCCGGTATTCTTAACAATTTGGATACATCAGTCACAATTAGTACAAATTAAAAAGAGGGAATAAGGTCAATGCTACAGTTGCTCAAGAAAAGCATAACATTTCTGCTTTTTGGACTTACTTCACTCAGAATTTGTAATTAAAACGAATCCTTGTCTGCTACTGCAACCAAAATTGTTTTCCATCTGCTGCAAGGTTATCAGAACACACACTTTTTCCAGTTCCCAATTTTCTCTGTACACAGGAGGTGCAAAAGCAATTTCGTTTCATTAAAAATTCCTATTAAAGGTTTATGTATTGAAAACTCAAAAACAAGAATAAAAGAGACAATAAATAACATGAAGGTATTTGTTATTGAAAAAAGTGAAGACACGGGAAATAATTTCAGCATCCAAGGACAGCATGAAGTAGCAGCAACTTTAAAACAATAACAAAGACAGAGAAACACAAAACCACCATTACCTTGAATTCTTTTTCAATGTTGGCCAACTTGGCAAGTTCATTGCTGAGTTCTAGAGCAGTGAGTACTGGATCTTCACTGGAGAGGGAGAGATAGGCCGGGCTCGCCAGTCCCTTGTACGCGTTTATCCTCGACCTAGAGTGACTGAAAGAATCATGTTTTTGCTTCTCTGTACAGTCATTACATTTGCAGAAATAATCGTGAGGTCTCTCTATCCTCGCTCCTTTCATCAACAGCATGTGCACGACTTCGTATTTTTGGCAGTGGGCAGCTAAAATGATGGGAGTGATGTCTGGAGAAAAGCGGGTTCCATCTTCGTCATAGGAATAAAAATCATCATCCTGGAGCTCCTGCTCGCAAGGGCTCAGGGTCAGTCGCTTGTTTACCGAAAACCCAGGATGATTCAGGATTGCTTCCACTATCCTGATGTAGCCCTTGCTGATTGCGAGCAGCAGGGCATCTCCAATCCGTGCCAAGTTCTCTTTTTTTAACAGGAGTTCTGTCACCTCCAAATGTTCGTTCCCCACAGCAAGCTGCAAGGCGTTTTGGCCCATGTAGTCAACACAGTTGACATTCAGGGTTTTGGACTCCTCCAGCATTTTGCGCACCACGGGGATGTTCCCGTACTCGGCCGCATCCAGGAAACGCTCCTCCTCAGCCGTCAGACTGGTGCCCCTGTTGTTGAACATGAAGGCCGGGCCTCGGATGGCCTGGCGCCTTCCCTTTTCCCTCATCATGGTCATACGTCTCAGGGATGGACTTTCCTCAACGTACCTAAATGAAAAAAAAAACAACCAAACAAAAAGTAACAGAAATTCACTGTGTTGGTTATTTGCAGCTTCCACCTCTCCTGTGGCTAAAACAGTGGCAACTAATTTGCCCTTGTCATTTGTCCATCTATTGACAACCGGTGCCCTGTATTGTGATCACTCTGCCTTCCTTCTTGCTTGTCTGCAACCTACAGGTTCAATGCCACAGGCTATTTGTGTTTTCTCAGGATGGTCAAAAATTATTAATATTTTTTATTTTATGTAAGACATCTCTTCGGAAACCCCTCTCAGCTCAGTGCATATATAAAATGAAAACACATCTACTACACTACTTTCAGTAGTAATTAAAACTATCCATCACAGGCATTCAAGCTGATGGTATAAGGCAGGCAACATTTGTGCTTACTGTATTGTAGATCACACAAAAGGGAGGTGAAAACACATTTTCTTCACGATGTCTTGCCAAGCAACACATAATGAAGCTGATCTCACGCCTACTGTTACTACTAGAAACATTTAAACCTGGAAGCTTCTACTCACAAGTCAATTTGATCAAACTACAAGCCTTTGAAAAACCAGAGTACATACACATTCAGTAGACTTTCTAACTAAACTGCTTACAGACTCCAGACTTCAGGAGTCATCCAGCATAGACTGGGAGCAGCTCTCACTCCACTTAGGACTCCTGCAATGTTGTGGATTTTATTCATCCTATTTCTACATCTACCATTACAGCACCTGAGAGAAAAAAGAGAGCTAAAATCATTACATGAGTGTGTGTATATATTTAGTTAGTTACAGAAGTTCCCATGAATTCTTGCAATATAATCAAGAAAAATGGGAAAGTCAAAGAGCTAATGAATGAAAATGAAAACTGGGATGAGAGGCTGCACTGGGAAGAGAAAACCTGAGTGTAGGAAAGTGAGATTGTTTAGAAAACGACACTGAGAACCAGGGAGCCTGTGAACTCTCTGCAAAAAATGGTTGCAAAAGCAGAAAGAGGGAGAAAAGGAAGACAAACAGAAGAAAAGAAAGGGTGAGCAAGCTAATTTGTAAAACACAGAAACTGGAATTATGAACCAGAGAAGGTATTGGCTGGGAGTACTGGGGAGCAAACAGGGCTGAGAGAACAGCCCTGGGATGCTGAGCTGGATCTAGCTAGGTAAGGAAGCTAGAGATGGGACAGGAGGTTCAGAGCACTGAGACCAGATAGGAATTACAAAGAAAATGGGCTAAAGGATGAGAATTTGAGGAGCAGACGCTGCCTAACTGGAGAAAACAACAGGAAACAACTGCCTGGCAAGGTCTGAAACAACAGAATAGATGGAATCAGGCTAAAGAGGTCACAGCTGGGGGAAGAACAGAAGCATTTACACCTGCCAGAGCAGAGGCCAAAGGCCTGGAAAGGTGCTCAGGATACTGCAACCTTCCTTCACCACCATCTGCAAACAAACGTGAAACCCATCAGCAATCTCCCTTTGCTTTCTAGTGCAGCTCAATAGTGAGAAAGACAGTCTCCAGCTGCTATCAGCTAATCCACTGATACACATTCCTATGAAGGGACAGGGATCATTTGAGATGATCTGATGGGCACAGGAACACCAAATGCAGCTGATAAACAATGGAAGAGTTAATGGAGGGTGTGCTTTGAATACACATAACACTATGTACATATATATATATGCTACATAAAGAAAAACAGGCCTTATAATTCCAAATTTGGTCCTTAAGTCCTGTGTGCCTCTGTTTCTCATCTTTAGAAAAAGAACAGTTGGCTTCTATTTTGCAGGAGCATTGTGAAAATTAATTTATTCACTTTGGTGAAAAACTCAGATACAGGAGTAAAAGGCCAGACAGAAAAACCGAAGAGGAAATTAATCCTGCTACCCTCAGTGCATGAGAAGAGATGTGGGTCCATGTAATGAATGCTGAGGGCAAACCAAAATATTAAACTGCCCTTTTTAAGCAAACCCCGTCAGTCTGAGAAAGGACAGAACCAAGGGAAAAATGCCACATGCACCTTTGGGCACACAAAGATTACCCATTGAAGTGGGCAAAGTGGAACCTGCATGGGCAGTTGCAAAAGCTAAATATCCTGATGACCTCAAGTTCATACTCACAGCCAGAGGAACATTGAGCTTTGCTGTATTAATACCCCACAGAATATACCCCCTGACATCACTGGATGCAGCAATGTCAGCCCTAAGAGTTGTCATTGGGCATAACTAATTCCATTCAGGTTGGGAGAATATGTCTGGCCTTCCAGCTGTCTGCATCAGCTGCAATAAATTCAGCAAAATGTAAAATCTTAATCACTTTATCACAGCTACAAATATCCTAAAACCCAGTTAAACAAATGGGCAGCTCCACTGCACATCAAGTGAAGAGATTGTGATGCTCACTATGAAGGGCAGGTCTCTCGTGGGATGAAGTGTTTGATTTTTCACATTTTCAGCTGTGGTTGGTATTTTTGGACTACCTGAAACGGCCTGAGTGGCACTGCTGTACAAGCAATGCTAACTGCTATTTACTTTTTGAAATATGTGGCAAAAGTGCTTTGGCAAACATGACAGGATCTATTTTTTTGTTTTCTTTCTCTTCTGTACCACTTTCTTTAAATCTATGAAAAAGGCAGCATAACAGAGAGGATTTGTGACTCTTAAACATAGAATTGATTTAATGTCTTAAAGCTCAGGCATATTTCCAATTTAGGAGTACTCAGACAAAGATTTGAGTGCACATGGTGAACAGCCACACTATGCTATTACCTTATTCCCCAACAAAATCAGAAGTAAAATCACTTTTTTTTTCCTCATAGTTTCCTTTTAAAAAAGATCTTATTGCCTGCTATGCTGTTACATTTCTATTCTTCCTCCCCATCCAAAAACATATAGGAATAGAAATGTAGCTGTTTACTGCAATGTCATGAAGAAAAAAATTAAAAACGTAAAAAAGACAAATAGACTCGTGCTCACTTCTTGATTTAAGATTCTAAACTGCCACTCCAAATCTCATTTATCTTTCATGAAATACATAACAATAGATTTTCCCCTATATATTCTGTTTAATTTTTCAGCATATTTTGAAATATGACATTTAGTTTCATTTTATCTTTCTTTCAAAACCCACTGTCAGACTGAGGTGATTCATCTGACTTCCATAAAGAGAGATATATCCTTTCAAAAGTGTTGTATCAGAGTATCTTCCCAATAAGGAAGATATCCTTAACTATAAATCTTGTGACAGAAATGATATATTTGAAGTGACTGCAATATCTTCTCGAAATCAAGATGAACGTTGCTTGGTATTTCAATGACTAAAATATTGCCAAGACATCCCCCCCCCAGAAAAAAAAATAAAAAGCAAAAAATCTTGTACAGCACCACGCAGCCAGAAGGCTTTTAGGTTCATCCACACCTCTCTCCTTCCACTTTTCCCTCAGCAAATTCAAAGACTTCAAAGCCAGCACAGCTCTGGTCAGAGTACTGTATGCAAGAAGCATCAGGTAGAAGGTCTCCTATTCCATTTTCTGCTTTCCTCTTCATCATCTAATATTTTTAAGCTATCTAAAAGCATTAAGAAAATACTTAAAATTTTAATTTTAAGTGTTTAATCATTTTCAGAGAATTTTATATGTAATATTTGCCAACTGAAATAATCAAACCAACAAAATCTCAAGTTGTGTCTCTGAATATCATTAGACTGGCTTAAAAATATGATTAAAATAGAACTAAGTGTGCATTAATTACTCGTGTTCTATTTCCAAAGCCTTTTAAGTTAAGATTGTCAACCCTGTCTCTGTAAGGAGCTGGCAAGTGACATTAAAGGAAAGAAGGAGAGATGGAAATCATGATGCTTCTCTTCCCAACTGTTCCAAATAGTTGAAAGAACGCACACAAAAAATACATCTGTAGGATGCATGGCAAAAACCCCACGAAAACACCAAGTAAGAAAAATGCCCAGTTATTCTATTTTAATTATTCAGTAGAGATAAGGAAGGATGGAACCAGAGATCAGTCATGTTAACTGACCTGTTTCACCACATCTGGACATGTGTTACTTGGACTTATTTCCTAAAGGATCATATCACCTTTCAAGACCTTCACCTAAAAAGTGTCACAAGCTCTCAGACAGAGCAACATTACGTACACTCTGAACAACCAACTGGTTCATTACACAGCAGGCAAATAAGACACAAAGAGCTATCCTACATTATAACACATTTCTGTTTACCTTAAATATTTTCATCTAAAACGTGTGACCTTCGTACGGGAAATAAAAAAATTACTTTAAAGAATTTTCCGCTGAACAAGCAATGCCCCCTCGCCTCTTGTGCTTTGAACAAATCACATTTACTATGAACTTACATTGCATCATATCATTGCCTACGTACAGGGCAAGGTATTTGAGCAACACAGCAACTGCAAAAGGCTGGAGAAAGCCTGACGATCCCTCTGCTTCTTCCATGGGCTGTTTCAATGAAAGAATCCTTCTCTGTTCCCTGCCTACCCCTTTTCATGTTCAAACTTCTAGAACTGCAGCAGAACAGAAAAGTGGGACAAATAAATGACACGATAGTTCCTTACTCCTTATCCTGCTCATTATCTCATCTACAGCAATCCAAAAGATTTATAATCTTGTTTCTAAGTCTATTCTTTGAACACTGCAAACCACATAAGTAATTCTAAAAGAAAAGGAGAGTAGCTGGAGAAACAGGAGGTTTCATTCTGGGCCTTCCCAGATCTATAGAGCAATTTTCTAACATTTGTGCTGAAGAACAGGCTGTTATTCCCCCTGAACTATTAAATGCAATAAAAGATGGCATCAACAATTTACAAGCAGTTTACCCCACTGCTGAACTACAGTACATTAGTGATCCTGATTCTACTCTATCTCTGAAAAGGAAATGCAGTCCAGTGATTACAGAAAGATCAGATAAGTCCATCATGCCCACAGCGCTTAAAAGCAACACCACTGGAGTCAGCCACAAAGGAGATGAGGATTGTGACTCCTGGTCTGCTAAAAGTAACCTCTAAGGTCCCAGCTTTAAAATTAAAGATAATTGCCTTAAAAAGTGAGTGCTCAGACATGCACATACATAAGAGCAGCATTGTAGCTCGTGATGTCTGAGATCGCTTAAACTAAGTGACTTCAAAAGTCTTGTTACTAACCCAGGAAAAGACTGTGCAGTTCCATGTGAGGAAGCAGCTCCTTGCTCAGTGCAGGGCCACAGGCAGTGTTGGAGGGGCAATCCCCCAGCCTCATTCCCTCTCCCAAACAGAGGCTTTCCCATCCCTCCAAGCTCTGCTACAGCCATGTGCCAGAAGAGGCCGCTGGTTAAATTTGTTTCTTCACCAGTAAAAACGGTGTCACCTTCATCTCTGTTTGCATGGAAGCTTGCACTTGTTCCACACAATTTGGGAGTCCCTGCAGCAAATCCAAAATGCATTAAATGAGAGGTTCCTTCTCCCTTCTGTGAACTACTGCCTGGGCTTTTCAGAAGAGGGAGGTGAATTGAGCTGAACAGCAGAACATAAATCAGACCAGCTGCAAGATCTGACTTAGGTCTATACTCTCCCACTGGTCTGAAACGACACAATCTATCATCCAAAATGCCCTCGTGTCAGCTCACAGAAGTTCTGGCTCCAAAATGGAAAGAATTAGTCAAAAAACAAATGGAACAAAATACAGTGAGATATCAGGAGGAGGTGTACACACACTTAGTTTGTTCCATCCCCTCCCGCCCCACAAACTATGCAGAGCTTTTTCCTACCATTACTCTTCACTAACTCCTCAAGGGAAAATACCATCCATCTGAATTCCTGTGGGAAAAGAGGAGTAGATCTTGATGACAGGAGGGCATCTATATACACACAGAGCAAGGAAAATATCTCATCAGGAAAGAACCAAGTTAACAGGGCTGCAGCAACAAAGAATTTTAAAGCTCCTTTGGAACTCAGTCCTTTATTTGTGTTCTGTTGTTCCAGTCACAAAACTCTGCTGTGATTTTCAGAGATACTCAGAATATAATTCAGATACTCAGAAAATCAGGCATCTAATGCCTAGAACATTTAATGTACAGTTTTCATCCACTTTTTTCCCACTAGGACATATAGTACCTCGTGAAACAAGGAAACAAGTATTACATCCAGTCTGCAATCTTGGTGGGAATCTGAGGTTAATTACTTTTTTCCAGCAATATTTGGCACAGGAGGGAGCCAGTTGTACACCGACAGGTACCTTGCACAGGTTGCAGCTTCCAGAAAGAAGACACTTCAAACACCAGCTAAGTCTGTCTGCTTGTGCAAGCTACTTCACATCTTCCTGCCTCTTTCCCCTCATACCTTGAACTGAATATTTAGACTACAAATTCTTCCAGGTAAGGATTCTCACACTGGCTTTGTGCACACTAAAGCTTTACATATGTCAATATGAGTGCATTTTGAGCAAACTCATACTCAGAAATAAACTCATCTTTATTTCATTAGCACACCTGCTGATTTTAGGCACTAGCACCAAATACCAAATGTTACCCCAGGAGAAAAATCCCAGTGCCATACTGAGGATGACCACGGGCACATAACAGGGAAAACGGTAGTTCTGGGTCTTTACCTCTGTGCCCCAATAGTTCAATACACTCCTACTCCATAAATCAATGTCAGCCCTTCTGCCAGTCCATCTGAAGCACTGCTCTAACAGACTCCCAGGACAGGACCACAAGAATTAGACACCAGGAAGCAATTCCAAGAGATGGAGCTCGCTCCAGGCTCAAATACCTATAGCTGTGTGAAGTGAATTCCAGTTTGATCCCTTGGTAGCATAATACCTGTTTCTTAAAGAAAGGAATGTGCCAACTGTTCTAGAAGGACACTGGGGATCCAGGAGTTTAGGACTCATACCTTATAATTCATCTCAGCTAGCTTCAACTGTCTAAAAATAAAGTGTCCAAGTCTAAACTAATCCTCCAGGTTCTTTTTATGGTGGATAAAGACAGGCACCTCAAGAAAGAAGACAAATGACTATGCTGCCTTTCCCACTGCTATTTCCTCTCCCATTCCATCAACTATAAGGGAGCCTAGACAAGCAACTCAAGCACAACTAACTTTCTGACAGGCAAAGACACGCAAAAGGTCAATTCACTTGAAATCCAGATTGCTGGGCACAGGGTACTTGTGAAGAATTTCTGCACTGGGATGGTAAAAATCACTTTTATTTGTGATTATCCTATTGTATGCACTACCCTAATTATTTCTGTACTTTACAGTTGTCTCTAGGGTGATTTTAATTAAGGCTTCTTCTATAAATGCTGAATATCTTATCTTAAAACTCAGCGTGTTTGCTATCTGGCAATTAAAGTATTTAATTAAAAACTAAATATTGTCCTGAAAGCATAAAATACTCAAGTAATCCTCAGAGGTATATCTATCTAAACTGCAGCATGCTATAAAAATAAGTGAATAATTCATGGACAACCTACATTTTACAAGCCAAGGAAAAGAAAGTTAACATCCCTACTAGTAAAATTGAATATACTTGTCTTGCAGTAAATGTAGTCATGGTCAAGATCTTTATATATATATATGGATATATATATATATATGACTGCATCTCAGAAAATGAACTTAAATTTTGGAAGAGCACATCAAACAGGATAAAACAGGATAAGATGCATCTCAAGAAGCAAGGATTTTCTGCACAGGTGTCCTAGATTTCCGTAGGGAATCTCTCTTTACCACAGCACAGACTTGCAACAAATACACAGGTATAAAAGGGATGTATTAGCACCGCGAATACAAAAGGGCGCAATGGGTTCGCTAGACCTCAGTTGAGCCAATAATCAGGCAATTTCTCGGCGGCTACACTTGTATCCAGGGGAAGGGGAAGAAAAGAAAGAGATGGAATCTCTTGTGCCCAGGCACACGGGGCAAAGGCAAAGCCCAGGGGCTGAGGGAGGGCGCCGAGGGCAGGCAGGGAGCGGGCGATGCCCCGAGGGCACTTTTCCCGGTGTCCCGGCGGTCGGACGGCGCGGTCCAGCCCCTCTCCCGGACCGCGGGGCCGGGCGGGACGGGGCCGGCGGCGCCTCCCGGCCCCGAGCGCCGCAACTTCCCGGGAGCCGCATCCCCGCGGCCGCTCCGGGGAAGTTGCCGGCCGGCACCCTGCGAACACCCCCCCCCCCCCCCGGGCCCCACTTACATGGTGCTGGCAAAAGGGGGGGGCGGGTAGTAGCCGTAGGGCTCTCGGAGGGTTTTGACAGCCCTTTGGGGTGGCGGAGGGGGCTCCGGCCCCCCATTGACGCCTCTCCAGCCGCGGCGCCGGCGCTGCTGCTCCTCTTCCTCTGCCCCCTCCTCCTCCTCCTCCTGCTGCGGGGGGAAGGTCACTCTCCCCTGCTCCTTGCTCTTCCTGCTCTTGCTCGACATGGTCAGGGTCTCCTCAGGCGGCGGTGCTGGCGGCGGCTGCTCCCGCTCCCGGCCGGCCTCGTCCTGCGGCGTGTGCGGCGGGGAAGGAGGCGGGAGAAAGAGGAGAAGGAGGAGGAGGAGGAGGAGGAGGCGGCAAGCCCTGCCCGGTGGGGGACAGAGCACCTGGAGAGGACAAACTCCTCGCCACAAAGCCGCGGCCGCCCCTCCGCCCTGTGCTCCCGCCGCCCGTCGGGAAGGCGGCGCGATGCGCAGCCCGGCAGCGGGAGCCGGGAAGTGGTGCCGGGGAGGCGAGCGAGACACAGGGCTCCCGGCGGCGGCGGCGGCTCTGCCCCGCTCCTCCTCTCCCTGTCATCATCCCTCGCTAGGACAGCATCGTCACAGAGGCAGCGGGGCCGGGGACGGCACGGCCGCCTCCCGCAGCGGGCGCTCCGGAGAGGAGGGGACGCCCCCACCCCACCCCCATCACGGCTCAGGGGGCGTGAGGGGGAGGCGCGTTATCCCGGGACCGCTACAAATGTCCCTCGGCCGCCCCCGCCTTCCCGCCCACCTGAGGTACATCCTTTTCCCGCCACGCCCGGGCTGCAGGTGTCGGCATTGCTGGTGTGGGGAGCCCTCAGGGTGTTCCCGCCGGCGGAGGGTCCCTGCAAAGCCGGCACCGAATCCTGAGGGGGCCGGGGCTGCTCGGCTCCGGTAACAACGTGAGGCGGTGGGGTGCCGGCAGCAAGGTAACTTTTATTAAAATGGCCCGAAAGCTGTGCCCAGCCCGATCAAACCCTCACAAAGCTCGGTCGTTACTTAGAGAAATACTCAGCCCCACGGTGGAAACAGTGAAGTTGAAATTTTCGGGTAAAAAGACATACTTTTGACTGACTTACCGAGGGTAAAAGCGAGCCAAGGTTCCCAAGGTGCTCCAGATGTCTCTGCCTTAGACTTGACTGATTTGCGTGGTGCCAAGCTGGAAAACAGTGGGAGGATGCTGAGACACCCATGGCATGTAATCAGAGATAATTATGCTCTATAGATACCAGTCACAAACATTCCTGCTGTACAGCGATGTACTACCTCTTCTCTTCTTATGAGGGGGGTTTTGGTGTGTTATGCCATGGGGAAAATTATTCTGTGACAAAACTGCAACCCCGTTAAAATCAAGGCAGAGAATGTGTGTTTTTATACCCAGAGCATCCAGAACAGTACATACACAGAGACCACATGTGTCAAATTATGTATAATAAAGATATTTCTTTGTCTATGCACTACTGAGATGCCATTTTTCTCTTGCTTTAAACTTTTTTGCAGCATTATGTGGCTATCAGTATAAATTTGCATGTATCTGCATTCAAATCCTGTATTCAGGTCCTGCTGAAATTGATATCTAGATGACTTTTCCAATAGCTTCAGAGAAAGTAGACTTTAAATCCACATATGGCTGCTTAGATGGAATTCTCACCTGCAAGCATCATCAAGTCTCTTAGCATAATTAAATAATAACTCATTAGTTCACACTGCTATCAGTATCATCCATGGGTTTATCTTTGTTGTTTCCCCGTGTATGAAAGTTGTCCTCGTGAGACACAGGAAAAGCCAAACAAGAGTTTCACGGAGATAATTTGCTCAGCTACAGCTTTGAAGAAAGAACTGGGGTTTTTTGTTTTCGGTTTAATTAATTTGCATCTTGAACTGCTTGGGGAAGTGGCTTTTTATGTCTTTTGTCACATGCAAAAGCCCTTTGAGGCCTTTGAGTGGGATTATGTACATGATAGAGCAAATTTTGCTCTCTAAGAAACTAATGTATTGTGTAGCTACTGTAACTTTGAAGTGCTTGGGGTTATTCATTTAGGACAGTCTAGGTGTCTAACCTAATTATACACACTGTATCGGTGTTATACATTTCAGAGCAAAGCCATGCAGCAGTCTGCATCAAACCTTGCATTCTTCCAGGGTCTTACGATAGTGCCCATATCCTTTTTTTAAAAAAAAATCCCCTGTTATTACAGTGGGCTACAGGAATGGACTTCCAATTGCCTTGAGAATTTCCCTTGAGAACAGAACACAGAAGTGCAGATGAAAGTCAATGAGAAATGCTCTTGCTTCCCAAATGTATGCTTAGAGCAAGGGTTCCACATATCAAGATTTATTTTCTTTTTGGAAGTAGACAGAAAAGGGGTTTAATATTGGTTCTTTGTTTTAAGAAAGTCATGGTTTTGCTTTTTCCACTATGCTTCCCACCAATAGTTTGACTTATGTGTTCTGTGGCCTGTGTTTTCCATAATCTGAGTATTGTGTACGTAGAGATTAGTTTGCTGTTTCTACAAGGAAAGGTAATGTCCACTATCTATTCTGTTGTCCAAGTGTCACTGATAACACTTGACTTGGAAGTCATCCTTGCAGAAGCCTTCATGACACATCCCTCCATTTCAAGGGGTAAAATGATGATATATCCCTAAGTAATTACGATGCTAGACATTACAGTCTGTATTTCACACCACAGAACATTCACCTGAACTGTTTCTGTATTTTAGTTCTGAGAATGCCCTGTGAGATAGTGGCAAAAAACCTTGTTCAAGTCATGGTATATATTCCTTCATCCTGCTCTTCCTGCTTTACTTGCAGGAAATTACCAGAGGTCAATTTTGGCCAGCACTTGTTTGCGTTTCAACTCTACAGCAAAATAATAGTGGAGAAATTTTCCGGAGATCCGACCTGAAAAACAGCCAGGATGGCAACAAAACAATCCATTACAAATCTCAAATGAGCTTTGTACTGTTACAGTCTTGGACCATTTTGTATTTCTAGTTGAAATGGGCAGGGTAACAATCTCAGTCACTGTAAAATGATGTCTAGAAAATTCACCCCAGTTTGAAGTATCAGTCTGCTACCAAAACACAGTATGGGAACAGGGATCAAAGAATCTTTGTGAGGTCAAACTTCAGCCATCACTGCCTTACCTGACAGTAAGAATTTAAAAATCATCGCTATTTGGCCAATTTCTAACATGCCAATGCTCCAAATCATGATTCTTCTCAAAAATATCTAGTGTAATCAAAGTATCAGGTAGATGTCAACATATCCCAGCTGCAGAAAGAGAGGGAGAAAGGATGAGTGGATTGGAAATAGCAAGCAGAGCGATGCAGGCAATCTTGTGCTGGCTGTTGATTCAGGTGGGCAAAGACTTCACAAAGGCTGCCAATCTGGTACATTTTGTGAAAGCTGACTTGACTTTACAGGGTTTGGAAGTGATGTCATTTTAATTTTGAAAACTGCTTCCTGGAAGTTGCTTAGACAGGAGTAAAATAATGAAAGGAGTACTACTTTGAGGACAGACACTGAACAGAAAAGCCCAAAAGATTTACAGCAAACAGTGAAACATATGGTATTATATTACTGAAGGTGCTAGACTATTCATCATACTCTTTGTCTTTTAGAACATGGATTTAATGCCATAACTGTCCTATGTTTGAATTGGAATTGCAGTAAGAGTACAATCCCTCTTTTTTTTTTTTTTTTTCACCAGACTGACTTGACCAAGACAGGGTGGAATTAGAGTGGAATAGGGTTTTGTTTTTATGGATCAACTACTCTCTGGCAATATTTTTCTGTCCTCTTCAAAATGATGAGAATTATACAATTCAGATTTTAAAATTGCTATTGGCATTATTCTTCAGCTGGAAGGGAGTGATCGAAAAATTGCTTTTCTAAACTGAAATAAAGTCCCTCTTAAGAACCCCCAGCAACAAATCTCCTTGAAATATTGTCAAAAACATGAGTTCTGTATTTCTCTCTCCATTTTTCTTTCAGCATTCAGAATGAATGAAGTAAAGATCTGAAATATGAAAACAAATAATACAGCTGGCATTCAGTATAATGAAATACCAGGAAATATATTCAGATTCTCAGACTGAACTAGCACAGCAGTAAGGCCTTCCAGGTCTATGAAGCACCTAAAAGAGTGGATATGCACTTCAGTAAGACTGGGAAAAGTGATGGGGAAAACAAAATAATTTAGTGAATTGTGCCCTGGGGTTTGTGCCCTTCTCTGAGAGCTACATTAACAGTGTTAATTTGAAAATAAATCTAACATCCTTGTTGAAATTTGGGTTGTCAACACTAAGACCTTCTGTTGAAACTAAGTGATTTAGAATTAAGAATGAGCAAGATCCAAGAAACTTCTAGTAACAGTTTCCCTTGCAGAACAACTTTGTATGTCATGTATGCCAAATTATTATTTTCCTGCTTTATTAAAAAAAAAACCAAAACAGTAAGAGTATCTTCCCTCAAGAAACAAAACTGGTTTTTATTTGCTTGAAGTGATGGGTGAAGAGAAGCAAAAAGACACTCCTGGTAATGCTAGAAATAGAATCCAGGTCGTGCAGTACATTGAACCCTTCTCTAAGTGTGTGTGCACTACTTTCATAAAAATTGGGAAGTTGGTGGGAATAGCAACAGTGTAATGAAAGCAAAATTGGCCTTCTTTGCCTCATACTGGGAATTTGCCTACTTGCCAAGAACCCAGTGTTTTCAAGGACATTTAGCTCCTACATCAAGGACTTCTATGAAAGTCTAAACAGGTTAATCAGCGTGAAGAAAAAAGAAGGAGTGATGTGATGTCACTGCTCTGTAAGCAGATCTCAGCCTCAGAACTAATATTATGGTTTAAGGCTTTAAAATGAGATGAAAAGACACATTCCCGAGACTCGAGCCTGTAATTCCAGGCACACTGTGCAGCCATTCAGGCCCATGTGAAGTGAGTGGGTACAAAAATCACCTACTGCAAACCAGGCCCTCAGAGCTGTGTGCTGCACTTGTATTATGTGGTCTACTTTATGGTATTAAAAGGCTACTGAAGTCTCCTGCCAATGAAGCCATTAGACAGACAGCCACATTTTCAAAGGGCTGCAAAATATCTACCAGACAAAACAGACGTAGTCCTCTTTCTTTTTGGCATTAAGTGGCAAAATGTACATTTACATATTTGCATCTCTTAGCTCTTTTTTTTTTTCCTAAGGCAAGCCAGGTATGTCTTTGGACAAACCCAATGTCTCTGTGAACATCTGAGCGAATCCACAGGATCCTGAGCCTATTCCAATTAAGTTTTATTCCTTTCTTTTCACTCGTACCAGTAGAAATGAGAAGCTAACAAAACTGCTGCTAGGGAAGGGACTACAGAATCCATTCCCTTATCTGTACATTGCCCTGGAGTTGTATGTAGCTCATAACCTTTAAAAAGTATACTTTTATAAGATTTGCTTCTCACTTATATATAAGGCTGGATTTTCTTCCTCCCGTTGGTTTCCATATCCCTGTGTCAGTCAATGCTCCTTGAAAATGTAAACATGAACCTATTGCTGAGTGCCAGGAACCATGTGATAAATAAATTTATTGTCACAAGACACCATCTTTAACAAGTAAGTTTTCTTTTTGACAGTGGTTCAGATATGGGTGGATAAGTGCCCTGCTGTCCCCTTGCTGGTTGATAGCAAAAATTATTGCATGGATAATATCCAGTGCTTCAGCTAATGAGCTTGAGAGTTGCAATGGATGTATGGAGTGCAGAGTAGCTCTTATTTTAGAAAGTTATCAATGATTTCCATCCTGTGCAAGTAATTAAGTCTGAGTATTTTTGGACACAGTTTGATCTTTCTTTAATTGGGGGAGCAGGATTTGAGTCACTGTGGGGATCAGAATAGGGGAAGAGGACATTATAAAAATAATAGCAAGAAGCAAACAGGTCAAGTGATGAATTAAAACAATTCACAGTGAGTTTTAAACCCAGAAAGAAGTGGATTTTTCATGTTGTTTTGTGAATTTATACTGTAATATATTTTAATTTGTAGACACATTCTCACTTGTGGCACCTTAGCAGAAAGAAATTTAAACAGCAGCTTACTGGTATAAAAAACAAATCTGAGTGACAAGCACGGCTCCCTGAGGAGGACAAAATCCTTCATCCTGCTTTGCACCATTCAAAGTTCCCTTGTCCAGGATTTCTGGTGATTTTGACTGAAAGTTTGCCTGATTCTGTCACAGTTCAGAGCCTACTTAAATTTTAAATCTTAAATATACATGTTCTGTGTGTTATATGTAGGGGGGTTTTAATTATTATTTCATACTTTCCTTGCAATTTTCGTACATTGTATGTAAGAAAAGGAGCTTTTCAGAAAAAGGAGTGAGGAAATGCCAATGTCTCTAGTAACTGAGAGGTGTTCAATAACAGAAAGAAAGGAAAACCCCCCAAACAAACAGGATATTTCTGTGAAAGACACTTTTTCTCTTGCACTTGCTGGTAGCAATCTTCAAAGCAACTGAGAGGGAAGATGAGTAAGCGTGGAAAAAGGGAGATGTGACAGTAGTTGTGAATTATTCCCTGCAGGCAATTTAAAATATACTGAAGATACAATATCTTTTGCCATGCAAATTAGAATAACTCTGCTGTTGTCAGTAACAGGTAGATGTGCCATTGAATTTTGGGGAGGAAGATAGTTGTAGAGGTGAAAGGGTAAAGAACCTCAGCAGTCCTGTCTTTCACCACTCCCTGTGGTACCCTGGCATGTGTGACCAGGTACTGACACAAAGGTGTGGAGGTCACCTTTCCCACTTCACTTTCCAAATTAAGGACAGCAAGAAAATCTTTAAGGATATTGTCACTTTTTTTTTTTGGTGAGTTCAGGTCAATCCCATCAATCACGTTGCAATCGCTTTCCATGAAGTTTGAGATTCATATTTGGCTTTTAATAAAAACAGGAACCCATGAAAAGCTGGGAGAAATTTTCCCAGGGTTTCAGGACACAGCCAAATCCAGCTGGACTGGTGCCTCAGACAAACTAAGGAGAAAAGGTAAATCTCAGGAGACCCTCATAGGCTGCATTAATTTTTAAAACACCCATGTCCTGGTTTTTAGAAGCAACTACAACTCCCATTAAAACTCAGAAAATGAGACCAGAGGTGCTTATTCAGCAGAAGGTAAAGTATTTTGTGATAACATGACAGACAGACACAGGGAAATGTCTTTCATGCAGAAAGCATTTCTATGACTATAATAGAGGTATTTCCATCTCCCTCAATATTTTTTCATTGCATTGCCACAGCTGCTGAGTGGAAACTGCCTGCAACAATGAAATCTTTGTCCAGGAATCCCACCCCCTCTGCTTTTAGGTTCAGCTAACAGGGATTTGATACCAATAGAGAGCACAAAGAAAATTCATCTTAATAAGAAGAGGTAGAATAAGCCCTCAAAACTTGAAATACTGGGCATCAAAATTAGTCTATAAGGAAAAAGTGATACAAATGGTCTCCTTATCAGATGAAACAGCTGTTGACAGAAATATGTGATTGCCAAGTTGAGATTTTGGAAAGTTAGGAATCTGCACATTGTGAACTTTGATGTGGGCGTGGAATTCATTTGAAGAGCTCTGAAGATTATTCAAGGGCTTGTTAAGAACTGGTGTGTAAATATACATCCTGTGTGTAAAATCAGTGTGTTAAAAGACCTACAGAGCCATTTTAAAAAGCTGCAAAAATAAAACTGTGGCCAAAATTGGGTACTCAAATTAATAACATCCCTTTTACATACGTTATAATCAAAAAATAAGTAACGTGCAGCATTAGATAAAAAAATGTCAAGAGCCTCACACAATTAAACTTTCTGGTTTTGAAATTACATCATAAACCATCGAAGGGGAGCCCTTTAACTGCTTAACTGTCACTTTAAAACAGGCTATTAGCTTTGGCCATTTTTGAACAGTGCATTTTCAGCTTCAGATAGTGCTGGACATAATTCAGCATAATTTCAGCAAACCTTTTAGCAAGAGTGACTCTGTTACACTGCCCATTCCGTCCAACACTCAGAAATGGAAAGGACTGACTGCACATGACTGTCTGATAGAAATGGGTGTCTCTGTCATACATGAGGGACAGAAATGCAGCTTGAAAGAACTGTTCTTTCCTCTTGACACTTTGTAAGGAAGATCCTTGTATCGGGTAAAACACGCCCAGAATTACATACATTGTAAAAAGGGAAGGGGGAAAATTATTAAGAACACAAGCAAAGTTCTGAAAAGGCCAACACTGACTTGTCCCAAACCAGTGAAATAAACAGGAGAAAACTGAAAATATTTTGGAGGTTATTTTTGGCCATCTTCAGAGGTGACATCCCCAGAGAAATGAGGTGTAGATATTGAGGTGGAAGGGAGGGAAGAAAGCATGAGTGTATTGGCATTTTTGTCCTTTTTTCCCTGTGACACCCCCCAATTACCAAAACACAGCTCATTAGATCCTGAAAGGACTGCCAGACACTTTCCTGAACAGTGTCTCCCTGTAGCCCTGTTAAGTTAGATATGCTGAGCCAATTAAATCATCAGCATCCAGTTTTGTGGAATCCAGGAATAAAATCCAGATAAAAGGCACTAGCATGCCCTTGACTTCTGCAGGAACTGAAAGATCCATGTGACAAACTGAATGTTACACCTAACTCTACATCCCATGAAGCAAAATAAGCAGGAAATTTTGTGTACCAAGGCACATAAAGCTTGCTTGTTCCCATTTAAGTTCCCTACTTATATTCCTTTACTTGGCCCATCTTTCCTCTCTTCCCTCTGCTGCCATCCCTGCACAATGGAGCAACAATTATTAGAAGTTCTCACTGAGGCATTTGGAGCCAGTTCAGCAGCAAAGCTCTGGCAGAGAGTTACCTGTCACCACCATGGATTCTGTGAAACTGGGGAAGGAAATGTCAAGAGAAATGTTACCTGGGCATTTTGGATCAATCCCTGCTGCATTTGAGGTACTGTTTTACTGGCCTTTGGTCAGAGATTGTTCTCTTGTCTTCTCAGCCCTTCTGTGTTCTGCATAAACTTTTACTTCCATTTGTCTCTTCTACGTTTTCTCCCCCTTGTATTTTATTCTTATATTTATTTGCTCTCTTGTATTTATTACTCTCTGTCACACAGTGCAGAAGAACAGAAGCTCTACCCAAATTAGCCTAGATAAGAAAAGAAAAATCTGCATTTTATAATATCCATTGCTTGTCTCTTTTCATGTACTTATTTTAAAAGTTTTTTCCTTCTGATTTTTATATAGATATACAGTCCCTATGTTGGAGAGTCCTCTTTCCCCTGTTGCAGGGCACAACAGCACAGAACATACAATATAATCCTAGACTATAAATATATATATAAAACATACCAGTCACTGTAGTGCTGCTTCTGCCTTTATTTTCCAGTTCTCTCCCACTAGTCTGGCTTTTGAGGCATTTTCTGTGCATTGCCCAGAAAATACTTGGATACTCTTGATGCCCAGGATACTCCTGATGTGGGAGGGTGGGCCTAACCAATGAGCCTGAGGTGGTTTGGCAAACACCTCAGAAAATAAAAGATCCTCCTGTGCAGCAACAGAGCAGGATTCAAATGAAGGAAATGCTGCACCCCTGTAATGCTCTGATCGGTGGGTGCTGTTTGTTACACCGAGTAGCTGTTTAATAGAAATATCCTCTAACATCTATTTAAAATCATAACTGATTTTTTAATACTGACACAAAATTGTGGGGATCTGTGAACACTGTTGATTTATTTGGCTGCTGAATTGAAGGAGAAACAGGAGACATAATGAGAACGAATGTGAGGGGCATTGTGCACAAAAACAATTGACAGCTCAAGAGAAACAGACCCCAGCAGAGCATAAACACAGCCTTAAATGTTATTAAAACGGTACATTGGGTCATTCATGCCATTTGATTGCTTTAACATTTGTAACCACATGGGACAAGGACCTGACATGAAGAATGGAATGGCTTTTGCACAATGGACCATTCAAAGTGAAGAATTGGCCAAGTGCATGACGGGCAATTTGCCTTCCTTTGAAGCATCTTGCATTTGCCAAGCAAAGTGGAGAATATTGGACTTGATGGATCATTGGCTTAATGGAGCATGGCAGATCCTATGTTCCTATTAAAACTGACTGGCACAGGGCATTGTTCCAAACACAGATTTGGGATTAAAAGTAAATGTATATATTCCTCTGGCCTTTTCCCATATTAAAAAATTACAAGTTGCATGATTTCCGTTAAAATTTACTAATTTTACGTAGCTTGACTTTTTAGTCCCGCTCTCTGATTTACAGATTTATTTATGAAACATATAATTTATTATTATTATTATATTATAACAATGTAAGGTGCAAAAATTTGTGTGGCTGAGAAATGTGGTGGTCTTGTGACAGAAGTACCTCTGGGTAAAATGAAGAGAACAGGCTTGGGAAACCAGAGATACAATCCAGTGATCTCTGTCTTTCTTCCCTTTCAGCCAGTAAAACGCAACAAACCTACTTAGCCCACAGCCATCAAACCTTTTATCAGAATGAACCCAGAATTAAGAAATAAAAAAAAAAAAAATTAAACCTTTTTTACAGGCAAAAGCAGGGCTGGAATGGATAAGTATCTCAGAATTACATCATTCTCTGCTGCCTTCTTTGTGGCAAGTCCACACCCTTAGGAAAAGGGCAAAGCAGGGCATCTACTGTGGTTGCCTGGCTGCCCATTAACGCTACAAAACCCTCTCCCTAAGTTTAAAGGGACTTGTCTTGAAAGTAATTAGGTGTTTTACCTGCTTCTCTCTTGTCCTTTGCTAGAAAGCTATTGTAGAACCTTTCCACAGTGATAAAGGAAAAGAGCTTTTAAAATCCATCTACCTCCAAGTCGTTTACTTCATAATTATTAAATTACTTCGGGGTGAACATCCTCCAGTGAGCAGTAATAGGAGCAAAGCAGGCTATCACACTATCTAACTTCTAAATTAAGTAATGAATTAAGAGTCTTCCCGGTGTCTTTATGTATCAATGGAGAAAAGGAGCAGCTCTTCCAAACAGTCATTCTGCATTAGGGAATGTAACAAGGGCTTTCCAATTTAGCCACCTACATTTGGTCCCTAAAGTCAGGTGGTGCCTTGGAGTCAGAGAGGAGAAGCCCTAAAAGGAATTGCTAGGGCAGAGGATATTCTATATCAGCAACAAAACGGAGATGGGGGAATTCCAGAATTTTGGGAAACACAGAAGTGCCAAGGTTACTGTATTTTAACATGGATTTTATGTGATGTCAGAACTGGACTAACAGAGGTCATTCAGAACTGCTAACACGCACCTTACGATTGCAACTTGGTCCTTTTACTAACAAATAACATTTTAAAACCTTGAAATAGAGACAGAAATAAAGCCATAACTGAAAGACTGAGGCAGTTCTTTAGGTCCAGAGCTTGCTTAGCAAACCTTTGGTTTCTCTTCTCTTAAAACATGGTTGGCATTGCTAACCATCTTTTAATTTTTGGCAAGATAAAATGAAGAAACAAATTTCAACTACAAAATTTATATTACTCTTGAATACTTCCCATTTCCTCTCCGCTTTCCTTTTTTTCCTTCTTTAAAAAAGTATATATACGCTTTTTTCACATATATGCCACATATGTATAAACTTATGCAGAGGTTTTAAAAGAACGGTTCTGTCTGACAGCCTCTGAACTGCCTGTGAGCTTCACAACGTCCTTGCTGGGATGAGGAGCAATTAAATTTGGTAACTCCTTTTTGGTTTTGGTTGGTTTGTTTGTTGTCAAAATGAGTTGGTGGGGTTTTTGTTGAAACTGAAGAGAAGAATTTACAAACGTGGAGAGAAAGAGGTGAAAGGCTCTCAGGAGTGAATTGAAAACAGCTACTGCCAGTGGACTTGAACTTGCCAAGTCCTAGAGAACACGAGAACAGAGGATTTGCTTTACCAGCTTTATCTTTTTCTGTATTATCACAGGCACATTAGAGGCATGTTAAGCACTTTGAGGAAGCAGCTCCACTAGAATCCATTGCTGGAAATGGGCATTTAAATGCCAAATGCGTTACTGCAACATTTGTTCTGACTCCTGTCAGATTTGGACACTTCCCTGGGAGAAGGATGCAAGGAAAACACAGGTGGAGGACACGAGGAAGAAGGTGAAAAGGTCCCAAGTACAAAAGTTCTATTCAAAGCTTGCAGGATTCAGCTTCCTCTGTCCTGGTAATCCCACACTTGTCCAGAGAGCTCCACTTGTGAGGAGTGATGTGAACATGACAACTGGGCATTGCTTTGCAAGGCCAGGAGCAAAGTTCAAAAAGAAGACCTGATTTTACCTGCATTTTGTGCTTCTTAAAAGTGTTTTCACTTCAGACCTTTCAACACTGTGCAAGTACTCGCTTGGGAATGGTCATGTTGCCACATGAACAGATGTTTAATGCTCACAGAGTGCTTTATTTTTCCAAGGAGCTTAAAGAACATAAATAATTGCTGTGGTGTAGCCACTACTCGAAAGGTTAAGCAGAATCTAAACTCATAACAAGTTGAGGGCCAGATCATATGCCTCAGCCTCAGGAAAGGCTTGGAAGTGCTTTGCAAAGCAGTCATAGCTGGCAGCTGGAAAGAGATGATGATAATTTCTTCTCTTTGCAGCAGCCAGAGAAGACACTGAAAAGGCATAAGCTGTCACAAATAACAACTTCCCTGTCACAAGGTTTTGGGAGAGGTGGAAAATGATATGCAAAGCAGTAGCTTTTCACACCCATGACAGCTTGGGCACAAACTGAAATTGTTTCTGAGAGACCTGAAAGTGGAGATAACAAGGAAGATTGTGGGTAACAACCCAAGACAAGACAGTTACATGAAGAGGTTCCTGGTGTGATGATTCCTGCTGTTTTCTGAAGGTATTTCTTTGGATCACGTAGGCAAACAGTTACATCCCTGGATGCTGAGGATGCCTGCAAATGCCTCCTGGCTTCCAGAACACAGTGAAACCTGAGTTTTACTCCATCTTTCAGGTTGAAGGGATTTATGAGAAGCTTGCCCTCATCTGTGCAGCTCTGTGCAGCCAGGGAATATGAGGTCTCAAGGGCTTTCCTTTTTATTAGAACAAACCCATTAGTTTTATGAGCTTTTAAGTAAAGCGTTGGCAAAAAGCAAAAAATAGTAGTTGATATAAAACATGCATACATCTTTATCTGTGCATGAGAAATTAAATAATTTTCATTAATTTTCAAGGATAAAAAATAACTTTGACATACATTTGAAATCAGGACAGGCTGGAGATAAGGAAAATAAAACATTCTGGGTGAGAGCTGCTCTCAAACAACCAAAATGTTCCTTTCTCATTCACTAAGTCACAGCTCAGGCAAATATTTTTGGGTCATTGCCCAACTCCTTTGCCCTGAATTTGGATTGGCCATTTTGCTGCTGTATTAGCAGTCACTGTGCTCTATTCCAGAGAATGCTTCTGGGAATACATCTTTTTGTTGTGATTGCAATAACAGTAAATACAACTGGTCTTTGAGATTATGAAATACTGAACGTGTACAGGTCACTCCACTTAGTCTGGCTGCTTTTTAAGTGCATTTTCTCTCCTGCCTTTTTAGACAGTGAGGTCAATAGGTTGGCCAAATGTGATGAGAGTTTCTTAGTCAGGCTGGGGAAAATGTTTATTAATTTACATCCATTAAAAGTGTACAAAACAACTTATAAATTATGCATTGAGCTTTCTTACCTAAAAAACTATTCAGTGACCAATGTAAGGTATTATTGTACAGCAGGGGTTGATTATAGGTAATTATAGGATACCACATTTAAATGAAGATCTACTTTGCTATAACAGAGGTCTCAGATACCACAGATATGTAGAACTGGGTATAATCCCAGCCATCAATTCCATTCTCTGGGATCAAGTGTAATGGCTCTCACAGATATTTGTGTAGCCTGTCCTGAGGTGTGTCCAGCAATGCAGATTCCACGAATTCTGCAAATTACCTCTTTATTGATAAAATGTTGTTAGAAAGTTGTTCCTTTAAATATTTAGAAATGATTTTTCCCTCACCACGAAAAAGTAAATTTAGTTTACAAAATGAGCACTCCATAATTTGTTCTCTTGGTGCACTCAGGGCCCTGGCTCTCCTAGCTTGTTTCCCTCCTCTTCTTTCCCCTTTATTATTTTAATTTTTAATTTCATTGTACAGTGTATAGCTTGAAAATGGATTCTTTCACTGAAACCATTCTAATTTAATTTGACCTACTCTGAGTGCAGCCATGGCACCTTAATATCACAGTTTTCTGGAGTGACAGGCTTCAAGGACAGCTTCGTTACAAAGAGCTCCCACTGGTAATGCTTATCCACTTATTTCCATAGGCTGGTATATATGTAATTACATTCACTCTGGATGGACAATTATACTTTTATTATCCAACTACAGTGATACAGCTTTTACATGTAAAAAAAATATTTTTCATAGAATCACAGTAATTTTCATAGAATTGGGTTGGAAGGGACCTTAAAGATCATCTTGTTCCAACTCTCTGCCGTGGGCAGGGACACCTTCCACCAGACCAGGTTGCTCAGAGCCCCATCCAACCTGGCCTTGGACACTGCCAAGGATGTGGCATCCATGTTTAAGCCTCCTTTTTTCTCCCAGTTACCTCTTGCCTGCAACTCATCTCCTAAGGAAGGGAAGTATCAGGCTGCTTCAGTATCTCTAGGCAGATAATGTAAACAGAGATGTTGTACGTGTTCTTAAGAACAATGAAACAATTTTTGTAGCCATTAATAATAATAATAATGATGTTGATTTGATAAAAATAGAAGATCTAGCCTATTCAAGCACTATTTTTAAGTGATCACAGTTCTAGCAGCATGGTACTGGACTGCTTTGCTTTTATATATGGATTTATCAACAGTTTTGGAGGTAATATCACTGTTTAAGTACGAAAAACATTGTGAGTTTTCACTGGCAGGCATACAACATTTTTTCACTAAAGCTGTGAGGACCACATTACCAGGCATGGGGTTCAATGCAGAAAGTAAGATTAACAGTACAACTTTACCACCTAATAAAGCTTGCAAGCCCTCCTATCCTAACCAGCCAGCTGAAGGAGATGCAAAATACTTGGCCAGATAAATGTGTGCACGCCCTTTATAGAAACACATAAAAGAAACTCCTATTAAAACAACATTTCTTCACAATCTGGTGTGGAAGAAGAGACTGCCTCAACAGACTGATAGACAGAAAGAGGGAGGCATGTGAAGTGCTGTCACCTGCTCCACCTTGGCTGAAGTCATTAGTGCCAAAAAGTTTAAAATGGTTGTTTAATCCTCCATGCAAAACGACCCTGACTTAGGATATCCACTTCTTCCCATTTCTGAGAAAAAGGGCTTGATGGGGAACTGCAGCTTTGCCTCATTTTTTCTTCCTGTTCTGCCACAAGTCTTAGGGACGGGCTGGAATAATGTCAGTTGTCCTGATAATGAGAAATGCTTATTTCCTTGCTTCTGTGAAGTAAAACAATAAGTTGCTTTACGATAATATTTGCCTCTAACCACACTTAGACAATGCTCTGAATTTCCACTGAGAGGCTAAACCAACGCTTTAAACTCAGCTCTGTGGGTTATTTATAGATCTCTGCTGGCTGGTGATAATGATCCTCCTCAGGCTTAAGTCACAGGCAGAATAATCCCCTGAATTGGAGACCTTTTATTAATTGTTCTTGTATTTTTGCTTTGTGGGAGGAAAGCTCCATCCTACCTGTGTGCTTGGATGCTGTTAACAAAACACCTCAAACAGTGCAATGTTCTTTTGCAAAGGAGTTTTACCTCAGAGAACAGGGACCTGCAGTACCTTGGCTCCCGCAAACATAATCCCAAAGAACTGCACAAGCAATGGGTTTTATCCTGAGAATATGCTTGCCCAGAACCACCATTGCTGCCCTCCACATGTCCACAGCAGCCACAGCCAAGAGGAGTTGTCCCAAACATACAGTCAAGCAGCTGTGTTGTCCAAGGCATTCAACACTGTGGAATACTAAAATAATTATTTTCCTCCTTTTTTTTTTTAAATTTTTTTAATTAATTTGGACTGTAGCAAGCCCTAATCAGATAATAGAAAGGATTGCTCATTATTCAGAAAGAAACAGACACAGAACAAATGCTCCCTCTTCTCTAATATGCCTTTGGGAACAAAGAAGCAGGAAAATTAGTGTCTCCATAAGGGAGGAATGCTGAAACCTTTCTACACAGTTTCTTTTACCAGCCTCACTCATAGAATCATAGAAGGGTTTGGCTTGGAAGGGACTTTAAAGATCATCTTGTCCCAACCCCCTGCCATGGGCAGGGACACTTTACACTAGACCAGGTTGCTCAGAGCTCCATCCAACCTGGCCTTGGAACACCTCCAGGGATAGAGCATCCACAGCTTCTCTTGACAGCCTGTTCCAGTGTCTCACCACCCTCACAGCAAAGAACTTCCTCCTAATATTTAGTCTAAAGCTACTCTCTGTCATTTTGAAGCCATTCCCCCTTGTCCTGTCCCTCTCCATCTTTCCTGTAGGCTCGCTCAAGTCTCTTCCATGATGTCCCACTAACAATGCAGGTCCTACACAGGAACCTGGGAGCAGGAGTGGTTAATAAAGTAATTCTCCACTGTTATTCATTCCCCTAAGGCATGTGCAAATCCTAGGAGGAAAAGAATATTCCTTGTGCTGATGTATGGAAAGAGAATGCCTTCTTTCAGGGATTGTCATAATTCTTCGTAAGCTTTTATTTCCATGTGAATTCCAGCACACTGGAAAACAGGGATTTTCCCAAGTGATAATTTTTTTTTAAATCATAGTTTTATTTCCTTCCCCAGATTTTACCCAGTTCCCTGTGTACGAATGTATGGGAAATGAAAATTCATTCCATGAAAATTTTGAAAAAGGTGGGAGCACTTGAAAAATCATTGGCATTAGGGATTTCCTACCGGCAATTCCACTCTTAAGAGTGCAATGAGAAAGCAAATGGCAGATTATTTCCCCTCCTTTTTTAAGCTTTCAAACCCCACTGAGAGTTACAGGTGAGAAGTGATATAATAGTCAGCAAAGACAATTCTTATTCTACCCCACAAATTAAGAAGGGGCAAAACCTTGTTAGAGAGTCAGGTCCTAAAGGTAGGAAAACACGACAGGGAGGAAACAAAGTATGTTTAATTTAAGGAATTTCTCCACTTGTGAGCATCTCAAATTCTGTAATCAGACAATTCATTGGTGGCACATTGGAGTATTACTTGCACCACCAACAGCTGCTAGAATGCAGCTCCATTCAGGAAAATATGTTTTAAATTAATTTCTAATAGACCTTCCCTGCAATACAAGAGCAGACAAAAAGTTCTCATGAGATTCCTTCAGAGAAACAGCTTAGTAAGGGACCTGGGGAGAAATTTCTCTGGGAAAACTTTTAAAATTGCTTTTAAAATTAGAATGCTGTATTACCAAGTTTAATAGAATTATATACAGTTGAAAATGGAATTTTCTGATAAGAACTGATGGATATTCTTTATAAAATTGCTGCTGTTGGTCTTCCAAGTAGCACTTACCTGTCCAGGTGTGTGCACAAAGGCACACGTGTATGTGTGTGCCTAAACTAAACACACTTTGTCTTGTTTTAATTCTGCTTCCTGCAGAATGGAAGATGGTGGTTTCCAATGGGAATAACTTTTAAGAACAGAGAACAGGAGGAATATTTAGAATAACTAAACAAGGGATACTGGTAGTGTGTGAGTAGGTGATCCATTCCAAACGTGTTGTATAGACTACACAGTACAGCACTGCACAGAAATGTGCATCAGTTGATCAGGCACTTTGCTTAGCAATTCATGTAATAAAAGATAATACAAAAATCATACTTTTAACCACATTTGCTGTATCCCTGTTAGTTTGCTGAGGTTCTGCTGGTGAATATGAAAAGGAATCACATAACCAGCCACCTCATTTGATTTCAAAGAATTAAGCCAGTAGCACTACAGTGAAGATGAAATGTATTATTTTGGCATAGTTTTGCATAGCATCTGCAAAATAAGTAAATAAATGAAACCTCAGAGATTTTTAAAACATCCTTCAAATGAGCCTACAAAACAACACTTGGCACAGAAATTCATTAAAGAGAACTAATGACATAATCTCTCTATGTGTTTACTTCTTCAGAACAATTACTTGAGGCAGGAAATCTTTAGATAAAAACCTCTAATGATGCTAAGTCTCCTATCTAACCTCCTTCCCGAAAACATTACAGTTAATGATGACAAATTCTTTCCTTTTCTATCATAATAAAATTCAGTCTTTGTATGTGGTTCAATAAGAACGAGAGACAATTTGCCCTCCTTCTTTCTGATTATGGATTTAAATTGGTGATTAACTTATGAGAAGTTTAAAAAGGTGGAAAAATATTTTTCTTCTCTTGTCACTGTAGCTTTTATTTGTTCTGAACTTGCAATAAATAACAGATCAATTTAAAAAAAGACCAGCAAATTCAGAAGTTCTGGGACAGAATGAATGAGGGACTCTGCATGTGCTTTTCTCTTTCACAGGCTGCAGAGAAAATGAGATGAACCTACAAGACAAAGTCAGACCAGGTTAGAAGGACAAAGTGCAGCTACAGATGGAAGAAAAACTATGAACTTCTGAGAGTCAGGAGCTACAAGAAGAATTTACAAACCAGTAAAATGGAAGGGAAAGCAAAGACTGCAAGTCTAGACTGTGGTATGTAAGTACTGAGGGGGGAGAGCTCATTTCCAGATAATAGTATCTGAGGGCCACATGCTGCTTGGAGGCACAACAGTGCCAGCTGACCTGCTTACCTACTGATACTGCCAAATATATTGCGAGTTTATCACAAGTTTTCAGTTACTGAGCAAAAAATTAAAATTTGGCCAGTTCTGCTTATATTTACTGAGAAAAGAGTTCTGCAGGAGAAATTCTGGTGATAAGGATTATGCACACGAGTAAGGATTGCAGTGTTGTTCTTCAGTTTAATCATGACTTTGCATCTGAGTCTACAATAGGGACTATCAATGGTGTTAATGGCAGTGAGACCTCTGCTACTTAGAGTAACCTTTTGCCCTTTAAAGTACCCACCGTTAGGGACATGAATGTAGAGCAGGCTCCGGAAAATGCTGGTGCAGTGCAACGATTTAAAGTACTCCTGAGAAGATGCTCCTACTGACAAATAGGAGAGACCTTCTGCATAGATCATGTGAAGGTCGCCTGCCAGTGCTACCTTTGGCAGGCTGGAATCAATACCAGTTGCTGCAAAAACTCCTTATCAGTCTGGGTAAAGCCAGAGACTCTGCAGAAACAGCATCTTAAATGCTCGAAAAGCATAAAGCTGATGTTTGAGGCAATGTAGGTGCACTGATACTGGGATTTATTACAAAAGCTCTTACTGAAACAGTCAATGAAATTGTCTGAGAATGCCCCTTAGCACTGCACATGCAAAGGGAAAAGAAGCACATTTAATTCAATATCTCATGTTCTTTTACGGGAACTGGTAACAGGAGGGCATTGACAAAGTTCCAATAAGGTCATCAGGAAGTTGTTATCTGAACAGAAGGTTGTGGTAGTCTCTTTGTTACTGGAGCTGAGCCGTGGGGGGGCTGAAAAAGGACTTGCACAGCTCAGAGAATTGCTGATACTTTCTTATAAGTCCAGCACAGAATGTAAAAGAATACATGATAAATGTAAAAGAATACATGATGATCTTTTTAATTACTTGCTGGAGCTTTCTTATTTCTGAAGTTAAAACACACAGCACTGCAGTTCAGGCAAGAACAAAACAGCACACACAAGAATGGACTCTCTTGCTTGAGTCTAAAATGCAAACAAAGCATACCCACACCTCCAAACAAATACCCCCCATACCTGACCCTACACAACACCCCTTCTGAATGTAATGAGTTCTGCTGTTCTCTACAGATATTATCAGCTTTAATTATCTCCTTCTCCCACTCAAAAGTAAAGATGAGGCTTAATTTCAGCCCTCAGATCACTGTCTTTCCGAGGCAGAAAGAAAACACCTTTCCCAGAGAGAAACACCCACAGAACTAATTATTGCTCTAAACCACAGGAGCTCTGTTTTAAAGTAATTTCCCATCTCCATGTGGTTTCCTACCTTGTTTGAAAGTGTGGGTGCCAGGGCTGGCCTGAGGCAGAGATGGCCATCAGAGGTGGCTGGGGAAGCAGGAAAGAAGCTGCATGCTCATCTGCTCACAGTGATTAGGTCTCAACTACGGGATCAAGGGCTCACGGTGATACCCTCAGTTGGGACTGGCAGATTAGAGCTGAAATTTTTCCCCACATGCACCTGCTGGGCAGAGCAGGCATCACCTCTAAATCCCAGGCAGATCCAGACTGAGGCAAGTGTGTCCTGAGAGCTGGAAAACTGTTAGTGGCACCAAAAGGCTGTGTCAAGGTCCCAGGCTGGGATTGTTTGTTCGGAAGATAGATCAACAACACAGCTGGAAAACATCCAGGATGCAGCTTCCAAGCCCTTTATGAGCTCCCTGCCCCCATCACAACCCTTCTCATCCTCTCTCTTGGTTCTGCAGAAGATGTATCCGCTTAGCAGTGCTTGGAAGGGGAGCAAGGGCTGCCAGGTTGCCCCATCAGAAGGGTTTCATATTTGCAGATAGTTACACCAAATCCATCACTTCTGTCATCACCATCAGAACCCTGACACAGCCTGTCCTCACTGGTTTTAGTGGGCTTTGGATTAGATCTGGAATCAATATAAAGTATTAAAAGAGTTGATTAAAAAGCAGTGACAAGTCCAGGAACTCAGCCAGTCAAAAGCCACCTTGGTGCCTGAATGATCACCTGCTGAGCAGTCAGCTGCATCCCTCCTGGGCTCTTTGTGTTCAGAGGATGTGTCTGTGGTGACAGCAACAAAGACAAACACACCTAGGGGACACCATCTAATCCAGGGCTGCTCCCTGCCAGCAGGACCTGACTCTGGACTGACAAAGACACTTGTTCTTAGATTGAAACACTAAGCTGGCACCTACATTGCAGAAGGCCAAAAGAGAGAAGCCTTGCTTTTTTGTGGAAGTGCTGGTGCTAAAGTAAGCAGTTTTCCTTTTTGCTAAGTCTGCAAAAGCCATGACTATTGTGGCCAAAGTCAAAGTCAGTTTAGCAGAAGCCCTGTTTCTAAAGGTTTTCAAGTCGTACTTGCAAAGTCTGGTAAGATCAGAGTTGCTTACATTGCACAGTTAATGCTGAAAACAGTTTGATTTTCGGTTTCCTTCCCCGTCCCTTGCAAATGTAAATTGAATAATAATAAAATGCAAACACCAGGAACACATTTCAAAGCAAAAACCTAAAATCCTCCCGCATTCCCTAAAACCTCATGGTACATCTTTTCCTCTGATAGCATCCCTAAGGGAAGCTTGCTTTAGTAACTCGTCAAACATACAGTGGTTAGGAAATAAATCTGTAGACTTTTGAACAGTTTTCTACCATTTCTTGACTCATGGAAAACAGAGTATTTGTTGGCACTTGTCTGAAAAGCCAAAGTTTTCTTTTTTTTGCCTCACAAATTAGTAAAAGCTCTTCTTCTTTAGCCAATTATTGTGCTTCTTGGTGAAGATGTGTTAGTGTTTGCCATGTGTCTGTCACATTTGGCACAATGCTGTGTTGGCTACAACTCAAAGAAAATCTCTCTGGAAAGAATATTCTGATTTACTGGTATGCATGGGCAGGTAGATCTGCTCGTGAGAACTCACAGATGTTTCTGAGGAATTCTTGGGAAAGAGGAATGCCTAAACACCGGGGAAAGAAAACAGCTCACAGATCCCTCTCCTTTTACAAACTCCCTGGGTTGATGCTGTGCCAGGTTCACAAAACATTCTGTGTATTTCTGTGGAAAAAAAAGCAGCAATATTTCCTGAAAAGCCACTTATAACAACACTTCCCAAAGTGTTACTGACTCTTTCCTTGTTTAAAAAAAGCTTCCTAGTCATCACAAGGAGGAGAGAAGGGAGGAAGTCTATCGACAAACCCTTTCCTCAGCACGTGGTGAGCCTGGGAAGCAGACAAACCACAGGCTGAAAGGGAAACTGTGCAGCTCCTTCTGCTACAAGATAGGCAGTGCTTCCCTATCTCCCCCATTTTCCCCACTGCCATAGGAAGCATCTAGCATTTCAGATATCAGCTGATGAAACAGCACAGAAGTGGCAACAAGTTTTCTCTTTTTACCACCGACACTTTCAATAACTTTGACCCTCGATGCAAGGATACTTGCTGGTGTAAACTGTTTTCAAGGGTGCTTCAGGTAGACGGAGAGGACACACTGTGCAAACAGAAAATGTTGAGCTATCATTTGCCAGCTACCCATGAGACAGGAGCAATGAAGAGTTGAATTTTTAAAGGCAAAACCCACCCCAGTCTTGCAGAGTGGCAAACAGCAGAATAGAATAGCCAGAACACAATCAGGGAAGCTGCGTGGTTTAACAAATGCAAACGTGATAAATTGCTTGTTCATAAATTACTTACTGCTTGTAAATATAATTTGTGAAGGGTTTAGTAGTTGAATCAGAACCAGCATCAGAATTATGTGTCTCCAAGGTTGTGATCTGTGTATTAGCAATGACACACAGATTATTTCTGAGTGTTTCCACCAGCCAGTTTTTATCATATTTTATTACTGCTAACAATGTACTGCTTTGTGCACTAAGTGTGATCTGCAGTGATTACACTGTGAAAGTGTCAGCAGCATTTCCTCTGGGTCTCTGGGGAACACTGAGGGCATGCACCCACAGATATCATGGTCCAAACTTTCAGTAATTTCACTGAGAACAGGACCAAGCCTTGCACGTGCTGCTCTCCACTCTCCTGGCATGATCCCACTGCATCAGTCTCCCAGGTGAGGGCTTGAGAGCTTTCCATGGGTCAGAGCTCCATGGTCAGTATTGACTCCTCATTGATTAATTCCTTGAACACTGTACATCTTGAAGTGATTCCTCTTCTATTTCTACTGCTGCTTGTTACTTTAAGTAACATTTTTAAAGTCACCTTGCTCATCCTTAAGTGTTGTAAGCCAGGAAGGTAAGATGCAGTATCTTTGCAATTTGACACTGTGGCCTTTAGATGTGAGGTATCTACAGTGAATTAAGACACTGTCCTTAAAGCTTTGTCAATGCTTCACCTATATTTCTCTTATTTATTCTGGAAGCCTCTCAGAAGACCTGGAAAACATGGATAAAGCAGTCGCTTCACGTGCTCGTAGGAGCTGTCACTGCTCTCACTGAGTTTGGTCACCTCTGTAGTAATACTGCCAAGCAGCTATCCACAAGACTGGGTGACATTATAGAAGTGTAACGTGTCAGAGGATCTACACAACTTCCAAAGCCCTCGGTCACGTAGGGCACAAACATTTCAAGTGCTGAACACAGGTAAGTTGCATTGCACAGTAATTTGCTGCACAGCTGACTATCACCGTTTCCTCTGTTAAATGGTTCTCTACAAGCACAATTTTAACAGCCTTTGGTCTTGTTTTCTGTGCCACAATTATTACCTTTAGATCTCTTCTTTCACCTCTAAGTCATTTTCCTAAAAAAACTGCACTTAAGCGGCATTATTCCCTCAGTTGCACAATTACATCACCCCTTAAAATCCATGTTATATTTGTGCATGAAGAGTTCACTGTTGGATTCCTCCACCCTTTTTGCTTTTAAGCAAAAAAATGTACAAGTAATGAAAGGAATAAGCCCCCACAAAGTCTCAGTATTGTCCTGCTACACAGCAGTCATTGAGACACTAAGTGAAAAGTAGCTTCTCCTACAAAAACGCTGGAGGAGGTTAAAAGAAATGTAGGTGGGTATTTGTTATTACAAAAGGGGTTGTACAGAGCTGGTATTAAACATGGGGTGATATCCCGTGTCTGTCTTTATACACCCAAACTTCAAGACTGTGGGAATTTCCAGAGTGCAAGGAACACAGAGTATAAGCCAGAATTATTTGTAAACATGGGATAGATGGGATTTATATAACAGGCTACTGCAGATTTATGAATCCAGGAAAGGAAATAATTACAAAGGAAATTAAAGTTAAAAATAGTCATGAACCACGAAAAAGACTGTGCTTTCACCTCTTTCTCTGGCAACAGAGTGTTACACCCACTTGCTGTGTGCCAGTTCATTCTTCTAGATAATTAGTAGGGCTGGGAATGGGGTCTCCAGTTTAAAAAAGAAACTTTACTTGGTAAATACTTCTCATTGTATGTTCAAAATAGGTTTTAGATTGCCTAGACAAAAGGCTTATACAATTTGCCTATACATCTAGCACAAAAATTCTTCTAATAGTGTGTTTCTGTACAATGCACTCCTTTTGAGAGCCGGAATAACTAAAAATAAGAGAAATTTTAAAGCCTAAAGCTAACCTACCATCTGATGGCATTTATCAGCAGCAGAACACCACAAAATGTAGTGTGTGAAACATAAGATGTGAACACTGAAGGAATGGGCAAAACTGCTTCTAGTTACTCTTACAGATAGTTATTTATAGGGCTATAGACACACAATAAAATTCAGTAGAAATCAATAATGCAACTAGATAGAAAAAAAAATGGAGAGAAAGAGTCAAGATGGAGCTCAACAATGCTGGATATTGCTGTTACCTGTGGCAAACACATGTCGGGGAGCAGGGAGGATGTCCAGGATCTTCAGGGGCTTCCAAATACTCACCTGAAGCCAGGCACAGGTTTTTAATGGTTTCAGTGAACAGATCATAGGAAAACACAAGAGCAACCATTTTCTTAATAATAAGGAAGTTATAATCCACCCCAAAAAAAATCCATGCCGGAAAAGGAAGCAGTAACACAGTGAAGCTTCATGTGTGCACATCCAGCAAGTGATGTGGGGGACAGGTGAGAAAGGTGGGATTTTAAAATAATAAGTTAAGGATTTTGTGAAAAAACGTGCAAGTGCAACACAAGGACACTTAAGTGTGTTTTAGTGATGGCCAAAAATACAGTGATGGGATCTCACAAAATCCCTACCTGTTTGCTTGTTTTCACCTGTCATTTTCTGAAATTAAAAGTACTAATTTTTCACAGAAATGGGATTTTTAGTGCTGTTTGAAAACATCTTTAATAGATGAATTTTAACAAGCTGCCAGTTAAAGCTTTTGGCTTCTACCAGCTAAACCCTGGGTTTGCTGAAATCAACATTCATTTTATGTGGTTTGATGCCTGTTTCCTCACGGGATCGCCTGTATGCAGCAGCTCTGAACGAGATGCACAAGAACATTCCTGTGAATTTGGCTAAACAGCATCTGTTATATTTTCCTTTACGTTTTTTGTAGGGATTTAATGAAAAGTAGCTTGATCCTTCTACATTTTTCCTGTATTCACATAGGGTCCGGGTGTACAGATCCAGACACCAGTAAACTACTTTCAGAGCAAGGAGGATTTCTTCCAGCTCAGAAGGAACCTGTTGGGGAATCAGTTTTTGGGTACACCCTGAGATGGACAATTTCCTTTGAAAGACAGAGAGTGTTCAGTGAAATTCCCTGAATAAATATGCTTTGGAAGAAAAAAAAGACATTGTGAGAACTGAAAGGTCAAGTATGGAATAAATTAATTCTGTAATTGATAACAAGTGACTTCCAGCTCTGGCAAATTATGTACTTAATACAAGTTATTAGTATTTGTTTGTTTTCTGAACTGAGAGTCTGTGATTTTATCCTCAGATGAAAAGAACCAAAGAATTTAAGATTTTGCCCCTAAGTTAAAGGACGTGGGTGTTTCGACCCAGCAGCTTCTGGCTTATTGTAGTGAGTTTTTGCAGTGCTGTGAATACTTTGCATAAGGAGTATTTATATTTATTTATGTCTCAGCTCAGTGTTTGTTTGTTTTTAATGTAATCTAGAATGAACTCTTATAGTAAACATTGATGTTATTTAGAGAAAGAGTAAACCAAGCTGTACTTTCATTGATATAGTCACAGCTCCAGCAACTTCAGACCCCTCACTAAAGCACAGCTGAAGAGAGAATTTGTTTTTTTTGATACACAGAATAGCAGTAATGTGGGTTTTTCTATTTATTTTTGATTGTTTTCTCTGAGATGGGAGAAAGAGCGAAATATTTCAAATTCTGAGATGATTACCATGCAGCTCTTGGTCCATCCAAGCCAGAGCCCCATCCCAAAGTCTGAGACACTCTGCAGCCTCCTGGGATACCCGATGCAGCATCAGGAAAACAATTCCCCAATGGCATTGTTAGAGAACTCCCTGCAAGAGGATTGCCTGACAAGGGCTCTTCAATCTGATAAGGGCTATGAGAGGGCTCCTCACAGTTTCCTGATTAAATGAATTGTCTCATAAAGTAACTCATGCCGGTGAATCAGCTTCCAGCTCCACGACAGTGAATGCTTGATTCTGCTTACTGAGCTGATTTTTAGAGGAGTTATGCCCATGAGTATCAGGAACGTCAGTTGGGGCAGTGACTGCTCTGTTCCCCTGGAGAATGCCAGGGCTGTCCTAATGAAGTAAATTTTTTAAGTCCAAGAAGTGAGTATGAGTATCCACAATCACATTTTTGCTTCTATCTTAAATAGTGTCATGTACCCAGCAGCTTCTGGTTCTGTATAAATAAATTCTGGCAGCCTCAACATCAGCTTAACTTTGACCCTTGGATGGCATCAACCAGAGATAAAGCCTATGATCTAAACGACTTGGGAGCTTTTAGTGTTCAGAGAAGCATCTTCCACTGCAAAGCAGAAAAGGGATAAATAATTTAAAGACAGTGCTTTTACTCAACTACTCCTCTTTGCTTACAAAGTAAGCCTCGGAGTTTTAGGCATAAAAATAAATATATATATATATATATATCACAGTCATTATGTTACTCTGCTTTTAAGGTACTGAATCTTATTTCAGTGGGTTATAGCTCATCTGTTAATCTTGAGCTGCCTCGAGAACGGCTTGATGTGTTGGGAGAGGCTTTCTCAGTACTTCAGATCTGAATCATCAACTGGATTACAGAAGACAAAGGTAATTCATCAACTCATTTCTCTTGTTACCTGAGCTTTTAGGTTTGCGGGGATAACGCATCTTGAAGCTTTGATTATTAGTTTACCCTTCTAAAAGTAATTTCTGCAGATCAGTTTCAAATGTCAAATATATTTTACTGTCTGGATTCAGTGTTCAGAAGGAAGGGCTGAGGACAGCAATCCAGCATCATTCCTTCTTGGTAAGAAAATGAAGGAAAAACTCCTTTAAGAAGAGAGAGAAGGAAAAGAAAGCAGGGGCAAAATATCAGGAGCTAATGTGTAGACACTCCCCCAAAAGGTCATGGGAGGCAATGGAAGGAATGAAAGTGGTGATGGAAATCAGCAACACAGGCAAACATCCCAAAAATGCAATCTTCGAAAAAAGCAGCAGGCAATCAGGCAGGGCTGCTGTGAGAGTCCACAAACCTCACGTCAGCACTAACCTACAGCAACCGCCAGCTCCAGTCCCTGGCACACCCAGGCAACACCCCTGCCTTCAAGGGGCTGCACTCATGGGGTCAGAAACATTGACATAACACCAAGGGCCCACTAAAAAATAGAAAAGCCTGGCACCCACTCCCCATGGCCCCAGGCTGTGAGGCAGTGACTCATGGCATTGTCCAGGTGCAAGGCTTGGTGAGAGCCTGAGAAGAACTAATTTGTTTAGACCAAGTCAGAGAATGCTGACAAAATAACTCTCAGGTGTAAAACTAGAGATGTCTGAAAACTGAACATATCGAAATCTAAAAATGGTATAAAGCTGTTGCCACTAATTGCTAAAATTACTCTTTGCTGTTGGTTTTGGAAACAGTTCTTGTTATTGCTGCATTAGCAAAGCAAGGGACCAAGGACATATAAAAGAGCAGTGGTGCTGTCTGTCCCAAGGCAAAGAGAAGCTGTTGGATTGCAGGCTGCAAATACACACAGGTACTAATATTTTATATAAACACAGCGGCATGTTGGACTTAAGCTGAACTTTACTTAAAAATACTGCATGGAATAACTGCAGTGCTTGATTTTATCTGTTGCACAAGTAGACTTGAAGTCTCTGCATTTCCTGCCCACCACTGGTATTGGGTTAAGACCCAGAATTTCAGCTATCCCAGCTTTTCTATTTCAATCCTGGTAACTTTAAATAGTGGTGTTAAACTAAGATTCTCCCTCTGCCTTATTTTGGTTGTTCTGGGACACATTCTCCCCTGTATTGATAAGAGTTTAAAAATAAATCTAGTTTGGCCTTTGAAAACATAAAATATTTTTGTGAGAAGAGAGTGCACATTTCTTTTACAGAGTAGGTAAATATTAATGCCCTTTATGAAACAAATAAGTTCAAAGTCGTAGAGGGGTAAATATTTTTCCTTGTGTTAACTCCATATTTCAATTTTCTAGCCAGGCCTGTATCAGCATTAAAGCTTTCCTTTCCATCTCTTACACCAGGCAAAGGCCCACCTTCCCCAGGCTCTAGTGATGGCTTTGAGCTAAAATTTCTTCATGTGGCTTAGCTGAGTATACCTCATTAAAGCCTTCAGACACCATGTGGATTAAAACATTTGGAAGAGCCTCCTGAGACCCCGAGCATCCATCCCCTGGGCACAGCAGGTCAGAGCATCACTGGGGCGCACAGCTCCAGCACCAGTGGGGAAGGAGGTGGGAAGGGGGGCTTCAGTATGAACCCCAGGGATGTTTAAACAATATTTTTCTTACTATGTTTAGTGTGATGGGAATGTAATTAGAAAACACGAAGGATAAACCTTTTTAGAAAACACTTGCTTTGACGGTGGTTCACGTGCTGGGTGGAGGGTGCCTGGAGCTGCTCTGAGCACAGCACTCTCCAGCCGAGCTGCTCAGGACACCCAAGGGCAGCCGGGGTGAGGGGTCACCTCTGGTTTATGGTGCTGCTCAAGGGATAATCCTGCCTTTCTGTGCCAGGTTAAGAGCTCCTGCCAGGCCCCCAGGGGCATCTCTGCCCTTGTGCAGCGAGCGGGATTGCACTTCGCTGTTTGCTGATCCAGCGGAAAGTTGGATCTGCAGGGAAAACCATGCAGTGTTCCTGAGGCAATGCTAGGCAAGAGGCAAGAACACTCGTAGAGAGGAGCCACGAGCCCTCTGCTCAGCTGGGCTCAGTTTCACTTTGGCTCAAGCACATCCAGGCAGCCCATAGATAGTTCTCATGTCAGGATCCCGGCTTAGGGAATCTGTGTTTCTCATCCATAGGATTGATCCCGTAGGTACAAAGTGGCACAACCCGCCTTCTGATCCAGGCACCCAAGGCTGGGTACCCCTCGCCCTGCTGCTGGCTGAGAGCCCAGGGAGACATGGAATGCTGCAGCTTCTGGGAGCCTTGGGGGCATCGAGGGAGTGTGGAGCTCAGCACCAGTCTTGTGCACGGACCATATGGAAAGAGGTACAGACACACACAGACACTCATTGTTTTGGTTTCCTGTGATGCTCTGCTGAAGCCTGTAGGACTCACGCCTGGGTGATTTCAAAGCCATAAAGAAATCCATGTGTTTATCGTATCTGGCTACACCTGGCAGTCAAGCCACGGCCACACGTGCTCAAAAACCGTCCGACGGTTCACTTCTTATCCGATTTTTGGGGGCGGGTTTTTCTCCACCTGCTTGGGGGGTGGGGCGGAGGGGGGGCGCAAACAACGGGCAGGCAAAGGAACGAGCCGGAAAGCAGCGGTTCGGCCAACTAATCTCTCAGTTAAGAGCTGCGAGGGCAGGGGAGCGCGGCGGGTGCTCGGTCCCTCTCTCGGGCGCAACGCCCCGAACGGCCGCGGTCACTGGGCCGAGCCCGGTGCGGGGTCCACTAAAAGAGGCTACAATTTACGGGCCGCGCCCCCTTCTCCCCCTCCCAGTAGAGGGGGGCGGCCACACGCGCGGACGGGGCCCCTCCGCGCACACCTGGGCGCGGGGCCGCGCACATCTGGCGGGGCCGCGCCCGCCGTGCCCGCGCCTGCGCGCGCCGCCGCCGCGGGGGCGGGGGCGGCGCTGCCCGCGCGCACACACACACAGACACAGACACACACACACACATAGGGGCAGGCGCCGCCTGCCGCCATTGGCCGAGCGGCCCCTCCGTCCCGCCCCCCCGGGGGGCGGACGGCCCCGCCATTGGCCGGGAGGGCGGGCGGTGCGGCGCGGTTGGCTGCGGGCGGCGCGGGGGGCGGGGCCGCGCCGTGGCCGTGCGGTGCGGGAGGGCCCCAGGCGCCGCCGCCGCCGCCGGTTCCGGGTGCGGGGGGGAGCAGCCGCCGAGGGCGATGGCGTAAGTGCGGGGGGGGGGAACACCGCGGGACGGGGCTGCGCTCCCCTGCCCGCCGGGAGCGGCCCGGAGCGGAGCGGTCGGCCCCGCCGCGCTGCCTGGGCCTGCCGGCAGCAGGGCTCACGCAGCCGCCCCCGCGCCGGGAGGAGCCGGGGAAGGGGCCGGGGGCCGCGCCCGGGGACCCCCTGGCGCCTGTCCCACCGTGCTTCCCCTGGGAGCGGGGCCAGGGGCCGGGGGCAGCCCCTCCGGTGCCGGGGGTTCCCTGCTTTCCCCCTCGGTGCGGGAAGGGTGTGAGCCTGCGGGACGGGAGCTCCGGCGCCTCCCGTGCTGTTCGGCCTGCCAGGGAAGTTTCCCCGTGCTGTTCCCTGAGAAGGGGGGAGGCGTTCGGTGCCTGTGGCCCTGAGAGGGTTTAACATGCAATACAGGGGTTTAACACACGATACGGGGGTTTAACGCCAGGTGCACCTGCTTTTTGGCGTGTCCTGAGCTGTAATGATAATGCTTACATAGTGCTGTGTAACGATAACATGCTTGCACTTTGCATTAACAATAAAAAACCTAGTGTAATTCATCGATATAACATGCACGTAACATATATAACATATAACTTAACACTGGTACGGTGGAGGTGCGTTTTGGAGGTTAGATATGGCCAATATCCCAGTCATAACCTGTGCCTGGATGGGTTTCCCATCTTCAGACACATCTCCACAGCAGCCTTCGCTCAACTTTGTTAGCACTTCCGAAGTTGGGAGTTTGCTGCAACATATTATCAGGTTTAATACTGAAAAGGTCACAGTTGTTGCCATGTGAGTCCTTCTATTGTGTCATTTAATCCATTAATTCTGCTTTTCTGGCAATTTTTTTTTTTTATGTTATTGCGGCCGTGCAGGATTTTTTGTTTCTGCTTTTTTATGTGTAACAATTGGGCCAGAAAGGGTGGCAACTGAGAAGAAAAACTGGAGTGTGGGAGGGAGGAGTATTGCTCTTGTTTGTGAAAGTATGTCAATAGGTTATTCAAACAGTCATTGATAAAACCAGTATTGAGGGAATGGGTGTCCAGGGACGTTTCTTTAGGATCGCACCATTTGACAGTGGTCAGGGGTAGATGTTGCTCATGGTGGATTGCCTGGGGTCGATTGGATGGAGGTATGGACACGTTCAGGGGGAGCTCTCACGCTCCTGCGTGGCATGGTGGAGTCACTCACCCTTTTGGGAGTGCTGTTAGAAAACTTTGGCATGTGAAATGTGCATCAGCTGGTCTCTGGTAATTGCTCTTTTGCGTAACTTTATCCTGGGGGAAATAGGCGAGAGTTTAGTGCTCTTAGTTGGCAGTGTGCAGAATTATGCTGTGTTTACTGTGAAATGTAATACCTTCTCCTGGTAACTCCTTATCTCCTTACATAACTGATTATAGCACTTGTTGCAGTGCCAAAATCTTTATGTTGACTTCAGGCTGGGACGGACACTGATGAAGATCATCCCTTAAGGATGACGGCATACATAGCCACAAGATTGATTTTTTTTTTCTTTAGTTTGATTTATGGCAGACTTCCCCTTTCCCCAAATTATGGTGATATGTCAGGGGAGAAATTTAGAGGAAGTGTAGTTCTGGAAAATGTATAGGTAAGGAGTAGACGACTCAGTTTCATGGAGTATTTCAGCAGTACAGAGCTGTACTTCAAATCAGCAAGTGGGAGGGAAAAGAAGGCATTGCCTTGGTGTTGAGACCAGCCCCAAAAAGGAATATTTTTATTTTTTCCCTGAGTAGAAGAGTGTGCATAAGGGAGGTTCTGAATTATTTCTACTGTTGTGAGCCTTTAGGTTCTGTTGTTTGTGGGATTTTTTTTGATTTTGTCCTTTTTCCCTCTGCAGCATCAAAAGCTGGCAATGTAAGCAGGAAAAGAACCCTCTCTCCTGAGCAAACCTGGGAGGTGAAGTTAAACAATATGTATTTAGTTTTTGAAAATTAAAATAAAGTGAAAAATCATCCAGGGTTGGATTAGGCACTCCTAGGCTCACAGTGGAGTGATGCAGTGGAGTACTGCGTGTTGGTTGCCATAGCAGGAGTTTGTTTTTGATGAAAACTCATGTCCTGTACTACTAAAAAAAGATAAAAGATATCACTTGTGCTGTGAAGTTCAGCCTCATTGGGTAGGCTGCTGTGAGAATGGCTTTTATCTTTTATCTCACAGTTCCTTTGGATATACTTTCATTTTGATTTAATTATTTTGGAGCAAAGGTGTTATTTACTAAGCCACTGTAGTGCAAATTTAGTTGAACTTGGGCTGTCCAAGCACCGGTTCAACCAGGTGTGGCTCTGCTGGGCTCTGTTTCCAGCTCAGCTGTTCCCACTGGAACAAGATTTCATTAGTGTAATTAAAGCACTAGTTTAGTTTGTTTACAGTTTACTGCTAGAGTACTTCAAGCAGCAGAAGACTGCTGGGAGGAAAATAGGCCTTAGGTGTTTTTTTTCTTTAAAAAAAGGGCTACTAATCTTTAATTTGGCATCGGGTATGAAGGCAATGCAACCTGTCACGTGGCCGAATTGCTGTGCAGGTGCTGTCACTCCACTTGGTTTTGTGTACATGTGTTTTTTGAGAAAGGCTTTCCTTCCCTTCCTTCCTCTTTCACTTGCTTGTTGATTGAAGAGTAGCTGAGCTTCCTGAGCAGTGCTGGGACGGGTTTGAAATCTTAGGGCCTGCGTGGAGCGTTTTGGGAGAGGTGCCAAGGTTGGCAGCTTTTTGTTTAGTGAGATGTGCCTGATGTGTGTCTGGGTGCTGACAGTGTAAGGACACCCTTCGAGGAAAATTCAGTCCAGTTGTGATACATTTGTGAGGCTCCTTTATAATATAATTTAAACTAAAGCTAAAGCAGCTGTTGCTGGAGACCCTTTGACAGTGATGGAGTGGGTAAAATGCAAATATGCCTTTTATTTTTCCTTTTCTCTACGGAACCACCCTGGATACAGCTTCTTTGCTGGGGATGTGAAGTATCCAGGCCTATTATCTGTGTTCATTTATTTAGACCACGAGGATTTGCCTCCTCTTGTTTAATGTGTCATTTTGGGTGTAACTGTGACTCCACTGACTTGTAATTGCTGTGAAAGTTTGGAGTTGGGTATCCCTGGAATGGTAGTTAACCTCTAATAATATCAATTAACATCCATTCAATAAGCACTTGATTTCTGTGACGATCTGAGGAATATGTCTGACAAATTTAAGCTTTTGGTTTATTCCCCACATGAATTCTTGCAATAATAAGGGAATTGTCAGTGTCCATTATGTCCCTCCCTGCTTCATAACCGTATACAAGTATTTCTTCTCAATATGAAATGCCAGTTTTTTCCCCACCTTTGGACACTCATTTTATTCGGCTGTTGAGTGTGCCAGGAAAACAGTGTTACAAAGGATGTGATAAACAGACATTTCTTTTTCTCTCTGCTTTGATTATGCATCTCAAAGCCCACGTTACCCTAATGCTCCCAGGCACTGAGTAAAACGTTCAGTGCCTTTGTCCTGAGCTGTAGGTACAGGACAGGCCTTTTCCAGGTGGGCTGTTCCTCCCTAGGCTGCAGCTGTCTCTGCCAAGCAACTGCACTCTGGTGACCCAGAGCCCGGTGACCGAGCCTCTGGTTTCTTTCCTGCCAGCTCTTACATATATTCATGCCTTCTGTAAATTTTTAATGGCTCAGTTCAAGCAGAGGTTTGTTCTCGATGTTGTGTTAATTTGCCAGGCTGAGGTTAAAACTGGTTTGCCTGTTTGATGCAATTGAAACATGTTTATAAAGTTTTGGAGCAGCTGCTTGTGAGTATTTGGCTTTTTAGGGATGGAATAGTGGCAGTGAAAATTGGATTGAGTTTGTAATAGTGGAAGCAAGCTGGAAATGAAGTGCATCCCCCCAGGATTATAACTTCCCTTGCATCTTTTTAGTGCTGTGGAGAATGGATTAATGTGTGACACAAGTAATTAAAATTCATTCTAAAAGTTTGTAGTGTGTGTCTCTGCTATAAAGGCAGCCTGGCTGACCAGGAGGTGTAACTCTATAGCACTGTTGAACCCTCACATCATCAATCCAATCCAGTGTCTGCTTTGAGCCCGCTAAGTGCTCCAAACGTGCACAACCTGAGAAGCAGGCCCAGAGTATTTCAGTCTGGGCATCAAAAATAAAGGATTTGGCCTTTGTCTCTCCTTGCTTCAGAGATTCCCTTGCAGAAAGGCGACTACGTGACGCCCTAAGGGACTGCTGATAATAAATACGAGTATTAGGATTCTGTCACCTCAGTGCCACAGAATCTTCTCATTCTCTGTCCCCTTCCCAGGAGAAAGCTTATACATGTTGTATTTATTAATGTGGTGTGTGGTAAATGAGAGCCACAAGTGTTATACTGGGTAGTCAAGATGTGCTTAAAAAATAAGGTGGGGGGAAGGCAAATAAATCCAAACATTTGTCATGGTTTTGGACTATATTTCAGCTTTTCATCACAAAACAGCAGAGACCTTGGGAAAAGATTATAAATAAACGCAGAGATGTAAATGGGAAGTTCTGGGTTTCTCTTCCTCTTTGTTGCATTTTCTTTTGCGTACTAACATGGTTGGTAAGACTGAGTTTCACACCCAGGCTTGGCTCTCATCCTTCTAAAAGTAGTTTCCAAAGTATACTGTTACTTCAGAAGAATACAGTAGTAGCATGAAAGAAAATTACCAACTCAGCAACCTATTGGGTCAGTGTTCCTGGAGGGTGCAACAGTTCCTCTTGGGTCTGATTGCAAAGTAAGTTTGCACTCAGGAATAAATGTAACAGACTGCAGGCAGTGAGAGGATTTAAATATGGTTTACAGTATATAGGGTATGGAAGATGAAGGCTGGAAAGTCCAGGAGTCTCCACAGAAAGAAATGCTGGTTACTGAAAGTAGCAAATATCTGTCCTGATAAGGCTACATCTCTTCCTCTTGAGCATCATGATGATCCAGATCCTGCCTCTCCATCCCTCCAGGCCATAGAATTGCACGGGGACATTATCAAGTGTGTGTTCCTACAGTCCCTGCTTGCATCCCTTTTCTATTACACCAGTTAATGTGGCCAAAATTACCTCATAATCTAAGTGGAGTAAGCACCTGCTTCCTCTGAGAGCTCATATCTGGGGCAAGTGTTGCTGCTGCCTGGTTTTGGGTGGTTACACTTTCATTGCCAGCGTCATCTTCCTCAGGTGACTTGACCAAGGGCAAAGACTACCCAAACAAAAAAAATCAGTGGGGTGGGGTGTTAAAGGACCAGCTGTGAAGCTCTTAATATGATGTATTGACACATGATGACTGATGGAGGATTCCTGAGTTTATTTGCATGCAAATAGCAAATGTATTCCTGAAAAAAAATACAAAGGACGTCCAGTTTATGGTTATGGATAGTGATGACAAAACATGATGAACACTGTCCTTGTTTAAGTAGCCAAATATCAGAGTCTAATACTTGCAGCCTCTGAGTTGTCTTGCCACAGTCCTATTTAATGATTTTTAAAGTCCTGTCTCAGTGTCATGTAACTTTGGGTGATAATTTCTTAGGAAAAAGCCCCAGGTTGCTTCATGGAGGAATTAAATAATGGTGGTGTTTGAGGCAATAGATAGGCAGTCCTCACCTACTGACAGCAGTTCCATGATGGTCTTGATCACAACAGTGACCCTGTTGTCCCTTGATAAGAAAGGGAGAAAACAAGTTGTTCTTCCCCTTCTTTCCTTCCTTAATGCTGGAAGTGCTGGTTTGGGTTTCTCCCGTTACCCTGTGATTCACGGGTTAAAGGCTCCCAGAGGCTGCCCACAGAGGCATCATCTGCTTCATAACACAAGTTGACATGTGGCTTTTTTATTAAGGTACTGTGGATGTCTTAAAGCAAATCACAGTGCCATTATGTGATTTAATTTGCTGTTGTAACATCCCTTCTAAAACAACAGCTTCTGTTTTCAAGTCTGTGTACGTGTGTGTGATACTTATTATCCTTCTTTGTCGGGGAGTAAGTAACTTCTTTATCATCACTGCTGGAAACTGGGGTTGGTTGGGGGTTTGTTGTTGTTTCTTTGCTTCTGTCTACTGCTTTCATGTTCTTTTCTCCCTATTCTACTCCTTCTTACAGAAAGGGTAGTGGACAAATTAATAGCAATTATTCTTGGAACTCGTATTTTAGTTCAAAACACAGGCTCTTGGCTCAAGGTACAACAAGAGAAACAAGTGCATTAAAGGCATTTTTTTTCCAACTTCTTCCACGTTTTGTTTTCCAATAATGAGAGTAGTGTGGATATTACAGGAAAAACTGGATGAGTTGTTACTTTTATTGCTAACATTTCTAAATACTGACTACTCCAAAGCTGTTACGCTGCTGAAAAACTAAGGATGTTACTTAGTTTTATGTTCTAGAGCCCTTGATGGAGAGCATGAGAGTCTCGATAAAGGAGGGGAATAAAATCTACTCATATTCTTTGAGGATGGAGTACTGACAGGAAGACAGACTGCCAGGAGCTGGAAGGTGTTAAAAAACCATAACAGAAAAGATAAAGCAGAATTAATGCTTTTCTTCCTGTAAGAAAGTTTGACAAGGGAAAAGAATTCCAATGAAACTAATGCAAGGAAAATACTGCTTTGTAATTCTAGATGTTGTTGAGTTGAGCAACACCCTGTTAATCACATTTAATTAATATAACCCAGTTGCAAGGTGATTTATGGGTGGTTTGAATAAGTGTGTGAGGTCAGAAGGACTGGTTTTCTGCTCTCTATAACACAGACACCATGTAGTCACTTTTTATAACAAATCCATCTAAAGAAGAAGAATTAATGGACACAGTAGAGTAGAAGGTTATGGGAATTTTCCATAACTCCTGAAAGTGTCTGCTTTGGCCTTTTCTTGGCAGGAGTTTAGTCTCATATTACATTTTTGCATGTTAGAAGGTTTAACAGAGACTAATTTTCACTTGTATGTTCAGTTATCTTTTGACTTACTGCTATGGCACAACAGTCGTATACATTTATTTGCTTTTATGTGCTGTACAGGACATTCATGGTGCTAAATTTGGAGAGAATATTCTGGCATTCTGTTGACCTGTGATTTGTTTTGGGGAGGCATGTGCCTGGAAACTGTTCCAGCAGAGATGAATGGAAGTGTTTCTAGAGCAGAAGAAGAGGCAGCTGAGAATCATGAAGATGTTATTAAAGGAATAAAAGAAGTTAATTCGTAATTCTGCACTGTGCTTGTTGCTCATTTTGATTTTGGTGTGTGGGGTTTTTTTTTTCTCCTTCAGTTCTATAGGTGCTGGTGCAAAAACAGTGTAGCAATGGATCAAAGAAAAAATGATAGTTTTGTCCCAAGTATCACGCAGCTGGAAGACTTCCTAACAGAACATGACTCCAACGTGGTTTGGCTGTTAGTAGGTAAGGTTAATCTATCTTGTTCTGGTTAAATTACTTTTGTAATACCATACCAAAGGATTAGCATGACAGGCAGATACAACAACAACGTTATACCAGTCTGTACATACTTGCCATTTAATATGGTTTAGTTTGAAAAGTGATCTCAAGACTATTGTGTGTAATGACACAAGTTCAAGACTAATTTGTGTGCCACAACAAGCCTTTAAGCCAAACTATTGTGTAATCAGTTATGAGCTGGATTTGTAAACATACCTGATTGGGGTATGCTGAATTTTTTACAACACTAGTGCAATTGCCTATATTTGTGTAGGTACTTTCATTTTCTGAATCTATGGATAAGTGGATGAACGACAGCAAAATAAGTGTTAACTTGTATTCATGTCGAGGTGAGAGTCCTAAGGTGTGTAATGAATTTAGACTTTTCCAAAGGTAGAGAATTCCTGCTTTTCAGCCTTGACTCTGGAACCTGGAGTGAGGGGCAGCACAGGAAAAATACCTTTGTTTTTTCACTTTCAGCAGGTTAAAGCAGTCTACTGGCTATTGACATACTGGAATTATTTTTCAGTAGGTCAAACTGAATGAAAAAGCCATAGGCCAAAAAAAGTTAGGACTCAACATAAAATTCTCAGTGTAATCAAGATGAAAATAAGGGAATTCACTGGTAAAACATGGAACAAATGTGAACAGATCTGAAAAATTTGTCTCCAGAAGCTTTGACTTGCCTCCTGTTGTTATGAGGTTCGGATACAAACATATTCAAGTGATGTTTATTAACTGACCTAGTTCCAACCAGCCATTCCTCCTTTGCTTTCATCTGCTGACCTATGGCATCCTGTTATAAGAGAACATTAAAAAGACACCAGTAATTTCTTCTCCTGAATGCTGGAACAGCTATTGATCCCAGTAAAAGTGGTGATGAATTCCAGAAATGAACATGTTGTTCAATTCTAGAATAATTTCTGAAAATCTCATGCAGTGCAACTTTCCAGATATAATTTCCAAAACGTGGTTTCAGTAAAGAGGCTTTTAAAATCAAGAATACAGGCATGAAATGAGTAGAGTTTGTGGGATTTGTCACTTGAGAGTGGAGACTGAATTTGGTGAGGGGTAAAGAAAAGGCAGAGGTAGATCTAGCAGTAAAGGCAGTGGATCAGAACTGTAGTGCCTGAAAACTGCACTAGTTTGCTGATTTTTCTCAGCATATGTCACCTCAAGAGGGCACCTTCTTGACCCCAGGTGTCTGGTTGACCTTTAATCTGAAATGAAGCTTTATTGCTGGAATGAACCCTCTGAGGGTGAGTCATTCCACCCTTTTCCCTACCCTGATAGAGGCCCTGCAGTGAGTTACTCATCTGAAAGTGAGGGAGGCAAACGCTGTCCTTGGAGTGTGCCTTTCCTGAATGCCAAGAGCAGTTTCTCTCCTGGGATATAGCTTTAACCCTCCCTGCTTTGTTCCTGTCTAATCTCCCCCACAGATTAGTTTTGTTTTGACATGTCAAGCAGTTGAACTGCCCGAGGGTGTGAGCTACTTGAATTTTGGTCTCACTTTTCCGCTAAGGAAAAGACAAAGTTATTGTGCAAGGCCTTCTCTTCTCCCTTCACCTCATCTTTCAACAAGGCACAGGCATTGTTATGGAGCACTGCAAAAAATTAAGGGACAGTAAAAGGACAGGTTGTTTTTATAAATTTTTTGTAAGTTTGCTTGGGGGGTTTTCTTTGAGTGATCATCTGAACTCTCTGCAGAGTGAAGGCATCATATCCATATGCCTTTCTGTACTTCTTATTTCCCATAAAAGTCACAATAAATCTGAGGTTTTCAGCATGCAGCATTCACATAAATGAAAAATTTCTATTACAAAGTTCAGGATTTTTCCTACTCTGCCTTGGATGAAACGGAATGGTAATTATCAGAAAAGTGAATTAGGACTAGTCCATTCCCTGACAGTGCCACTCCTTTTGGGTTTGTCCTTCTGGAAGCTTTGAGAACCCTTGTAGTTAGAAATAGATTACTAGCTCTTAATCAACTAAAGTAAAAATTACTCTGGGGATTAGCAGACCTACTTTTTTTTCTTTTTTTTACATTTTTCTCGTTGGATTGCTATTTCCTTTTTTTCCTATCAAATTCCGTGCTTGAGCTGTTGACAGCTTTCTGCTAACCCAAGGACTGGTGTGTTTGTCTCAGGATGCAGCAGCTCAGGAAACTATTTCAGATGTGATAATATTGTTTCCTCTGATATGAAAGACTAGAAGTTTGAGTTGCAGTTCACAGTTTGGAGAAGAGTAGAGAAGGAATGTAGTAAGACTTTTGTGGTGTTGGGTTTTCTTTTAACTTGTTTTGAAATCAATGACCACATGGTTCAGTCTATAAAACCTGACTTCTTAGATGATGAGTGATATACTGAAACGTGTGGTTTGTAATGATGTAATGAAATCTGCAAGTCCTCTGGGAGGACAGGTTTTTTTTATTGGGGAATGGAAGAGCAGTGAAGAATGTATATTTTTGTGGACTTCCAGTTTCCTGTTCCACCCCCCCCATCTCTTCACACCCTTCTCACACCCTCCCTCTGAAAACACTCATTAAATGGTCCCATCATTTATTTTTCTTTGGAGATTAGGAAGAACACTGTTATGCCTGATAGTCTGAATAGGTAAGGTTTTTATCTAGGTCAGTGTACTTTAAAAATGCTTTAATTAATTGTAATCTTTCAACAGCAACAATATTGTCCTGTGGATGGATTATCTACCTAACTTATTATAATTCCCGGAACATTGGACTCATTCTAACGCTGGTTCTTAACAGATTATATAAACATGGCTACATCCATATTGGTAAGTTGTGATTAATGTAGTGCCACTTCTTACATTATCACTGTAAGGCACTGTTTACTGCTTTTTATTATACCTCAACTTGTTAAAAACTCGAGGGAAAATCAGTGTTCCTTTGTTATAGTCATTTGAAAATGTTCGGTATGGAGTGGAGTCTTGAGCCTTGAATCCCTGCTCCAGCACTGACTGTCCTTGCTTTCTAAATAAGCTGTCAGAATAACTAACCATGTTAATCCATACTGGGACTGTGACATGTAGAATTGATACTGGCTAGAACATTTGCATCAAAATCCATTAACGTTTTATTAAAATATTTCAAACATTTTGGTATAAAACAGGTCAGTACAAATCCCTTGGGCACTCACCCACATTACAAAAATATCTGATGCTGAGTCACAGAGGGCTATAGCCCACAACCTCACTCCAATCACACTTTGAATTTTCTTTCATTTACTCTTCTGCCTTCCTCTGTCTGCTTCACAGAACAGCAGTGACTTTAGTTCTGGACTTTATCTGCAAGGATTGACCATAAATGTAGTGAAAACTTAAACCCAAAAACCCCACCCACACTTGCCTGCCAAAGACACCCTTGCAATTCATTTGCTTGTATCCTCAAGAATCTAAGAGCTGTATTCCAAACCATCTTCAAATCCAGCTTTTTGAAGAGCAATATAGATGAAATACTTATTGGCTGCTGCACTTGATCTATAGGCTTTTATTAAAATTTCTCTGTGAAACTGCCATTAAGTAAAGACAGCTGATATAGCTGACCAAAGATATGGTATTCTTTATAAACTTAATCAGTAAGTAGAACATAATATTAATTAAATGCCATGATTTACAGCTTAGTTTCAGTCGATTAATGTTGATTTTTAATTTTTTTTTTTTTTTTAAATCATGGTTTACTTAACTTTCTGTGGGTGAGGTAAAAAGCCTTAGGAAAAATATGGGCTATTGCATTACCTGCTGGTCTTTTCATGCTTATTAATCCTTCCTGCTGTAAACACAATTTCTCATAATAATTGGACAGAAGTCCTTATAGCCATTTAAAATTTAAAAGATTAGTCTCTCAGGAATCTTTATTTCTCCAATTACAGTCTTGCAAACAATGGCTTGAAACTATAAATGTTGAAAATAGCTTTTCTAACTCCTTTCACAAGCTTTGCAAGGCACCTGAATGTTTCTGGGTGACTAATGTGTCTCAGGGGGCCGGTTGTATTCTTGGGTAGTGCCAAACCCACCATCTTTTAGTTGTGTACTTTTTGTTCCTTATTTCTGACTTCCCTTCAAAGGGAAAACTCAAAATAGCCAGTTAAACCATTTCAGGTGTTGAATACTATAGTCTTCCTGCTCAGAATATAAAGGATCAACAGCTTCAGGCTAATGTGTGATAAACTTTTTTCCACATTAGGTTCCTTTTCGTTCTCTGTGCTCTCTGGAAAAGTCATGGTGCGTGAAATCTATTTCATCACAGAAGACATGTCCATCAGGTACAGATTTCCAAGGCAATCCCTCTTCCAAATAATAATTTTCAATACAGTAAATGTATACATATAAATAACACATATCAAAATACAGCCTTACAAACGAGCAGTATATTTATAAATGTTAAACTGCCTCATTTGGTTATAGTATTTAACATTCCTGGATACCTGTTACTTGTCTGCTGCTTCAGCATTATCATTTGGAAGTGAATACTGGATAAGATTGTAGTTGTGCTTAATATTTGCAAAAGAAAACACTTTGGAGTAGGAAAGAGAACTATTTTTTCATTAATGTCTTTGACTCCCCCGTGCTCCTGCTTTACAGTCTGGAAGATTCATCTTGGCCAAGTAGTTTGCATTTATTTACTGGAATTCAGAATGATTTGTTCCATGAACTGCACACTAGCAAATAGCTTGTAATTTTGATTCTTGCTGTCAAATTTGGAAAGCCTTGAGAAGGCAATGGAGTACTATACAAGTTTCAGCTAATGCAGGAACTGTATAATATTATACTGTATCCTTTATGATGTAACCCTTTGTGCTTTAATATTGCTTATACACTTAATATTGCTTAAGATTGCAGATCTCTGCACTCTGCATAAGGCAATGTGTCATGCAGCTGCACAAAGGATGTTGGATTGTTACTCTCTTAACTTCTGTTTTATCTCATTTATTTGATTTAGGATTCAGGATGGATTTATCATATTTCGCTGGTGGAAGATGTACAACCCTAAGCAGAAACAGCATGGTAGGTTTCCCAAAAAGGTTTCAAAGTTTAAATTTACAGATAGTCAACAGAAAAATGCTTTCTTTACTCAATCACAAATGTGTAATTGATTTGTTAATATGTACCTAAAGTACATTGAATCATCAGAAGGTTCTTTTAACTGGTTGCAGACTAGAACACCACAATGAAATAAATGCAGGATTCATTATCAGGGACATGAACCCTTCTTAAGACAAACCATTAATCTTAATAGTAGCCTTCATTAGCTGTAGTCCAAGCATAATTGCCTCTGTATTGAAGTTTATAACTATGATGAATAGAGACATCTTATGTTCTGGAAGTGATTTTAATTTCTCAGTTTTAATGTTGTACTTTCAGTATTTCAGCAAAAGTATTCTTTAGTATTTGATAAGCCTGTGTCTTGATGACATCTGTGGGTGTAGAAGTGGGAAAGTGTGAAAAATTGATTTATTTTTCTTCCTTATCACTGGCTGAAGAAGGATGATTAACCCCAGATGCAAGAGATTAAGTGTATCTGCAAAAAACACTGTGAGAAAGCATAAGTAGCCTAGGGATGTGTACTTAATCATTTATAGGATTAGAATCTTGTTGAATGAGTCTCGGGTCCTGCCTCTCTTGACTTTTCAAGCCATCACAGCTCCATTGCTAATTCAAGGAGGTCCAGAAATGGCAGCTGTCTACAACTGAGGACATTAGTTGAGAGGGTCATTGAACCTTGGAGTTTTGTTTTTTTTTTTTTGCTATCTTGCCTTTGGAAGTGGCTTCTGATGGTGTGAAGCCTCTTAGACTTGTCAGCAAGCTTGTACAGCTGTTGCTGTGTCAGTACCAACTCAGCAGCACTGCAATTAGCCAGGGGAATGTGAGACACCACTCTTATAGTGATAAGAGTTACTAAGAGCTGCTCACTGCTGTTTATTGAGGCACTACCAACCCTCTGAGGTGATAGGGCACAATTCCAGTTCTTTTTACCATAAGAAAAATAATTCAAGAAATGGAACCTAGTCTTAGAGTTAATTAGATTTTTCCAACCACAGGTTATTGTCCAACAGGTTTTCATAGAATTGCCTTCATCTGCTAGTTAAAACAGATTTCTCTAGTGGCTCACAGAAGTAAGAAATGAATTTAATGCAGTAAAGATAGTTGTATCTGTCTTCTATGCTGTTATTTTTGCATGGCAATATTACAAGGCTTTAAAGTTTTCTGATGGTATTTAAGACCACATCCAAGTAACCAAGGAAGTCAGAGGTGTACAGGTCTGACAACAAAGTAATGTGACTAAAATACTCTTCAGTGTTAAGTTAAATCATACTGGGACTGGAGAGTAGGTTTTGTACATACCTGAGAAATGAAAGTGGCTTAGGGACAAAAGCTGGAGGATCAGGTTGTGAATAGGGCACACCCAGATGTCTTGGCTTAGGTGCCACAGCACATTATCAATTTTCATATTGTAAGACCCTATAGTGTAGTTCATGTTTTGAAGGGGAAATACTGTTTTTGAGAAGCAGTTGCTCTACTTTTTATTGTCAGGAGTGGCTTTTGTCATGTCCTCATCAGGTTTGATTTAGTGGGTACATTTATGTTGAGTTGTTTGGGTGGGCGTGATACAAACATTTGAAAAAGAATAAAATAAATAATGCATCTTGATTAAGCTCTGTAGGAGGCAAATTTCAAACTCTTAGTTGCATTAGTCACCTGGATTCCAACAACTGTTGATAAAACTTTAGTATTTTGCTATCAATCTGGTAGTTACTTGTACATAACCTACATATATACTTCTTTGAATCGTTCAGTAAGATGATATTTAGATTTGCTTGTCTCTTTTTCCTTGCCTCTTTTCTAGTTTTCTTTTCCAAAAGTGTTTTAGGCAAATAGATGTGTGGAGGTCAAATCTCATTTTTGTTATTAGGAGAAAGAGATACTTGTCTCTTTAAATCTCCTTTAAAGAAATGAATTACTACCTATGATTTCATTTAGTTAATGAAGTCTAATGCTTGTCTCCAGGAATTGAAAAATTATATTTATTTGTGTTCTTGATGATAGTTAGATCTCCCTGGTGGGCTGGTGTGTATCCCAATCCTTGTCCATGACATTCTTTGCCTGTGTTTTATTGATGCAAGTTAACATTGGGAACAAACGGATTTGATGGTGCTCTGATGAAAACAGGAAGGAACTGAAACTGGCTCATTAACTTTTCTCTGTCTCCTGTTCAAGAAAACTGTGATGTCAGTGCTTTCTGGAGATTTATTGTACATTTATTTTTTTATAATGATATGGAAATTTCTGGTACTTTGGATGTGAGAGGTCAAAGGTGGTTGCTGTTGTTTGGACAGAGTGTTGTAGAGATGTGTCATTTTGGGTGACAAATGAATTTGTTAGCAAAGAGAGTGCATTTAATCAAGCAGGTGTCTCTAAACTTTGGCTGTTGGGCAGCTGCATTTCTTCTCTTGACCCTGATCACAACAGTGTTTGCTCTGACTTTTTAATTTATGTTATCTTTGGGAAGTGTTGCCTTAGGTTTTTACCCCCTGAGTTACAGATTGCTGTGATAACCACTGATGCTTCAGTTTCCTAAAGTCTATTTGACTTAGAAAGACCAGATGAGGTTTTTAGAGCAGCTCAGGCCTCTGGAGTGAATGTGTAATGGGCACTCTTTCAACTGGGTAATTAGGGGGAAATGGTGCGAGCTTTTCCCTCACATTAACTCCATAATTAGGTCATACTATCTGAGGCAAAAGTATGTCGAAGTATGTCCCAACCAGCTCTGTATATGATCAGCAGATGTTAAACTAGGTTTTAAATGTCAGAGAGTCAAGCTGATATTAGTTAGAATTTAAAATTTGTGAAAATGTGGACTGATTGAGCAAAATGAGTATGATCTTGTTAGGTCTGCATATGAATATTTCCTGTTTCTCTGTACAAGAAAGCTTTTTCCCATTTCAGGCATGCTGTACCAGAGAGCTTGGCTAGAAAACCACATGGGTTTTTTAGATGGAATTGATCTCAAGTACTGATAGCTGTGCTAAAAAGAAGTTTGCACTGAGGCTTCTGTGTTGTGCATCAAAAGGGATTTTGTTTGTTTTCATAGACTTTGTTTACCATTTTGTGCAGTTCTTGCTTGGATTTATTTTTGGATTGTGACCTAAGGGTGAAATGCCTTTCAGGTTTTATATTTTGTATGCAACTGTCTTATTTGCCAAGTTTTACTGATTTGCTTGGGATGGTGTAATTATTTTGTAGAGGTTTTTACTGCTTTTTAATATTACTTCAGCAGCTTGTTCAGTACTCTGTGGATTGTTTCTGCAAAATGTGCATATATGAGAAACTGCAAATATTCCAAGGGAATGTTGAAAAAGAATGAGAAACTCTTTTCCTGCTATTTGTTTAGATCCAAAGGCAGAAACACGACTGTATATTATGGTGAATGACTTTGAATTTCACGTGTACAACCGTTCTGAGCTTTACGGACAACTTCAGGAACTGTTTGGCTTGGATCCCACAATAATTCCAGCAAAGAAAGATGATGAAAGAGCACAAGTAAATGGGAGGCAGAGAACACATACCAATCTTGAAAGGTAAATTATTATTCATTTTGCTGTTCTGTTGATGCTTTGTTCTGCAAAGGCCTGAACTAATTGGGTAATGTTTTGTTCAACGTGTGCTCTGGAGGCCAAATGATCGAAGCACAGCAGAGAGAAATTGCACTGACAAGCCTGAAAGTCTAAATCTCTTCCCTTTCCTCAGACTTCCTACCATAGTAATTAAAACCCACAACCAACCAAACCAAACACCCTTGTTTAATGATCAGAGACGGGTTGAAAAATCTGTTTGAAATACAGTGTAGAAAGGGAGAGTGTGTTGAAGAGGGTTGTGCTGGCAGAATAATGATAGTTTTGCTCAGTAGAAGTAACAGCTGCTCAAGACATTGAATGGGCAAAATGTGAGGATCTCTCTGGTATTGTGGGTAGCTACACAAATTTTCTTCTGTTAATTCCTCTTTATGGGTTACTCCAGAAAACATGGTGTGGGTATATAAGGAGTTTTTCCATGTGGCTTATGTGTAGTGGAGTCAGATGTTCAAAAGTAAGTCTCTCTCTGAGCAGAATCACACCAGACTGATTTATTGTCAGGAGCAGGGAAGATCTAATGAGACTTGGGTCCTTTCACTGCTGCTGGCCAGTTACTAAATTACCTAGTGGGCAGGTGCAGGATGCTGTGTCAATCCTGAGTTTGAGTAAGGACTGTGCCTCTGAGCCAGTCCCTTTGTGTTTCCATCTTAAGCTGACAGGCACAGGAAGGAGGAGGGAAATGTCCTGGGAAATGAAAAATCCTCAAGTTCCCCCGAGGAAGATTTATTTTATTGTTGCTCTGAGTTGACCATGGCAGCTTGCTTTCTACCTGTGTCAGCACCCAAGGTGTAGCTCTGTGTGCTTCCTGCTGTTCTCCCAGGCTTGGGAGGAATTGGCAAGTAATCTGCTAGGGAAAGAGTGTTCCCCAAGATCTGTGCACTGAAGATCCCTAGAAGAATAATTTGGATAGTTCTTCTGAAGAAAAGACAAAATAATAACCCCTGCTTTTTTTTTTTTTTTTCTTTAGTGTTAAAGTAAAAACAGAATCTCAAGACCCTTCTTCTTCGTGGAGGTCACTTATTCCAGTCATTAAAGTCAATGTGAGCACGGTAAGCGACAAGGTCCTTAAAAATTAAGCTTGCCATTCATTTTTCTTATCCATTCTATTTGAGGTTTTTGTTCTCCTTCGTACTTTAATAAGGTTTTAAAATTACACCACCAGCCCTCCCCTGACAGAGTCACAAATCCTGCTGGTGCTGGTGGAAATGTGGTAATGTTCTCAGTATTTTGGGAAATACCGCTGTCTTAGACTTGTAAGGATTTCAAGAATATCACCAAGTAATTAAGTTAGGTAATGAATGCTGTAAAAAGCGTGGGGTGTTGGGCTTTTCAGAGGTGTTTGGAGTTGGTTTTTTCTTCTCTTTTCTTCCTGTATGTTTTAATAGAGATACTTAGAGAGAATATTGAGAGTTTAATGTACAAGGTAGTACTTTTAGATATGCACAGATTATGGTCAGGATTTTTGTCCATGGTCTTTATTTGCATATATCTGATTACACTTCATTATTATAGGTAAACATATATATAAAAGAGGAGTGCATAATGAGAAACTGGGTTTGCTTTTTGCTGTAGGGTCGCTTGGCATTTGGGAATCACTATCAGCCACAAACACTTTGCATTAACTTTGATGATGCCTTTCTGACATACACCACAAAACCACCTTCGAGCCACCTCGATCAGTTTATGCACATTGTGAAAGGAAAACTGGAAAATGTTAGAGTCATGCTGGTTCCAAGTCCAAGATATGTTGGTCTGCAAAACGATGAGTAAGTTTGGGGTATTTTTATATCCATGTTATTTTATTGTTTATTTTAGTAAAAAGAAGAGAATGATGGTTGTCTTTCTGTTTCTGTATTTTACTTAGTGTGTTTAGACAGTTGGCATTTTTACCACTCTGAAGGTTTTAAATTTTGGATCTTTGAAACAATTTTATGTGTGGAGAAAAGTACTGGTTTTCTATCTCTGTCTAAGTTTTTATTTGTGTGTGTTGTGCTCTGTGATTAAACACAGAATCATGGAATAGTTTGGGCTGGGAAGGATCTTTAAAGGTCATCTAGTTCAACCCCTCTGCAATGAGTAGGGACATCTTCAACTGGATCAGGTTGCTTAGAGCCCTCTCCAACCTGGCCTTGGATGTTTCCAAGGTTGGGGCATCCCACATTCAACTTGTATTTTCCTTCTTTGAGGTGTTACAGCTGGTCACAGGCTTTGCCAGCGGTCAATGTTCTAGTTGTGGGTTAAATGCAAGGTTTAAGGTCTTGACTTCCGTAAAGCTGATTCACATATGGTTTGGAAAATATTTAAAAAAAAAAAAAAGGGCAAAAGCTGCATAATACTTGGTGGAGTGGAAATCATGTTATCTGTTGAAGGCAGATGGCTGATCCTTTTACCTCTGTGTATTCTGCATAAGTGGGGTTATGCAGCTTTAACAAGCTGAAGTAAGTCAAACACAAGCAAGAGGGCTTGCATGAAGTAATAAAATAAACTGTACATCATTTGACTGTACCTTAATTGGCTTTTTATCAGCCAAATACTGCTGTCTGTAATATGCCTCTATGTATTTTCCAAAGGGCATTTTGTGGATGTGCACAGAATCTTGCTCTTCCAACATGACGACAAAGGAAATTTCTCCAACTAATATTGAAAACAAATAAGATTAAAACAAAATAGGATTAAGATACTCAAACTATTAGCTTTTTCTCCTGCTTCCTCTAAGTATTTTCTTTTTGTGCTCTTACCATCCCTGCGGCTCCTGATGGCTGAAGGATGCACAAAATGTGCTCTAATTTACTGGGCAGATTCAACAAATTACCCAGTTGACTGGAAATGGATAGTGTTTAACTCTTTAGACCCTGCCCTCTTATGCTTCTTTGGCTTAAAATTTAAGCTGGGTGTTTTAAATTTCAAAATTTCCTGCAGGCAGTGCAGGTGTGACAAGCAACTGAGTGACTTGGTGAAATTTGTAAGAGGCTGACTAATCAATACAAACATCAAAACCTCACCTTGAAAACTGTCCTGTTATTTTACAAACACCCACCTCGACATCTCCATCACCCTTTGCAAATAAATCCTCCAAAATCCAAGGAAGAAAAAAAAGAAACTGTGCTAGGAAAAGCAGGTCAAAGCAGAGCAAGTTTGGAGTGCAGCAGCTAAGCCAGCAGGCTTGAAGTGGAAGTTCAGGATAGATATTAGGAAATACTTGAAAATGATGATGCTAATGTCATTATCGTTCATTGCCATTATCTAATTGCTGTTAAAGTATTTAGTCTTTCACTCCCAAAGTAAAATTGATTTCAAGGTTCCTGCTCTGTTGCTTTTGAAGAACTTCTGGCAGTGCATGGTCTCCGCATCTGCTGCCTTCTCTGTGTTTTCCAAGCTGTCCTGCCCTTGAAATGAGCTGTGGGGTAATGGGCAATGTGCTTCTAACAGGTCTCACTCTTACACTGTGTGTTTCTGTCATTGGACTTGGCTTTTTTTTTTTTTTGTTAAGAAGTGACAACTTATGAAAGTGGCTGAAAAGCTGCAAAACCATGTTTTGCAGTAAAACCAGAATTTTCACATTACAGTAGTATTACTACTATAGAATATATTAATATGTAACTTAACATGTGGTAGCACTATAAGAAAGGGATTATAATATATCAATATAATCGTGTTAGGAGAAGTGTTTTGTCTATCAGTTTTATCACATCCTTTTATATTGAGGGAAGTGTTATTGAGGCAGAACAGCTTTTTTTCTTTCTTTTTTTTTTTTTATTAACTAATGGTCTAATTACTGAATGTCTTGTCCCTTTGGTTTAGAGTGCTATTTTAGTAAGAAAACAATTAGCAGGTGAAAGAACAATATAGGACAAGGAGAAAGGAACTCTTGACAGAAAGAAACAATGAAAGTAAAACTTTGGTAGTTACTTGTGGTTTATAATATCTGAGCAATGTCTTTGTGGAGAGGAGCATGGTATTCTCATGCTTAAAATAACTAAACTTTAAGTTGTTTGATGTAATAATTATAATAATAGCAGCATAATGAACAAGTATTTTTTTTTGGCAAATCATTATGCAAATTCATTATGCTTAATATGTTGCATTTCAAATTACTTGAATTCATAAAGCTTAATCTGAGCACATGGATTTTTAACCTTTATCTTTGCACTTTTTCATTACAGACCACCAAGGCTGATGGGTGAAGGTTTTGTTGTGATGCAATCCAATGATGTTGACATCTATTACTATATGGATGAACCAGGTACCTTCTGTTAAATACAAACATAACATTTTAAGGGATTTTTGAAGGCTGCTGGACTTGCTAGACAATTTCTTCTTTGACTTCTTGAATTTTTATGATTAATTGTGGGTCTGCTATAGTTAAGTCTCCCTTTTCATTTACTTGCATTGTCTGTAGAAATTATTTTAACCTAATCTTTCTTTCAAGGTTTGTAAGTAGGACTTGGAACTAAATGTGAATGTATTGGTAAAAAGCATCCTTAAAAACTGCTGTGTGTATCACTGACACTGGTGAGCTGTGTTTAAGAAAATCCCAAGGATTTTTGGTCATATTTCTTGGCTTTCCCCTGGGAGTCTGTACTGAATTATGTCTTGATATTTACACACTATGGTGATCTCAAATAAAACTGACATCAGGACACTTTAATTGTCTTGTGCTTAGCAAACATTTTTCATGCTAATTTGAAGCAGCTTCCTTTAATAATCTGTTTATTATATTATGTGATATAGGTCTTGTACCAGAGGAGACAGAGGAAAGTAATGATGGAGAAGCCAGCAACGAAGACAGCAAATTACAGGATCTGCCACCCTGTTGGGGTTTGGACATTGTGTGTGGAAAAGGAACAGACTTCAACTATGGTCCTTGGGCTGATAGGCAGAGGTATTACCATCATCTACAGCTTTAGTTTTCATCTTTGATATCTAATATTACTGAGAAAACATTAATTTCCATCGTAGGATTGCTCAGACTTCTAATTTGTGTGAGTTAGGGTAGACTGGACAACCTGAAAGAGGAGTCCTGCCCCAGTGGTTTAAGATTAGAAAATTCCTTGCTGTTTATCTTGTTGACCTTCCTAAGTCGGGATCACTTTGTGAATTTTTATTATTAAATTAACAAATTATGGTCCCCTTTTTTGTGAGCAAAGTAGTTTTATTATTTATCAAGTTTTACATACTCAGGGTTTAACTTTTTAATTGGTGATCTTTAGATTTATCAAGCTCTGTGGGTGGGAATACACTACATATTGGTGAGGAAATTGTAGAGAAGTAGAAATCTGGCTATGAAAATAATGAGGAGGGAATAATTCATCCCTGCTTAGGATAATCAATTCCTCGATGTGATCTGCAAAGTATTTATTATCTAGTTATTTTAGTGACAAAATATTAGACCAGAGCTCTACTACTCTTCTTTTGCACATGAGTATTTGTGGTTAGGACAATAGGACTGTTGAGAGAATAAAAGACTATTAAGTAAAAGTGGCATCATCAGTGCTTTCTCTCTTTTCCCCTGTTAATTACAGGCTGATACTTCTCCTTGGCCTTCACTAATTCTCCTGTGAAACTATTACGATTAACTGTCCCTTAGGAGTGTGAGGATGGCAGACCAAAGAGTAGTCATTTTATATATATATATAAAAATAATCCTAGAGGATTTAAGAGAAAATGTCAATTTCTAGAATTTTTTACTAGCAACATGAGGGCAGGGAATCATTAATGATACTTTAAAGAAAACCTGCCCTATAATGGTAGGCTTTTTATAATCTTACTTGGCTTGGCAGAAGGCAGTTTGGTGCCTGTGCAGTGCATGTAGAGTTCAGAGATCCATACTGGGAATTTTTGCATCGTGCCACGAATAGAACATGGAGTTTTGGAAACTTTGAAGCTGCTACAATGGTCAGGTGCTTGGGGCAGGAAACTATTAACCCCCTCTAAAGGCTTATTTCAATCCTCTTGAGACCTGTGTAAGCTCTGCTGTCTGTGCTTCATTGCTGTGCCTTTCCTGTCATGTAGTTGCATGTTCATCTATAAATCTGTAGAAATTTGATTTTCGTTCTGAGGTCCTAAAGTTTGTATTTTGTTTATTTCTGGGCATCACATCAATTACTAGTGCACAAACTGAAGCAAAATAGATTACTTCCTACTATGTTTTTGTAGCAGATTTGTAAACTGAGGATTAGAAATAGGAAGAAAAAAATACCTTGTTTGCCTTCTGAATTAAAATATTTCTGTTCTAATCCATTTATGGCTTTTGTCCAAAAGTAACTTCTTGTCATTGAAACTTTTGGAAATTTCAGTCATGAATTGGAAGGCTCCCATGATGAAGATTTTAAACAAACATTCTTTCTTATCTCACCCGTTGGTTGTCTAAAAATTCAGCTAAAAGGAAAATAATTAAATGAACCAAATAGATGCATAAATATACATATGTTTTCTTCAGTGAATAAAAGACAACCTTTTTTTTCTTTTCTTTTCTTCTTTCCCACTAGGGATTGCTTGTGGAAGTTTTTCTTCCCACCAGACTACCAAGTTATGAAAGTCTCAGAAATTGCTCAACCTGGGAAGCCACGACAGATCCTTGCTTTTGAACTGCGGATGAATATTATTGCAGATGCCACCATTGATTTGCTTTTTACCAAAAATAGGGTAAATAATGAAACCTTATCAAGAAATTAGCTTGTCTTCTGTGGTTCCACTCTGCTTTTTGGTTGTGCACAGTTTTACTTGTCTCAGGTGTTTATTGCAGGTTTTAAAAGCTGGGTGATTTTTGCCTTAGTCTTCAGTAATTATGAGTAAAGTATTTTCTGAGAGGCATTAATTTGTTGGCTTATTTAAAGTTTCTTTTAAGCCTTCAAGTTACATCTTAAACCATGCTGGCTCCTACAGTCTTGGGAATTCATGATCTGGACATTTCTTGGGCAGTCTTAAGTTATGATGAAGCTCACCATGATGAAGAGATGATATTAGGGGAGACAAAACATGTATGTGTAGGGATTTGGATTTTTCTTTCCCCTGTTGCTACTCTTGGGATATAGCATAACTTCACTGTACACCTGTTTTGTTCTTTTTTGAGGGACTGAATGAGTTAGAAATGTGATGTTAGAAATACATGCCCTCCCATACCTTGGAGGAGAGTACCTTATGCTGTTTGTAATAGTGGACCTCAGCATTTGTTAAGCCTAAAAATGGTGTTATTTGGTATCGATGCACATAGGTAGTTCATCAGGAATTTTTCTAAAGGCAGGAAAGACTTGAATCATCAGGTCCCTTAATCCAGGTGTGGGTAATGAGAGCCAGAGGTATGAAGTACACTGGTTGATGCAACAAACCTGGAAATAATGTTTGGATCGTTTTCCTTTCTTGCAATGCAGGAAACCAATGCTGTACATGTAAATGTTGGTGCAGGATCATATTTGGAAATAAATATTCCCATGACAGTAGGTGAAAATGGTGAGTTAAGGCTAAGCCTGATTTTTTTTCCTAATCTTTTTTTCCTGAGCAGTTATCTTAATTGCTGTGTGTGTGAATGTCTCATAGTGTTCTTCCTTTGTGACTTGGAGATGCATATTCTTGTGCAAAGGAACAAAAATACTGCCTTGCAAGATATTAAGGCGTGAATCCATCAGGATACTTCTTGTTTGTTAGTGGACTGCTGAAATCGCTGGTGCAGGATGTTTAAATATTGGTGTAACTCTTATGTCTGAATGATTATTTGATAACTTTTGTTTGCCAGGCTATTCACCCACAATTAAAGGGCAGCTTCTGCATGTTGATGCCACGAGCAGTATGCAGTACAGGACTCTCCTGGAAGCAGAAATGCTGGCTGTAAGTTTGCATTAATAAACATAGAGCTTCAGTCTCTAGAGGATTTTTAATGAAGAATATATATTTATTTTTCTATGGAGCAGCCTTTAGGTTCTTAAACAATAGAGAAAAATGCCTTTTGAATGTATTTCGCAAGACTAATATATAAGAATTTATATATAATACATAACTATGCATGCATGTAACTCTAGTGACTTACATAATTTATATACCAAGTTAGTGTTTTTTATTTACAGATCTTACCTCATTTACTGTGTAGCCACATGTTCATACAGGCTTTGCCTTAATAAATGATTACACTCACTAGCACTGCTATAGAATGTGTGCACATAAATATTTTAAAAGTACTTAAAAGTACTTAAGTGTGCCTGAACTACTTGAGACAGGTCTAATACTGTATTATTCTTTTGTTTGCCTAGTATTTCACTTCTACAATACTGTCATTCTGTAGATTACCCTTCTTATTGTTTTTTAAATGACCTTATTAGGGTCATATTTTTTAATATTTGAATTTGAGGGTTGTATCAATGGTTGAAAAATATTGTATTCTGAGGGATTTTCTTTGGTGTATTGATGAAAACTTTGTTTATAAATTGCTTGGTACATCTACTACAGCAGATTCATAATATACCTTTCCAAATAAATTAATATACTAACACTTGACCTTCAAATGCAGAAAGAGAGATTAAATTATTAAGGAACTGGAGAGGCCTTCTGTTCATCCCAGCAGGAGAACAATTTTAATTATTCAGCAGGGTACATATGTGAAAACTGCTGAGCTACAGGGTCAAGCATTGTCATCTTTTGAGGTAATTCTGGTGCTTTAATATCTTGTTCACAGTTCCATATTAATGCCAGCTATCCCCGGATATGGAACATGCCCCAGACGTGGCAATGTGAGCTTGAGGTTTATAAAGCAACCTATCATTTCATCTTTGCTCAGAAAAGCTTCTTTACAGGTAACCTCTTTACTAAATAAGTTACATATCAAATTAAATATTCCTTCTTTGGGATTTCTTGTCAGATTTTGCTGAGTTGTGCGAGGTCAGGTTGTCTGGTTTCACATATTTAGGACAACAAATTGTTTCTGAGAACAAAGTTCCTGATGCTTCTGTGTGTTGAAGTTCATGATATTCCTACTTTTCAGAAGAGATACACATAATTTAATTTTCTGATATCTGAACTAAATTTGATCTGCATTTATGTTAAATGATCTTAAATTTATTTCTTATCAGATCTTTTATCACAGTTATTGATTTGTTTAATGTTTTTTGCTGATGTGTTCAGGGCAATCATGAACTTCTACAACACTAAAATCTTAAAAGAAGAAATCTCTCACTTGATTGCTACTAACTTGCCTCTTATTACTTTGTGTGGGTTTAGATTTGATCCAAGACTGGTCCAGTGATAGTGCACCTGATATTTTTTCATTTGTTCCATATATGTGGAACTTCAAAGTCATGTTTCATCAATTTGAAATGATTTGGGCAGCAAATCAACATAATTGGATTGACTGTTCCACCAAACAACAAGAGAATGGTGAGATCATTTTTTTTTATTTGGAAGAAGTAGTACATACTGCAAAATTATGTACAAAATATACAGTGTATATTTATATATATATAGAGAGAGAGTAATAGAATTCAAATATTTCAGCATTTCAGTAGTTTACACTGTGCTCAAATCTTATAATTTCAACACAGAAAGAAGATGGTGGATTAAAAATCATTAAATTGTGTTCTAGTTAAAAATGAGCTCAACACTTCATCAGAAACCAGAGGAACTTTCAATGTGTGTTTTCTTGTCCAAAAACTGATGTCTGAAGCAATAAAGAAAAGCATCAGACACTACAGATATTTTTATTGTTTACCTGCAATTTCATAGTGCTAAGTACAGTGTCTTTCTAGAAAGGACAAGCCGTGAGGAGTAAATAGTTTGAGAATAATTTATAGCAGTAATTTATTACTGTAAATACACTGTAGTTAAAATGGCAATTTCCTCTGAGTTCTTTAATATATTTTCATTATTTTTACCTGTGTATTTGATAACTTGTGTAAGAACAAAATAGGAAGTAATTTTGACAGATTTTTTTGTTCTTTGTTTTTCCTCTTCTCTCCCAGTTTATCTGGCAGCTTGTGGAGAAACACTGAACATTGTTTTTAGTCTGCCTTTCACTGATTTTGTTCCAACCACATGCAATACTAGATTCTCTTTAAGGGTAAGTTCTTTTTTCTTCTAAATATGAGATAGCTTCTTGAATCAGGACATTTTTAATTATCTCTTTCCTGAAAGAAAAATACTCTGTACCACTTCATTTAAGTTCACAGAATTTTTCTTTAAGTAACACAGAGGCAAATGGTTTCAGTTTGCTTGTATGAAGCATTTAATCATAGACTGTTTTTATTTATATATATAAAAAAATAAATCTTTCTTAAAATATATACAAACATGTGCTTCACACATACATATATACACACATTTAATATGTATATTTATTACATAGACTGTGAGTCAGTGTGTGTATTTTATCACTTGAAATTCTGCTTCTTTTTATTTATGAAATGTGGAAATCTAATGTATGTTCAATGATAGAATCAAATACTGGAGCAGGTACCCCCTAACCGTTTTCCAGAGCCATGTTCCAGATTTTTAAGAGGTTCTGTAGAATAGATAATGATGATAAAGTGTTTTTAACAGACATGGATAATTCTTTGGAAGACTGTACTTCTTGTCTTCCCTAAAATAGAAGCTATCTGCTGCTACTAAAAATAAAAAACTAGTTGATGGGGATGTTGATAATTTTATATAATTTTACAGCAAAGAAAGCACTGATTTATTTTTTTTTTTTCTTTTTAAACTGTGATTTAGTTGAGACATAGGGTAGCCTTGGACCCACTGCATGACTTTAACAGTATGGTTTGAACAACAAAAGAACAGGAATCACTGAAAGCTGTGCCCCTGTGTTTTACAGATTGTTTGATGTGTTTTTATGTGCAAGTTACTGGAGTTGTAAGTGTTGAGAACTATAGAGCTCTTGAGTTTGTAGTAGAAATTGGTGGGAAAACAAAGATTTCTTGTCTAACTCTGCCTGTAAAGTGGAGATGATGGCACATATATATGCAAATAGCCTGAGCACTGTGCATAAAGTGAATGAAAGTGAACTTTTCTGTTCCTAATGTTTGATTTTAGGGAGAAGATGTTGATCTTCATTTGTACCTACCAGATTGTCATCCTAGTAAATACTCCCTCTTCATGCTGGTGAAAGACTGTCAGCCTAATAAAATAAATCCTGAGTCTTGTATGTCCTCAGAATGTCAAAGTGGTCAGAAAACAGGCAAACCCAAATGGAGGAACATCACTCAAGAAGAGTGAGTTTTTGTTTGGATTTATATTGGCTCATCATATTTGCTTCTTTCATTTGTGATTAAAGCAACTTCATAAGTTCATGAAAGATATTTAATGGAAGTATTGGACTTCAAATAAAAGCATGATGTCTCTTTTTGAAAGGGCTGGATGGGTCGAATGCTGGACAGTCCCGAGTGTGATGTTTACAATCGACTACTCATGGCACCCAATTTATCCTCAGAAGGCAGATGAGCAGCTAAAGCAATCCTGTAAGTGTCACTACCTTTTTCTTGTTAACATGTTTCCTTTTGGAAGCTGCTATGAGCTTGGATCACATTCGCAGGAATGAATTTGGAACTCCACTGCTGTTATATGTCTCATGGGACTGTGCTGATCTTTAGAATGCACCAGGTTTGATTTAAAAACTGACAACATTTCGTGCTGCCAAATTTCAGACTGTGTCCCAGTTCCTTGTGGAAAAAAGAGGATACTGTCTGCAGTTCCCTTCTCCTTGTCCTTAACAAAGGGGATCTCTTAAATGGGTTGTTGCACAAGACAAAATACCACTTGGTATATTAAATATTGGTATATTCAATAGGAAGTACGATATTTTTGGCAATATCACGTTCCTTAGCTTTTCTGAGCTTTTTTTTCCTTCAGATATTGTGATGTTGTCTTTGGATTTAGATGTTTAAACACATTATATATGATATATAATCAATGTCTTCCACTTATGGATATGAAACTCTGAGATTTCACTATAGCCCTGTTGAAGTGAAGAACCACGGCCACCAGATATGAGTGTTAAACTGGTCAGTCTAACACTAATATCGAAGAATTTTCTAAATTTAACTGTCTAAATATTTCTAAATAACAAATATCCTCTAAGCATGTGCTTGCAAAAAAAGTTATAAAACATTAAACACAGATACAAGTAAGTTAATTTAAATGCAGAGGGAGGTATGCAGGAAGTTATGGGGTGACATAAAACTCTTTCAAGTTGAGACGGTAGAAGCAGAACTGATGAAGGAGAGGTATTAGAAGAATAATGAGGGCTAATTTGAATGGGCCTCAATCAGCAGGTGTTAGAAGACATGCTGGAGAGCATATTTAGGTTTTGAGTTCCAACAATTCACATCTAAAAGAACTGAAATTTTAGAGGACGAAGCAGAAAAAGGTAAGATTGATTTTGCAGATGTTCATTCAGTGCTCTTGTGAGACTGCCGGCTCATGTCAAATGTGCATTCTTCACATTTTGAAAACATTTACTCAGAATGGTAGCAATTGAAACCTGCACTTGAAAGTTGGTGCATACACAGGTAATTTTGCAGCTTCCTTCACTGAATAATCCAGCACAGTCCCGTTTACTTCTAATCTGTGCTGCTCATAGAACGTGTTTGTTGCGGTAGCAACATCTGGTTCTCTTTTTTTTTGGAGTCAATTTTTTAATACAACTTTTGCACTTTTCATGTTTATTCCCTTTTGTTTACTCTGCAGTAGATGTGGGTTGTGGGAAATCTTCTACGCTGCTGAAATAAAAGCATGTCTCTGTTTAACTTCAAAAGCAAGATAAATAAATGGAATATTTTTTCAGAACTCGAGGGATTGTTTTTCTCTTGCATAATTAACATGGACTAAAATATTCTATATTTTCTTGTCTTCCCATAGTTACTAGAGATGAGAAAACAGTTCTGTAGCATAGACACATTCACATAATACAAACTATATCTTTAATACACATTTATAGTCACCGAATATTGTCCAACAGAAGCCTGACTTGTGATCAAAATCTGTTTTCTGCTTCATTTTGCTCCAAAGTGTCAGAAATGGAAGAAACAATGTTGTCTGTGCTCAGGCCGTCGCAGAAAACAACCGACAGTGTGATTTCATCTCCCACAGCTTCCACCCGCCTGCCCCTCGACCCCTCCGAGCTGCCCCCGGATAAGCTCCACGTGGAACTGGAACTCTCCCCAGATTCCCAGATAACCCTGTATGGACCCCTGCTCAAAGCCTTTCTGTCCATAAAGGTAGGCGTGGGAACACAGTTGTGGATGGCCACGTGTAGGAAAGGGAAACGATGAGTTTGAAATGGAAAACTGGAATTCCGCAGAAGACCTGAATTTGGAGGGAAACTTTTTGTAAGCACTAGTTTGGAATGACTTTGATAGGGATGAATTCAATTGGCATAGGCTTATGAGAAAAATTCATATACATACATATATATATATATATATATAGACCCAGCATAATTTTCCTTTGAAGGCACAGTGTGTGCTCTGGACATGTGCTGAAAATTTCTTCTTGGAGTTTTGCAGCAGTAAAATGCAAAATAAAATCGTGATTATAACTAGAGCTTATATAAACAACCCTTTTTATGCAAAGTTATAGCAGAACTCATACTTTTAGTGCATTTTAAGTTCTGCAGAGTGCCCCAATTATCTGTTTGATTTTGTTTTAATTAAAGTCTGTGAAGTTTCTGGAGTTGGGATCATGGAGGGGAGTGGGGAAGGCCAGGAGAATAAGCTTAATTTAAAAAATTACTTCAATAAATAGTGAAGAAGAATGATTCATCCTTTCCTTGATGTAAATCTTTTATTCTTTACAATGTGCTTGTGTTGTTTTTGCTGTGTCCTCTTCTGTTCCTGATTTTTTAGGGTGTCTAGAAACAGTTGAATTTCTTCCCACCTTCCCTTGTGGTGACAAAAGCAGAGGCAGTTGAACACAACAGTTCTGTTTGAGTACCAGTGAAACACTTGGGGTTTGGTTGATTTTTGTGGTTGTTGGTTTGGGGTTTTTTTGTGTGGTTTTGGGGTGGTTTTTTGGTGGGTTTTTGCTTGTTTGTTTTCTCTGGAGGTCTGTTTCAACCTATGCAGATCTAGGCTAAGGTCATGCTCTCCAGGCATATTTTGAGTCAGAGGATGAGGAGTTTTCTGAGACAGGGGATCACTGAAACAGTAATTTTCATGAATTTATATAAGCATTGCATGTAAGCAATGGATAGCAGTTTTTTAGGGTATAGGACTTGCAAATAAGCTCATTATTTTTTCATGTTGTTGATAAAATAAATAAGATTAAAAATAGGACGGTGTTGCATCTTGGAAGGCTTGATTTCTCCTGATGCAGAGGGAGAGCCCCCATGTTTGAATTGTTGATTGAGCCCCTTTTTTGGAGCCTATAATTTGTGAGGTAGTTCTGTCTTTCCAAGCAAAGCAGCACTTCTTCAGTGCTCTTGGCCTCTGGAGGTAGATGTAAACAGTGCTACATTAGATTCTTGTTTCTATAATGATTTAATTTTTAGGTGCAGATTTCTCAGATGAAATCTAGCTTTTCTATTCTAAATCTCAAGGGAAATTTTAGGTTAGTATCTTGTTTTAAAAATGTGCATTTATTGCTCTTTTTATAATTTTTGTGGCTCTGTTTTGATCTTCTTGTCCAGCTGTGCTGGGAGCACCTCTTGAAGAATTTCAAAGAGGTTTATTTTATGTTCATTTTCCTGATTTGTGGTTGAAATGTTGTTTTTAGTTTGTTTTCATTATTGTTTCTAATACATGTGATAGAGTTTCCTGTACATGCATCATAAGCCTTGTAATCTCAGGAAGTAGTTTTTTGGTGTTGCACACTCTGTTTCTTACTAAGGACTTTCTGGATTTCTTACCACCCTCTGTTGGGTCTGCCTTATGAAAAAATACCCAAAGAAAATTCTACTTCAGCTTTTTTTTTTAAGGGCAAGGACATGACAAATTCTCAGAAATCTGATTCTGATGCATTTAATAAGTAAAATAGAAGAAGGTGTGGTTTGTTTTTTTTTTAAATTTTTATTAGTGATAGATTTTGCCAGTAGAATTTGGCAACATTACTTTGGTTTTAGATAATTGAGGAGGATTTGCTTACAAACAAGGTGGCTTTTAGACCCGAGTGAGAAATGTTTATGATCTAATATTTTAGAAGCACGTTTAAGACTTTTAAGTTTGCTGGAAACAAGATTGGATGAGGATGACTTCCTGCAGGATGTGTTTTGTGTTCTTACTCTGTTATCTGTCTTTAAAAGCACAAAATCTGTTTAAAGATGTCAATAATATTATTTGTATTACATTCATCTAAAATACCAGTACTGCAAAAACTACTGAGCCCCTTCATTTCCTATGAAAGCACATGGCCTAAATTTGTTCATTTAAGCTATCCAGTTTTCATAAAATTAAAATATATATGTTTCTTTAGCTGTAAGTTGTTGCTATTACCACTTATTTTAGGGAGGACTGACACACAGAAGAAGATTGGATTTGTATTTCAATACACTGTCAACATGTTTTTCATTTGTTTCCTATATGTCATAATTCTTTTTCCTAGGAAAATTACTTCGGGGAAGATGACATGTACACTGATTTTGAGGAGGTTATTTCAAGCCCTGTTTTGTCCCTGTCAACATCCTCAAGCTCTGGCTGGACAGCTGTTGGAGTGGAAAATGATAAAAAAGAGAATGAAAGTTCAGTCAAACCAGTTCACCCTCTCACTTTACGCCCCTGGGATATCACTGTGCTTGTTAATTTGTACAAAGTGCATGGACGATTACCAGTGGTAAGTGCTTTAAAATCCTAAAATAATTTGCTTTATTTAATTTATTTATTTTTTTAGTTTCTTAATCTGGAGCTAAATTTAATTCCCTGGAATGTTTATTCACTGTGGTGCTTACCAAAGCATGTGTATACTCTCTGCTGAAACCGTGGCTAAACTGATTTGAGACATCATTTGTTTTGCTTATCTGGGAGGCAGAACTGGATAATTTTTTATATGATTTTTATTCACTGAACTTAATTTGTGTGATATTTTCGATTGACCATTATGATTTCTCTGCTAATTAGCAAATCTGTCTTCTAATGGTGCACTCTGTTGTGTGCAGCTGTATTCTGAGAGGTCCCCAGGAATAAAAGATTGGATTTGCCCAAATGGTCTTGAATTGCTGTTTATGCAATTGTCGAAAGTTTCACAGGCTTCTTTTTGAGTATCCACTTGAAGGAAAATTATCATGCTTCCTACTCAGAGATTTGCCACTAATCTCAAAATTTCAACCATGTTGTGTATTTTCTGAAACAGATGTGGTTATTTTTTATTTTAGCATTGCAGTCCAGATGGTCCAGAGTGCCCTACAGCTTTCTTGGAAAGGTTGTGTTTCGAGATGAAGAAAGGATTTAGGGAAACAATGCTTCAGCTTGTACTGTCTCCAGTGAATCTGTTTCTTAATGACAACTATCAGGTAGTCAGTGATCTGATTTTTACATGTTTCCATGTGTGTGTCTGTATTGTGGAAGTTGTGTTGATCTTAAAACTGAATTCCTTTTTCCTAGGAACTTTCCTGTTGGAAAATCCTGTTTTATAATCTTTATTTCTGTCCAGTTTGCGTTTTAGTGAAATGCACAAAAGACAAGATTGCATTTCCTTAATTTTGCTTAAAAACATTTTGGAGAAGGTTCTCTAGGAAATATTATTTTTAAGAATTTTTTTTTTTTTTTTACAAGAATTGCCTTTTAACTCCCTTGTCCTTGACAGAGACCTGCAGTGGATGAGGTTCTTCGGGAGGGTCACATCAGCCTGTCAGGGCTGCAGCTGAGGGCTCATGCCATGTTTTCAGCAGAAGGTCTGCCCCTTGGAAGTGATACTCTGGAATATGCATGGCTCATAGATGTCCAGGCTGGGAGCCTTACAGCCAAAGTTACAGCACCGCAGGTACCATCTAAAAACTATTTACTTTGAAGTATTACCTTTCTTCTTTCTTCTAGAACTGGTATGGCATGGATTTTTGGAAAGCAGAAAGCTGGATTTGGATGCATCTGTACCTTAAGTAACCTTTATAGTTTGAAAATCTAATAATTTCTATAAATGGATAGGAGGTGCCAAATGAGGTATTGTCCAAGTCACGTTACAAAGTCGGAGACAGTGATGCTGCTCACTGCATAAATTCTGCTGCTTGGTCCCATGGGAACACAGTTTGCTTTCCCAGTATTGGATCTTATTAGTTCAGTCTTAGCACTAACTCCTTTTAGTTGTGCCATTTATGATACATTTATTTTTCCAGATAGATGAATGGCTCCGAGTGATGATGGATGATAGATGAATGTATCCAGGCAGATCGCTTTGATTTATTTCTGCTGTGATCTGCCAGTTCTTTAAAGAAGTTTGCTTCGCCAGTGTATTCTGAGGCATGAGAAAAGTACATAAATTCTGTTTACTAATTACTACTTGCTTTGTTTATTTTTAATTTTTTTAAGACACTTCTACATCCTCTTGTTCCGCTAAAAATGGGCATTGTTTTCTAGGATTGAACACGTTTCATCATGAGACTTCTGCAGCAAATAAAATCAAAATAAGGCACATAAACAGGAAACAGGTTCAGTAAATCTAAAGAACAGACTCCAGATACAATTTCATGCTATATGTACAGACATTACTAGTGATATTTCCCAAAATGCTGCCACTGGTTTAAATAATCTGTAGTTTTTACTGCACTGCTTTGTGATTCAAAATTAAACATAGATGATTCAAAGTACTCTAAGGTTAAAGAACATTTCTAAATGCTTAATGGAACCTAAGGATTTTCTTTACTTATAAAGCCATTCTCAATTGCATGCAGCATCTAGGGTGTTTATTTATTTTTAGTTGTCAGCACTGCTATGGAGCAGAACTTGAATTTGCTGTTTCAGGGTCATTGGCTTTTTTCCTCCCATAGTGTGATGTATTGCAAGAACTTGTGAAAGGACAACACTGAAGGGAGGAGGAGAGGTTTTGTGCAGGACAGTCACAGCTGTATTAAATTCCATTTAAATTACTGCTGATTTTAAGTGCCCTTTCCTTTGGCTAGCCAAAGAAAACCCATTTCCCTCTCACAACAGAGACAGACAGTCATGAATCATTTCCTTTATGAGCGAGCTAACTCTATAAAAGACTTAAATCAACAATAGGCTAATTAGTAGGTCTAGCAAGAATCAGCTGTGCTCTGTTGAGCCACTTTACATTTGGAAAGCACTCCTATGCTTTCCCAGTGTAACTTGCTTACACATAAGCAAGTTTGACATTTAAATTATGAATGGTAGTAAAGTACTTTGAGGTATTCTTTGTGGTAAAGCATGGGGAGCTCTGTCTTTACAGTGAAGTTCTCAGTTTGTAACAGGAAAAGCTGTTGCCTTTTATTAGGAAATAATTTAGGAAATTGTTTCGTGTCACAGTGTTTTCCATGAAAAACCTACAGACTTGCATGTTGTGGTGCACATAGGAATAAAAATCAGGAAATAGACTTTGTGTAAAGAGCCAGCATGGTGGGGTCTTTGTTTTTACCCCTGCCCACCTCCCAGCCTTTGGTGTTGTTCTTTCAGCTCTCCATTGAACACCAAAAGTTCAGTTTGCATAGATGGTGTTAGACAATGTGCTGTTGTTGTTTGCTTACAGCTGGCATGTCTTCTGGAGTGGGGACAGACCTTTGTATTCCATGTGGTGTGCCGGGAGTTCGAACTGGAAAGGCCCAAATCTGTAGTAATCTGCCAGCATGGGATTGATCGTCGATTCTGTGACTCAAAGGTACCCTTTCATCCTTCTTAATTGCTCACCATATGTGCACAGGTTGGAACAGTTCAGAAATGGAGCCTTAATGTTATCAGGACACGTGGAGTATATAGTCAGATTGAATATTTCCTTTGATAAATGAGAATTATGTTTTAAAAGAAAAATGATTCTCTTTGGATTTTCCCATGGATACACACAGTGGAAGCCAGGAGAGCCAGCTGGGTCCACTGACATTGCTGGACAGAAGAATTAAACATGCACAAGGGAAAATGAACCTCAGCACAGAAACACCGCATCATACCCACGTTGATACTGTAGAATAAATAACTCAACTCCTTGTTGCTCTAGTATTAGGCCTCTGTTAAACAGAAAATAAACAAAAGGATTGGCACAAATTAAACTAGATGCTTAAATGTATTTCCCTTTTTGTTCTTCCCTTTTTTTCCAGATGAATTGTGTGCCTGGGCCATGCCCAACATCTGATGACTTAAAGTACACGATGACACGCTTGGCCATGGATGGAGCAGATCTGTACGTGGTAGAACATGGCTGTGCCACCAATATAAAGGTAAAAATATTTCTCTGAACAGCAATTGAAATACTTCTTTGTCAGTAGAATTCTTTGTGTTTTTTGATAGAATAGGTACCTGAATTAATTGCTTGCTTACATGCAATGGACTAAGCAGAATTTCTGAAACTTGAAGTGATGAAAGGTTGGCTTGGACTGGGCCAGGAGTAGGTCAGTTTGGCTTCTACTCATTAGTTCCCTTAATGATTTTGGAAAATCGTGAGGAGGAGTATTTATCTGCCCAAATAAGAGTGGAAGCTGCAGGAGTGGTGTAAAAAATTTAGAAAACACTGGGCAATGAAAATCTCAGTGTTTTTACCTGAGAACTACTAAGAACTTGTGGTGTGAGTTGGTAACTCAGCAAATGGAAATGATTGCTATGGATCGTGTACAAGTCAGTGCTTGGTAATGCATGATCCTCTTGTGGGATACAGCTCTTTGATTTAAGATGTATCTTTGATAGAGAAGGAAGAAGTGTTAGTGCCACTGCCTGACTGAATCTTCTGTTCAAAAAGAGCTGTGCAGAGAAGAGCTGAAATTCTTCCATTATCTTGCTGCACAGGAAAAATCTGGAATAATTTACTCGGTGTAGCAAAATATAAGTTTAGAGGTTATTGAGTTATGGCAACAACAAAAAAGAAGAAAACTGCTATGCTGATATAACTAAGAGTTGTGCTGTTAGTTAATAAATTCAGTTTTAAACAGTGGACTTAAAATGTAAGGTTTTGGGCATGGCTTCACATTACAAGCAAGAATCTATGATAATTATTTTAGACATTTTTTTAATGACGTGGTATCTCATCATTTCAATGGCTTGCTGCCCTGTGGCAGTAAAAAAATATATTTGAGCCTCCAAATGCTTTTGAATCCAATATTAAAAAGCACCATCACAAATATTAACTGTGTCTGCAGGCATAAATATGAATGGCAGTATTTTCAAAGGCAGCTTAATAACCTGAACCACTCTAGAAAATTATATCCTGAATGTGTTTCATTCAAATTTAAAAAAAAAAAGGTTTCCAATGCTTCTTTATAATCTGTGACAGATGAGAAGTAATAATTTAATATTAACCCTGTGGGTTGCTCCTCCATGGCTGGGTTATGTTTCAGCTTTTCTTGCTTTCAAGTTGGAAACGCGATCTGAAATTTCAGGTGCTCCATGGTGACTTTTTGGAGAGGACAGAAGCTGTGCAGGAAACTTGGTCCAATGTCTTCAGATTATTTGAATTCTGAAGTATGTGGCAGGGTTATGTTGTGGTTGTTTTAGTGTACCACCAGTGTTGGGGAGGATTAATATGGTCTGGGCAGGTGGCTTAGTTCTATAGCAACCAGTTTTCCCCAGGAGGGCTAAAGCAAGAGCTTTTAGTTCATGGGCAGCCTCCTTTTTGGTTCATCAAAACTATTGGAATTGCATCAAAACAAGAAATAAAGAGTGATCATTAGGAGCTACTATAACACAATTCATATGGATCTCAGTTAAGGTTTAGGATCTAGAATTTCTTGAGTTTTGCAGTGGTTAACACGATTGTCTCATTGAGGTATTTATTAATTGTACAGCTAATAGAGCTTTATATTCAAAGTAAATAATTGCAGTTTTAGTCTAAGGACATAGCACAATATGTGTAATATCAAAACAATCTGATTTTGCAAGTTTTCATTTCTTAGTTTTTTTCATGACAGTGAAGAAGTTAATGATTTAATTTTTTTAAAGTTTCATTACAACATCTGTCCAAAGTTGAGCTTTCTTTTTTGATCTGTTTACAAAGACTTCTAAGTAGAGATTTTATTTATTTTTTAAAAACTGGCGGAAATGAATTTCTAAACTTGCCTTCTTCTTGTGCATGTGCTTACCTGCATATAAAACTGCTTCTTTGGAGAGAACAGTTCACAGAGATCTTTTTGGACTATGTGGTATGTGGTGTGTTAAGTGGTTTAAGGCTACTCTCTCTTTGTTTTACTCGCAAATAAAGAGTTCATGCTTTAAATCCTGTTTTCAGATGGGTGCCATACGCATTGCCAACTGCAACCTGCACAACCAGTCTGTTGGAGAAGGTGTCAGTGCTGCCATTCAGGACCTTCAGCTGAGACAGTACGTGGAGCAGGTGAACAACTGCAGGACTGGTCTCCAGCCCATATTAAGGAGGGCATATTGGCTGGAAGCTGGCTCTGTCAACCTGGGGCTCATCACTGCTGACATTGCTCTGGCTGCAGATCATCCCTCGAAACATGAGGTGCAGAGACACTTCTTAGAAACACACGACAACCGAACTAAGAGGTGAGAGACACCGTTGAAGGAGGTGCAGTGGAGAGAGAAAGATCTTTTCATCTTGCTTTTGCTGAATTTAAACGTGGTCACATTTTTGTGTTCTGTTTTTCTGCCTTTGTAGGTTGTGGTTTTTGTGGCCTGATGATAATTTGAGAAACAAGAGAAGCAAGAACAAGTGTGGCTGCCTTGGTGGTTGTCGATTCTTCGGTGGTACCTTAACAGGGCTGGATTTTTTCAAACTTGAGGAGCTGACACCTTCAAGCAGCTCTGCTTTCTCAAGCACAAGTGCAGAATCTGATATGTTTTACGGGCAGTCTCTACTGCAACCAGGAGAATGGATAATTACTAAAGAGATTCCTAAGATTTTAGATGGTGAGAATGCATTGTACTGTATTTTTATTTTATTTTGGCCAAACATAATTTCCTAACTTTTTATAATGTTTACAATTCTGGTTAATAATCACAACTACTTTTGTTCTTGTGGCGTGGGCCCTTCTAAGAGCTGACAGAGCTTGAAAGTAGTAAGCAAGCTTTCATATGCTGAATTTTTATATTAACATGCAACTCCTTTCTGAGTAAAACCCTTGCTTTTTGACTTGTCTGTTCTGCTTATGTAGAAAGCAGCCTACCAAGACAATCTGATGTTTCGATGCTGTGATGTTATTAATTTTTGTTAGTACAACATGCTAGGATGCTTTTATTTAATGAGGATTTTTATTTCAGTGGGCAAGGAAGAGACCATTGCAGTTGTGTTATCAGATACTCAGTTTTCCTTTTCCGTTTCTGATCCTAGGGAAAGCGAATGGTGTAAAAAGGAAAGATTGGGATTGCAGATCTGTGGGTATAGAAATGGAAAGGAAAGCACAGCACCTAAGCCTCCAAGTGCCGTTGCGCTCCCACAGCTCCTCATCTTCTTCCGAGGAAACGAGCAGTTCCAGCGCTGCACTGCCCTTGCTGGCAGGGGAGAAGGACAGCCCCTCATCCACCACGGAGGATCACCTGGGACAGAAGGAGTTCTTGTCTGGTGCCAAAAGGGAAGATGGTCATGGAAGGTTAGTACTCTCTGAATATGGAAAATAAACCTTGGATTTAGCAATTTATAAAGCATTGGTTGTTTTCTAATGGTGCTGCTGAAGTGCATTTCCTACTTTGAATTGTCAGTTCGGATCCCTGAGAGGGGATGATTAGCTGATAGTGGTAGAAAATCCAGCATGTAAGACGACAGCACTTGCTGTTAATGTTTGTTTTTACATCCTCTCTATGTAGATAAATGGACTAACAAATGGCAGAATGCAGTGTATAATCAGCATTATGAAACTAATGACCACGCTAATAGAAAGTCACGGAACCACTGATGCATCTGAGGGCTTCTGTAATGTGAAAAGAGAAGCATTAATAACAATATAAGCAAATGAACCTGTGATTTCTGTTTCCAGTGTTGCAGTTGAGGGTGCAGAGGGCCGTCCTGCGTCCCCTGGCAGCCAGGAGAGGCCTGTTGGGCAGTCTCCCATGAGGTCTCCTCTGAAGCGGCAATCGTCCGTGTGCTCCGCCCGGCTCGGGAGCACCAAGAGCCTCACGGCCGCCTTCTACGGGGACAAGCAGCCTGTCCCAGTGGGGGTGCAGTTCAGCAGCGACGTGTCTCGCAGTGACGAGAATGTCCTGGACTCCCCAAAGCAGAGGAGGAGCTTTGGTTCTTTTCCATACACTCCCTCTGCAGATTCCAACTCGTTCCACCAGTATCGCTCCATGGACTCCAGCATGTCGATGGCCGACAGCGAAGCTTATTTTTCTGCAGCAGAGGAGTTTGAGCCAATAAGTAGTGATGAGGGTCCAGGAACATATCCAGGGAGGAAGAAGAGAAAAAAGCAAGCTCAGAAAACTGAATACAGTAGAGGGTCTATTTATCATAGTGTGGAAGGGCCCTTAACAAGCACAATCCATGGAGAAATTAGCCAAGATATTAAAACGTTGCCAATTAAGACTCATCCTTCACAGGCTTCATTTGTTTCAGCTCTGGGAGGAGATGATGAGCATGTTGATAACATGTATGTCATGGACTCTGAGAAGACTGTGGAACGTGAGCAAATAACTTCCCAGCAGCCTGTAATGGCATGTTACCAAAATTATCTTACACAGTTCCAGGTGATTAACTGGTCAGTAAAGCATCCAACTAACAAAAGAACTTCAAAATCCTCATTACATCGCCCTTTAGACCTTGACACACCAACGAGTGAAGAAAGTTCATCCTCTTTTGAGCAACTTTCTGTCCCAACTTTTAAGGTATGGAAGATGGAGGAGTAGAGAAAGGCATAAGAACTCAAAATAACTTAAAGTTGCTTAGTACACCTGTTGTGTAAATAAGGCTACAAGAAACTTGAAATTTCTTTGCTTTTTGTTAAGGAATAGCTTGAATTTTTGACTTCAGATCGTGGGGCTGAGTGGCTGAGAAGTTGTGGACAAGAAAAGATGGAGTTAGAATTCAGTGGATGAGATGTGTGTTCTGAATGGTCATTATTGCTCTTAAAGATGTTGCCTGTTGAATGATACACAGCTGAATGATATTTATGTGAGTTTTGTTTAAAATATGTTATACAGAATTTCAGTAGGAGTACATTTGATACTGATCAAGTATAGTCCTGGCTCTAAGTGCTTTATTTCAGAGTAAAATTGAAACTCAGATTTAGCAAATGATTTTTTTAAATGACAGAAGCATACATGCTTAAGGAAGGAGCTGAAAGGAAATAAATCAAAAATAATGGAAATGACTTGATAAAAAATAGGTGTCTGACCTCTGGAATTCAATTAGTTTTCATTTTGCAGGAAAAGCTTTGTGTTCATGTAAACCTTTTGTAGGTTAGTATTTGAGGTTTTTTTAAAAGCAGGGACTCAATGTTTATCTAAAAACTTCACAGTAATCTCTCAAGTAATTTAAAAAATAAACCTAGGAGTTTCTGTATACTGTATTGGAGAATCTGCTTAGGAGGGATTCTTTTAAGAAAAAAACTGCAAAGGGGATGTTTGAAGACTCCTTGGTGGGTTTTTTTTTTTCATGTATGGAAGGAATGTAATAAATTTCTTTGAACTCTTGTCTTAGATTGTTAAACAGGGTCTCACAGCTAATTCATTACTGGACAGAGGCATGCAGCTCACAGGATCAACATCTAAGTAAGTTGAATACTGTCTAACATTATTAGCATATTTTTTAAGAGTAGAATTTTCCTGATGCTCTTTTTAAATATTTTGGCTCTTGCTAGCCCATCCAAAATTTGATTTATAGCAGTAGTTTTCAGTACCAGATATATTTTAGAACAGGATATTCTATTACGAAATATTTGGGTTTGGTCAAAGAGAAAATACACAATAAATTATTTCACTTGTATGTTTTCAAGATTGAAAATGACAATTTAATTTTTATTAATTTGGGAGGTGGTAATGGCAAGTGTCCATTGCATTGCCAAAAGCTGAACTTGAATCTAGGGATTGCCTGGGATTATATTTGTGTACTTTCTAAGCTATATGGTAGAAGAAACCTAATAATTCTAATAACAATTAAAATGATACCAGTATGCTTTTGTTTGGTTTTTTTTTTTACAAACCCTGATTATTAATTTGCATTTGTCCTGTTTAGCACACCTTACACTCCTTTGGATAAGAAGTCTGCAGAAAATACAGATGATGAAACAATCACAGAGGAATGGACATTGGATCACCCTGTCTTCCAGACACGGACGACGGCAATAGTAGAAGTGAAAGGAACTGTAGATGTAGTTCTGACTCCTCTGGTAGCAGAGGCACTGGATAGGTAAAATTAATTTTATTTTACTACTGCAGTCTATGCTAAAAATGGTCTGAAGTCAAGGTTTGGGTTAAAAGTATTGAATACCGTAGCTGATGGAGCGGGAGGGCCTTGTGCCCAGCGAATGAAATTCTGCATTTCCCGGCTGGAAGAATGTTCTGCTCACCTGGAAAGTGCCCTTTATGTCTGTCAGTGCTTATTTTTTTTCCCCTGTAGTGTTAATGACACAAGATTGGTGGTGTGTCACGTGAAACTGGAAGTGAAGTGGTCTGTTGTGGCTTGTTCCCCCTCGCAGGTACATCGAGGCGATGGTGCACTGCGCCAGCTCTCGCCACCCGGCAGCCATCGTGGATGATCTGCACTGCAAAGTCCTGAGAGATGCTGTGCAGAACAGCAAAACCAGCTTCTCAGAAAACGTAAGGAAGGGAACAAGGACTTGGAAGAATGCACATGGCTTGAAAGAATACTCTTTTCTATATTTTACGTAGAAAAAGCTTTAATTTAATTCAGTGTTTTGATATATAGTAGCTAAATGCTATATTAATTTGGAATAGATGCTTATTTTTATCTTGTGCCTAATGTACATGCATTTCTATAATCAACTGTTATATACTGTCAGTGACCAGAAATCTCTCACAGGATTGAACTGAAGTTTTTCTGTTTTGGACAACCTAGTCATAGCTACAGTAATTTGCATGAGATGAGATCCTGCATTCTGTTCTTTGAAATTGCTAAAACTGATATTCTCAAGTATTATATCAGCAAGACTTTATTTATTATTTTACAGTAGTTAGGGAGAGCTGTGAATGTGCCTGTGGGTTTTTGCAGTTGACTTGATACCTTAAAAAAATTAATGTAGCTTGAAAAGAATTGTATGGTAGTTCTACAGAATTAGGAGTCCTTTCTGTCCAAGGTAATGACCATATTTATATTTTATGATTTCTTAGACTTCACAATGTGGCAGACAGTAATTATTTGCTTCATAATGAGTTGTTTTATACAACTTAGATATGTAGAACTCAAACTTTCAGTTGGAATCTGGTCATTAGAAAGTTTACTGCAGAATAGCATTACTGCCCTTATGGATCTAGACCTACTGTAAGTGCTACAGCCCTTGCTCTGTAAATCATGGTGTTGTGATATAAATGAAGTTAGAATCTCTTGCTGCTTCAGTGCTAATAAACTATCCTGTTACTCTTGAGCTTAGCAGCTCTGAGTTTCAGTGCTAACAACTGATTTTTCTTCCCCCTCCAAGTTATCCTCGAAGCAGGATATCAGAGGAACAAAAATAGACACTACCACCACAGGAACAACAAACCAGGGACCAGCACAGACCAATCTCTCCCTTAAGCAAGATAATGTGACAATTAAAGGTCTTCAGGCCAATGTTACGGTACCAAAGGTAACAACTTTTTGTTTAGCTTACTAGTGGACATGTGCCTCAAAAATTACCCTTAGTTTCTATCCCTGTTAGTTCCCCAAAAGCTGAGAAGACAGGATGGTATCAGAAATTAGTGATGTCTGTTGTGACATGTTTTTCTAAATTTCTTTCCTCTTTGGTGGAATTTTTATGTCCAGGTGAACCTGTGTTTACTACAAGCATCTGTGGATGAATCCCCAGGGGTTTCTTCCAGCAAAACCGTGACTCACGTTTCGTTGGTAGCTTTGTGTTTTGATAGAATTGCCACACAAGTTCGTATGAACAGGTAAGAATAGCACATAGCACTGTTTGTAATAAACTTTAAACAAAAATAATCAAGGGAATTTTGTCCAGCTGAGATTTGCTTCATTGGGTTTTTTCTCCCTTATATTCAAAGGGGTATAGTTGAGGAGGCTTCAAACAATGCAGAAACTGGGAGGAATTCTGTCACATTCGATCGTTACATCCAAACCAGCAAAATGCAGCCCCAGTCTTCTGGCTCACTGAGATCCAATTCTGGGGCAGAAAAAGGAAAAGAAATTGCTGCTAAATTGAACATCCATCGTGTTCATGGACAACTTAGAGGCCTTGATACAACAGGTATTAAACAATTCTTAGTCTCGATCTTGTAATTTGTTTGTGGTGTTTTTTATCAACACAGATAAAAAGACTCTTAAATCTGGAGATTTTGCAGATGCTTTAAAAAGAAGGTTAGGATGGTAACTGAATTATTTTCTGTTATTCTACAAAGTGCTGGATGTAAATGTATGCAGATTTAAAACTTATCAAGATAAACTTCTAAGCAGTTTGTGTGGCAGAGAAGTTGCATTGTAAATACTGACCTGCACTGGTGGAATTTCAGACCTGAGATCCTTTCCTCTCAGTTCATCTCTTTTCAGTTACCAGTTCTTGTCACCTTATGAGGGGAACAAATTATGCTTCATTGCTTTCTTACTTCTTTCTAACACTTTGAAGATAGACATAATGTTCCTGTTGTCCCAGCAATTTCAGCATGACAAACTGTAGATTTTCAACTATAGTGACTCTAAAACTGAAAATGAGATCTGCCCAATGGACTTACTTCTTGTTTGTTTTAAGGAACTGCCTTCAAAGAAACTAGGAATTACATTTTGCTATAACTCCTGATCCTGGAAAAACTAAGCAGGAAAAGTAGAGGCAGTTTTTTGTTAGAACTGAGTCAGTTTTGATGCAATCTATACTGGTTGGTGCCATGTTTTACTCTGTCCCATGAAGAATAAGAGTCTTTAGGACAGGAGGAAGTAAAGCAAGTGTGATTAAAAAATACACCATAAATAAATAAACAACAGACAGCCCATTGCTGTGCCAAGATGAGTGAGCAAATGGAACTGGAGGAAAATAAAAGCAATAAGAGGACATTAAAATGGTGTAACTCCATTTTCACTTGGTGATGGGGAGAATCTCAGCAGCAGTTCCCTATGTTGGGTATGCTGCAGGCATTCAAGAAGGCTAATTTTGGAATTCTAACCAAGAAAACTCATTATCTTCTGTTTAGATGGTTTGAGAAGTGCCTTTCTAAGGATCTTAGCATTCGATGTAGACATAAAAAGTGAATATGGTTATAAACTGGAGGCAGAGAGTGAGGATTGGAAGGGATATGAAGTGACTCAGCATAGTTCTTTTCCTCAGATATTTGACATTTAGCCCCTGTGTGACTTAATAGGGAGGAGGTATAAATTTATTTAAAATGTTTCATCTGGGAATGTCACTAAAAGAAAGGATTTATACTTAAGCTACATCCTAACATCAAAGAAATGGAGGTGGCATAGTACCCTCCTGGATCTTTGACAGCCAAGTTCTTAGTAAGTTAAAAGCTGCTTGAGTCTGGATTTTCTTGGGAATCTGTGAGACTTAGTGCTTTACATCTCCCCAGTACAGACATAGACATGCTTCCAGCCACGGAGCAGTCTTTGAATTAAATGTACAACTTTCTTTTTAAATATCCTTCAGTGTGCTATGTTATATATTATTATATTGTGCCCATATTAACATACGAAGAGCAAGGTCTTTTTTCCTCCTTCTATCCTTCTTTTTTCCTTGCCTGTGCTTCAACTTTAATCTTTTTCTTTCTTTTTTTTTTTCCCTCCTTCTATTTGAGGAGTACTAGAGGAATAACACTCCCAAAACACTGTAAACTTCAGAGAGCTGTTTGAAGATGTAAAGTTTTTTTCGTTTTGTAACCAAGTAGTAAATATGTTTATTTTCACAGATATTGGAACTTGTGCAATAACAGCTATTCCTTTTGGGAAATCAAAAGTTCTTTTTACTTTGGAAGAGTTGGACGAGTTTGCTTTTGTGGATGAAACAGATCAACAAGCTGTTCCAGATGTAGCTCGAATTGGTCCTAGTCAAGAGAAGTGGGGTTGGATAATGTTTGAGTGTGGAATAGAAAATTTAACTATAAAAGGTAAAGCTTTATATTATTTTGTCTGATAAAATTGCTAACAAGTCTATTGTTAGATCTTCCAGTTTAGCAATTATTTGATTAGAAATTGTTGAATATAGGTGGTACGAAATAGTACATGTCTGTGGTAAATAAATTAAATTAGATAGACTATACAGTAAAGGAACTTTTAATAATAAATACCACTTATACCAGTATATGAAATAATTCCATATAAACTGGTTTAATCCATTTCTGAACTTAAAATGAAATTGTTGAAATTGATGCTTTCACTGATCACTTAAATCCTGACCTTACCCACAGTAAGTGTCTGTATATAAGGCCAGGGTTTCGTTCTGGGAGGGGAGAACTAGCTTCAAAAAGAAAAAAAACCAACAGTATATGTGCATTGTCTGTCATCCAAGTTATTTTTTTCAGGGAATAGTATTTAAAAACAGTTTTTATGTGAGTACTCTTTATCTACTTGGAACAAACTATTAGAAGCTCGATATTGTAGTGATAAATTCTTGTATAAAATGTTAATGCATCTTGTCTAACCCAAATGGTGTGTATTTCTCCTCTTAAGTGCAGATCTTTTCTATGGGGTGTGACTTACAGATATTTATGCCCTGCAAACCTTTACAGTCTTGGTATTTTTGCAGGAGGAAGGCAGTCTGGAGCAGTGTTGTATAATACATTTGGAGTCATGGGGAAATCAAGAGACACAGAGAGAGGTGGACTGCTTGCATCAAATAACTCTTCAGATTCCCCAACTGGTAGTGGTTATAATACTGATGTGTCTGAAGACAACCTCCCATGTGATAGAATAAGTCCTTCTTCAGATATTAATGGAAATTCAGTTTCAGACGAGCAGGTATGTCTTTCACCTTTTGTAAGATCTCCTGGCTTTGCCTTGGGAGACTTACTTGACATCATTAGTTTATTTTTCTTTGCCTAAATGCACATGAAACAATTTTTTTATGAGCATGGCATGGTATGATAGTGCTTTTCAGTGTAATAATTTTGGAAAACAATTTCACTTTTGACTTTGTGATTCCTCTTTTTTAAGGATGAAGGCGTTGAATCTGATGATCTAAAAAAAGATATACCCTTGATGCCTCCTCCCCCCGACTCTTGCAGCATGAAGTTAACAATCAAAGAAATTTGGTTTAGCTTTGCAGCCCCAACCAATGTGCGCTCTCCAGCCCATATATATTCAAGGTATACTTTTATCTGGTTTAAAAGAAAAAAAATGGTACTTCTGCCTTGTTAAATTTCAGTTGTGTTTGGTAGATTCTGAATGTAATTTCAATAAATTTTGAAGCTACTCTGGAAATGAAAATTTTGGATTATATATTTATCACAGTAGCTCTTTCTTCAGTTTTATATTGTTGTAATTTATATGGAAGTGTTGCTAGAAAACTTTTAGCTAGATGCAATTAAAAGAAGATTAAAAGGAAGATTAAAAAACCCAAACCAAACAAAAACCCCTCACTAAAAGCTTCTAGTGAGATGGAAATGTATGAAGGAGAAAGGCAGGGGAGGATGTTTCTTTTGCACTTTGAGTTTCAGTATAAATGTTCGTTAAGATAGTTTTTCATATGGTGTATGTAGAATAAGCCAAATATGTCAATCTGTCAGTAGTTTAAGGTCAGTATAGAGCTATAAATAAGAAAATACTCTGGTAATATTCTTGCCTCAGCCCTTCAGCCACAGTCCTTTATGAGGGGTTAGTAACAGTTAACGTGGGAGTCAGTCAGTGATGGCAATGTCAAACTGTATGATTTCAGTAGGGAATACCAATGGGAAAAGGAAGGAATAGCAGTAGCAAAAGTGGATGGAATCATGAGTGTGTGAATGACTAAAACAAAAACTGCCTTAGGTACTTGTAATGCTTTTGACTCTAAACCATCACAGGTACCTTTTGCCAGTTTTCACCTTCAGGGCAATAGATCTTTGTTTATTACTTTGCATCAATGTTCCACCTGTTTGACTGTCATTCATAACAGCACTGGAAAAATCTTGCTAATTACTGCTGCTGCCTGTGAATCCTAATTCTCTTTGTTTTTCCTCACAGGCAGCTGAACCTCCTGAGCACTGCAACACCTGCAGTTGGTGCTTGGCTTGTTCCCATTGACCAGGTGAAATCGTCATTAAACAAACTTGAAACCGAAGGGACCCTGCGGATCTGTGCTGTCATGGGCTGCATTATGACAGAGGCTCTAGAGGTAAACTGTAAAATCCATAGGCTTATCAGGACAGAACAGTGCAATAAGGAATATATACCGTTTGGAATTCTGGGTATTTTCACTGACAAACTTACAGCACCTCTTGTGAACCTTTAGCTCCAGAACTGGTCACAAGAATTCACTGCACAGTCCCAGTAAATTTCAGAACAAAAAATATACAGGTGTTACTAGTGAGGAAGCCTTGTGCTTCTTACTCTCCAGAGTAAGACATATGAAAGTAGTAAGAAATATGACTGTAGTGCCCGGTATATTTAATGAAATATTTTTGTCTGCTGTTTGTTTGGTTGGCACCATCTAGTGGGAAGATTTTGAGGTGGTGCCCATTGTTGACATCCTGTCTTGCGTTGAAAAATTGATGTGATGCTAGTTTTCTGCTGTACTCAAGTCATCCTTTGCAGCAGTCTCTTATTCCTGCCTCCCTTCCTATTTTTTTCTTACCTTTTTTCTAGCATTAAACCAAATTACAAAAATACCTGTTCTGTCTTCAACTACAAATAAATAGTTTCTTTGAAAATCTCAGCTAGCTTTGCATATATGTCTATTAGTCCAGAAGTCTGCTATTTGTATCCAGGCTTTTGTTTTATTGCTTCATATAAACAGATAAGCATCAAGTATGATTTTTCACATACACTGTTGAAAGTAAGGTGAGTATCCATGTGGGAAATCTTTGTTTAAAATGGGTTTAGAGTTTGTTGTATCAGGGGTGAAATCCTGTCATTCGTGCTCATGCTCTGTTAGCAAGGATGTTCCTATGCTGAAAATTGTTTTATTTTATTCTAGAATAAAAGTGTGCACTTCCCTCTGAGAAGCAAGTACAACAGGCTTACCAAGGTGGCTCGTTTCTTGCAAGAAAATCCTTCTTGTTTACTGTGTAATATATTGCACCATTACCTTCATCAAGCAAATTACTCCATTATTGAGGATGCCACCATGGTGAGTTACTCTGTAAAACTGGAAATAGCTCAGTCTTTTAGTTTCAAATGTACCAATTCTACTGTCTTAAATTTGGTAACAGTTTAAGGAAAGTTAACAGGCAAGGAAATATAACGCAAACTCCTATATATCTTCAAAATGATAAGTAGATATGGCTTCTCTCATGTTGTTTACTTTCACATCTGCCATTTTTGTTGTGGCCTGTATATATGCATAATGTTTATCAATGTTTTATTAGTAAATACATGACAAATCATAAACCAAACAGGCATGCCTTTAAAATTATTAATGGCCTTTTCTATCAGATTTCATTGCCTCTTTATCAGATTTCACTAACCTTTTTATCAGATTTCATTTTTCATGATTTTAAAATTGAATAAATCTGAAGTTTGTTAAGGCAAGTGCATGAACCATTTAGCTTATTCCAGATGCTCTCCTTGGAACTAGTTTTCATGTCTTGTAGAAATACTTGGATAATGCAGACAGTGTAAGGAAGGAAGTAGAATTGCACAAACTTTAAGGCTTAAGAATCATGATGCCTTTAGAATGTAAATGCCTAGATTGTAGTGGGAAATAGTTGTTTGAACAAACATTAGGCATAAGGAGGAGTGTTTATTCCTGATTTTGTGTCATTTCCATAATCCAATTCCACAGCTGTCAGCTTTAAACACTCTGGTTTTCAACATGATTCTGTGACATTCAGCTGAGAGCCCAGTGATCAGAAATAGCACAGTTTGTGGCAGAAATAGCACTGTTTGAATTACGGTCAAAATAAGGAGATTTTTTTTTTTCTTTAGGACAATTCAGTGATGTAATCAAAACAATCCCTATTTTTGGCCTCCAATTTATGTTCTTAAAATACTGCTACCAACAATGGGAGAAACCATCATCTTTTCAATTTCAGTTTTGTTTCTACAGTCAGCCTAGCGTTGCTATGAATTTTAGTCTGTAGTTCAGAGCCTTATAATTACTTAAGTACTTTTATATTAACAAACCTGTTTCCTGTTGTTTATTTTTGACCCCTCAGGTCATGTAGATAAATGTATCTACTATGTTCAATGAAGCTGTAATTTTTATCTCTCAGCTCTTTGGCTTCTTCTATCCGAATTGCTGTGGCGTGGTGCCAGCATATTTGTCATAAATCTCTTGAGCAAAAAGACTTAAGGGAGCTTTGACTTTTTTTTCCCTCCAAGTTTACTTCAAAATGCTGTGATATAAATTTTAATTTATCTTTTTTTTTTTTAAGAGTGATGGCCTTCCTGCCTTAGTGACTTTAAAGAAAGGTCTGGTTGCCTTAGCAAGGCAGTGGATGAAGTTCATTGTGGTAACCCCAGCCTTTAAAGGAGTCAGCTTGCACAGACCAACCCAACCAGTGAAACTGCAGCCAAATGCCTGCCATGAGCATGAGGATGGACTTGGATTAGACAATGGAGGGGGTCTTCAGAGTGACACAAGTGCTGATGGAGCAGAATTTGAATTTGATGCAGGTACTTTTGTGTTCTTCTGCTTCCATAAAAAATTCATGGAGACAAGTAGATCCTCTCAGAGCATTTGTAATTTCTTTAGTTTTAATGCTTGAATACATTATGTTTTTCATTTTTTCGAATTATCAAGCTTCTTTTTTAAAATCATCTTCATTCTGAAGCTGCTGCTACCAATTATAATTATAGTATTACAATAATTAGTACTTGTTCAGGGAAAAACAAAACAGGAGACCTCACTTTCTCCACATGCTTTGTCTTGTTATTTCCTGCACAAAACACATCAACCTAATTATCTGCTACCTTGGAATTAGGATTTTTTTGTGCGGGTTCTGACCTTTGTTAAGAGTTGTAAGATGCAATTCTAATGAATTCTTCCAGGCATAGCTTTAAACCTACCTTCTTATTTGTTCTTTGTGAAGACATTTTCTCTTCTTCTTTTTATTCCCCCCCTCATTTTTACTACTTAAATGGTAAATTTCTATTGCCGTCTTACATGTTCCCAATTTGAAATAAGCTGCTGATTTAGCTTTGTTTTTGATCTATATCAAAGCATTTAACTTTGTATTTGATATAGAGCTGGCTTAAGAACTGCAGAAAGAAGGGGCATAAATAGATACATGTTGTTGGAGCACTCTTTTTTCATTGAGTTCACTTAGTTATTTACATTAACTGAGGGAAAAGTAGTTTCAAAAATCAGGAGGAGAATCTACTTTTAGTTAAAAGCTTGGCAGCAGTTATCAACTTAAAGAAAGCAAACTCAAAGATCTTTCTGTGTGAAACTTGAATGTAATCGTACAATATGATGGAAGTTTTTACTCCCTTCTCTAAAATATCTGTTTTGGTTCAGCAGAAACACTTGGATTATCAAACCAAATGCAGTAGGCCCATGTCTGAAGTTTTCTCATTTGTCTTAACATTGCCTAGACAGCTGTGTGTAGGTGTGTGTCAGAATTTGGAAGTTCATGACTGCCTGTAAATAAATGTGCCTAAAAATAGATAATCTTGGTTCCCCATGTATATAAAAATGAGGAAAAATGGTTTTACTTGGTTCCAGCCACTGTCAGTGAGCACACGATGCTCTTGGAAGGAACAGCCAACCGCCCTCCCCCTGCCAGCGGCTCCTCTGGGCCTGTCACTGGTGCTGAGATCATGAGGAAATTATCCAAGACTCACACTCACAGTGATTCTGTTCTGAAAATAAAGGTGAGTTTCTAGCGCCGTGCACGGGGGGGGGGGAAGGTGTTTTGTAGCAGCTCTGTTGGCTGCAGATGAATAATCACGTCTAAAAAGGAACTATAAGTGTAACACATGGAAGGTATCCTCCTGACCTTATAAAAGTGATGCTCCATCAGTTGACTTATATTCTGCATCTGTTCTTTATTGTTTTTCTTGTGAATTAACATGAGAGACATGCTTAAAGCAATATATATGTGCATCACTTAAGGATATGCCTAAACCTTTGTGTGTTTTCACCTATTTAGGGAAACAGAAACGAGGATTTAACTATCACAGTACCAAACCTAAGACTGACAAAGCTTTCCAGTAACTTGTAGTACAATTATTGTGTTCCAATCTCGTATTCACACCGAATGTCCCTTCCTTTTTGCAGTTTACACAGTGCTTCACTGCTTTCTTTGCTTTCTCCCCAAAGGGCATACATCCCTATCATTCCTTGAGTTACACTAGTGGAGACACAGCTACGGATTCCCCGGTGCACGTTGGCCGCTCTGGAATGGCCGTCAAGGAAAGTCCAAGGAAAGAGAGTCTGCTCAGCTACCTGACTGGCAGTTTTCCAAGCCTGCACAACCTTCTGGAAGGGACTCCTCAAAGAAGTACAGCTGCAGTTAAAAGCAGTTCTTTAACAAGAACAGGTATGATGTAGCCTATATAAGCTAAAGGGGTTATTGATTTGATTTTAATGATTTAAAAAAAGTACTATATTGTCACTATGAAATATCATGTCTGTTTAAAGTCCCACCTCCTTCCTCCTTTCCTCCAAATAAGAATCACAGTTTATATTAACAGTTCTTAGACATTGCTGATACCATTTCCTAGAAGCAAACAGCAAGTGCATCAGGTGGGGAAAAGAAGTTGCAACTAACAAAATACGTAAAATATTTTCCCTTTCCTTACCTTTAATTTTTGAGTTTATTACATAATTACTTAAGTGAGCCTTTTTGAAGGAATAAAGAAATGTAGTCATCATTCTGTATTTGTAATTTTTTTCTCGATCTTGTAGGTAGCTCAGAAAGTGGACTAAAACTAATATTCCAGTAACTTAGTTTGCATTTAATAATTTGCAGATTTTTAGTAATGGTCTTTTGAACAAATTAGTTAGAAGTTTGAAATACATATATTGAAATTTTTATCTTCCATGTTATTGTTCAGTGTGTTATTATCTGTTTTTCTTCATATGTAAATTATAAGTTTGATACTGTATTTTCTCTAAAACCTCTCTCCTTTGCTGTCAGGGACTGAAATATTGTTCAGAAAAAAAGGTATTTTGGTTTCTTAATGACTCCTTTCCTTTAATTCATGGTAGAGACGAACAAGTGCAAAGACACTTGTAGTGCAACATCCACTAGTGTCATGGTGTAACTTCTGTGGTAGCACCTGTAGTGCTGCCTGACAAGTAATTTAGTGGAATAAACCTTGAGAATTAGGCTTCCCTTTGTAGTAAATAGATGTTGTGAGTAAAATTGTGCCGTGTTCCTTGGTTTTGCTGACTTTGTTACAACAAATTCTAAAGCTCCTGATTTATCCATGTAGGAAACACCATGGCCACAGACATGTTGTCTGAACATCCCTTGCTGTCTGAACCGTCTTCTGTGAGTTTCTATAATTGGATGTCAAATGCTGTGGGCAACAGAGGAAGTGTGGTGCAGGAAAGTCCTGCCACTAAGTCTGGACACAACAGTCTTCCAACAGGTATTGCTAATTACAGCTGAATTGAAGAGGTGATTTTTTGGGAGGGTTGGCTGGTCCTATGTTTGTCACATTCTGTTTGAAAGTAACTGAGCAAGTGACTTATGTTCAACAGAACTTAATCATTACAAAATGCTACTTGTGGGACTTCTCAGCAGAGCAGAAAATGAAAAATTGTGATTTAAGCAAAATGTTGTTTTCATTTCCCTCGCCCTGCCTCCAAAAATTTTGCTTTTTCTTACATTTGGAACTGTAAATGTAGCTTCCAAAACCATGTGTAACTGCCAAAAGCTAAGCCATAAAATCATCTTCTGTTGCAGAGTTCCTTGGATTTTGTTGGCTACTTTTAATCTAATTTACATATGCCTTTTTTTTGTAGTTTGTACATTGGAATTCTTCCTCTTTCTCAGTTCAATTTTGAGACCAAACATAAACATTATTTTGAGACTAAACATAAACATTACTGTGAGAGTAATTTAGGAATGGGAATGATTAACTGGTGTAAGGGAATGGAGAAAAAATATATTACTGGAAGTCTTATATGTATTAAAGAAACAGATGTGTAACAACTTATTGCAGCTTATTTGTTATTCTTGTAAGCCTGTCATCATTCATAAAATTCAAATGTGTGTCTTAATTTTCTTATGCACTAACAGTATTAATAATACTTACTTTTCTTTTTCACTAACACTGTTTCAGGAGTATCAGACTGTTTGTTTATCCTAAATACCACTTTTGCGAGGTTACAGACCTGACTGTGGCTCTGATTTTCTCTGTGTGTGGCAGGTGTTAATCTTGCTGAATTAGTGGAGTCGGTGGTGATAAAATTTGCTGTGGTGTTAGTGTTCCATGGGTATTTATTTTTCAGGTGTGGCACCCAATCTTCCTACTATCCCTTCTGCTTCAGACTTCAACACAGTGTTGTCCAGTGACCAGAACACCCTGGATGGCACCCACTCGCAGCACAGCACTAGTCAGGATGACATTGCAGGTGTGGAAGAGGGTAACCAGGGGTTTCCTGCTGTCCAGCTGGCAGATGCACAGGTAACTGGGGTTGTACATCAACGAATGGTGGAGCAAGAATATAGGAATAATCTAGACCATCAGAACTAAATCAGTGGCTTTTGGTTTGCAGGTTGTTTTCAAACCTCTCCTAAGTTACACGGGAATTCAGTCTCAGGATGCAATGCCCCTCTGCTACAGAATGTACTTTGGAGAGTACCTCTCCTTCTCAGGAACTCTGGACTGCCTCAGAGCAGATATTGTTGATTCAGACACAGCAAAAGAAAGGAAAAGCAAGCGAGCTCGCAGGTATGTTGTGAGATACTTGAAAATATGTATATTGGTTAAAGAACACAAGTTACATTTTTCATGGTGATACAGAATTCCAAAGCATTTCCCCAGAACAACGAGCAGCCTTTATTCTTTTAATCTTACATCTTGTCTTCCTTTTAGAATACTTTTTTTAATCTTTCTGTGGAATGGTGTAGGAATTGTAAGTATTGGAATCTCAGCTGCTTTTGAAAATTGGAGATTGGGGAAGGGAGAGCTGGTGGGAATAATAGTGGGGGAAATTCCAGTGGCTATTAAATGATGTTTTACAATTAATCCTGTAAATGATGATGTTAGTTTCTGTGTAAATGCTGAATCCTTCCCTAGACCAATTTTGGGCAAGGCTTTAGGATATGATGGAATGATTGCATGCCAAACTAAGTTTCACAGAACTGAATGATTGCTATTTTACAATTTCATACTGTGTGCTACTGACAAGTAGCACACAGTATGAAATTGTAAAAGTTCATTTTATTATATTTAGAACTATGGTAAGAAGGTGATATCCTAAGGGAAATAAAAGGCTGTGTAAAAAACATAGGACTCTCATAAAAAGAAACAAAGCAGTAACTTGTACCATTTTTTTTTTTCCTTAGGCAAGGAGCTGTCAATCTTCCTCCTCTGGAATTCAAACCAGCTTTGATGTTGGAAACTTTCAGTATTAGTGCTGTTGTGATGGAGAAGTCCATGTGCACGCCTCATAACTCCACCAATGCCCTCTCCTTCCACGACTTGAACAAACGCTATTACAACACCTTCCACTGCAATTTCACCATTTCCTGCCAATCCATCAGCCAGCACGTGGACATGGCACTGGTTCGGCTCATCCATCAGTTCAGCACCATGATTGATGACATCAAAGCCACACAGACAGACATCAAGCTTAGCAGATACACAGCTGGATCAGCCTCTCCCACTCCCACTTTCAAAACCCGCAAGCACAGAGACTTCCGCTCCTCCGACTTCAGCCGCAGCTCCCGAGGGAGTCTCAACGGGGTCAACAGAGTGAACAACACCAAGAGCAAACGGACAAACAACGAGAACAACAAAAAAGAGTCTCGGAACAAGAATTCCCTGGGGAGGTCAGAACGAAGGACTTCCAAAGTGTCCAGGAAAGGGTCAAAAGATGTAGTTGACCACGTGACTATTCACATGGATGACTCGGACTCTATTACCGTGTCGGAACAGAGCGAACCTTCTGCTGAGTGCTGGCAGAACATGTATAAACTGTTGAACTTCTACTCGCTCATTTCTGATCCAACTGGGATTTTAGAAAAGTCTTCTGAAACTTTTGGGCCAACAGGTAATCCGAGGAATTAAGAGCATGTGCTTTTGCTCAAATGTGTCCTTCTAAAGCTTGATCATAACTCAGTTTTTGGAAGTTGCCCACCCCATCAAACTTGGATCAGAGGGGCTAAAGTGGTGAGGATGAGGGGGAGCTTGTAATTAGTTCACCAAGATGGTGTACAAATGAAAAGTTTCAACTTTTCTCACTAATTGTGTAGTGCGGATTGAGTTTGTTCCTTCCAAGGTGCTGTTTTGTTTTCAAGGGGCTACTGGAAATTAGTATATTACCATTCTGTGAAAATTTCTGCCTTGAGAATGACTGACAGTAAAAAAAAAAAGCTGTGAACCTTGCTGTGAGAGAAGGAAAGGTGAAATACTGATTTTGGTGAAGTCCCACAAAGATTACAGGTGCTTGGGTCATAATTTCAGCCAAAGCTTTGAGATCTGGCATAATCATTGCTCTCTATTTCCGACGTGTTTTAGCACAGCAGAGTAAATTTGAGAGCTGACAGCATCATTCTTTTTGTTGGCAAACTTGGGCTGCTATAAATATACAAAAGAACATATCTATGAATAGTAACGAAATCACATCACTCATTATTGTCCCCGTCGTGCCTTGGGGACGTGCTTCTGTTCACTTGGCGTGGCGTTAGGGTGGAAGGAGCGAGGCACAGGTGATTTGCCTAACGCGATCCTCGGGTTTCAAATACAAATATAAATCGGCTGTGCCAAGGATTTATGGTGAATAATTCCTTAAATAACTCCTGGTGTTGCAGGTGTTCGAAGCCCGACTGACCCCGCCTGCAGAGTGGTGTTTGAGAACGAGCAGGAGAATGGCAGGAAGCGCAGCCTGGTGACGTCGGAGCCGCAGCACGTGACCCTCATAGTCTTTGGGATAGGCATGGTGAACAGGACCCACCTGGAGGCAGACATTGGGGGGCTGACCATGGAGTCTGAACTGAAGAGGATCCATGGCAGTTTCACCCTGAAAGAGAAAATGAAAGGTGGGATGAGCTACAGTGTTCTCTGTAATTTAAACACCCTGCCAGCTTTGCATGTTATGTGCGTGTGTAATATGTGTGGTGGTAGTATAATAATGTGCAATAAGTTCTTTTAAAAGCTTAGTAGGATGCTGAAGGATTTTAAAAGGATGCAAGATTTTCAGAAAATGCCATGGAGGAAATTCTGTCAGAAGATATTAGAAGATAGTCACTCCTTTCATTTTCTCGTCACAATTTAAATTTGATATTACTTAACATGAAAAAACTACTATAACTGTAATTTTTCCTGCTACTGTGTTTTTGCAAGCAGTAGGCATACCTGGAAGTATTTTACTGAATGAAATGCTGTTAAATACCTTTTTTTCTTAAAGATGTACTACATCAAAAGATGACTGAGACATGTGCCACTGCTCACATAGGAGGTGTCAATATTGTCCTGCTGGAGGGAATTACCCCAAATATCCAGTAAGTAGGAAGCCTGACAATTTAAAATTGTTCAAGTGAGTTTGTGTAGTGTTTCTCTTAAGCTTCTAATTGTTTTTGAAATGTATAGGTTCAAGCCATGTAAGATTTTTAGGGAGTAGTTAACTTACTGATGCTGATTATTCCCATTTAAGATCTATAGTGTTTCTTTAATAGATATCTGTTTGAACTCCCATCATACTCCATTCTTCATGTTATTTTTACACTTCAGATATGCCTTTTCCACCCTTTATATAATTGACACAACTTGGCAGGGGAGGGGGAGAGAATCACTTCTTGTGCATGGGTGTCATGAATGACTTGCTCAGCATCCACATTGTTTTGGGTTTGGTTTCTTTTTTTGCCACAAGCTCCAACAGGCCACGCATTATTTTTCTTTGTTCCTAGCTGAACTTCTTTCTGTTTGAATTGCAGAACAGCTGAACCACAACTCTTTGTTGTAGATCATCCTCACACAGTTTGGGTATTAACTGGGTAACCCCCAGTATGTGATCTGGTTTTAGAATATGAATGTTGTAGGAAAGGGGCTAAGTAACATGACTTGAGTCTCTCTCTCTCTCTCTCCCTTGAATTCCTGGCTAATTTGGAAGATGCTACAAAGAACTTAAAACATAGAGAATTTTATGATTTCCTCAGCCTAATTGCTTCCAATAAAAGTGTTTCAGAGGCATAAAGAAGAGTTTTAATCAGACAGTCATGAAGGGTTTCTGAAGGTGACTGAGGCCCTTCATGTCTGCTGTACATCATCATCTTACTGAGCTTCCATATAGGGAGGGTACAAAAGGAAAAGGGGAAATACTGATACATCTTAAAAGCAACAAGAGCAAACAACAAACCTGAACAAAACCAAACCCTTCACCTTGGTAAATTTGAAAGTAAATGTCATATTGTGGGTTACAAGTAATTAACTGACTAATTTTGCATGGATGTTTATTCTTTATTTGCTTTTTTTTTTTGTTTTTCTTGCTTTCTCTTCAACCTTCATCTGTAGACTGGAGGATTTTCCCACATCTCCTACAAGCACAGCCAAACAAGAGTTTCTGTATGTCATACTATTACATTTAATAGTCTTGCAATTATCTCTGTGTCGTGTAGCTAATGGCTGCATTCCTACTGTGTGTGATTGTGTAGGAAGATGTTGCTTGAATACATTTTAGTTTAGCATTAGTATTACCTAGATAAGCTTTTAATGTAGCCTGCTAAATATCTGTCCAAACAGGCCCTTATAAATGTTAACAATCAAACTGTGGGGGCTTAAAACTCTGCCTGTGCTTTTACTGCTAATGAAGGTGACTCTTCATGTCGCCCAGATCTCTGTATGTGGGTGTTGGTCTCCCTCACAAAAGATGCAGTGTCTTCTTTGTATATTCAAGTATTGTGATAATACAGGATTAACTTTAAAATGTCCTTATAGAAGGTAACTCTGGAAGGAGAGGTGATGGACTGTAAAACTGCAAGTGATGTAGAGAAAATATTGGGATCTGTGTTCCTCTTTGTCTGGGAGCAACATTAAACCAGCAGAGAAGGAAGTACTTTTGTTCTTAGTACATCACTGAGCAGTTGAATTCATTGCCTTATGATGTGGTTAACAAAAGTATAAATGATGAAAAGGATTGCATAAATCCATGGAGGATAGGTCTGGTGGTGAGTCATGAATGCTGGAAGTAAGAGAAGAATCACTTTATTCAAATCTCAAGTATCTACTACTGCCTGAGTTTTCAGCTGGCTCTGTAATAGTTCCTGTGTGTTTTGGACCTCCTGCTGACCTTTTTCTCCCTCCCTTCTTATAACATTCCCAAAAATCTTCTAAGTGGTGGCCTTGCAGTCAGTTCTGTAATGGGACAAATACTTTTTTTCACGAGTTTGTCTGGCGAGTGATTACTCACGGAATTGATGTGAGAACATAGAATTCTTTCAGAAAGCATTGCTGGCATATAACTTAAATACTGATTAATGATTTTAATAATATATAACCAGATCTGTCATAGGCATATCACTGTAGGTAAGCAAACTGTAGATAATTCATGTGTAGTCCTCAATCCAAATAAATGTATAGCCAGACAGTCGTTCCACATTTCATTCTGTCATGGAAGTAGTTTTTTTGCAGGCAAGCAACAGTGAAATTAATTTGTTGCCTGAAATATGGAAATATCTTAGCAGAAAAGCACAGTTAATCTTGCTGAAATATTTTTCTCTTGCAACACCTATGTTGGTGTAACTTTTTTTAATTAAGAAAATGTTTTAAAATGGTTTGAATGTAGTAGTATTTTGTGTTATAGATGGGGATGGAAATGTGTTCTTGATTGACCTCACAATAGTTGAACCAGAATGGTAGCAGGAAGAGAGCAGGAAATAAGCAAATACGAAGAGAGAAATGGTTAAAGAGGTGGATTAAAATAAGTCTGGACTTTTCTTAAGTAATGTTTATTTGTATAATGTTTTTCTGAAAATAGTTGTGAATTAAGATTTGTTTCCTCCTCCATATTTGTGTAAATTCTTCATGTATTTTGAAATCATTTCTACTTGAGTCTGCCCTAAAAAATTATCCATAACCACTTCAGGTCACTCGTAGCCCTTGCATAGCTGTGAAAATCTGAGGCTGTTCCTTGAGCTTCAGTCAATGGATCTGCTGTTGATAGGCTTGTGGTAGCCTTACAGTGCTGTTTATTTCTTTATTATAAGCAGAAGGATGATACCTGGTTTTTTTTTACACCTGGGAGTAGAATTCGTAGAATATTGTAGCTTCCACCACGAAACTGAGTTGTCTAGGGAACAATTTAAATTGTGATACTAAAAGTATTTTAGTGATGCTCCTTAAAATATAGTATTTGAGAAACTTGCATGTAATGTTGCAGTTTTCTAGAGTCTGTTTTTCAACCATTTGAGCTGATATACTGCATCTTCACAGCTACATGTCCTTCTCTTTGAGGCTGTAATATTGTATTGGCTGCTTAAAATACTTCCATTGGGTAACCCTCCAGGAATTGACCACAGATGGGAAACATTAATGTGTTACCCCCATAATCTTTTTTAAATAGGACCTTAGCGAATTCTGCTATGCCAAAATTTCATTTTGACAACAAAAGCTGTCACTTCTGTGCAGTTGTATTTTTATCTTGGGTAACCATTGTGAACCATATCCTCCTCAATATTAAAATAAAGTTTAGACAATATATTTTGGAATAGTGTGTTTGAATTAATCAGCAGTATTAATTCACAAATCCATTTATCACTTGGTGTGTATTGGATGTTAAGTGAGCATTTCCTCCATTGACCTATTTGGATGCTAAGATCAAATTCTGCTAAGTCTTCTTACAAAAAGGATGGTTTGAGAGTATTCCTGAAAAGGAGTTGAAATGGAAGGCTCTTCTTTGTTTCTGTGTGTGCAAATTTGTCTGTCTAGTGTGTATGCACTGGGACCATCTTACTTTGTGCAAGAGTAACAGTTTAACAGGTATTTTTGCAATGCATGACTTGTAGTTCTCTTAAACGTAGCATAGTTGTTTGTGGCATGTAGTGCATCCGTGTGTGTCAAGTGAAAGTAAAAGGAATGTGTATCGAGTTTATAAACAAAATGACTTCTGGTAACACTTAAAAACTCATTTTAACCTAAAACTGTAACCGCTTGGAAAGACGTGCAAATAACTCCTCTTCCCTTTCTCCGTTAGGACCGTCGTGAAGTGCAGCATTGCCAAATCCCAGGCCCTCTACAGTGCCCAGAGAGGGCTGAAAACAAACAATGCTGCCGTGGTGAAGGTTGGAGCCATCAGCATCAACATCCCCCAGCACCCAGCCACGCTGCACAGCATGATGGTGCGCAGCTCCCACCAGCTCTCCAAGCAGATCTCCGACCTCATCCGCCAGCCCTCCACCGCGTGAGTGCTCCCTGGATGGCACTTGCAAAGCCTGCTGGTGGCCACCCAGTGCTACTTGTGTGGGACAGTCAGGCTGCTCATATATCCCTGACAGCATAACAAAAAGGGTTTTCTGCTCTTTGTCTTGGCAAACAGGCCCCAGCCGACCAAAGAAGACGTCGCGACCCCTTTGCCCTCCGAAAAGACTCCAACGAGTATTAATCAAACGCCGGTCGAAACAAATGAATTCCCACAGCTGCCAGAAGGCTTGGAGAAGAAACCCATAGTGCTCAAGTTCAGTGCCATGATAGATGGTATAGCTATTGGAGCAGCGCTCCTGCCCTCTCTGAAGGCGGAATATAAGATGGGAAGAATGAGGAGTCATGGAATGACAGGTAACAGTTCTCTGAAACTTTAGAAACATTACTGCTTTTAGTTTGCCCTTCCAATAAGCATCCAAGAGCACTCAGTATTTCTGTTGGAATTATAACTAGAGCTTTGAATCTGTGGCTACCAGCTTATTTTTTTAATGTGGACTTCAATGAGGAGCTATGTAGAGAACTTACACTGTAGTTGTTATACACAATTGCCAGAGGGATAATGCAAGAGCAGATGAAGATGTGTACATTCCTTTATAGCTTCCTCCCAGGAAGCTTCCCACTGGCTGCTAAAATCAGTTTATGATCGTTGATTAATTAAATTCTGATTCATAAGTCTATTTGAGAATACTTTTATAGGCCCTCACTACACCTGAGGTGGTTTGTATGACTCCCTTCTCCATCTAATTACAGTGAAGTCTTCATTTTCTTTAAAAACAAAGAAAACCCAGGGTCATTTGGGTGGATATTTATAGCTCTTTAGGTCTCTGCACTTCAGTAACATTTTCAATATTTTATTCTTGTATTAATTCCAAAAGTGTTTTTAAATTCAAGGATAAATAAAAGATCCTTTTGCCAGTTCATACCTTTTCTTTCCCCGCCTTCCTTTTACAGGTGCCCAAACCAGATTTAATTTCGAGCTTCCAAACCACAGACTGCGCTTCACTTCCAAAGTCTCTGCCACTGACATGTCAACCATTCCTCCTTCTGCAAGTCTCAACCTCCCTCCTGTCACTATGTCAGGGAAATATGTCATGGAAGAACACGACACTTACTCAGACCAAATTTGGAGCATAGATGAGCTACCTGCTAAGCAAGGCTACTACCTACAGGGCAACTACCTGCGCTGTGTGGCTGAGGTAGGTGTTGAAGACATCCTTGATTAGTTGTTATTTCCACTCTGTTACACTTCTGTGTGTGCATCTTCATATTATTTTAATAATCTGCCTGCTCCAGAACTCTCACGTTTACAGGTTGAATATAAACACTTAAAAAATTTAAAGAGAATTTTATTTTGTTATAGTTTATTTTTTCATGATTAGACAGCTCCATAGATAGAAGCCATATATAACCTTAGTAAATGATATAAAATTTTCTATTCTATTCACAAGTTCTGTTTGTGTACCAGTTCTACAGTTAACTTTCACAGGGAGAAAAGTGATGCTGCTTCAAGGCAACCTACCTTGTGGGGGGAAAGTGGGGCTTTTTTACTTACTCTGATTCTTTAGTCAGAAAAATAGTCTAGCAGTTGAGACTTCTGATGTTTGCATCTTTATTAGAAGTGTAATTAGGTGCTGTGTTATTTCCTGGCTGAAGAAAAGCCTTTGGGTCTTTGAATTTGTTCAGCTTGTAAAACTGAAGGGAGGGCATGCCTAGCCAAGGCAAAAGCCAAGTGCAAGTAGTTTCAGAAAATGTCTGTATTTTAATTTTAGTTAAAAAATCTTAGTGGCAAATTTAAACAATCTTAGACAGACTCCAGTTCTTCGAAATACTCTTATAGATTAGACTGGACACAGTAAGTTTACCATTGAAGATGCCAGTAAATTTGTTCACCTAAAGTGACTAGAATAATGTACTTTTAGAGGCTGGCTGCTAATTTCTGTTTTCTTCTGATAATGGATTTCTAGCTGTAATTAAGTAGCATTTCACATATTCCATGAACCTTAAGTCCTGCATTTTATTGTCTAAATAAACTTAACCAGGAGAATCAAATTGCAATACAAAACTATATAATTGCCTTTTTTTATGCCAGTAACAATAGAATTGGACTTGAAAAGATGTGCCTGAAAAACAAAAATCCACTCTTGAAAACTTAAGTTTTGTTCTAAAATGTTCTATTTCTGCAGGTTGGTTCCTTTGAACATAATCTCACAACTGATCTTTTAAACCATTTGGTATTTGTGCAAAAAGTGTTCATGAAGGAAGTAAATGAAGTCATACAGAAGGTTTCAGGTAAGCAGAACACTTAAAACCAACTCTAAGTAAGAACTTTAAACCTTGTTTGATGGCAACATGATATAGCTCTCAGGATCAGCTCTTTATTTCAGAGACATCATCATTTCACATCTAGAATTCCAGCAGCAAGAAGCAGAGCTGGAGTGTGAAATAATAACAGAGGCTCTGGAAATTATTCTAGTTCTGTCATAAAGAAGACTTTTTATTGGGAAGCAGGATAATTTGGCATTCTGGACACTAGTCTCTGTGTCTCTATCCATAGCATGACCTTGTCTGGGTTACTTTCTGTATTCACTTTGTTCAACTTTGTTTTATTGGAACTCTTTTTGAGTTACCCTAAAAGGCTGTTACAGAAATATAGCTAATTTTTAGTGGAAAGATTCGTCAATAGTTGGAAACATTGTGAGGAAAGAAATGCTAAGAAGTGGTATCTAAGTGAAAGGAGTGTCTATGTGTACATCTACTACCTATATATATCTATATATGTATTTATATTCATGTATACATATGTAATAAACAAATATGCAGATTTAGATGATGTGCCCTCAAGGCAGTTAAAAGATACAGTGGAAGAAATGGAAAATGTCAGAGTCCCTGAAGGACAAGAAGAAACAAATTTTAAACACCCTGATATTTGTTTCCTTCAAAATATATTAGTATTGGGTAGTAAGAAAATGCTTAGGGGAAGAATAAACCCTCATCAACTGTCATTATTCTATTAGAATATTTTTTATAGAGGAACATACAGTGGTAAACCATGAACCCTATATTAGATTTTACTACATTTCTTAGTCTCTGGAGTTTGATCTCCCCTGTGTTTTTATCCTGTGTTTTTATGTGAGGAATTTATTACCATTGCTTGTTCTTTGGTTTTCTGGACTGTAAATTTGTGTGGCAAATAGCAACCTGATGGTTTTTGAAATGTGACTGTTACCTTCCATGTTGGGGGAACTCACCAGGAATCAGCAATCCATGAGCTGGGTGCTGAATGCAGAACAATGGAGGCAGAAAATAGCTTTGTTTTTCTGCCATGGAGCAAAATAATTGATGTGGCTTGAAAATACCAATTAGTGTAATATACTACAGTGGTGTTTCTAATTCTGGTTTATGTTGCACTAAAATATTGTTTGCATATTATCCTTATGTAAAAACTGAATAAGTACCAGTTATTTAAGGTGAAGTTGCACAGATTGAAAGCTAGTTAATGAAAGAGCAGTCCATAGTAATTGCATCTTGAAGTTGAAGGCAGTGTTGATTAAAAAGAGAAAATTATCCAGATACAAAATGGAGTGATAGAAATTTACTGTTGTTGTTTGGGGGTTTTTTTAATTCATGATTTAACTGCCTATTCTTACCACCAAATAACTGTAATTAGAAGAATTGGCATGTATGGAGAGAATTAATGGCTTGGCTTTTTCCAGCAGCAAGCTCTTCCTATAAACTAAGATGGAATACAGATCACATCTCAGGGAGAATTAAAACCAGGATTCCTCCTTCAAGTTAGGGCCTGTGGGGATACCTAACTTGGGATGGAATGTGCTAGGATGAGGAATTAAACACAAAAATAAAATAACTGCAGAATACTCTTTCCTCCTCTCATTGGAAAATACTGATATAATTTCAGTTCTTCTTTTCATGCAGTTTGCATAGTATTTAGTCAAGTGTTCAATTTTTATTGTCAGATAATTAAGAATACATTGGTGCAGGGGACAGATATGTTTTGGAAAACTAGGTGTTACTCCTTACAGGCTTTGAGCCTTCCTATGGAAAGTTTCCCAGGAGGAAGGAACGTGACTCTCTCTGCCTTCCTTCTTAGTAGAGAGCTATTAATTGTACGTAAGAAGATGAATCTGCACTGTTGTCTTCCATTCAACCTTCATCTGTTTGTATAAATCTTCAGCTAATCACTGTTTAAAATGAGGCTTCCTTCACTTTCACTTTTTTGTATCTATTGGTTTTAAAATGTTTTCTTTGTTAAAACTCTGAAAGTGTATATTTAACATGTACAGGAGGGGAGCAGCCGATACCTCTTTGGAATGAACATGATGGCACAACAGATGGAGACAAACCAAAAATTCTTCTTTACTCCTTGAGCCTACAGTTTAAGGTAATCTTATGATGACAAAACAGTGGCCCTAGATGCTATTAGTGGCTTTTGGGTGTTTATCTCAAAGTTTATTGAATCAGGAATACTCTGCATGAAGAAAAAGACCTAAAGACCTTAAGTTTGGTTCCTGTAATCTTTTCAAGTGGGGAAAAATGATTATGTCCTCCTTTTTACTGCTGCACAGTGGAAAAGGGTTTTTATTGGGTTTGTTGGTGATTTGTTTTATTTTCCTTCTCTTTATGTTCCCGAACCAGATGCTGATAACTTTGTACCTTCCTTATTCCTTAGGGAATTCAAGTGACAGCCACAACTCCCTCCATGCGCGCTGTGAGATTTGAAACTGGACTGATTGAACTTGAGCTCTCAAACAGACTGCAAACCAAAGCAATGCCTGGAAGCAGCAGCTACCTCAAACTGTTTGGGAAGTGCCAGGTGGATTTAAATCTGGCACTAGGACAGATTGTTAAACATCAGGTCAGTGCTCAACATCTTTGCACGTGGTGTTCTTAGTAGTGTGGGATTAAAAAAATACATAACCAAGCCAAGAATTGTTTTACACTGCTGGTTCTTACCTGATCTGGCTGTGGAGTGGGTATCAAATGTGTACATGCATAAAAGATGGAAGGAGTCAAGTATGGAGGTGTTGTTTTGGTTTTTTCCCCCACACTATTAATATCTTAGAACTTATTAGCCCTTTATAGCAGTAATAACCTTTCTGCTGAGTCCAACTCAAAATTTTTGTTGATATTGCTTTTATTTTTAGGGTATTTGAATGAAATAATAAGATCAGAGAAGACCCAAACATGGCTAGACCTACATTTTGACCTAGTTTGTCTGTCTTGGTTTGACAGTTGTACTTCTTGTATTCCTAAACCTGCTGTTACCTAGAATCACTGGTTCTCTGATACGGAAGTATTTTGTGATGCCTAGAAACAAATAGAAATCTTAAAACCTATAAATCAACTGTCACAATAGAGGATCTGGATATATAAACAATTATTTTAGTTAACAGTTTATGATAAATAAGGAAAATAACACTGTGATTAGAATTTAATGCAAGAATATTGAATATCCTCAAATATTGAATATCCTCAAATAGCCTCCTCCTGTCTAGAGGAGAAAAAGGGGAAAAGAGAGATCTTAACTTGCTGTTTTCATTATTTCTTTTTCCCAATTCTGTCCCCTCCCTGCTCCAAACCTTTCCCTCATCCCATTTTTTTGAACATTTAAGGTTTATGAAGAAGCTGGCTCAGACTTTCATCAAGTTGCCTATTTCAAGACAAGAATTGGATTAAGAAATGCTCTAAGAGAAGAAATCAGTGGCTCATCAGACAGAGAAGCTGTGCTTATTACTCTGAACAGGCCAATTGTCTTTGCTCAGCCTGTGGCCTTTGATAGAGGTATTGAAGAGACAATTGCTACAGATTTGTCCTCATACTAAAGATTCTTTTTTTCTTTATTATTCAAAACTCGTATTTCATGTTAAGTCAAAGTGTTAAGTAACTGAGAAGTTTGGGATATCTACTCTATGCCAATGGATTGATAATTCCAAACATTAAAAATTCTACTTAGTTTGCAGATGGTTTGGAGGTAGTTATAAATCTTCACATAATGCTTAAAGCAGCAGCACTTTCTGTATTTTAATTTCAATGGTAAATCATCAGATTTATCCATCTTGTCCTTTGCAGCACGAGCCTGCTCACTGCATCCTGAATGAGTGTCTGTCCATTGTTATACATCCACTGTCTTAAAGTAATGGAGAAGCTGAAAAAAAATTTAAAACCCCCACAACTTTATTGGTCAATGTGCATTATTTTTTTTCTATGTGTTGATTTCAATGAAGCATTTCTTGTTTCCTCCTCAAGCTGTGCTGTTTTGGCTGAACTACAAGGCTGCTTATGACAACTGGAATGAACAGAGAATGGCTTTACATAAAGATATTCACATGGCCACAAAAGAAGTAGTAGATATGTTGCCTGGAATCCAACAAACCTCTGCACAGGCTTTTGGGACCCTGTTCCTTCAGCTGACTGTCAATGACTTAGGAATTTGCCTGCCCATCACAAACACACCTCAGGTAAGCAAAACTGACCCATCAGAAGTCTGTTAAAATATCTATTTCTATGTGGTACATGGCTTTTATGTCCATAAATGTAATTTTTCTTCACACCAATACAAAAGACATAGACTGATAAATAGGTTAGTGGCATGGCTTGTAATTCTTCTTGTTTATAGAAGAATTAGGTTATGTGTGTTTCAACTGGTTTATGTGCTTTGGGGTAATGTCATGGATTCTTGTTTATACCATATATGAAGTGAGCACTTTGGAAGTCCTTGGAAATGTTTCAGTGGAATATATTTCTTGAATGCTGCCATCACAAATTCCAATGAATTCTTTCTTTTTCATATGATTATAGATAAGGAAACTCTGAAAACTTGGCTTTAACATGATGTTTTGACTCCTTTGTTTGATTGTTTAACAAGGAAAGAGAGTGTGAATAACTATTTGAGATATATATATATCTGTTTTTCAAACAGTTTTATTTAGGAACTCAGACTGGGTTAGAAAAGATATTTAAAATGCAGTTTTGTGTTATTGTAGTACATGGTAAGTCTAATATGTTACACTAGATTATGTATTCTTTAGTGTGCAGTTAACTTTAATATAATTTCTCTATTAAAGTAATGGCTACACAGTGCATTGTGCAGTGTGTTAATTCAAATTGTTCTGTAAGGGAACATCAAACTGGGAATATTCTTAATGGGGAATAATTCCAGAACAGAAGCGAATCATTTTTATGATGTAGAGGGAAATGGTCACGATACATAGAAATGTGAAGGAATAATGAGGCCAAGAACCTGGAAGTCACAATGACATAACATTTTGATTGTGAATGTTCTATCTGGCAGCTGTGGACAAACCCAATGGCTCTTTATGCTCTTATGTGTTACAAATGATAGTAAATTATGAAAAATATGTTCTGTCTTATTAATGGATCTTCATATACAAGGCTGGAAAATAATGAGTCAACCTGTGTATTTAAGACTGTATGTAATTGTAGATGTCAAAACAAGCACAAAACAAATAACATAAAAATTACAACTACTTTTTGTCATTGTTAATCAACTCATGTGTGACTCTTCATGGAGAAAAGAATGGATCCTGTGTTCTGTAGTCATGGGCCACATGGAGATACAAACAGGGGATCAGGTTTCCAGTATGGAAAGATAAATGTCATTTAATACATGTACAGTGTCCCTTTGACATGGCACTGACCAGTGAATTCTCCCTGTGGCTTTCTTTTCCAGTCTAACCACACCGCAGATCTTGACACCGGCTCTGCTTTAGTCCTGACTATTGAGAGCACGTTAATCACTGCCTGCTCCTCAGAGTCTTTAGTTAGCAAAGGTCATTTTAAAAACTTCTGTATCCGCTTTGCTGATGGCTTTGAGACAAGTTGGGATGACTGGAAACCAGAAATAAGAGGAGATCTCGTCATGAATGCATGTAAGTGGGTGTGATTTCATACTGGACAATACTATTTCAGATGCAAATCCACTTTTGCCCTTCCCTTTGACTTTAAAAACTTCTGAACTTTCCCAAAAAACTTAAAGAAAAGACTTTCTGAAAGCAAAATAATATGGATCTAACAACTTGTATTCCTTTGTTTTGCTTTATTAATAAAATTTGTTGCTTTATATCTCATTGTAATAATTTAAGTTCTGTCTGGGTAATGTTGGAAGAGTTGGATGTGTTGCTTTTATATAATTTCACTAAGTTTTTAATAGTTTCATACAGATTATTTTAATTTTTTGTACATATCTATCTATCTTTCATAATAGTGAAAATTCTAGAATTTTTATGCAGTATTAAGTTGATATAAACTTAGATGTTACCAAGTAGATTCACTTCACTAAATAAGAAAAGTCATTCAATGGGAATTCAAACTAAATCTCCAATCCAACACCATTCTTGCTATAATTATAGAGGGCAAGAAACTGAGGGTGGGATTTGGAAGGGCTGGTCTAAAACTACTTTTACTGCCTCCCTAACCAGTGATTCTGCTTTGTATCCTTCGTGTAGGTGTTGTGCCAGATGGTACCTATGAGGTATGTTCTAGGACAACAGGACAAGCTGCAGCAGGTAATATGCCTTTTTTAATAAATCAAGTCCTACATAAATAAAACATTCATAAAATATGAAATTTGAATCCTTTAACTGTGTTTTAATTTCATTGGTGGTTTGGGGTTTTTTTTGTTTTGTTTTGCTTAGTGCCTTGTTTTCCCGGTAAAACCCTCAGTGTTTTCATCTGTGTGACCTTTCCAAGCTGTTGTAGGTTTTGAGTCACATCAGCAACACTGGCTTCAGATTTTTACCTGCAGGAAAAGACACAGTGTAGATGTGATTGTTCCTTGGTGGGAGAAAAATCAGCAATAGTTGCAATAACAGTAATGTTGTCCTATTGCTTCCTGTCCTAGAGACTGCTAAATCTTCCAGTCCTTCTAGTGCTGAGACTTTGCACCCTGAGCTCCCATTCCTCCCTTACCTTTTGCAGAGAAGCCTCTATTTTTCCCAAACTCCCTCTCTTCCCAGTCTGAGTAGTTTGGACATTTTCCAGAGGCCTCAAAAATAGCTGGAAATCTCTGTATTGGTCACCATACCTGCTGCTTGTTTCTTTATCTCTTTGCCCAATTGTTGCATCTGCAGTGTCTCCTGCCCCTGTAGTTTTGCTCCTTGTCCCCCACTTGCTTTTTTTGTGCTGAGGGGAAAAAAAAATGAAACATATGCTCCAAAAATTAAAAAATTACCTCACATGGAGTTGTGAATGATAACAAACAAGCTGAATCCATTTAGAAAGGAGACCAGTATCTTCTGTAGTTCTGCTTAAGGCAGGTTCTGTATTTTGATGCTGAAAGGTAGCACTTGTTAGAAAAATCCTGGGAAGACAGGATATTCAGCAGGCACATTACACACAAAATCTTCCAGCATTGTTGTTCAAGACTTGAATAAATAGGTCAGCATTTGTACATGCAGAAAAGTATCTTTTATTTTTCCTGCTGTTAGAAATTCTGTTTTGGAATAGTAATTTGACTGCAATAAGTTGGAGGTGGTCTCTCCTTGTCATCAGCTTGGCTGAAGGGAATGTATTTTCATTAGTTCTGCCTGTGTATATCACTTGCTAAAGGAAGACTAACTTCAGAGCTGGGAAGTATTTCCAGCAAGTGTTTCACTTGTGGAATATGTTTTTCTCAGAACAGGCAGAAAAGACAGTTCTTTGTAACTGACAAACGCTGTCTTACCTAATTAATACATAATTCAGTATGAGGGATTTTTTAAAAGAGGAAAAAGTGGTTAATTTTTTTTTTTTCCCCCCCCCCAGAAAGTAGTAGTGCTGGAACCTGGACACTGAATGTGCTGTGGAAGATGTGTGGTATTGATGTCCACATGGATCCAAACATCGGGAAAAGACTGAATGCTTTGGGCAACACCCTGACGACATTGACAGGAGAGGAGGATATTGATGACATTGCTGACCTCAACTCTGTAAACATAGCTGACCTTTCGGACGAGGATGAGGTTGACACTATGTCTCCCACCATACATGCAGTAAGTGAATCAACCAAAATAAGTGCTACTAATTGGAAAAGCTGTGATGAAGTCTTCAGTCAAATGGAGAGATCTTAGTCTTGCCCCGAGTCTGGTGTGTTACTCCTTGTAGCTCATTTAAGTCTTGTTCCAAATCAAAAATGTGTGTCTGTGTTCTCTTACTCCTTATTTCAAAGGCAAGAAATCACAGATCATGTTTCTGCTGCTGTTCTGTGGAAATACTGATCTGGATTTGAAAATATGGAGACACACCACATAACTTCAGGTGCCTGAATTGTAAAAGCTATGGCTGGATATAGGTTTTCTTCACAGGAGAGTAAATTACTGACATGAGCAAACTAAAAAAAAGTCTATTTTGGTACTTGTACACAATATGCTGCTGATCTTTCCTTTTGGTTTCACAACAAAATGTTTAATAAGATATTCCTTAATGTGTATCTTACGTGTCTCTTGCCTGCCAGCAGTGAAAACGTCATCCCAGAGCACTAATGTTCCTGTTTGTTGTTTAGAAATCATGTGGAGGAGGTTCCTTGTGTGGAGAGGCACCCAAGCTAACATTTGGGCAGCGGATTGTAAATCACCTGCTGGGCTTGAGCCCCCCAAACCACCGATACTCTGTTCCTGTAGAATATCTTTTGGGGTCAGCGAAGCGGGATTTTCTCCAGTCTAGCAGATCACATATGAAAGCAGGCAGGTCCTGCTCATGGGGACATGTATGTAGTAGCTACAGTGTGTCTTAACTGAATGATGGGCTTTGGATCACTGGAAAAAATTCAATCCAATCCTTTGGAGATGAAACTTGATTCTTTTGCATGCACTAGTCCAAATTCTGAGGTGCGAAATTCACTTTGCCAATTGTTAAAATCGTACTCGTGACCCATTTTTGATGAAGGTGTTAATTAGACATTTATTTTAAACAGGAGATTGTGGATCACCGACGGCAGGGACCTTCCAGTATCCAGACTGGAGAACAGCGAGGAAGGAAATTCATGAAACGTTTGGTGGATATTAGAGAACTCAATGAGCAAGCTAAAGTTATTGATGACTTAAAGTAAGTTGGTTTTTGCTTCTTGGACATGCTGTTCTAATCTCCTGTGCTATAATTGAGAAAGCCCTGAAGAAAAAATATTTCAAAGGTCCCAAATTTTACCTGAACTTCTGTGAATGTTATTAATAGTTTTCTACAGGCATGGTTGGTTGGGCTTGGGGGTTTTTTTCCCCTTTCCCCCAGACAGAGTTATTATATATGGATCTGTCTGGGATGAGAATACAGAGCTTGGTCATTACATGTTAAATAATGAAGAGGAGACATGTTTTACTGCTTGTACTTGTAATGAAATTGCTGTCACCATTCAAAGGGCAGTTGTATCTCAACTTTGTATTTTAGATTAAACATTTATTCTAATACTGCTGCAGCTCTATTTGACACTGGTCATAAGTAACTGCTGGAATAAATGAGAAAATTGGATAATTCTCAGGGCAAGCATTGTTACAACACAGATTTTTAAATGACTGGTATGATAACTCAACCATTATTTATGTCTAGAAAATTAGGGGCAAGTGAAGGAACTATAAATCAAGAGATCCAGCGCTATCAGCAGCTGGAGTCGGTGGCTGTGAACGATATCCGCCGGGATGTTCGGAAAAAGCTCCGTAGATCCAGCATGAGGGTGAGCAGGATTAAGTTACTTTAAAAATATTGTAGCCCTTGTGTTGAATGTTTCTTTTTCTGCATGTTGATTAAAGCAAGGAAAATGTTAGTAATGGAAAAGGAAGTTTAAAAGCATCAAATAGTTCAGCACCATCTTTACCTGTAGGAGGGGCAGGGAAAGGTTTTTCTCCCTTATAATAATAATGATAAGAAAATTGATATTTCACAGATGGTATAATGTAAATGGGCTATTTGCACACTCACAAGAAATAGAAAATATGCATTTGAAGATGTCATTTACTCATTCTCTTAACATATTAACAAATAATTCCTTGCTGGACCAATGAATCCGTTTTAGCTATTAGGGGACAAAACCACCTTTTTACTTTACTGGCACAGTTGTATAAAATAATATTTTAGCTTTCCAGAGTTTCTCTCTTTGTTCTCAGTTGTTGTATTTAAATGTTATTTCTGGTTTAGGCTGCCTCCTTGAAAGACAAGTGGGGTCTCAGCTACAAACCCAGCTATAGTCGGTCTAAGAGCATTTCAGCATCAGGAAGACCACCTCTGAAGAGAATGGACAGAGCAAGGTGAGCTGCTGGGAATTTGGGATCTGTGATAGCAACAGCAGCATAAGGAACAGAGAAACATTGGATTTCAGCTCTAAAAGTTCTTTTACTGTAGGCAGCAGCTGTACTTGGTGAAACTGGATAGGAGAGGTCATTTTGGAAGGCAGGCATGTTGTAAAAAGAGTTTTTTCTCCATTTTTTGAAACCTCTGAGAAGATTCCACTTCTACAACAACTTGGGGTTTCCTACAGAATCCTGCTTTCAAGACATGCTGAGGAAGTGTATATAAGCAAAAATGGTAGAGTGTAATAATTCTGATTTCTACACTTGATTTGCAGGCCTTTAAAAGGCCTGTTTTAATGAGAAGAAGGAAGGGAGATGCTTTTTTGTGTGTGAATGATCATTTTCATTTCACCTCTTCACGTGTGTAACCAGTATTGGTTTTGTTTTATCATTTAATGGCTGCTGAGCCAACTGTAGTTGTATAATGACGTCTCCTAGTAAAGTATTTATTGCCTCTGCAGATCTAGCTGAAGCAGTCAGAATTTGGAACTAAAAATTGCATTATTAAGTATTAAATATAAAAAGATTTGAAAATTAAAAAGGTGGAGAGGTATGCTAGAGTTCTTTGGACTTTTTCTTATGAGAATAGAACTTTCTATAACAGAAATTTGCTTCAAATTGGAAAACCTCTGCAGGAGTATTTCACGTACTTTAAGTGCTTCAATTAAAATTTTATACTTTGTTCCATAACAAAATTGTAAGTGTTATTTGTGTTGTTAAATGTTTGGATGACCTTAAAATCCTGTAGTAAAACCCAACAAGCTGGTTTGGTTTGGTTTTGCTTACAGCTCTCGACTTGGAGACAGTGAAGACCTCCCAGATATCCGTGTAGATGCTGCATCTCCTGGGCCAAGAGTGACCTTCAACATCCAAGATTCTGTAAGAATTACTTTATATACCATATAATTATGTTCCCTGTGCTGGTTGGTCACAAGTTCCTGAGACAGGAATATTTAAGGAAACCTGAGTTGCCTGAATGGTTTTGTGTGTGTGTGTGTTTCCATTAGTGTGTGCCTCAAATTATGGATGTGTTTTAGGAAGATAGACTTGTTTTGTGACAAGACAGATGTATTTTAGTTTCTTAACTTACAAATTAATTGAATCAGGAGAGTTTTGGAAATGGGTATTAGTCAGTTTGCTGTGGCCCTAAAGTATAGCCTTCTGACTGTTTGAAATGGATTGTTGAATCGTTGATTTTCTTTTTTTGTTGCTATGTTTTCTCATTTTTAAAATGTTGTTTTGCATGGCTGAGTTTATTGTAATTGTTTTAATTTATGTATTTTTTTTCATTTCTTGTTAAGTTGAATCAAACAGCTTTGGGGATTGCACAACAATCCAGCTGTCCAGGGGAAGGGTATTTTCAGGTATTTCTGAGAAGAAACAAGTATTCTTTGCCAGAGAACTAATTTATCTCACAGGGAGCTGCTTTTCAATATTTCATCTCTTTTGCACTCAGCTAAACAGAATGTATATCAAACTATTTAAGTATGTAAAGTAAGCAGAAGAGCTTACTTTACATATGAGATGAACACCAATCAAAGTGCTTCTCCACCCTTATGTAGACCTAAAACTGTTTGTAAAATGAATTATTGGGATTTTGCTTGGACGCTGATCAAGGCTGATGTAAAGTGACCTAAGTCAAGCCTTGAAATGTGCTTTAGAAGAGGATTTTAGTGTGTGTGCCTTCATCTGTTACATTGTGTTCCAAGTTTGCAGCAATCAACACCAGTACAAAGTAATTACCAGGTGGGAGGACATCATCTCACACATTTATTTCTGTTGAAATCCCTATATTTAATGCAGAATAAGATATTTTCAAATAATAGGGAGTAGGGAATGTGCCAAAACTTAATACCCTGAGAACAGATGGTGGAATTTTTTAACTGCTTTCAAAACCAGTTTTCTGTTCAAGGAAAATAGTAAAGATTTTTTTTTCCTTTTTAACCAAGCAAACTCCAAACACAAAACAGACCAACGAAGGGAAAACCAAGCCAAAAAAAAAGTAAAAAAACCAAACTGAAGAGACAGTAATGTACTTTTTCTCCCTTCTAACTCACCTCATGGTCCCAGGAAATAACTTCCTGTTTCTGAGAGAGAGGTAGAAATGGAAGCTGGAAATGTGCTTTGCACATTTAAATATGTTCACATATAAAAGCTCTCCTACCTGTTGTTGTTAGGTATAAGCCCGGTTAGCTTAGTTTTTTTTGGCATGGCAAAACGCTAGCAAACACTTAGAAGTATCAAATGCTGATATAAAAAATATATGATGAAAAAAATGCTGATTAAAAAAAATATATCTTTCTGGCATTATGAGGCCAGTTCTTCAGCAGAGCTCTAATTAGCATTTGCAGACGACGACTGTGTAGCTCTATAGTAACATTGTGTAGGCAGTGCTGGTGTTTGACACTAACAGATACCTTTCACAGGCATTTTAAGAATTTAATGTTGGAAAATTGCTTGTATGGTGCTTGTGCCGTGTTTTATGTGAGAGACAGGAGGCTCCTTTTGGGAATTCGGCCTGAGCGTGCCCGGGAGCGCAGCCCAGAGCTGCAGAGTGGTGCCGTACATTCTGTGTAGCATCCTGCATTCCCACCTCACTAACACTCTGGGATGCATCACCCCTCTGCAAGTCATGATGATTTTGGCTGTCTTTTGTTCTTTTCTGTCAAATATTTGTTAAATTAAATGTTTCCATTCCTTCTGATCCTGTAAATTGATAAGAGCATGATACATCTTCAGCTGCCAGATCAATCACTAGGCAATGGCAAACGTCTCCCCACCAAGCTTTCATTGCTTTCTTTTTCATAATCTGTCTGGCTCTCTCCTTATTATGAGGAACTTGAGAGTGAGAGTTTCTCATAGCACTCTTGCTTCTTTATTTCCAGATCTATCTACTGTGTTCTCGATGGAAATCTTATCTGTGAAAATTTAATATCTTTTTGTCTTTCTGTAATCAGTTTCCAGAGGAGACAGAAATGGACCTTTTGTCTGTAACTATTGATGGTCCCTCCCATTACTCATCTACTAGTGAAGGCTCATGCTCGGTATTTGCTTCACCCAAAACTCCAGTAGGCTTCTCACCCGGCATTCCCTTCCAGCCCGAAGAAGGACGCCGGGATGACAGCTTGTCATCCAGCAGTGAGGACTCTGACAAGGAGGATGACCATGAAAGAGAGAGGACCTACTTTTATAAGAAACCACCGTAAGTAACAGCCCTAAGGAAGAACACAGAAGTGAAGAAAATACTTGAGTGTACTTGCAAGACTTTCAAGCTTGAAATATTGCATCTAAAGCTACAAAATCTGCTACTGATGAAATACCGAATTTTGCCTTAAAGCGTGTATGTGGAAGTCAGGGGAGGTTGTGTTGAGCAGAAGTGACGGGGGGAATTCTGATTGGAAAAGGAGGCAACTGCTAGAAGTTTTTGAGCTTGGAACAGCATAAAAAAATTTGGGAAGTTCTTTTTTGAGGCACAGAACAGGTTTTAGTGGGACCAAATGACAGATTAGTCAAATACAGCATAACTTTCAGTGATTATACCTCCACAAAGTGCATGCATCAATGCAAATATTTACAAATATGCAAATTACTGGGTATATTTTTGGTTCGTTTTTTGATTGAGAATTCAAGAAAGGCTTAGTTTTTTGTAACACCCTAAATATTAACAAATGTAACGTGTTAATGGAAGACATGGGTCAGCGTGTTGCTGCTTTATCAGATAAGGCCTTTTCCAAAAAGTTTTTGAAAGCTGATACACTGAGTGTGGGCACAGTTCAAGAAGGCCTCCTACCAGCTGTGCAGGTAGATGTGATGCTCGTGCTCTGATCCTGTGCAGGGGCACCTCTCGCAAGAAAACCACAGGCTTTGCTGCGGTCCAGCAGCTCTTCACCGAGCGCTGGCCAACAACACCCACCAACAGGAGCGTGACTGGCACAACCACGGAGAGAAACATCGACTTTGAACTTGACATCAGGGTGGAAATCGATTGTGGGAAGTGTGTGCTGCACCCGACAATGCTCCAGCAAGAGCACGATGACATGAGTTTACGGAGGTACGGAAGGTGTTAGTTGCCGTATGAGGAACAGGGTGTAACTACTTTATTCTGCTTTAGCTGTTGAGTTCCTCTGATATTGCCATCATTTAAATTATAGCCACCTGTACGATAATTAATGACTCCTAATCACTGACCTGTTTGCATCACTTTATTTTAGTATTTATCACCTCATAGCAGCATCGTAAGTTGCAATTGTTCTGCCCGTGTATAGCATGGGAAATTCCTTTAATAACATGAGGATATTTCTTTTAGGAGCTATGATCGGAGTTCCAGAAGTTTGGATCAAGAGTCTCCTTCCAAAAAGAAGAAATTTCAAACTAATTATGCATCTACTACTCACTTACTTGCTGGCAAGAAAGTGCCATCATCTCTACAGACAAAATCTAGTGATGTGGAAACAACAGTGTTTTATATTCCAGGGGTGGATGTAAAGGTAAAAGGAAGGTGTAACTCAGCAGGAAAGCAATGGCAATGTTTTCTCTCAAACACCATCAAACTGTACACTCCCTTGTTTATTCAGTCACTGTTTCTAGATCTTAGTAAGAAAGGGTCTCAACAGAAATGTTCTTGTATTTTGTGATTTGAAATCCTGTGGAGTGAAAAACAGGAAAAGTCAGTCACTGCTGCATGGAAACTTCATGCAATTCGAATTGAGCATAAATCAAATGCTCTTCACTTGAAATAGCTTGGCTTTTAGTCTCTTGATATGGAAAGACTGTGTGTCCATTTTCCAGGATTCCAAGCTGTCTTCAGGGATAACAGTTACACCTCATGTCCTGCCTTTTGCTTTTAGTCAAATTTAGGAAGAATTAAACATTCTCTACAGCTTTTGTTATGTAATGTATTTTCACTGATAGTGTATTATGCACAAAGAGGAGGTGTGAACTCTTGGAATATCTTATTATTGTTATTTTTTTAATGCAGATTTCTGTATGCCTGTGTTTAGTAGTGGAACAGTTCCACCATGCAGTAAAACAGAAAGAAAGCTGTGTGCACAGGAACAAATAGTTGGTGGCACAGGATGCATGAGACACAACAGAGCAGAGAAGCAAGCTTTAGACATTGTTCCTAAATAATTACTTTACCCTGTTCTCTGTGTTTCAGTTAATTTTATTTTTTTTTAGAGTTTAACTGATTTTTTTTGTTTTGTACTAAATTTTCAGATATTAATATCTGTAGGACATGAATTGGAATGTGATGTATCTTACAATGGTATTTGTGTAAATAATGAGAACAAATAAATTTTGAAGGGAAGTAGTGATACCAAATAGCTGTATAGAAATTGAGTTCTTTGTGTGAAGTAAGTTGATCTTTCTTTGCTTTCTAGCTGCACTACAACTCTAAGACTCTAAAGACTGAATCGCCAAACACTTCCCGAGGATCCTCTTTGCCAAGAACTCTTTCCAAAGAGTCCAAGCTGTATGGTATGAAAGACACTGCCACATCTCCTCCTTTATCTAGCACTATCCACAGCAAGACTAACACCTTACTTCCTCCCCAACCCCCACCCATCCCATCAGGTACTTATAGACAAACTTTCTGAATCTGTCATGGATGTATATCTTTCCTTGGTGTAATCTACTGGCTTTGGATCCGGCTGCACGTTACCTGATGCTCTGTATTTATCAAGCCTTAACTTTGGCTGCAGAAAGCTGATCCCAGAAACAATAATGCAGTTCATAAAGCTGCATTTTTAGACTTTGTTTGCCAAAGCAGTCTCAGTAATGTTTCTGCCATAATCACCATATCCCCGTGATGCCTGTCACTGCCTTCTCCCTGTTCTTATTTAACAAAAGAATGATGCTGGAAAGCAAAGGTTAAACATCTGTAAACTCTTGCAGACCCTTAAATAACCATGATTTGGAGTAACTTGAGTTCTAATACTGAAAAGTTCTGTTTTATCTCCAGTGATTCCTGTTCTCAAGCAGGAGTGTGTTGTTACATCGTGTCAGATCTAGAGCTATGTAGATTGCACCTCCAATTTCTGAGACCTTCACTTTTCTCTCCTTCAGCATTTGGATATGGCTTGAAATACAAAGCTGAAAATATGTCAGAATTCGATGAGCAGGCAAAATTAATGACTGAAAGTTGGTGTGTGGGGGTTTTGTCTTATAAAATCATTGGAGGTGCTGGGAGAGAACAGTGAAATGGGGACACCTTCCTCAGTTCTCCATGCTGTTGAACCATTAGCTCTTACTCCTCTAAGTGGCCATCTTCTTTATGATTACCAGATGTTGTGTAATGGTTTATACTACTACTCTTCAATTTTGTTCTCTACTTTCCTATCTTCTTTCTAATCTCTGCCTTTGAATTTTTACCATATCATGTCCGGTTACTGAGTCTTGCTGGTTTTATGGCTGTAAGCTCTTCATTTAGTGTGGAGCTTACAGGAATTGCACTTGTATGATAATATAAATGTCTCCCCAAACTAGGGATTGGATTGTAATTACTTTATTTCTTTATGCAATGTATTTCTATAAGTATTTATTAGTTTGGAATTGTTTTGAAACACATTTATTGTTGCTTATACTACTTTTATTAAATAGTGTTTTTCCTCTGGAAACCATTTCTCTGGAATGGAAACCACCTTGTCTTACTGTCTTTGGTTTCCAGTAAAAGCACTAGACAGAATAGTTTGCATAGAATGAAAATTCAGTGCTTACTTTTTTAACAAATAAAAGGATTTTTAAGCTCCATTTCAGTAGTTTGGATTAGTAGTTTGGATATTTTTCTTGGAGAATTTAAAATCCATGTCTCCATTTATATCTGTTGATCCTAATAGCCATATTTCATAGAGACAGTAATGGAACTGGTACTAAGATCTTCTCTGCATATTTATATTTTGGTGAGCATGGATTCAAGCCTCTTCCACAGATTTACAAGACAGTAACCTTTCTATTAGTTTATACTCAGGCTAGTTCCAGAGTATAAACTTTTATAAAAGTTTAAAAGTTATAAAAATGATAAAAGATCAACTCTTTAATACTTTTATAGTATAAGCCTTTAAAAATGCTGGTTTAGAATCTTTAGTTATTCTTTGCATAAATACAGTAGACTTGCCATTTACAGTTTTGGTTTTTGATGTATTTTTCTCTGTTTGAACTGACATTCTTTCCAGACTCGTGCATTTAGTTTTCCTAATTCCACTTTGATTTCCAGTCAGCTGTGGTTACTTTGCATTGGGTATTTGGAGAGGACTTGTGTGTATCAGCTTCCAGTGCTAGTTTTTAAAAAGTGAGGTGGTGACAATGACATGAGAGTGTTTGGTCAAGAACATGAGCAATGGCATTACTACAATTGAGGATTACAGACTAACAGTTGTTTTTGCACAGCTTTCTTAGTGAAAACTTAATGACTTTAATTTTTTCTAGCTGATCTATGTCTCTTCAGATGATACAGAAAATTAGAGGGAACAGCTGATAGTTATCAAGTTTCTTGTAATGTTTATTAGTTGTTGTTCAGTTGTCTTAAATAAGACTAATTTATCTTTTAAATGTTGCAGCCAAAGGGAAAGGAAGTGGTGGAGTGAAAACTGCTAAACTCTATGCGTGGGTTGCACTCCAGTCCCTGCCAGAGGAGATGGTGATCAGCCCCTGCCTACTGGATTTCCTAGAGAAAGCTCTGGAAACGATTCCCATTACACCCATTGAAAGGAATTACACAGGTAAGTTGAGCATTTGTGGTCTCTTACTTTGCTTTTTTTTATTTCTTGGTGGCACTGAACTGCTTTTCCCTTTAGATTCCACTTTCTAATGACTTCTTGTGCTTGTTAAAAGCTGTCAGTTCACAGGATGAAGACATGGGACAATTTGATATACAAGATCCCTTAGAAGAGTCCACAACATCATTAGTATCATCCTCAACATCAGCATATTCATCCTTCCCTGTGGATGTGGTGGTTTATGTACGAGTTCAGGTGAGGTTCTAACTCAACATTAAGGCTAGTAACTTTAGTCACAGCTTTTAAAATAATCTATGCTTCTAAGTTTGCTTTTTAAAAAATAAAATACATTTTCAAGTGTCCTTTCTGGGATATTAATGTATAGTGTGATGATAAAATAGGAGTTTTGACATATTTTAGTCCCTTGGAGACCAAAGAAATGAGCTATTTTGAGAAGTCATGAAATTTCTGAGCATTTTTTGTCATCACTTTGTCCTTGTGTTTTGGACTTTTTTTGAAAGTATCTTTCATAGCTACTCTTTCTATCCTTTGTTTATAGGTACCATTGCAAACAAAAAATAATAATTTCAGATTTTCTCAGTTTATGTGGAAAATGTAGGAATATACAGTTAGGATCTATGGGGTATCATCCACACTGCTTAATATTTGATGTGTCCAGGATTTTTGTATGTGTAAGAGAGAAAAGTGCTACTGTGGAGTGAATCAGAGCACTTGAGCTTGATCTGAATGTTGCTGTTTTTCCACTTTTTTCAAACAACATTTTTTCCTGGCATAAACTTGATTATGTTGCCAAATTGAAGAACCTATTCTAACGCTTTCTTTTTTGCCTCTGAAAATTAGACACAACAATCTGTACCCTCTAAAAGCTTTTAGCTGGAAACTCATTTGGCCAAGGATGTTGGCCCTGGTGAAATTAATGTATCTATATCAAGTTGTATACAGTTACCTTACTAATTCTAAAGCCAGTCTGAAAAAGCTGTAATATGCTCAGATTTAAAAATCAATCCACAGCATGTTATAATCCAAGTTTGAGATGTTTTCAGTATTTCACATTTGTTCACTGAATGCTTTATTTTCTTGCTGTGCTTTAGCCCTCTCAAATCAAGTTCAGTTGCTTGCCAGTATCAAGAGTTGAATGTATGCTGAAGTTGCCTTCCCTGGATCTCGTTTTCTCTTCAAACCGAGGAGAACTGGAAACTTTAGGCACAACATACCCCTCAGAAAGTGTGTCCATTGGTGGCAGTACTTCACAGAGTGGCTCAAAGAACTCAGTTAGCAAATCTGGAGCACCAGGTAATATGTGTAGGAATGTTGATTCTCTGCTATGGCTCACATCAATACCCAGAATATTTCAGCTACGTTGCTGCTAAAGGGCATAATTTGAAGTGTACTTGGCCTGTTTAATATTGCTGTTAAAATTAAGTATTACTTCACATTTGAAAACGCTTTCAAAATCTAATTTTTTGCCAAAAAATATTGACTTCAGGTTCCTCACCTGGGCTGGGCAGCCCTCTTGGCAGGACGCGGCACAGCAGCAGTCAGTCAGACCTGACGACTTCCAGCAGCAGCTCTTCAGGCCTGAGCTTTACCGCCTGCATGTCCGACTTCTCCCTTTACGTCTTCCATCCCTATGGAGCTGGAAAACAAAAATCAGCCGTTACCGTGCTAACCCCCGGATCAGGAGCCTTAGGTACATAGCATGGTGCTGTTTGCTTCAACGAACCTTGTTCAACTTTGGCATGCTTGTCTGAGCTGGAGATTGCAAAAGCTCACAGGAGATTGAATTTTTTTCCTTCCTGCTTCTTAGGAAACGTGGATGAGGAACCCACTTCGGTCACCGGCCGCAAGGATTCTTTGAGCATTAACCTCGAGTTCGTGAAAGTCAGCCTGTCACGGATAAGGCGCTCAGGAGGTTCCTCCTTTTTTGAGAGTCAGTCTGCGAGCAAAGCTACCAGCAAGATAGATACCACACTGATAAACATATCTGGTAAATGCTGCTTCCATTTTCATCCCATCTATCCAGCTAATTAGGGAACTACTGTTCCACTGATGGACTTCACCCCGGGCAGTAGTTGTTTATTGAGAGCCATCTACTTGCAGTTGTGTAGTAAAATTTTTGCTCTTTATGAGTGAAGTAGGGATTGATATATTAAATGTAATGGTGCTTGGAGTATCTGTTTGCCAGGTGTGCCGTTTTAGCCTCCTGATCCATTTAATGTAACTTAATGGACTGGCTCAAACACATCCCTGACATCAGTCCATCCCACTTAGCGTGACCCTTGCTACCTGCTGCCTATGAGGCTGCAGTGCAAGCTAGATTCCTGAATACTAAAGGAAGTAAAAATGGGGTTTAAAGACTTATTTACTCATTTTCTGCCCCTGCACATGGGATCCTGACTTACTGGGCAAACAGCTGAATGGTTGTGATTAATCTGCCACTGAAGCCCTCACGTGAGGAGTCTGAGGCACATCCAAAAGAAGTAGGACTCGACATCATTTATATTCTTAGGTTCCTTTTTGCATTTATGAAACATATTTGTATCTAATATTGGATTTGGAGAAATGGCAAAACCTCAGGAAAACTATTTTTGCATTACAGCAGAGATAATCCTGCTGGGTGAAGAAGATTTTTGACTATATTGAATGCCTTTTAATTACATTTGGTTACCAAAACCTGTTACTGTGGAGAATTTACAGCTGTCTGTATATGCTTTTTCTTTTTCAGCTGTCTGTGATATAGGATCTGCTTCTTTCAAATACGACATGCGCCGACTCAGTGAGATTCTGGCCTTTCCCAGGGCTTGGTACAGGAGAAGCATTGCTAGACGGCTTTTCCTTGGGGATCAAACTATAAATCTGCCAAGTAAGAGACTGCTTATCATGAAAAAACTTTTTGTGCAATGCGTTATTTATAAGCATTTATTACCTGTGTCTTGTCATGTGTGTGACTAGATATAAATGTATCATAAATGACTCCATGCACAGTCAACTCAAAGAAGTTCAATAGAAAATCCTAGAAGGAAGAATTTAAAAATTTATAAAGTAGTTCATTGAATAATTTAAAGAGCATATTCCAAGACCAGGTTGGATGGGGCCCTGAGCAACCTAATCTAGTGGATGGCATCCCTGCCTCTGGCAGGCTTGGAACTAGATATTTAAGGTCCCTTCCAACCCAAACCATTCTCTGATTCTATAATATATTAATGAAGACAGTAGAAAACCTTTAGTTACATTAAGCTAAATATATTTTAACACTCTCCAAATGCTTCTAATTATATGGGAGGATATAGTTAGTCAAAAATGAAATAGTTGTTCTGCATTTGACGTGCTGCTTTTCCTCCAGCAGCATCGGGTCCTGGAACACCAGATTCCATTGAAGGAGTAAGCCAGCATCTTTCTCCTGAATCCTCACGGAAAGCCTACTGTAGGACATGGGAGCAGCCCTGCCAGTCTGCTTCCTTTACTCACATGGCACAGTCACCTAATGTTTTTAGTGAACACAGTGCAAGCAGCAGTATGTCACCCGGGACAGCATCTCACAGCCTAAAGTCTCCAGCTGTTACAAGGTCCAGGAGCGTGTCTGACTCCTCAGTGCCTCAGAGAGGTGAGTAAACAATGATTTCTTTAGTTTTTTTGAAGTCTTTCTATCAGTTGTATGAAAAAAATTGTCACCACTGCTTTGTAAAAAGCAGTCATAAAACATTCTTTTCCACAGTGCCTGGGAGTGGGGAGTCAATGGCTTAGAGAGAGGAAAATGTCTGAAATGAATGAATTAAAGTGTACTGTGTTAGCTTACTTTCTATAAAATTGCAATATTGGTAGTGTGAAGTGAATCAATATCTGTGACAACTAAAGCAACACATCTTGCAAATCCTCTAGTTTTCATTTATCCTCACTCATAGTTTTGTTGTGCTCTTTAAATATGGTGTTTGTCAGTCCTTTCGTGATATTCACTATGGATATATTCTGCCAGTTTTTCCTAGCATGTGGAATAATGTAAATTCTTGTATACTTTTTTTTTTTTGTTTAGATGCTCTCTCAAAAACATCAACTCCATTTAATAAGTCAAATAAAGCTGGAAGCCAGCAGGGAACACCATGGGAAACACTGGTTGTGTTTGCTATGAACCTAAAACAATTAAACGTTCAAATGAATATGAGCAACGTAATGGGCAATACTACGTAAGTATAAAATAAGATCAGGCACGTTTTAACAGATGGGGTTGTTTGGGGGGCAAAGGAACATCTTCCCCACAGACTGTTAACAGCCTGTTGTCTTTTAGCTTTAAAATCCTAACTTTTTCAGTTTGGAACTGTTAATGCTCTCATGAATACTGTCAGTGCTTAATCCTGAAGTCCTACGTGCCTAAACCACATTATTTACTGGTTTCCAGTAAATAATATTTTGTCTCTGTTTTGACAGCCTGGATAACTGTTGTCTATTTTCACCTCTGTTCCAGGTGGACCACCAGTGGTTTGAAAAGTCAGGGTCGTCTGTCTGTGGGAAGCAGCCGAGATCGGGAAATTAGCATGTCTGTGGGTTTGGGAAGATCCCAGCTGGACTCCAGAGGGGGAGTGGTTGGAGGTACCATAGATGTTAATACCCTGGAGATGGTGGGTAAGTTGGAAAACTGCCTGGTTATTAGCATATGCTCCAGTCAATAAATGTGAAAAACTAAAGAATATACACAGTACCTCACTTTGTGAACCTGCTAGTATGGAAAAATTATGGATTCTTACTTGTGCATTCTGACTATGGAACACACTTTGAATTGAAGGGTTAACCTTCTGATCAGGGCTAAGTCAGTCTCAGGGTTGCAGTAAAATTACACTATCTAGTTGTGCAACCCTTCAGCTGTCTGGACAGATGGCAACTCAAGGATTTGACAGCAGTTCAGCTCCTCCTAGACCTTCACAAGTGCTTATGGTCAGGGAAATGCCAAACTGGCTTTGGAAAGGGGCTGGGTGTTCTGGTGCTACACCAGAGTCACAGCCTCCTCATGCATCTGGAAAAAAACCAGTGCTTTCTCAGTCCCCTCTGTATCCTCTGGATGGCATAAAGGTGTTATCACTGGAAAAACTGATTTCCTTACCTCTAATACTGCATTTCTAAATTGCTTTGCTTCTATTTCAGCTCATATTTCTGAGCATCCAAACCAGCAGCCCAATCATAAAATTCAAATTACAATGGGTTCTACTGAAGCACGTGTTGACTATATGGGATCCAGTATCCTAATGGGAATCTTCAGTAATGCTGATCTTAAACTGCAGGATGAGTGGAAAATTAATCTGTATAATACTTTGGATTCAAGCATGACTGATAAAAGGTAATAATGTTTCCTATGTTTAAAATGTGTAATGTTTGATAAGGTCAAATGACTTCTGTCAGGTTCATTTTTTGAGGTTGGTTTGTAGTTGGTTGGGTTGCCAGTAGGAAACAGATTAACTGCTAATGTTCTTGCTATTTTCAATATCTAGTGAGATCTTTGTCCATGGGGACTTGAAATGGGATATCTTCCAAGTGATGATTTCAAGATCAACAACACCAGACCTAATAAAAATAGGGATGAAACTCCAGGAGTTCTTCACTCAGCAGTTTGATACAAGCAAGCGAGCTCTGTCCACCTGGGGACCTGTTCCTTATCTCCCTCCCAAGACAGTAGCCAACAACTTGGAGAGAAGTTCACAAGAGCAATGTAAGTGGCACGAAAAAATAACATAATTTCCCATTAGGATGTTTTAATTGCAAAAATTCCTCTGAGCAACAGTGTCAATGAAACAGATACGAAAATATTACTCATAATCCCATGTTTTACTAAAAATATAATTATGGCAGCAGTCTTTTCTGCATCTTTCCTGAAGTTTGTTGTTCCTGTTTACTTTCCAGTGTTGGATGCAGCCCATCATCGCCATTGGCCAGGAGTTCTGAAAGTGGTATCTGGGTGCCATATATCCTTGTTTCAGATGCCATTGCCAGAAGATGGAATGCAATTTGGAGGATCCATGAGTTTGCATGGAAACCATATGACACTGGCTTGCTTTCATGGGCCTAATTTCCGCTCAAAATCGTGGGCCTTATTTCACCTTGAAGAACCAAATATTGCATTTTGGACAGAAGCCCAGAAAGTTTTGGAAGATGGTAATTTAAACCCTTTCCTCACTTCTCTAAATTCCTTTAAATGAGTTTTTAAAATTTTTTGATACATAAGAAGAAATCAAAGAAAAAGTTATTTTCTTTAAGTCTGAATCAAGATTATTTCCCACAAATATACCACTTACCTAAAAATAATCTGTTTTCTCTCCATCTTTAGCACAATCTACTTTATCAGTGGAATAATGCAAAGTACCTTATCAAATATATTGGATATGTCCCTGATAATATGCCTACAAAGTAGATTGTCTGACATGTTAATTGCTTGTGTGTGTTTATGTAGTCCTTTCTCTCTGTATGATGAATTTTGATGGTCTTATTGCTTGTATTTGTCTTAAGAAGTTTTACTGTCTGTAGCTACTGAGGATGTAATTATTCTGTTGTTTGCAAGCTTTATACCAGTTTTTATTCCACTGGCATACTAATTATTTCTGTTAAATACCTGTACAAGGAGAGGGAGAGAAAATCCTACTACCCTCACCAAGCTGCTTTTCCTTTTTTTTTAATCTCTCACCCTGTGCTGCCCACCCCTTCAATCCAGGTACTAGTGAACACTCCACGTACATTGTGCAAACCCTGGACTTCCATTTGGGCCACAACACAATGGTCACCAAACCCTGTGGAGCCCTCGAAAGCCCCATGGCCACAATCACAAAGATAACACGGCGCCGCCACGAAAATCCACCCCATGGAGTTGCCAGTGTGAAAGAGTGGTTCAATTATGTTACAGCCACAAGGAACGAAGGTTAGAGCCATGTTCATTAAGTCTGGGGATTGATCTGCTGGCAGATGTTTCTGCTTAAAAGCTGCTAAACTTGAAGTGGGCTACAGGGAGAATGGAAGTTGTTTCTTCCTGAGGACCTTATGGTTAACTGTGGAATGAAGCAGTGGAATATGCTGAAATTCCTCTTTCACTATATGCAAAAAAAGTGTTGTTTCACATTCAGTTGTGATCTTGTAATGTAAAGATATATTTTCACTGTATATAAAGGTTTTATGGATTAAGTTGAAGTAGGAATATATTTTAGCCTTCCATCACCCCTTACAGCTAACACTTAAATTATTCATCTGCCTGAAGCTTTTCAACCTTGAGCTGTTTCTAGGCCTTAAAACATTTTGAATCATGTCTTTAAATCATTGTTAATTGGAAAATAAAACCTTCAAGCTGTTAAAATAAATCTGAAAATACAGCTGTTGATATTTCAGTCACAAACTGTAGAATCAGTAGTTGACATTAATAGGAGTTCTGTGAAATATATATGGCATATAGTGAGAAATGAACAGATGATAATTTCTTGGAAAAGTGTTTTTAAATGATTGATATACTATTCTAATATTTATTCCTTTAGAAAGACCCAGGAGGAGGTAGTGATTGAAGTTCACAAATGGAGGGCCTGTCTATTAGATGTTTTTGTGTAGCTCTGTGAAGGATTTAAGTATATAAACAACAACATTTGGTTGTTTGATCTTTTCTAGCCATGCTTTTGGGAGCAGGCTCAAAGATATAATCTTCTTAATAATTATACAATTTTACAAGTGACTTAACTTTTTTGCCTTGTCACAATTAAACATTTCCCATTGTTCCTGCAGAGTTGAACCTGCTTCGGAATGTTGATGCCAACAACCCAGAGAGCAGCACAACAGTGAAGAGCTCCAGCTTGCTAAGTGGCTTCAGAGGTGGCTCCAGTTACAACCATGAAACTGAAACCATCTTTGCATTGCCAAGGATGCAGCTGGATTTTAAATCTATCCATGTTCAAGAGCCCCAAGAGCCTTCGTTACAAGGTGCAGTAAACATAATTTGTTTTTCTTGGTCTAAAACTATTTCTCACTAATGAGGAGTTAAATACAGGGGTAACATGCTGGTAAGAGAAGAGGATTTAATCTGAGAATTCCTGTAGATCTGCAAGAAAGGATAAAATTTCATGTGGAGGGACATTTCATTTTATGTTTCTGCATAAAACATAGAGGGAATTCTGTTGAGAGAGTGAAGATCTAGTCCAGAGACCGGTGACTATAAACTAAAACTTAGTGAGAGAATTGATATGAACATTTGAGCTAGATTGGCTGTGCCTAGGGGGCTGGTTTTCTTATATTTATTGAAATCTTAGAGGAGGGCCATTCTCAAAAAGGGAATACGAGATAGGAGCCTAAATTTTATGCTCTTGTTTTCAAAATGGTATCCTCAGACCTCAAATCTTTAAATGATTTGTATTCAAATTCTGTGTACTTTTGCATATACCGTATGTGCTTGTAAGTGTATTAATACTGTTTTTATCTGACTGTAGATACAAGTGTTAAACCAAAGGTGGAATGCAGTGTAGTAACTGAATTTACAGACCACATCTGTGTAACTATGGATGCTGAATTGATCATGTTTCTGCATGACTTGGTGTCTGCTTATCTAAAAGAAAAAGAAAAAGGTGAGTTGTTGTTTTATGAGGTAACACTTCTCTGACAATCTGCAGTTGTCAGATTATTTGACAGTAAATATAGTCTGTCATAATCTTGCTCCTATTTTGACACCTGGTGTTTAGTTTAACTTTCTCTTTGGTATAGACAAATGGCAAACTGTTTTAGGAAGCTTTATTATTTTTATTGTAATCCTTTCACCAGTAGAGTTCTTTCAAGACATGCATTTTTCTGACCTCAGAATGCTTTATTTTTATACATGAATATGTTCAGTTGCAGCATTCAAATTTGGTGTGTTCATTCTTAAATAATATGTGGTCTGCACCAGAAATTCTGTAAAACTAAAACACAAAGTGGTTCTCTTTTTGTTGAGATTTGTGCCTCTGTTTTATTTCAATTCAAAGAGAATTCAACTGAGCTGCTTGAGACTGACTAGTGTGGGGTTTTTCCTCTCTCCACTTTGCAGCAATTTTTCCTCCTCGCATTTTGGCTGCTCGACCAGGGCAGAAGAACTCAGTTGGTGTTCTGGAGGACAGCTCTGCTGACAAGGAGGCAGAGGAAAGCATTACTTACACTACAGTCGACTGGAGAGAATTTATGTGCAATACTTGGCATTTGGAACCCACACTCAGGTAACAAGCTGCTTTATCTGCAGTCTCTTTGGCTATGCATGAAGTTCTAGATTAGAATTTATGCAGATTAAGGATATTGTTGAAGGCTCTTCAAAAATAGGATACAGGAAACTTAAACTCATTAATTTCACTCTGTCCTACAACAGCCCATTCACTTTTAGCCATGCAGTTTTTCATCTTGAAGTTTTCCATTTTTAGCATTCCAGTTTTAGTTTTTAAACACCTTAAAATTAAAAAAGCATAATATACTCGTTGCTGTATGGCACTTCAAACTTAGCACAAAAGAAAAGTGTGAATGGCAGCAACTCACTACTCTGTATATAATCCCTGAAAGTGACTTTTCTCTGTGTGGGTTTTGTTTGGCTTTTTTTAACCTCTTCTGGAGCACCTGAGTGTTCATTCACATATAAAAACAACACATCAGACCAAACAAATCTTGACAATTGGCATTTTGTGTTAGCAGTGGTAATAAATCAATTTAAACGTGATCTGCAGGCAGCCCAGTCTGGTTTTTCACCTCTTTGAACATTCTCTTCCTTTGAGAGGATGTTCCATCATCTTGAGCTTATCTGTATAAACCAAGTTTGAAACAATGCTTGTTGGACTTAAGTTGGTTGTAAGTAACAGTAGGAAAAATCAATTTTTGTTTATACCAATGCCTTTTGCTATATTTATATATTTGAGATTGAGTCCTCTATTTATTTGGGTTTTTTTAGATTAATATCCTGGACTGGGAGAAAAATTGATCCTGTTGGTGTTGACTACATCCTCCAAAAGCTGGGATTTCACCATGCAAGGACTACTATCCCTAAATGGCTGCAGCGTGGCGTCATGGATCCTTTGGACAAAGTTTTGTCAGTCCTTATAAAGAAACTTGGTACTGCACTACAGGATGAAAAGGAAAAGAAAGGAAAAGACAAAGAAGAATATTAAAAATACAATGTGACAACCGTAACTCCGTTTGATTTTATCAAAGTGTTTTATTATATTTTAAGAACTTAAATATGGTTTAAAGAGAAACCTAACAGCTTTTTGCTACTCTATTTAAAACTTACATTGTGAGTAACTGTTTACTGTGGTACTTGATACCATTCTGTATTTGAAGTTATTGCATGATGATGATGACCAATGTAAATTCTGTGAAGGAATAGCTGGAACACTGTAAATCTGCTCCTCAGCGTCCGTTTTATTATGTGCAATATGATCCTGCATCTTTACAATACTTGCAGATTAACTGTGAATTTTCTTAAAAGTTTTATTTGCCATAACACAAACCCCTTGTTGATGTGACCAGTAATTGATTTGTCAATGTAGACTGGTGTAAATTATATATATATATACATATATATATATAACTTATGAAACTGTGATTGCCTTAGTGCTAAAAATCATGAAGTTTATTACACTTGTAATAAAATTTAACTACTGTACAGGACTTTATTTTTTTCTTTTTCAGTGAAGAAAGGTGAACAACAAGAAGAGTGTTTTAAGTGTAACTTTGCAGAGAGTGTGATTTAAGTGAGGTAAATCCCAATCCTGGCCGTGTGCCAGGAGCTTTCTTGGAAAGCAGCCAGGACGTGTGGCCCCAACCATAAAAAAAACCCCGGATTTGTTTACCCCATATGCAACAAGCCAATAATTACACACTCAAGAGAGACACTGATTATTTATTTCAGAGGTGTGCAAGCCTGGGTGCTCGGTGGTATTCCATAAATCAATCATGCCAACTGTCAAAACTTTTTACTATTTATACATCTTATCAAACAAAGGAATTGGCTACAAGTTAGGTAGTTCTCTTATTAATTAGTATTCTATCTTCTGCTTGTTAATTATTCTGTCGCCTGTCACGCTAATTAGTCCGCATGCTCAGTCTTTCTCTTGAGTTAATGAGTTTCTTGGGTCAGTGGTCTGTGAGTCGGTGATCATGATCTGCCCATGCTGGAATTACCTTTTACCCAGCTGGGGCAGATTTCACCACACTTGCTGATAAATTCTGCATTCTTTGTGCCCACTACCACTGGTACATCTTCTCCCCCAGCTTTGTTAACCTCCGCCCAGGTCTGAGACGATCGAAGCATGCCCCGCCCCAAACCTTAATAAGGCAATTCGACCAACAAGTGATTTGTTTTTCTAACACCTGGACATCACTTTGAGCTTGTTAGCTGCTGTTGCACGGACTGCATCCCCGTTCTCGCTGATTAGGCTTGAACGTGTACACAGATCAAACATTAAAGAACACCCTTTATCAAGGAAATGTTACTCAGCCCCGCACTCCCCTCAGCCCCTCGCGCCTCGGCCGCTCCCCGTTGGCGGGAGCTGCCCCTCACGAAATGGCGGGAGGGGCTGCGCGGCGGCGTCCCCGCCTCTAATGCGCCGCCGGGCAGAGGTGCTGTCAGGGCCGTCTGAGGTGCCGTGACGCCTCCTGGGCTGGCCGAACCCACCGCCTCAGGGCGGCAGGGACCTCCCTCCCCGTGCCCCAACCCTCGTTTCGCCTCAGGCGCGCTCCGCCTGCCCGCCGGGTGCGGGCGCTGAGGAACCACCCACGGCGGGACGAGCCCGGCAGGTGAGGGTGTTCTCCGAGTTAAAGGAGGAGCGCAGGTACAAACCCTTGAACTCGTCCCGGAAATTTCAGAGGGATCTGCTTTGCTGCATTCGTGGTTTGCCGGTTGAGGATTTGGTGTGTCCTTCCAGCTGGTCGCGTCAGGGAAGGTGGTTAACTAAAGGGTGAAGTGGCTTCCAGCCTGGTGGTGCCGGCTGGGAAGGGAGGGTTTGGAGGGACACACCGGGTCAGGGAAGGAAGGGGTCGGAAGGACACCAGGTCTGGGCTCTGCCCTGGCATGTGGGGGGCAGAGCGCGAGTTGTTCGTAGTGCTCTTGCGAAGCAGCTCAACTAGGAAAGCTGCAGTTTGCGGGGTGCCTTTACCACTCACGGCTTTACTGTTAAAAGTTCCTTAGGTTGGTAGAAAATGGCGAGCAGCCATGGCTGGTTTCAGGGTGCTGGGATGCCCGCCTTTGACCCCGCACCAAAGAGGATTTTGCCATCTGAGGCTTTGAGGCAGCCAGTTCGGAAGAAACTCTCGGAGCCCGTGACTCCAGGGCTGAATCCTCCACCTTCTCAGTGGCGCAGGCAACCAGAAGTGATGCAAAATCCAGGTATAGCTTTCAGTTATAAACTGGGATTAGCTGCTAATGGTGTTGCAGCCCTCTGCTGCTTTTTCTTATCGCCGTGTTTTCTTTAGTGACATTCTTAGCATCTCCTCCTACTTGTTCCTCTTCTTGCTATGTTTTAGCGTGTTGGAAGTTGCCTACTGATTTGTTGTAGGTTTTTGTAGTTTGTCTATAGTCTGCAGCATTTCATAATTATGAAGTTCAAGTTAGACATTAAAAGTACTGTAGAGGTATAGGCTATGTTTTGGCAATGTTCTGTTGCATGAGTTTTAGTAGATATCGTTGAGAAAACTGCAGTTCCAGATGTCCCAGGATGTATTTTGAATTCCGTCACTTCGAATAGCTGTATTGAGATAAAGGCATCTATTTATGAGACTTGTAAACAAGGATTTATTTTAGTTCTTCTTGGCTGGGAGGTACTTGTGTCTGAGTATGTCACACCCCTGAAGCTGGTGATTCTATCCATCTAGTGGTTGGTGAAACTTTTACAGTGTCTTAAAGCAGGGAGTTCTGCTGCATAGTTTAGTGTGAAAAACCACAGGCTCTGCTGTTTTGAATCTGCCATCAGCAACTTCCATGGATCACTGGTTTACAGGAGTGAGGAGAGGGATATAGGTTGTGTTTATTTGTAATAGCTGTCTGTATTCAGAGGTTGCTGGATTTACTACTCGGAGGAAAAGCTTTGATGCTTTTAAAAGAGGATATGCGTACCGTTTCAGAATTGCTGGTGGTGTTAATGGTGCAATAGTGCTCTACAGTACATCTTGTTGCTTTTTGTTCTTCTAAGAAGCGTCTGAAAAGCATTTACTGCAACCAGATTTAAGCTGTCAGAGAGTGTGTTCAGTTCTCAGTTTTGTTTAATAACCTTTTCTTTTTAAAGGGGCACGCGCACCACCATTGTCAGCACTTCCCTCACAGAAGCAGCTAAAGGAGTTGGTTGCAAAATATAAAGAGGGAGCAATAAACTCAGTATCTGCCTTGCATCAGTTTGCCCAAATGCATAACATGCAACTTGAATTGAAAGAAACTAGTGTGGCAGGTAAGTATTTCTTTTCCTAAATAAAGTATTACCTACTTATCCTTGAGATTATCTGAATTTCTGCAGTTAGTATTGGTGGCACTAGTACAGATGATTTTTTTTTTTTATTGTTGATTGCACCACTCTTCACAAAAAGCTTTGCTTTTTGGCCGCCCTTTTATTGTCTACACAGCTGTATCTCATGATAAAGTGCCACAGAATTTGATCAGGTGAATTATATAGAATTCTGGCTGCTACCAGAACTCTGTGAAACGTGCATAACGTGAAAGCCGCCAAAATTCTTGTGGAGGTGAAAGATATGAATTGTGTTTTTGCCAAAATTGTCTTTTTTTCTCTTGTATTTTTTCTAGTCATTAATATAAGGGCATAAAGCTATGGATAAATTATCTTAAAATAAATTCAGTAATTGTAGCTGCTTTTTTTCCTCCTTTAAAGGTGATATCATAAGGCCTTATTTTGCCTTTTGTGCTGTGATAAATGGTGTTTCCTACAAGACTGGACTGGGAAAAAACAAGAAGGAATCTAAATTAAATGCAGCTAAACTGGCTCTTGCTGAGCTACTTAGCTTGGAGAATACAGGGCCAAACTCATCTGAAGATTCAGGTAAATATTCTATTAACACCTAATTAGGATTTTAAAAGCTGGGCCTAAAGGTTTCCTGTGTAAAACCTCTGTGGGTTTATTAAATGCTTCAGCATTAGGGCCTTTGTCAGGTTTTTTGAATCCTTTGGGCAGATGTCTTTTGATTCTGAAACTGGTCTTTTCCTTTGTCATTTGTGTATTACCAGTTGGTAGTACAGAACCAAGAATACTGAAGGAATTACTTGTTGTTTCATTTGATTTGCTACTCACTAGGTACAGCAACATGAAGTACATCTAAAGTGGTGTTGAATTTTTATCTTTATAAGGGTTCCCCACTGATGTACTGCTTTAAATAGAATTCAGTTACTGTACTGTTTATCTTCTTTCACGGTTTGTTGTCTGAAAAGTCATAAGTTTACAAGGACTTCAGATAGAAAAGGAAATTCTTAGGGAACTAGAAACTTTGACTTGCTGGAAGTAAGTGTGAGATTCATGTTTAGAAATTAGCAATGTCCATCCCACTTCACAATTTTGTTAAATTCTTAGATTTTCCTTGTGTTCCTGCCGAGCTCCAAACCCCAGCCAACTCTGCTTGTGTTTCAAGGACCTGTGTTGGTAAGGAATGATCTTGTTGTTCTCTGTTGATTCAAATTATCCAGCAGATCCCTTTTGTAATTCCTCTTTTAATACATTGACTGATCTCTATATGGTACTGTTATTTTAAACATCTTCTCTTTGAAGAAGGCTGTAAGAATTACTGTCACTAGGTCGGTTCCATAAATGGAAACTTCATTAAATTGCCTGAATTTAGATGGTGAACTGATGACAGAAATAAACAGTATAAATAAAAAGTATTTCTGTCCTTACTTGAACTAGTGTGCAGTAGGTGATCAAAATTGATCAATATACTGCCTTATTATAATGAATGATAAAACCATAAAGTGCTCAGGTATTCTTGAACTTATTTTTTAATTCCGATAATCTTCAGAATCCCAAAAGTATGTGTTGATAGTAGTGCTTACACCACGTGTTCAGGTTTAAAGTTTGTCAAGTGGTTGCTCATGTCTGGTTCCCTCCCCCCCAACTTGCAAATTTGTCCTACTGTTTTCTGTTGTTCTGTTTAGGAGGATGGTCTATATATCCAAAACTTTCACAGACACTGGAGGAAGTATTTACCAGGCTGACTGCCCAACATCCCGAGTACCAAAGCTGTGGCAGTTCACTGGCTGCCTTCATCATCGAAAAAGGCAAGTCTGTTTTCCCTGTGAGCTTTGGGGAGCGGGAAACCTGGGCTGTTCCCAGAGAGCAGCTTGGTGGGCACCTGGCTGCCAGAGCAGGTGAACCTCCCACAATGTCTCTTTTCAGGTGGGCAGCACGAAGTTGTGGCTCTGGGAACAGGGGAATGTAATTACAGCCGGCGCCTCGAGTCCTGTGGCAGAGTGTTGCACGACAGCCACGCCATTGTCACCGCCAGGCGTTCCCTGCTTAGGTGAGGAGGTGCCTGCAAACAGTGTCCTTGCAGCCAGTTCTCCTCAGTTTTACCTTGGCACTTGCATTTTGTGGCTAGTATCTTTTAGATTGTTTTCAAATCACGTGAATTAAATGTGTCTGTGTGTTAGTAAGCAAAGTAGTTTTTTTCGCATTTACTGTTATTAAACGCTTTCTTTCATAGGTATTTGTATAGGAATCTCTTGCTGTTCTATAATAAAAATCCAGCAAAGTCGGAGAGATCCATATTTTGTACAGCACCAGGCTCGAAACTGCTCACCCTGAAGCAAAATACAACTTTCTCTCTCTACATGAACCAGCTTCCAAAAGGAACTGCTCAGTTAAAGTCAAATGTGTAAGTACCGTGGTTTTCAGAGATGATGTAGTGGAAGATTCAGGACGAGCTTTTGTTTATTACAGATAACTATGTGCCCCCTTCTTATCAGTTAAAATACTAATAAATCATGAATTTAACCACTGATCAAGTGGATGTGATGACCTAATGTCATCCTTTGCACCACAAGATTAGAGTACAAAAAGGCTTGAATTGAAACCAAAGTCTACTGCTGTGCTTTGTAGATAAAAGGTAATGAGAGAACCCTGATGGGACAAATACAATCCTATGCTTATCTTTACACTTCTAACTTTTGTTAAATTTCTGAAAGTTTGAGATTTTTTTGAATGGTTTCGATATTTAACAGCAGCAATCATTGGTTTACCAAGTTATGGACAACATTATTTTGTGTCCCCTTTTATTGGTAGGGTAATGTCATACTACTGTAACTTTTTCATACATACATCCAGGTAGTTGCTTTCATGCTGAGTCTGGGGGGTTGGGAAGGCAGACTTGTGACCTGGAAGTCACAGCCAGTTCATTGCAGGAACTCCTTCTGTTAGAACTGCAGGAGGTTTTAGGTGACTTTCAGTGTTGTAGCTCCTGCCCAGACTTCGTTGATGAGACTGGATGTATTTGTAAACTACCCTGAAATACTTGATGGGTCACAGGTTCACCACTTTCTCTTTTTGCCCCTTCTGGTGTGTCCTGTCTTGAGACAAACTCAGAGAAGTATTTTCTTCTAATACAGTGGATTGGCTTATGTATAGAGTTATTTAAAGATATTTTTAGGAGGGAGCTACTTGCAAGTAATGCATTCAGTAGCAAAGTGTGGCCACTTACTAACAGGTGATGTTATGTTACTTAAGCCAAAAATAAGCATTTGTTGTCTAGTGATGTGTTAGATATCACTTTACAATAATCTCTAATTAGAGTGCTTTCTCACTGAAAGCCATTCTCATCTTACTGTAGATATCTGGGTCCACAATCTCTGTCTGCTTACGAAGCCAGTGAAGAATTGAGTCTCCATGTCGCTCTGGAAGGCAGGATTTACCTGGCTGTTTGTTGTCCCCCTAAAACTGTCAGAGTGAGCAGCATGTCAGGCAGTGACAAACTCACCAAGTGGGAGGTGGTTGGTCTTCAGGGGGCCTTGCTGAGTCACTTCATTGAACCAGTGTATATCAACAATATTCTTGTGGGTAAGTTTAATGCAAATTTCAGTGGGGTCTCTGTATGTTTTTGTGTTCTGGTTTGATTAACATTTTATAAACCATTAACTAAACCAGATGATTCTCTAAAGAATTACAGTATTTTTCTGAAAAGGTGTACTAAGGGCGTATGTATTTTTTACTCATCTTTGAAATGCCCTAATGTAAAACTCAGACGCTGTGGGTTTCTTGTAGCTTGCCAGATTACCAGCCCTTCCTCTTCTGTGTATTTGAGTTACAGAAGAAATTCAGCTTTTTCTAGTGAGTTACATTTTTTATATTGAGAAAATATCAAATGTGACAAATGCTGTGTCTACTCTTCAGTCAAATGGTGACTTTAAGGTGACAGTTTTAGTCATTTCATTACTTGAAAGCAATAGAAAGACTTCTCAAATGCTTACTTAAGTAGTATTCAAAGTAAACGTAATAATCTGTAGTTACTATTTCCCTTACAATAGAAATGTTGACCCTTCCTTGACTTGCAGAGGACCAAAGTATATTTATTTAGCAGTGCTGTTGGATGTGGAGTAATGTGGGCAAGCTCCCTGGCATATCTTGAGATCTGGAATATCCAAGTTCTGTTTTAGTGGTGTCTTCTGCAGGGAACAGAAAAAGAGTTGATGAAAAATAATTGTTCAAAAAAGAAGGCATCCAGTGAAAATAATGATGCCTCTGGAGAAGGAAGTGTGAAATCATTTTTGTTCTGTAAAATTGAATATTGGAACTCATCTGCTGATCTTTCCACACATTGATTTTATGTCAAAAAATAACTGTAGTGTAGTTTCTAAGAATGCAGAAACCATGGGGGTTTTTTGTTTTTTTGTTTTTTCAATTTGATGTACTCATGTGTGACTGATATTGTTCTGTTTAATAGGAAATGGAAATTGTAAGGATACAAAAGGACTAGAAATAAGTATAAAGAAGCGTCTTGACGATGAACTTGTGTCAAAGCTTCCCATGCCTTACCTGGTCAACAGATCTCATATTTACTTGGTGAAAGCTGCACAGCCAGTTCAAACAGATTTAAAACAGTGGTCTCTTAGTCTGAATTGGACGTGGACAGATGCATCCGTGGAGGTTGTGGATGGGATAAGTGGAAAAACCACTGAAAGGTTAGGATTTCTCTTTGTGTCATTGGAAATCATGGTTAGCCCAATTGTTCTGTACTGGTTCATTGAGAATATTCAGTTTTTAAGCTGTGCATGGAGGCCACAGCATGAGAGATGTTCTCTCCTGTGTTGGCTGAATGCATCCTATGATTTAGATGCAGTTTTAGAGCTCTTGTAACTCCACAGTGGGATATACCAAGATATGAAACAAAACAGTTCTTTGAGTGGAGATATTTGCAGTCTGTCATCTCTTGTAGTGCATGTTTTAGTTTTCAGAGTACATCAGTTAGCATCCTAGTGGAGACAAATTCCAGTTGGGTACTGTTCACAAAGTGTTAAGAGGGAGGAAAAAAAACCCCTGTGATGATCAGAGCGATCTGCCCGTAATGATTTTGTTGCTGAGTGTGGCTGTTTTCTCTCACCGTGGCCGTAGCTCCCCGTTCCGGAGCGGCACCTGCATGGCCAGCCGCCTTTGCAAGGCAGCCATGTTCAGTCGGTTCAGGCTGCTCTGCAAGGAAGCAGGACGGAGTGATTTGCTTCAGGTGGCAACGTACCACGAAGCCAAGGTGAGCTGCTGCGGGGAGGGGGAGTTGGGCTGAGTCCTCTCTTAGTGTCTGCTCTCAAAGCTGGTGTGATTGCCACGGCTGACTTTCTGTTTTGCTGACAACTTCACCTGAACGGCTTGTAAACAATCTGTATCTTTTTTTCCTCCTGTCAAAACATGCAAGAGACCATTTTTTTAAATGATTCAAAAAGTACTTCAAAAAGAAATCGCTTGCTAATTGAGTCTTGATGTGTTTAGGTTTGTATTGAATGATAGTGAATGTTTATTTTCTGTATAAAGATAATACTGGAACAGAAAAGACACTGAAAAAAAGTCTATCAGAACAATTTTCTCATCCCAGTAAATGCCCAAAAATATAAAAGGGATATGTTTTTAGAGTCTAAAACTTCCTCCCATTGTCAGCATTTGAGGGAATTGTAAGATCTGTAGTTACTGTTTTCTACAGTGTTTGTGCTTGTGCGTATTATGTGCTGCTGGTAAAGAACACAGGTTTCTGTAACCATCATCTCTGTAACCATCATTCTTGAGATTTTTCAGGGTCTTCCTTTTTCTTGTTTTAGGTTCAATCTCAATTGTACCAAGAAGCTAAAAGCTTGCTGCAGAGCTACTTAGAGCAGCACAGCTATGGATCCTGGATTGTGAAGTCTCCACATATTGAACAGTTCAGTAACTGACTGTGAGGTGGATTGTGTGTGAAGTCAGTTTGGATGATCTGTTTCAGTGAAGTAATGCTCTGATTAGTAAAATGTTTAATTGTAAGTTTGTATGTAGAGGAAGAAAACAATTCCAGAACTGCTTCTCTTCGGTTTAAATGCAGTTGTTAAATCACTTGTAACAGTTCAGTCTTTTCCAAAAGTTGATGTTTTCTCATAGATAGGAGCATCCAGAGGCTTTGTAAATCTGTTTTACCAGCTGTTAATCAACTGTTAAGCGGCAATCACTGGTTTTGGTAGCAGATTTAAAGTGTTCTACAGGTGTCAAAGCTGTAAATAAGAAAATAATGCGATGAGGTACAGAAGTCACCAGAAACAAGGTTCCTTCAGCCTTTGTGGGCTGCCTCAGAACCCATCAGTGTTAGTGCTTGTGGATGAGCTGGACTCCTCCACTCTCAGATGACTTCATCACTGTGCTGAGGAGTCCTCACGAAATTGTCTGCATACATAATGATCTGAAAAATGGTGCCTGTCAAGGGGGAAGTTGCTTCCTTGTGAATTCTGGTAAGAATATGGTAGCATTGGGATAAAGTTGAAAAGGATGTTAAATGCCATACTTGGGTTTTGTGTGGTGTTGTGAAATACTAGTGTGTTTAAGCTAGATAATAGACTTTTATTATGTTACTTGACTTTTGTGCATCATCCAGGTGTGGAAAACTGTTATGTAGTGTTCTTTTACATCAATATTAGTGCTGTTGTCATGTTTCAGCTTCTTGTTTTTAAAGGATTCTACACAAACTCTTCTTTCTAGTATTTTTTTCTCCTTAATCTGTTTTTGTAACTAGTACGTGGAGTCACTTCTGGGAATGATCTTATGCTGACTTTCAAGTTGTTGAAACTCACTGACTTGTTTTACTACTTGGTTAACTTGGGAGATTGTGTGATGCTGTTTTGGTTTTTCTGTGGCACTTGGCTCCACATGCTATTTGCTCCATGTAATGTTTTCTTTTTAAGAATGCCGGAGGATGGCCATCATATTCCAGGCTAGAGCGGAGTGTTGCCTTTTTCCAGGGGTGTTTAAAAGCTCAATAAATTTCCTTGACAATGTTTTAACTATATCTGCATACATATACATGTCACATCTGACATACATGTGACATACCACATGTATGTTAGTGTTCTATACTCTTCTGGACTGGTTTTCCATACGGGGTTAGACTTTTGCTGATATATCAGCACCAAGCTCTTTCCTGTAGTTAACTTAGAAGCCTTAAATATGTACAAGTACTGAGCTTTTTCTGCGTACTTCAGCCGTTTGGTTGAATGAACAGCAAACTGAAACTTCCACAGAACTCAGGTGCTGCCTTAGGAAGACAGAGGCTTGTGAAAACAATATGTTGAGCTGGGCATGACAGCTGGTATCCTTGAGGAATGAGTTCATGACACCAGCATGGATCTGGATCGTTCTTTGGTTAAGTAAAGGCATATGTGGAATGCGCTGAGCTAGTAAATGGAAGCATGTAGGTCTTGTATCCAGGTTTTCCTCAGCTACTTCAGTAATTCCAAAGTGTGTGATCCTGCAAGCTTGAGATAGAAGGAGCCGGAGTGCTGCAGTTCAGTAATGAGGCTGAGGATGGATTCCTGGCAGATACATGCACACAGAGCAGGTGTGCATCACACAGATGGTGCTTACACAGGTCCGTCAGCACGAACAGCCCCGGCAGCCACGGGGGCTGAGCTCATTCTCTCCCTGCCTGAGAAGAACTGAGGTGCAGGGGTGACAGCATGTGCACACATGCGTGTATGGGGAAGGGTGGGGTGGTGGTGGGCACTTGTGTGTCCTTTCTGTATGCACACACACGTACGGACACACCTGCTGCACCTGTACGTGACTGTATGTGACTCACACGTGTTAAGTGAAACACCTTGTCATGGTTTAGGAACGCTGCTCCCCAATTCAGTGCCCCCACCGAGACTCCAAACCATGCCCTGCTCGCTCTCTCCCATTTTCCCCTTCCTGCTGCCAGGGGGATGGAGAGGAGAATTGGAAGCACAAAAGATCATGGTTTGAGGTAAGAACTATTTGTTGGAAACAGCAATGAGGTAAGAAAAGGAACAGAAATAGCACCAATGCTGATGACAGTGGGTACAAGAAGAGAAATTATTCACACGGGGGAAAAAACCCAGGCTAATAGGTAGCACTGGACAGCTCCCTCTGCCGTGTTTTCTTGACTGGAGGGAACCCCTTCTCCCTGGAAGAGAGTCCCCTTTTCCCCTGCCCCTGGCAATGTGAAGTGGTATAAAATAACCACACTCTGTGTCCTAGCTGTGTCCCGTCTTGGCTACTGCGAAAGTTAACCCTGTCCTGGCCACAGTCGGGGCACACGTCAGGTCTGACATACATGTAGCATAGCTCTAACGTACCATACTTGCTGAATCTGCCGTCTTTGGCAAATCTGGCATGTCACATCAGTGACAGAGATCTTGTCACATCTCATGTCACATCATGTCATGTCACATAGGTGTCACCTATGTAATGTCACGCCACATCTCAGGCTTCACACTGTCGCATGTCAGATGCACGTCATATAAATGTCACGTAGATGTCATGTCCCGTGTATGTCACATGCCACATACGTGATATCTTTCATGTCACATGCATGTCATACATTTTTGTGTGATACTAGAGTTGTGCAATCAAGCAGGAGGAAAAAAACTCAGGAAACCAATCGTCGTAAGTATTTTAAGGGGTTCTGCTGAGGTTTTTTTACAACTTCCAGGGGAAAGGTATGTGTGCTAAAGTTCACCTTGTTAGGCATTTTCAGATGCTTTTAGTATAATATCCTTTTTCTCTAAAGACATCTTTTACAGTTTGGGCCACACAGGAGCTGATCACGGAAATACTATTAAAGTATGTGAACCTGCCTCTAATTTAGGTGTAAACTTGACAGACAAAAGCAGCTACAACCATGTGTATCACAAGCATCTTCCTCACAGTTCAGTTAGCTGTATATATCAGCAGTGATGTCTTGAAGCACTTTTTGGAGTTGCTACCTGGGGAGCAAGCCAGCCTGAAAATGTCTTGAAAATTCACAGCAGAGCGTGGCTACTGAGGAAAAGTGATGTGTCAGTCCCCAGAACTAGGGCCAGGACAGCCAAAACCTCCCCTTTCCATGACTGTAAGTCTGCAACTGTCTCAAATATCGTAGCTCCAAAGAAGTTCATGCAGACCAAATGCCAAAATGTATATATTTTCTGTATATTGTTGAACTACAGTTCTGTTTCCATTCTCTCCCTAATACTGAACAATAGAGTGCAAGTCAGCACCCTTTGGATCAGCTTCCCACTAAATCTTTCAGGCAGAGACCTGATGGGGGGGCTAGCAGCTGTGTTCAAGGGAGTGTCTGGATTTGACTCTGCAGGTTAGTACCAGTTCTAGGCAATCTCGGCCTCACTCAGTTTTATTGTTGTGGTCACTTAGGTGTGGGATGTCTTCCAAGGTTCTGCACACTGAACTCCACAGGTGGCAGTGCTAGCCAGAATTCAGTAACGTTCATACAGTTCATGTTCACGCAATATTTACATTCTTACAGATGTTTTGAAGACTAATTTCTGTTTATTTCATAGGCTCAGTACTTGTAGTCTCTCTTTGTTTAAAGATTTCATTATTTTTGCAGTCTGCTTTTAAGAATTTATCAAGTAAGAAGGAATGTATGTAAAGAGAAGGATTGTTCTACAAAGATTGACAAGGTAGAGTTATTATGAAGACACTTGTTGCCTGTCTTCTGTGTCATACTGTATTCAGGTATTTCTGTTACTCCTGTCATCTGATTTGAGAAGAGGGTGGAGCTTCTCTGTTTGTGGCTGAGGTGACTGACAGTATTTTGCTTTCCTGAGTCCCTGTGGGTGGGGACAGAGCACTCCTTCGCTGTGGGAAGAGAGGAGAAGTAGAGCAACAGACAGCAGTGCTGTAAGTATTTTCCCAGTTTTGGCAGAAAGCTGTCATTAACGCCTATTTTCTCTTTGCAACAGGCAAGGAAACTGATGTTCTTTCCACTGTTAGTCTGGTTTGAAGTGTAAGTACTCCATACCGCACCCACCAGGAAAACACATCAAAGACTAACCGATAGGCTGATAACTTGTAGTAGGCTTACTTTCATCGATGGTAGCCTGCCTTCTTAGCATTGAGTTGTGGCTTTTGCATTGTAAAACACACTCTTACTTGTTTCTTTCTGCATAAAACTACAATGTCACATAACTGACTGCATCTGCGTTTGAAGTAAGCACATTTCTGAGTTTCCACAGAAAGGTTTCTGGCAATACCTAAGGCAGTACCGCGTTCACATAGAGTTATCACTTTAGTCATCAATTTTACATCAGTTGTAACTGGTAAGAATTGGGTATATAAGTGTTCTGGGACCTCAGTTACCTACACAGTTATTTCAGTTGTTTTACTGTTTTTGTAATGTTTCCCTGTCTCTGAAGATTTTTGAGAAGTACGTGTTTTGCTTACGCCAATGAGAAAAACGTGTCCTGCAGAAAGCTCGTGTAGCTGAGGAGTACAGCTCACAGAAAACAGGTTTTTGGTGGTTTTTTGGGGGAAAGCAACTTGATACTGTTACTTCTACGCTTTGTGCTGGTATGCCAGCATAAACTGGTATTTTATGTTGCTTTAAAAAGGATATCTGCAGGGGTCTTGCTTTGAGTTTGGTACCTGTACACTTGATACGCTACTAAACACTTCATTGGGGTTTTTTAGTGTGTTAAAAAAAGTAGAGTAGTAAGTCACCAGTGAAAAAAGACTATTGTTTAACAAAGAAGACTCAAGACATTTTTTATGTTATTGAAATTTATTAAATATAATCCACAAGTAACTTTCAGTAGTTTTTTCAATAAATAGTTGCTTCTCAGTTTATTGACAAGTTTTCCAAAGGACATTTTGAGCCCGTAGGGCTTACAGAAAGGATCAAGCACGGTCTTAGAACAGACTGTCTTATCATCCACACTAAGAACATACAGTGGTCCCAAAATGGACAGCAAGCCAGTTGTATGCCCCAGGGCAAAATATATAAATTAGTCATAATTAAATATTCAAATAAATAACGTAGCAGTAAAAATAAAAATGGTTATAAGATTGCTTTTAGCATAGATTGCAGAACGGTGAGCAGTTCTTGGTGAAATGCAGGAAACTTTGTCTTCTCATGAGCTTCACACTTCTTGCATCCAGTTCCCGAGGAAGTATTTGCCTGCAATACAGATATTTCTGTTTGTTGGTGATAACTCTTGCTAGCTGATTTTAACTATAATGCATCAACTTAAGACCGTTGCCTACCTCAAGACACCTGAGATTCTTTTGGATATTTTGAAGATGTATGCGGTTCTGGCCTTCAGTTTCCTTTTCCAGGAGTGTCAGTTCTCTCTGGTAACAGCGTAGAGTTGTCTGGCCACACTCCTAAAACAGTCAGCAAAATTGTTATGTGTGGAACTATTGCCATTTGAAAAATCCCAATTACCCATTATTTTTTTCCTCATGCCAGGAAATGAGCTGTTTGTTTTCTACAGCGTGTAGTTCCTTTGTTCGCCTTAAAGTTATGAGATGTTACATGTGGCCTTAGTTCTGCGGTAGATTGTTGTAGCTCTTGAAAAGTGAGTAATCCTTACAGGACACTTGAGGAGTTGGAATATCTCTTGGGAACACAAAGCTGTAATATTTGTTCCTAAACTGAGTTTCACTCCTGGTTGTCATCTGGAAATCTTGTCTTAGCAAACAGGTGGCCTTTCTTAGAGGCATTTCCAATTAGTGCAGTTTGGTTGCTCTGTCTAATATCTGCATCAGACCCGGCTTTTGAACAGGGTAAATAACTCTACGCATCACTTTTACAAGCTATTTCAGGCACTCAGTGACAGTGTGTTAGTAATCAGCCTCAAGCATTTGCATTGAAGCACTGGAGCTCTGAGATAGTTATGTCATGTTGCCAGTTCTCTCATGTTGCTGGCGTGAGAGAAAAGTGATGCAGATAAGGAAGTGGTTGCAGGATCTGACTTCAGATCTCTACTGAAACAAAATTGCTGTTAAGTGAGAATCCTTCTGAATTAAAAAATTATCTGGAGGTTCAAAGTAGTTAACAGATAATTTCTGTAAAGATTTTAACTACTTCCCAATTCTAAATAATTGATGCTCTTGTTCACTGGCCTATTTGCATAGTGAACGAAAAGCAGTACAATCAGCAGCCTGTCTGAAGTAAAGCTGCACTTAGAACACTGTCTGCTCTCTGATGTGCAGTGTTTCACAAAGAAGTGACCACAATGGTATTCTTGTGGAACTAAGTCTCAGGTAGTAACTGAGTCCCATAAAATATGATATATCGCTTATGTGTCCAGAAGGGCTTGATAAAGTTTTGTTCCTGAAAAGAATTAGGTAGAGCATAACTGAGTTTCATCACTGGAGGGATATAGAAGACATAAAATGGCTTAAACAGAACCTGCTGGTGGCTCTGGCTCTAGTCTGGATAAACTGTGGGCATTTTTATATGGATACTGGTTTATTTAATCCATTTCTAAGTCTGATTTCATTTCTCAGAATTCTTCTTGTGCTAGAATTAATACAACAGTATTGCCTCTTGCAAGTCTTATACAGTCTTTAAATAATCTATAAAACACTTTTTTCCTGTGAATTCAGCCATGTACTAAGCAGGATGAATAGGGAGCATTCATTCTGTGTTACGTTGCACGAAACAATGAGATAATATTGCATATTAGCCTGTTAATGTTCGAAAATAAAAATGAAAAGCGGAAGTTTCTTTAAGAAACTGCACTCCCTACATTGACTTCAAACTGCTTGGATTTTTCTTTTATATCTGACTATCTGCTGAGCAACTTATTTCGATCTAAATCAATAATGTATCATTTTAAAGTAGCCGTACCCTAGAGATCCTTCTGAGAACAGAAAATTTCAACTCACCTGCTTGTCGTTTGGTGTGTAAAAGTCAAGGTGATCCATCTGTGGAGAAGAGGGAGAAAAAGTTAGTTTTTCTGAAAAACAAAATTACATAGGAAAAAATAAATAGGAAAGAATCTTCAGATAAAAGAAAATCCCCACTTACATCGTCCATGTCTTTCAGAAGTTCTAAATCACTTATTAAAGCTTTAAGAAGGCCCACTTTCTCAGCAGTTGGTAGATTTGCTTTACAATCTTCAGCCATAAGAGGTGCTCCATAAGCTGCAGTCATGAGAATTACAGCTGAAATACAGCTAAAGATCAGAACTTTGCACATCATGTCAGTGTTATGTGGGTGCTAATATTAGAGTTGTGGTATATGATGAGAGCTGGTAAGTTGGCATTAGGCTGTTCAGTGTATTTATACTCTTCTTTCTTGGGGGGGGGGAAAAAGATGGGGGCGTCATGTAGAAGAGGTTTTATTACACATTTTTTCATGTCTTCTACCTGTATGGCAAGAATCATTAGTTTTCTTTTTCCTCCCCTGATGACACTTTGGAATTTTTATCAAGCAGGAGGGATTTTACCTACATTGACTGCTGTAAGAGAAGCCCACACTCACTTTGGGCAGTCTGTCTGTGCTTTCTGCATGAAACACTTTTTCCCTCTTGGGATGTCCCACTCCCCCAGAGAACATGCCATAGAATAAACTACTGCCATAGTACACAAAATGTTGTCCTAAAGATGTATAATCATTCTGTTTGTTTATCTGTATATAGCTACCCTTTCACATATCCTGGGGTATTATTTAAGAAGAAAGAAGCCTTCTAATCTTAGTAATTGTTGATTAAACAACAGGAAGAAAGTTGGCTTCCTGTCTGAAGATGGTTTTACCTGTCATCGTTCGCAAAGACAATGTAAGCTTAGGTGCCCAAATTTGAGATGTCCATGAAACAAACTCCAGCAGAATTCCTTGTTTTGGGATGTTAAACCATTTTCTCTGTTGCTGTATATCTTAGTGCCGTTCTTTTCTTCATTGTGTGCGACTTTCACTTTTCTCCAGCTTGCAGTGAAAATGCACCGCTCTAAAGTATTTACAGATTTTCTTCCTGATAAATAACCCACTGCATTTTGTGGTGTGTCTCACAGTACTGAAGTTCAGAGCAGGCACTCATTTGACACTGAACTCTTGCATAGTATTGCTAAATTCTTTTCTGGTTCAGGGGTCTGTTGGCTGATACCTTTGGAATTCATGATTTCCTTCATTTTGGGTGTAGTTCTGAGCCAAATACTCCCCCTGCTGCCCGGCAGTCTCTGACATTATCTGAAACATGGTTCTTTTGCTCAGTGAATTCAGCTGCTGAAGCTGTGTGGAATACATTCTGGGTTTGCACACTGCTGTGGTTTGAAGTTTTGTAGGATTTAGGATGTGCAGGACTTGCAGGGGTAACTGCTTCATCCACCATTGCATATAAAGCTACATGTGCAAACCCACATTACGTGTTCTGGTCATGTCATCAGAGGGGCAGTGGAGCTGCTGGAAGTTGGTTAGAATATGCTTCTGCTTGGATTAAACACAGTCCATTTCTGTAATTCTTTTTATTAGCAATTGTCTGTCTGTTAACCATTAAATTGGTGTCAATTATCAGCGTGATCCAAGCTCCTGGAGAAGATCTTAATTCCCTGGTTTCGAAATAAGTACAAACATTTCGTGTGTGTGGTCACACAGAAGTCCTGGTAGCTGTTGTAGTTTGCAGTATGTAGTGTATGTGCAGTATGAAACTTTTTCTGGCGCTTTATATTTGTTTCTTCTTTCTTAATAGTAACCAATTTCTACCAGGAGTTATACCTGCAGAGGTGACCTGCTGAGCACTTGATTGTCAGCTTTTCTGCAGGGTGTTTATAAAGTTAGGCCATTTTATTCAAGGGTTTTAGATGTTTGATTTAAATTATTGTGTTCTGACTCTGTAGAGCATTAAAAAAATAGCTAGGTACTAAGCACAAGACACATTTTTGTTTGTAATTGTTCTTACTGTTTTCTTACTGTTTTCAGCACTATTCAGTCTTTTCTGTGTCAACTCTATAACACTGCAGAGGTTTCTCTCCTTATAAAATATTTCATGGAAATACGTTTGGAAACACTCTATTTACTGCTCTGTTCAGATTTCAGGAATCACAGTCTGAACTCACTTATAACTGGGCAAGGAATTACTTGGGATTTTATTCAGAAGTACAGCGATTTAAATAGTTCTCCCAACTTCACCACAGGGTTGATTGCATTTTAACAGGAAATGAAATGCCTCTATGAATGCTGAACTCCCCAAATCCTGCCTTTGAAAGTACTGGGGGCAGGTAGCAGTGACCATGTCATAACTGGTTGTTTTGGTTTTAATGGACTAATATGAAAGGCTAGTTGATTTATATCTCATTTTATTTCTGAATATAATATTGTTACACTAAAACACTGTTAGAAGAAAATGCACCCTACCTGAAAAGCTTTAGGAAACACTTTAAAAGCCTCACCTAAATTTTCAAGGAAGAGTTAAAACACGTATGTTAAAGGGAAAGCAGTACTTGTGGATAAGGGAATGGGAAAGGGAGAAGAATGTTTGTTCCTGCTGTTGCTTTAGTGGATTGTTTATCCTTTTGGTAGTGCTTGTGCCTAACAAAAAGAAGAAGAGCTCATTTTCTCTTTTAGAAAATGAGTAAAAGTAAATGACACATGCTGACTAAACCCCTGGTCTGTAGAACTTCAAAGCCTGGAAATATTTTTACATAGGATCTGACTCTTCTCAGTGTAGACTTATTTTTTTGTGTCTTTCTGATCTGAAAGCTTGCATCTCTTTTTTTTTTTTTTTCTTTTTTCTCTTTCTCCCCTTGCAAATGTGATGACTGGTGAATTTTGCAGGCAGGTTGTGGTTTCATTGAGGTATTTGGCATCTTGTTGATCAGGGTGCTTGCCTCTTTTCTCCATCAGCAGAACAAAGCAGTATTCAGCTAGAGTCACTGTGAATGTCTTGTTTGGTACTTCAGTTCATGGGCAGGGCTTTTTTTCAGACTCCTACTGTAGTAACATGCTTGTACAAGGTTACTGTCCGTAGAGTCACAGCAACCACAGCAGAGTTCACGTGTCTCATGAAGGTTAGAATCACTTTTTGGTCATGGTCTGTTGATTTAGTGCTTTCTAGCTGTGTTTTGAAGAATTTTTGAATGACTTCTGCTTGCAGATCTTTCTCTTCAGTCAAGTGTTAGCAGAGGTTCGTGATCCTGCCATCCTTCCCATTTTAAAGAATGGAAACTTCCCAAGTCCCTGTGATTGTGAAACTCAAAATCTCTAACCTGCTAAATAGGAGGCTGCTGTGTTTTTTGTTGAGCAAGATCAACCATGGCAGTATCCGAGTTAAGCCAGTAATCTGTGTCTCCATGTTGCAGTCTGTATTTCATGGAATCATAGAATGGCTTGGAAAGGACCTTAAAGATCATCTAGTTCCAGTCCCTCTGCCCTGCACAGGAACACCTTCCACTAGACCAGGTTGCTCAGAGCTGCATTGAACCTGGCCTTGAACACTTCCAGGGGAGTGTTTTATTAATGTATTTGTTTGATAGATGCTACAAGTAGAATAGTTTTCAGATAAATGCAATGGATTCCACAATGTATTAGTATTTAAATATAGGAATGGATAGTGGATTAAACTAGTTGAATGTCATCCCTGATTAGGGTAAGTACCCCCTGTTTCAGGAGAAAGTGCCGAAAATAACCAATCCCAAAGTGAGTAATTCTTAGAGGGATTTTTTTTCCCCTGCAAGAATGTCAGTGGGGGTTTTTTTGTGAGAAAGACTTTTCGTTTTGGAGGGTTAACTAAAATGATCTGAAAATAGTTGGCAATTGGAAATCTCTTCACAAAACCTGTGTTTGGAGTAATCTTTCATTGAAAGGACCAACATTAAGTGGGAACACTTTAAAAAGAAAAAAATTTCTGATTATAAACTAGCCTGTCCTTGGGGAAAGTGATTTAATGTCTTAGGTACTGACACGAATTTCATCCTCCTAACATCTTGTTGGTAATTGTTCAATAGCTGTGGATTTAGTTGAGCTGTGGGGAGCCTTGGTGTTTCCTTTCACTATAGGCTGCTTTTTGTGAACTTCAGAGTCAGGGCTTTTGTTTTATGGTAAAATTTGGGGTGATTGCAAGTCTGAATGACAAAGTGAATTGTTGTGAGAGTTATAGCTGAATGTCAAGTTAGGAAGGTTTATTAATAAAGGGGAAGGATTAGGACAGGATGTAACGCATGTGCTGTATTTACAGAGGAAATAGTTTAATTTTTGCAAGATTTCTGGGTGAACTTGAATGATTTCTTTTTGTCCAGGTATAATCTGGTTTTGGTAGGTCCAGCGTACATTTGCAAGGATGATTAGTCCTGTATTCTCATGTTTTCCTTTTATATCCAAATGGATTTTTTTAGACTGTCTCCTCAGCGAAGTGTTGCCCATATCAAAACTTTAGTTACCAGTTTCCTATTTAGTGCAATGTGCACCAAACCTGCTAAAAGTGTTCGTGGTATGCCCACAAAATAATACAAGTGTTAACCTCTGCTAGTTTTTATTTCACACTTCTTTTTAGATGCAGAACTGTAGAGACCAACCCAAACACAGTGCTGATGAGGCACAGTTCTGTGAGGGAAAGCAAAGTGGAGGTGTCCTGAAGAGAGGAAATCAAATCAGAGCATCCTGGTCAACCTAATAGACAAAGAGGTGCTTTGTTGTGGCTGGGAAGAGGCTGAGGTCTGTCAAATAGTCTGTGTAGGTCAAGTTAGAAGAACAATACTTGTTTTAATTTTGAAATGAGAAGTGGACAAAAAGCCCAAAGGCAAAAGATTTCTGCTTTTGAATATTACTGTTTAACAGTGGAGAAGAGACTGGCACATACAGTGACAGGCTAGGCTGTTGCCAAACTCTTCTCTGTGTCTGGGTTTAAGAAATGTATGGTAAAATGCAAATGGCAATTGCCCTGCTGGGTCAAAAGGCCAGTGTCAGGTTGTAAGCGTACAGGAAGTTAACAAACCACAGACAGAGAGTAGTGTTTCACCTTAGTGAGGGCTCTGATAATTCACATGCCAAGCAGATGGCCTAGATTTGTCACTGGATAGGGGCAAAAGGTCTTGAGGCACAACCTCCGTGCTGGTTGGCTCAGAATTGGATATGGGCATTGTTATGTCAATGTACCCATTCTCTTCAAGTTCACTTTCTTGATTCCATTTTCCCTTTGCTCACTTTTCCCACTTGCTTCACATCGGTTGTGTGGAATTCACCGGGGAGGAGCAGGGGCTTCCCCACACGTACTTATTTTGCCTACTGTCATACCCAAGGCCAGCACTGTATTCCTGTACTGCCTTGAGTGTTACAAGCATTAGTGCAGAAGTGTCTCATCAAAGACTGTGTTCCTCTTACTCTGTCCATCTTAGCCAAACCTTCTCTCTGTGGAATGTAGTGGAGTTCTGTTGAAGTGGCAAAGGATTTGTTTTGACGTAGTCTAAACAACACTGGGAGGAGAATAACAGTTTGTTTTTCTTAAATTCTGGAGCTTTGCATCATCAGCTGAAGAGTCCATTTCATTTGGATCTTTCTCCGAAGGTAGCCACAATCAGAAACTCAGGGCATATGGTGCTCCTGAGAACTATCCCCAAAGCCAGCTGTTCTCAGCTCAGAGGAATTACTCAGTTGGAAGTGGTTCCTTTGTATTAACTAACCCACAGTGTATGTCCAGGCTCTGCCTTGAACCACTCTTAGATTCACAGCACAAATGGTTTGCATTCCAACCTACTGCAGCTCTACATGTTTTGATCCTGGTTTATTTGATGGTTTTACCTTTTGGTCCTTGTACTGGGAAAGGTGGTGAGTCTTCCTGTCTAGCTGTGCTGTGACACTCAAAATTATGTGGAACTTTCTAGGCTTTTTTTCCTGTTCTACTTATTTGCTGTACAAACCAACCAAACAACGGAAATTTGATTAGTTTTGTTGTCCTTACCTGAGCCCTTTGAATTTCTGCTGTTCATCTTTGGAAATGAGGGCACTGCATCCCTTCCCCTATTTCACCAAAAACAACTAATAGTTGTAATTTGCTTCATTTTTAAGAGTGAGAGTTTTAAGGGATACACCACGGAAGTAATGAATATAAATGCAAATTTAATAGTGATTACAAGGGCAAATTTCCATACTAGGGACCTGGCATGATATGAATTTAAACATAAAACTGAAGAAAAGGTATCTTTTTGTAGAAAAATCTTCTGTGGGTGTCAGGGGGATTCAGAGCTGAGGAGTGTTCCTGGTTTTTTCATTCATGTTGAAGATGATTTTACTAACATGGATGGAGCAAAGCCATCTTTGGTCCTAACACAAGTGCTGTAGTAGACAAGCTGAATTTCATATGTGTCTGCAATTCTTTACTATTAAAATATTTTCTCCTGTGTAGATAAGTTTTACGAGTTTACTCTGCATTTGTTTGTATTAGGCACAGCAGTTCAGTATCCCTAGTTCATTAAAAAAACATAAACTCAACACAAGTGTTTTGTGTGTAGAAAAATCACAGCCAGTTGATTGGCCATAAGAATGTCAGTACAGTGATCAGAGTGTCAATACAGTGATCAGAGCTGCTCAAGGTCTCAACAGTGCGTGTGAGCACATAATAAAAATTCCAGATCCCAGTGTGGTAAGAGCACATTTCATAATGTGATGATTTCAGGAGAGCAGCTGCCCTAAGATCTGCATGTCTGCCCCAGCCACGTCATGACGCCGTGGCCGTGCAGGACCCGTATGTGCGTCACCTTCTCTCTGTGCCTTGGTTTTCTCAGAAAGGAAATGCACTTGCGTGGGCTGGGAGGAGATCTGGGTGTTCTTACTCAGTCGTGATTTGGACCATCAGTGTAGCACCTGTATCAGCTCATGCCCATCTCTCAGTCTAAATGGGGAACTCAGAAATTACAGTGCAGTTCTTGCCTTCAGTGCCGAAAGAACATCATGGAATGCTCTGGAAAAATCTGTAGGTATTGGTAGAAACAAGTTTTCCCAAGATCTGTGTCGTAATGGAGAGAGTGAATGTCTGTGGTACTCGGCCAGTGAGGAGACTGGAATATTAAATTCCTAACCAGTTGAGACTGGTTAGGTGGCAGAATTGCAAGAGGTGTGAAACCCTTCAGACCTAGAACATGTTTTCGGTTTAAATGTGTGCACTATCCCTGTTATTCATGTTATAGTAACACCCAGCCATGACAAGTGAAATCCAGATCCTTTCTGTTAACTGTATAAACATGGGAGAGAAACTGCTTTATGTTAACGCTGAACGTGCTCCTAAGTAGTGATGGGTAATAACGATTCCTAGAAAAGTTGTGTTCAGCAGAGTTAAACCTTGCACATCGAAGTTGGGGAAGATGTTTTTGCATTTCTGCAGCTCTGGAAGCAGTGTGCAGAAATGCAATACTGAACAGCACTGTAGCAGAAAGAATAGGACTGATTTTCACAATTGCTCTTCTGAAGCAATGGGTTATAATCTGAGGCAAGTGGGCTAAAGTATCCAAATACCATAAAGCCATTTGCTCTGTGATCTCATCATATCTATTACCATTAACTTTTGCTCACCAGTAATAAAAAGTGCAGGAAACTGAAACTTCGATCGTGTAGTTAGAGGTTTCACAAAGGACCACAGTGATCTGATTAGAGTTTATACTCTTCTCGCTCGATTTTCACCATCTCTGTAGCATATGAGAAGCCTATTAAACCACAGACTGCAAGTTTAAATTACACAATTACAGTGTGTAGCCTTGCTCTGGATGATTCTCTGCTTCAACAGGCAGATATGAAGGTCAGTAGAATGTACTGTGGAAAGCGAGGTTGAAATTTTAGTGCTGATTTGTCACTTGGTCTCTGGACTTTCTTAGTGACAGATTTGGCAGTGGAAGCCAAAGTGATGGAGAAATTTTCTGGGGTATTGGCCTTCCCACCGTTATTCAAATTACTGTACTTTTCATTTTCCATATCTCGCTGCAGGAAAGATTGACAGTGATTTATTGGTGGCAAATGCATCATAGCAACTTCAGTCATAGATTCCATAACCAAATGCATGAGAGAGTAAGCATTTTGTCCCCTTGCGCTGTTCAGATCCCAGTTTAAAAGTTTCAGTTATATAAAGGAGTTGATGTAATAGGAGCCAAGAAGTCCTTGAACGTGTCATTTCGTGCCCCTTCAAAAAAAAAGATTTGGATTTGGCATGTCAGTAGTACAACCATGAGGTAAAGTGGGGAACAGTAAATGTGTGACTGGTGAAAAGTTCCCTTTTTAACCACAGAGAACACCAGTTACAGATGTGTAAAAACAACTGTGGCTTGTTGGACTGTAATCACCTCATCGTGCTGCTGTCACTGGAATGACATTTGCATCCAAATATGTTGCTTTGGGAATGGCCACACTGCGCAGAGGAGAATCAAGGGTGGGAAGGGAGAACAGGATGGACCAAAAAACCCACATAAAAACAGGTGACCGTAAATGTACTGTCCACCTCTGGACAGTAGAAAAGTGAAGGAGTTCAGTGTAATGCAGGATGTAGCCCATTAATACCGTAAATACAGATAGGGTGTAAATATCCTGGACACTTCAGGATTTTAAATAGGGATAGTTACCCTTAGATGCTGAATTTATGTAAGATATTCTTTTTATTGCAAATAATTCTTCTTTCAGCCTTTAATGAGCAGATCTAACACAAGCCATTTTTTCCTAGATTGAGGTGTAAAGATTTGAACCAGGTATTGAAGTAAAGCAGCAGACTTTTGTCATTGGTTCCCAATCCCTACTCTGCAGAAGCCTTTTCTGGTAATTAGCTTTCTGTGCAAAATTGGAGGCTTTGTGCAGCTTTTGAGGACCTCAGAAAAAGCTCTTGATGTTTCCAGAAGGAAATGAAATATTATCACTGTAAAATATCTCCTATTTGAAAGATTTTGTAATTTTGTTTTGGTGTAATATGATTTTTATTTTTTTTTTTTTTGTATTTTGACATGAAATTACCCTCAGATTTTGATTCCTCCTGTTTTAAATGGACACTTAATGCTGATGATTCTTTCTTGTCCTGTCAAGATAGTGCAGTTGGTTACTGAGTGTCAGACTTAGCCATTGTTAGCACAAGCATATGAAAATTGAAGCTTATTGATAGAATGATATGTGGGTTTTGTTGATTTTTTTTTTTTCTGGTGAGATGTTTTTAGTTTTGGAATTCTGAGTATTTTGGAATTCAGTAAAACGCTTTATGGCTGAAAATTACTTCCCCTGATGGCAGAGGCAAGTGATTCTATCCTTTGAAAAAAGGGAGATGATATCAGCTGATAATATTGGACATTAAAATCTCTTGAAAATACTGACAATTCAAGAAAATGAGAAAATTTACTGGTGAATTGAACTGACCAACTGTTTCTTAAAGCAGTAGAGGAAAAAGCAAATGTAATGTATAGGATGGACTTCTTGGAAAGATGTCACCTCTCAGGATGCCAGCATCTAGAGGATGGCAAGAGGATTCTCTGATTCTTTTAATCCAAGAGTCCATTCTGTGTTTTTTTAGGAAGTGTGACAATGAGCCACTGGGGCTACAAAATGTCTTTTTCCATTTTTTTTGTAGTATAATAGCAAGATGTGTACTGCATTTGCTGCCAAAACCATCAGAAGTGACTGTCACATTGGAACCATTGTGATTTGGCTTTATGTTAAACAGGACTCAACTGGAATAGCAAGAGTCTTCAGTGGGCTTTTCTGAAACCTTTTGTGACACTGATACAAAAGATCATAGTAGATTTGTTTGTTTGTGTGCATTTACTCCCAAACCAAAAATATTGCTCCTTAGAAAACACTGGTTGAGGCTTCAAAATTCAGGAGTTCACTGCCTTTCCACTCTTTAAACCTAGACCTGAACTGTGTTGCCAGATTCATGGAGGAGCCCAGTTATGTTGAGGCATTCTAGTTGATAATGCACAGGGCAGTGGTAATGCAGAAATGGTACAGAGTAGAAATTTGGATCAAATTTTAGATGGAGTTTCTCAGCTTGGACCTTTCTGCACGTATAATTTGGTGCATTTGTCTGCGAAATAAAAGACTGTAGCTTATCTTACACTATTCAATGAGTGTAGTTTCAGGAGGGTCATTTAGAAAGTGGATATGCATATGGGTAGTGTGAGTATGGAGTGCAGCATGCAGGTGAGATGTTTTACCAAGAGCGTGGAGACAAGTTCTTTCGTCTCATGGGCTGTGTTTTCCAAAGAGAAAATCACTGCTTTGAATCCTGGCCACAGCCAGGGCAGGTGGAGGATGGCCTGACTGTTCATGGTGTACTGGCTTGCAGGTTTTCTCTGCAGCTGTGTTCATGATTATTATTAAGTAAAACAGTTTCAGAGTCTTTGAGATCTTCTCCTTCACGTTGCAAATACAGCACAACCTAAGTTATGTTGGTATTTAGGGACTAAAGGGAACAGTTGTTCCCGTGGCTCCACAACCACTTGTGTGAGACAGGAAGCAAGACAATGAGAGAAGGACCAAGGGCTTCATTTTGAATACTTACTGTTCCAAATGTTATCTTCCCATGCCCAAACTGATCTCCCAGGTTCTCCCAAACTTGAAGTACAAAGCCTGTGCGATTGAAACATGTTTCTCTTAGAGTGCGAGAAACAGTAGTAGTTTTGTCCCCATTTCCTATCTTTTTTTAAGAAAAAGAAAAAAGATGAATGCAGAATACCTTTTGTGGTTTGGGTTATAATTTCATTATTAACAAATGTGATTCATATGTAGAACTCAGGGGTTTCCCCCTATGCTGTGTAGGGTGTCCTTGTGTGGGGCAAGGGATGGTTTTCCCTCTTTACCTGGGTGTACAGTCTTAATTCTTCCTCTTCTCTTAGAAGACTGTATATTAATTTCTCCCTTCCTATCGAGTCCTGATGGGTTTTTGTAGGATTACCAGGTGTGGTGAAGTGTGACCTTCAACAGAGATGTGGTTTAGAGGCTCCCATGTTGTCATTCTAGCTATGACACTGCCTCCCCCGTTACCTGGGTAAGGTGCTGACTCTACTTTAAACATCTTCATGAGTAAATGAGAGTGAAATTTCACTGCTACATTTTGCAGGAACTTTGTGCCTCCTTCTGAATAATCCAGTCCTAATCCTGATCTCACAGAAACCAAGAAGTGATTTGCATTGAGGAGTTTCTTCATTTTGATGTACAACTTTGGAGCACTTACCGTATAAATCCTGTCTCCTGATTTTGTCTCACTTTTTTTTCCCCAGTGGAATTAGTGATAAAATAATGCACTTTTTCTTAATAATACAAGTAAGGGTGACACACAGTTCTGAAAAAAATACACTCATCTCCAGAGCTTATCTCCCTTCGTTCCCAAAGTCATTTTATTGCTTTATTACAATTAACTCCTGGATTGCTGTGGTCAAAAAGTACCTGATCAGCCAGTTCTATATATCCAGCTTCAGACCATCAGAGGGCTTTTCCAGTTGTAATCTAGGGACAGTTACCTTCCCAACTTAACTCTTGTGTTTATGACATGGCTTTCAGAGCATTTTCTATTATATGGCTAACTGATTTTTTCCCTAATGCTGGTTTCTGTATCCATGTAAAATTTTACATGTGGTTACTTGTCTGGTATCTATGAAAATCTGTACATTTAGATTCTACATTGAAAGAAGCTGGAGCAATATAATATTTTATATAATATATTATTTTATGAGACATATAATTTATGACATGTCTCATAGAGCAGTATTATTACTGCCTCCGAAACTCTTAGCAATGTGTGGCTAAACAAAAATGTCAAAAGGTTCCATTTAAATGCCTAAGGAAAAAACGAAGAGTGAAACTAAGATCTGTGGGAGAGAAATTTCTGATGTTAAACAGGAAGCACAAATATTCAGCAGAAGTGTTTGCAAAACATCAGTAAGAACTCTACACATGTACACGTGTTAATTTTCTCACTCATTTTTCCCCAAGGGTTATTATTCTTTTCATGGGAAACTTAAAGTGATCTAAGCCACCTAATTGAATATTTAAACTGGAAATTATGTGAGTGAAAAGAAATAACAAGAAGAAAAATCTGTGTCTGCCAAACACTTGGTGGGAGGAAAATCACCCAGTCCTGTAGCCAGGTAGCTTAGCCAGTGTTAAAAACGGGGTTGTGTTTACTCTTTGACCACTTCAACACTAATATTATCTGAAGTTTGTGTTGTATATGTAGCTTCTTATTCTGTAATAATGTTCTATAATAATACCCAACTCATGAATAGCAGTGTTAATTGGTGCATTTTAATGTGTTCTACAAAGACAGTTAGTAGTGGTTTTTGTGTTTTCCATGTGTGGAATTTGGACACACAGGTCTAAATAATATTTTTAAATCTGTGTGCCTGGACATTCTCTGCGAATCAGTAGAAGCAGAGAGGGGAAAAAACCAAAGCAAACAGCAAGTTCAAAATCATTGTGTTTGAGAGAACTCCAGATGTACTCTGCAGTGCCCTGAAAATGAAAAGCATTTCCCTTTCTGCTGCAGATAAAAGGGTTGTGTGGGGCCTCTTGCACTGCAGTACTTGTGAGAATCCTGAATTCTAAGTAGAAGTGAAAGGACTTTTAGTTGTGTTCAGAAACTAAGTTGATGTTTTTTTCCATCCAGAAGGGGATTGAAAGGTTATAAGGAGAAAACAACAAAAGAAAAAAAAATCAGAATAAGAATATGAGTAGGCCTTGACTCAATGTTTTATTATATTTAAAAAGTACAGGTACATTAGTCATATTCTCTGAAGGATTTCTTGTAAAGGAGCTTTGCTGTTTGTAAGCTTTTCCTGTGATTAGTTTTTAATGAAAGTATTTTTTAAATTAAGTGAATTGGTAGTTTGGAAATTGATAACTATGGAAACTGAAACGATCTGCTCCTGACTTTCAGGGACACTGAGTGGCATGAGCACCGTGCAGAGAGCTGTGCAGAGGAGGCCATTTCTTCTGAGGCTGAGCCGGTGCGTGGTTCTCAGGAAACCCCAGGAGAGGGTACAGTACGTGTTGTGAGGCCCCATCTGCTGGTGCCTCCTCCTCTGGCTGCTGCCCGTGGCTGTGTGTCAGGTACAGGGTGTGCTCTGTGGCAGTTCTGTGGGGACAGATCCCTCTGCTTTCAGTGAAGGGTTGGCATTACCCCTCTTGAGTAATCATGTCCCTTGTCTGCTCCACAGCAAAGAAGTGATGGCCACTGGGTGTTATTTCAGTCTACTAATATATTGTACCAGTAATGCTTTAATGGTTTCTGAGTGAGTTTACAGGAGAGAGGAACAGAAGAATTGACTGTTGTGGCACTTTGACCCGAGGTTGTTGCTTAATGTTCCATTATTCCACTTCCCAAATACCCCTGTCTCTGCTGTGATCCCTAGCTGAAGAACAGCTTGCCAGGCTTTGTCCTGCAAAGTATCACTTCATCTTAGCAGCTTATTGCCTAGTTAGACTTCAACCATAGTGATACAGGCAGAATAAAAAATCATTGCTGCTTGAGGACATGATTGTAATGAGGTTGTAGTGCCAGGCAGGGAAGTCTGAAATTGTGGAACTTGAAATCCTAAGTCATGAAACTTCAGCTGTCTTGCTTCATATCAGCTTACAGGAGCCAAGAAACATGCACTGCTTCTATACCCTGATACCAGCCTGTCCAGCCTGCCTGTACGTACTAAAATCCAAGGAATTCCTGAACCTAAGAACTTGGTATGTTCTGAATGCTGGGACCATGGCTGTTAGCAGAAACAAGGTACCTTCTGGCACTGAAATATTTTACTGCTGCAGTCTTCAGGCTAGAGATGTGCACAGGAGCAGTTGCCCTCAGGCTTCAGTGGGAGATTTTGACAGTGGTGCTTTTGTTTTGCCAGTGAGGACTTACTCTCTCCATTTAAATCTTTCATGATAGAGTAGGAATTAAAATCCATGCAGTGCAAAATAAGGATAATACAGAGTAACAGGGAAGCTGGTTCCATATTTGTTCTGTTGCAAAGCAGATGAACTATATTAAATCTGTGTAAATAATAAAAAGATGGACCACTTCTGCTATGATTTTGCATATCAGAAGTCTGAGATCTAATCACTGTCTGGCTCCTGTTAAGGTCATGTGCTAGAACCCATGACCAGTTTTTAGTTGGTTACCATTAACTTGGGTGTGGTGAAGGAGGAATTTAGAACTACGTAAACTCAATAATGTCAAAAAGGTGCAAAAAATAAAGTTGGTAATTAGCACCAAATGTTACAAATAAATGAAACTATCTATCTGTCTTACAGAGTTTAAAATACGTTTGTTGTGCCTTTAAAGACATAAATCATTGTTCTTTAACTTTAAAAACTGAGCGTGAATTATCCAAAGCCATGTGAGTGCTGGTATCTGACTGTTGGTGCAGAGCAGTTTCACTGGAGTGAACTAGTTGTGTTGGTGCTTTGTCTTGATGGAAAATAGAGATCTGTGGGGACTGGGAAAGCACCCTGGGTGCCCTTGGTTGTGAAATGGGTTATTGATGGATCAGTCCTCATACAGAAACTTCCAGAGAGGGAGAAGTTTTAAATGACATCACTATCCATCTTTATTCTTCCATTGACTAAAATCATAGAAACATAGAATCAGCTGGGTTGGAAGGGACCTCTGAGATCATCGAGTCTTGATCCACTATCGCCATGGTTACTAGACCATGGCACTGAGAGCCACCTCCAGTCTCATCTGAAAAACCTCCAGGGACAGAGAATCCACCACTTCCCTGGGCAGCCCATAACAATGCCAAAAGAACCTACAGTTTCTTTTATTCCCCAAAGGGATTTACAGTTTGCTTTGTACCTCTGCTGCTCTTCGTCTGACCTTTATCACTGCTGCCCACTGAATTGTACTTAAAGCCTAAAAAAGGCATATGTGTCAGACTGGGAAATTTCCCAGAGAATTGTCTCAAAAACTGACATAGATCATAGAATCATAGAATCAGATGGGTTGGAAAGGACCTCTGAGATCATCAAGTCCAACCCTTGATCCACTACCACCACAGTTGCTAGACCATGGCTCTAAGTGCCCCATCCAGCCTCATCTTAAAAACTTCCAGAGATGGAGAATCCACCACCTCCCTGGGCAGCCCATTCCAATGGCTGATTACCCTCTCTGTAAAGAATTTCTTTCTAATATCTAACCTAAACCTCCCCTGGCACAGCTTAAGGCCATGCCCTCTTGTCCTACTGCTGATTGCCTGGGAGAAGAGACCAACCCCCACCTGCCTACAACCTCCTCTCAGGTAGTTGTAGAGAGCAAGGAGGTCTCCCCTGAGCCTTCTCTTCTCCAGCCTAAACAACCCCAGTTCCCTCAGCCTCTCCTCATAGCACTTGTGCTCCAGTCCCTTCACCAGCCTCGTTGTTCTTCTCTGGACCTGCTCCAGCACCTCCACATCTTTCCAGAACTGAGGGACCCAGAACTGGACACAGTACTTCGGCTGTGGCCTCACCAGCGCTGAGTCCAGGGGAAGAATCACTTCCCTGCACCTGTTGGCCACACTGTTCCTGATCCAGGCCAGGATGCCATTGGCCCTCTTGGCCACCTGGGCACACTGCTGGCTCATGTTCAGCTTCCTGTCAATCCAAACTCCCAGGTCCCTTTCTGCCTGGCTGCTCTCCAGCCACTCTGTGCCCAGCCGGTAGCGCTGCAGGGGGTTGTTTTGGCGAAAGTGCAGGACTCAGCACTTGGCCTTGTTGAACCTCATCCCGTTGGAATCAGCCCAACTCTCCAACCTGTCCAGGTCCCTCTGCAGAGCCCTCCTGCCTTCCAGCAGGTCGACACCCTCCCAACTTGGTGTTGTCTGCGAATTTGCTAATGATGGACTCAATCCAAATCTTATCCAGAGAACCAGATAGTCCAGCTAGAAAATACTTCCCTGTCTCACACAAGTGTCACTTTTTCAATTTTCACCTTTTTCCCCCCCATGTCACTCTGAAATGATTTTGAAAGCTTTCAACTGTTTTAACAAAAAATCACTCAAGAAAGAGCATGACTGATCCATAGCCATCAGTAACCTGTTGACTAGACATCTCCCATCCCAAAAGCCTGCTCTCTGCTCTGCTATTGTGTACATGTTCTTGTTTTTAACAGAAAAAATTCCGTCCTGGACCTGAGAAATGGTTTTTGTTTGAAGTTTTGTCAGACTTTCAGTGGAAGTTGTAGAGTTTTGGTTTCACCAAATCATTGTCCTCCAATGGAAAAACTTGCACTGAAAAATTCCCAGCTGTGTTTGCTTCTGAGTTTGCCTTGTATAACACCTTTTTAAGGGAAGTCTTCTGATGCAGAACAGTTGCACTTCAGGAGGATGTGTTTTAAAGGCAGTTATGAATAAATCCAGGGGAGGTTCTTGTCTGTGTTTTTGTGGAGTGCTGCAGTGAGCAGCTCACCCTGGTGATGGTGCCACCAGTATCAGGTCAGGGCAGTGATCTCACCACAGTGGGAGCTCCTTGAGCTGACTGGGCTTATCTTTCTCCTGATGCTTGATCCCTGCTCCCATCCTCTGGCTACTTCTGTCATTGTGCAAGTCCATGTGGTGGTGCAGTGCACGTGTCTGGGGCAGAGAACTGATCCAGGGCAGATATAATTTGCATCTTCACCCTTTACCCCCCAAGAAATGCAACTGGTGGGAACTGGTAGGGGGAAGAAGTGGGAATGGTTCAAGCCAGCCCTGCCCAGTGCAACAGTTGGAAAGGGAGCTTGAGGCAGTAGATTCCCAGTACTTTGTTCTTTATAATAAAATTCTTAATGCCAGGTCAGGTTGTTACCTGGTGTTTGTCCAGGTCTTTGTAGGGCCATAGAGTAAAATAGATAATGGAAAGAACTGGTAAAAATAAATTAGAACCCCCCCAGGCTGGTTTTAACCAGAATCACTTCAAGTTGGAAGAGCAGTTGCAGTTACACTTGCCCAGCCAAAATTGTGAACCCAGTGAAGGGTTGGGATTGAGTGAGTTAAAAAGGTGGAGGAGAATGAGGAAAGGAAGAATAATTCTGAAGGCAGTCTCTCCAAACAAAGCTTATTCATGTATGGTTGTCTAAACATATTCCTGTAAAGGTAGGATGGAAAAAACTAGGGTAGCAATGCAGTGCAGCAGCTGACAGAACATGGGGCACCTGAACAGACAGAGTTCAAGCAAAAATATCCACCAGGAAGGGAGGCAGGAAGTTGACAAGGAATGCACCTCTGACATAAGGTGGGGCAAGATTTGCCAATGCTTTGTCCTGTCTGGTGTTAATGCAAGAGCTGTAAATGTCAGGCACCATTTAAGTGACTTATCTAGAGGGGAGAAGGAGGACAGAAGAAAGACTGAATGAGGAAGAGTAAATTAAGACTGGAAAAGAACTGAATATGGGAAGAAGAAATAGAGATTATTAAGTAGATGTCTTTTGAAATGTGCCTGTAAAAGAGAACACATCATGCAATCAACAATAAACTTTTAAAACTTTATAACTAGATAGTTTTATGCCTTTTTTCAGTTTAAGTATATTTGATCTCAAGTTATTTTTGCTTCAAAATACCAGTTTTCCACAGAATGAAGTCTTACTCAAAAGGACCCCAAAAACCATCGTCACCATGTAGCAAAAATGTTGAGTCTCATCACAGAGTATGTTTGAGTGGTGAAATAAATTGTGATGGGTGTTTTGAGTTTCCTGTGTGTGCTTTGCTCACAGAACCCAGGCAAAGAGCCTTTAATGTTCTTGATACTGCTTTTAAAATACAAGCAGGTGAGCCAGATGCTTCTTGCTGTTCTGACTTTATTCACTGGTATCTTTATACACTGTTTCTTAAGCAACCTTGAAAAGAGGGATCATATGTGTGGGAGGGAGCAAAATATTGTAGAAACTTCCAGTTTGCTTCCTTATGGATACTGCATTTAAAATTGGCCTTAGCATTAGCAAGTGCACATTGTCTGAGGGGGTGCCCTTGGGAAAAGCATTCCTAAGGCACTAGGAGAGCTGGCAGGAGGATGATGTGTGTGTGCTGGGTCCCATACCTATGTGTCTTCATACAGGTGTGGTGTCACTGAGTTTGGGTCAAGGACAGGTAAATGTTGCCTTTTCCTCCTGGAGAAGTTCACCAAACCCTGAAGTATCTTAGTTTGTATTGAAAGAGTCAACTTTGTAACTCTTGATCATTAGTTCTTTCTCAGGATTGGGAGCACTGTAGGTCTTTTTAGTTAAGCTCCCTATGCTTGAGTGTTGGTGAGATTAATTTTTACAAGCTGGGTGGTGCCAGCAGGAGGAAGAGGGAGAGAAGGGAGGTCTGTTTTCCTTTCTTAGCTGCCTGCTGCCCTCTTGTGCAATGATCAGCTCTTTACACCAGCATGTGTCCTGACCATCCATAAAGGCAGTGATAAGCTTGGAGTTGCTTCTTCATTTGGTGAAGTGCTGGATTTGGGGTGCCAACCTCACATGCTCTTCTATATTTCACTCCCTGCAAGTCCTACCTTCCATTCAGTCCCATCTTTGTATCAGCTGGTTCCAACCTTGGCCCCTTTTTCATTTGTTGTCTCTCCATTTATTTTAAGGATTTGAGGGAGGATGGAGAGAACTGCTCTGTCACAGTGTTAAAGCATTTGTCTGATCTGTTGTGACTGTATCTTCCACTACATTTGGTTTATGAGTGGTTCCCTCACTTCTTTGGCTTGAAAGTGAAAATCTTTCTGACTTCCTTGTCAGGATGTTCTTCCTGGGATTTAACTTTATGCCGCTAGACATTAGCATTATGTTCAACTCTTTTTCCATTTTAATGGAATTGTGCAGCTGATGATTATGCACCACCTAAGTGCCTGAAAATCTTTGAAAACAGAAGAAAGTGAACTGGAGTTGGAAAACAAATGTGGGAAATTGGAAGAATGGGAAGAAGATAGAGAATCAAGGATGAGCATGGAGAGGGGACAGGAAACAGTAGAGAGAGAAGTTTAATATAATAAGGTCATCTTCAAAAAGTGAAAAGAGGTAGAGGTAAGAAGCTGCTGCTGAAGAGCCTAAGTGATGTGGTGAGGGATAGTTTAGTATACACTTCATGGCGTTACAACAGTAACACAACTGGACATGAAAAGAATATTGGGAAACCTTCAGCTGTATAAGCAGGAAAAGGGAAAACTAAATGGAAAGAAGAGGACTTATTATGTTTGCGGTGTATCTCAGAGCTTACTGTGATGAGCATGATTTTCAGCTTACCCATTTGGTGTCTGGAATTGCTTTAAGTTTCCGTACAGTTATCAGAAGGTGGCAGCACAGCAATTTAGATCAGCAGCTTGGGCAAAGATGTTTGACTAGGAAATGTTCATTTTCTCCTTAGCTGCTCTTACAACATGGTTTATCAGCACAAGTGCAAAGCAGAGAACACTATAGGGCAGTTTTGTGTTGTGTTTGCCCCCGCAGCTGTTAGGACAATATGCAGGGGGTGTAAAAAAACCTTATTGAGAGAGCACACAGTACGAACCAGCATATTTGACATTTGTCTTTTATACAGACATCTAGCTCAATTTGGGCAAAACTGTGTCTGAACTTCTCAGTAGAGTCATTAGTTGAGTTATTCTAGCGTTGGAATAATTGCCTTTGGTTTGGAAGGCTCTGTGTTCCCTTTTGCATTAGCACTATCCATGCAGTGCACAGAGTACATTGCATGATGTGCTCCAACAAATACACTAAAAATATTTCTGAAATCTTACTTAATCTATATTTATGTTTCAACTTCCTTCCATGTTAAAAGCAAAGAAATGTCTACTCCAAATATTTTCTTTCCTGTGTTTTCTAACGTGGTTGTAGCTGTAGGTGGAAATACTGAAAAGTGCAAGTAAGAAATAAAAGCAGTGTATCTGTGCAAAATTAAGTGTGTTCTGTCAGGAAAAAGAGACTGTGGTGTATTTAGCAAATATGCACTTGGAGACACTGCGTTAGCCAAAGAAAGTACTCTCAACCTTTTGGCTTGCATTTGAATCCTACATAGTTTGAGTGAGATTGATCATATCTAGTAATGGGCTTCAATATGTAGTTATCTGTGTGAGAACTATTCCCTGTGGGTTTCCCAGTCCCCTGTAATACATACCTGGTTTGGAGTGGGGTGCCTTGTTCCTGAATATTTCTGCTTCTCACTGAGTGAAGTCAGATAACTCAGACTTGACTAACAGTTAATTCTGGGTGGATCCCACCAGCCCTGGCTCCCACTGGTTTCTTGTGTGCCAAGATAGGAGGATTAGACCCTATCCTTTTGCTCTTCCTTCCAAAGCCTTTCACAGAGAGATCTAAGGTGCAGATTCGGGTGTTCACCACCACTGAACTGTTTGGGAGCCAGCAGGAGGCAGCTTGCACATCCAGATCCTTGGGAATGAATCTACTGGCTCTTCTTTTGAGTGAGCACATCACCCTCTGTCCTTCATGCCTGAAGCCTCCAGTGTTTTATGACACTTCTTCTCTGTTTCCATTTATTTTTTAAGGATTTTTTTTTAAAGGAAATCAGGCCCAACAAATGCAGTTGTGTGATGACAGAAAACACAATAAAAGGAGTTACTATTTGAGTCAGTGTTTTCTAAAAAGGAGAGGAATAACTGTTGAACTGTTTAGTGTTTGTTTTCATTAGAACTTTGTGCTTGTTTGTTGTTGATCCATTTTGTTACATTTCAGGGAAAAGGCATTTTAATAAAAGATAAAACATTTTAAACTATAATACTTATTTTTTGAACTTCAGCACATCCTATTAAATTGGGCTGTGATAAAAGGATTGACATTTCAAAGCAAGGAAAAAATAAGATGAGGAGAGACAAGAGTGAAAAACAGACTGGATAATAGTTACTTTTATAGTTATGTGTTCATGTGTTTGACTTTTCCTGTTTTGACTCTACACAGAATGTTATCCGATTTTTGTTCATGGCAGTCTAAAGAAATCTGAGTGATGTCATTGAACCTGCCATGAGTTTGCCAGAAGGACTTTATTAACCTCGAAAAGCCCATTTTTTAAAAAAATATTTTCAAGTGAGGTGGGAACAATAAAAAGTTAACAACTCCTTCTTAATGGTTATATGAAAAAGATAAACTTTGTATACCATGTCCCTGATCTGATAAACTGATGACAGTGTAGGCTAACAAAGTTCACTGATCGGCCACTGTTGGGGTAGGAATGGTTTTCAAAGAAAACCAGGATAGAGTCTAATCCAAGGAATCTCAGTGGGAGCCAGAATTAGCTATTAGTCAGTTCTGAGTCATCTGTTCACTCCGTGAAGAGAAGCAGGAATACTCAGGAACAAGTCACCCCACTCCAAACCAGGTATGTAATTTACGGGATGGAAGACCCCTAACTATTCCCCAGGGAATACTTCTCACTCAGATAACTGCAGAAAGAAGTTCTAAAAGAATAGAACAAGAGAAAACTGTGTTAGGTAAAATTGTTTAATATCACAGGCATATAAATTAATCAGACCACATAGTCCTTAGTATGAACATTCCCTTTACAGAAATGCAATAAATAATTAAATTAGATGAGTCAGTGGGTATAAAAATAATCTTCTCTGGAAAAGTAAATATTACACAGAATTGTATATACCATGCTAAAACACATCTTGAAGTGCCTGAAAAGTGCACTTATGATCAAAGTCATAAATATATTGTAAAGCCTCCCTGGGAGGTAATGAGCTTTTACAAAAGGCTTACACTCAGTTAATGAAAAATACATTGTTTCTGCAGAGAGTGCAGTTAGTACAAAGAGAGTCCATCTTACACAAGGAAGTAAGTCAAGGCTGTGTACACATCCTGATGTGTGATATGGTCCTTCCTAGGATCACAGGTTCCTCCTGGTGCATCTTAATTTCTTATTCTGAGAATGATGGTGCAGAACGAGATGATGTCTTCTTGAACACTGGTTTGTCGTGCACAGATTTCCTGTTCTTCATTCATCCTGTTCTTCAAATAGCACACTGAATAACACCCTCAGCCTTTCATAAGTCTGACAAATCAAAGTTAGCACAGAGCCACAGGATCGTGTGAATCAAAGCATATTTGAAGTGTACGGAGTTGCCCACTGTGGCTGTGCTGACACTGCCCAGAAGCGTGGTGTTAATGAACATCAGCTGTGAAAGTTTTGTAATTGATATTCTCCATACATCACTGGACTGGATTGTCCAATACTTTTGGTTTTCTGCAAGATCTCAGAGCAGTTAACCCCTTAAGTTACGTTTGTTGCAGTTTCTCACTAGTTTTTTGAATCCTACAAATGAGCATTTTGAGTTAAGTTGTTCTGCTGGTACAAGAAATAGCCTCAATTAACAAGTAAGTATATTATGTTTAAAACGAGGAAGAAAACCTCTTTAGCACTATGCTAGGTGTGATAAGACCCATAGTTAAAAGGCTGGAGCAAGTCACTAAACAGAAATAGCTACACTGCTTACTGCATTACGTGCTGTCTCCTGCACGAAACCCAGAAATTGCTGCAGTGTGGGCAGGAGTAACCAGTTAGCTTATGACATTCCTGTAGGGAATTCTTTCCATTCGTAAAATATCCATCCCAGATACTAAAGTTCCCTCTCAATGCTTTATAATGATTGCTTATAAATAGGTAATGTACAATGTCGTTTGTGTTAAAATGCTAAAAACATTTCATCTGCACAACAAGACTTTTCAGTCTTTTAGAATAGGCCCTTTTAGAATATTGATTTAAGGCATTTAGCAAGTTACTGGAAAAGACATTTACAAATAAAAAATATATACTGTATTCTTTCTAAAAAAATAAAACTCTTTCCCTAAAACTCTGCATATGCAAATATGCAAAACTCACATGGAAGTGAGTGAAAAGTGCTAGTTTATTGGTTGACCTTCTAAGAATCACCAAAAAAGGCACTTAATTCACAATAAAGGCATTCAGTTAAACTCCTCCGTAAAAATATGAATGTCGGTACACTGCAACTGCAGGATTTGCTTTAATATTTTCCCAGTTGTTTTTATCCAAATCTAAAATTAAATTTTTCCCTAGCTTTCTCTGCTTCTGTAACTTTAAAAGGCATTGCAGTCTCAGCAGCAGCCTTGCATATTGCTCACCAATTGGTGGGGAAGGGACTTCATGGGCAGGTGAGTCAGAAGTGGGGATAGAAGATGCAGAAAGAACATCCTTTACACTTAGTAGCTTGATTACGTACATAGGAGTGGTAGCTCATGTTTAGAATGTTCATTCTCATGCAGTGATATGGAAACATTGAGGTATGAGATAGAACATTACTCAGAGTCTGAAAAGCGGTTTTTGGAACAGAAAAAAAAAAAAAAAAAAGAAAAGGAGAAGAAAAAGATGCTCTAAATCAAAATGACCATCACCAGAAACAAGGAGAGTTCACTGCGGAGACTTGGTTTGTTGTTGCCCTAAGGATCTTCCTTCCTCCTCCTCCATTAGGAAGTTCACATTTCAGGACAGCAAAATGTAGAGGCAGCAAAGCTTTTTGTATTAGTTTTCCTTTAGACCCACGTTGGTAGGAATGGAAATATTTTTAATACGCCTCATTATTTGTGGAGGTAACTAAGCTTGTAACTTTCCATTGTAACACTAGATGTAGTTTTCCAGTTTCCTCTCTATACCACATTTCTACTAAGTAGAGAGAAAAATTACCTGAAAGGTTAATTTTTACTGGAAGGCTTTACCCTCTCTTCCAAGAGCAGTTCCCTCATGTGGGGCTAATGTCTCTCTGGGGGTAAATTAGCAGTTGCTGCTCAGGTGGATGAGTCCAGAGGTTCAGAATCATTGCAAGCAGAATATGGTGGTATATAATTAAGCTGCTAAAAGTACTTTTAAGTGCTGTGATACTCACTTTTACTTTAAAAAGTTTCAGTGGTATCTCTGGCCATAGTTCCACAGAAACATTCAGGATTGAGAAGCTGTACAGGCAGGTTTCCACATAACAAAAAACTTGACAGATTTTAAAGGATAAACTGTAAATAAAGCTTAAACTGTTAAAATGAATGGAGAGAGAAGGAAGAGTGTTAATATAGTACCTGAATATGAGTGTAAAATATTGTCCTCTGAGAAAGAGCAATATGCATTTGAGCTGCTTCACTCTGAATAATCATCAATTACTGTGTTTATTGGACCTTTTGGGGTGGCTGGTCACACCAGCCAGTCATGCCTGTGCTGTATCTATCATGTTATGTTAGGGGAGTCTACGTAGAATTCCACATTTTGAACTGTGTTTTTCCACTCAAAACTGTGTCTCTTTACTTAGAGCACACGGGTTACTCCACTCCCTGTTGAAACCTGAGGCAGATGTGTCATTAATCACAGGTCAGACCCATGCCATACATGTCACGGATTTGTAACATTTGTAAATGTTTTTCCAGTATTTAGAAGGCAGTTAAATGCAGGATATTTTTTCCATAGTTAGCTAAGGTACAGAGCTTATAAATCAAATTGTGTGTGTGTGGTATATTTGTTCATTTTCTTTAAAAAATTTTAGACATTTCTGCACGGGATTCATGTAAGATCAAAGCAAAAATATAGGATCTCAAGTCTTTCTAGTTCAGCAGAAGGTGACAGTTAAGTCCCTTAAGAGAACCTATTTTTGTGAAATTACAATTTAATTTTCACTGTAGGATCACTTTCTAAACAGCATCTACCTTATGAATAGCCATCCAGAAAAGACTCCTTAATATTTTGGGAGAAGCTTTCACTTACCACACACACACACAACACAGCATAAGAGCACTAAAAAATATTTACATTTTTCACATCTTAAATAACATAGTGTCTGCTTTAAGAAGTAGATTTTCAGCAGCCTTCAGCTCTGTTGTATGCTATATTCGTTCTTGAGTAACTGTAAAAACAAGGCATTGTTAGAAATAAGGATAAGGATATCTGTAATAGTTTACAAAATGTAGAAAGCACCTAGGAGCAATCAGCTCTGCTTACCTTTTGGATTAGTTTTGCAAAGCTCGTCAAAAACTCTTTGGGGGGTTTCTTCTTGTAGGATTCACATGAAGACTCACACTGCTGGAAGATAAAGAAAACCATGCCACTTCTAACCAGCACATCAGAACCATAAATCAGGCTTCAAGCTTTCTCACTGAAAAATCAAGAGGGTTGTAAGCAGAACCTTTTCCAGCTGGAAAAGCTTCGACACAAGCTGTTTCAGAAAGGGAGAGAATTTAGTAATGACACCTTTCCTTCACGTTTTTTGCAGTGATCCCTGTCCTTTTGCCAGCACACATGTGGCTGCCAAGTACATACATGTGATTGATGCAGGATCCCAGTGAATGCCTCTCCCGAAAATGCAAAAATTGGACATTTTTAATTTCCGAAGTAACGAAAGGCAGATTGTTTTTTCCTAACGAGTTTGCTTTCTACAATTCTACCCTTGCAGGTGGTGTCTGCTATAGAAAATAAGGAGCAATGATCACCATTCTGAGCACTGTGAGGAAATCCTACCTTTCCAGGACTTCTGATGGTGTATTTTCTGAAGACTCTGATGGCTTTGGTGAACGTAGCGTTCACTTGGCTGTTTAGGGGTTGTAATTGCAGTGTGCCGTTCTTGAAGCAGCTCAGAGCTGTGTCCACGCATCCCTCCTGGGGCAGGAAAAGAAGGAACTGTTTTAAAGCAAATGTTTCAGCGCTTTTTCCTGCATGTGGTTAGGTTGTGGTCCATGCGCGAAAGTAAGTATCCAGGATATTAATTGAGAATATTCCATTGTACTCTTTTTTTTTTAAAGTTAGTTTTAGATATGCAAGAGATCTTTACTTTGCCTGATCTTGGATTAGTTACATTTAGTATTTTCTAACCTAAATTTCCACTTGGATATTAATCATGACAGCAGTTGAAAAAAAAATGCTCCTGAAGTGTATATGTTACACGTAGTAGGTTTTCACAAGCATGAGCATTTTATTTAAAAAAAATAACAAATATCTCTCAGTGCTACATGTGGGAATATGCCTTTTTCATCCTAATTTTTGTGCCATTTCTAATACTACCTCCTTAATAATTAGAGTTTATTTAGAACTATTGAAATGTTCTCACATGATAACATGGGAAACGAATACAGGAAATACCACCAAAACTAACCTAATAGTCAACAGAGAAACAAAAGCAGTGTTTATTGAAACCAGTTTCTAAGTGAAGGAAACATTTAGGACTGCTGATTGCACGTTTTAGAAGGGCTCCAAAGCCATCATCCCTGCTTTGCACCCTAACCAACTGCTACCCAAGCCAAGTCTCATTTTGGTTTGCTAGATGTCACTGCACTTTGCTGCTTGGGCAAGGACCAGGCAACAAGAAGGCAACCTCCGTGTATGTTGCTTATAGCAAATCTTACTAGCAACATTTTATATTGGTTAGAGAAAACATTTTATTTTCCTTAAAAGCCACACATTTATGTTTGTTTCAAGCATCTTACCGTAACCGGTCTCTCTTACTGGGAAAAAACCATTCGTTTTTTAAAAAGAGAACAATTTTCCAGCTGAAACTGAAAATGTTTTCTGTCTCATGCGTGATGAGCTGAGAAACCAGCTTTTCTCATCTCTGCTGCCTTTCTTTTTTTGCTGAGTTAACACTCAGCTGCAGGCAGGCCAACAGTCAGACGACCGCAAGGATTGTGGGGTTTGGTACGTGGTCACGGGTTAAGCACTTCGATGAAGAGGCATTAAAAAGCACAGACCACTGGAAATGTTTGAGGGGGGCTAGGCAAGTGTGTAAAATATTTGTCTCAGAGGCAATTTGCAGCACTGCTCTGCATCTGACTCAAACTAGCTTCACAGATTAGCCTGTAAAGCCCTCACTTCCAGAATTAGCCGGCGGGGTTAGATACTGATCCTGTGTAAATCAGCACTGTGTTATGACTTCAGCTGCACTGTCAATCACCAGCAAGAAAGTTTATCTTCCCTGCACTCTGGAATCACTTCAGCATTAAAATTACTTTTTCAGCCTCAGCATGATTTTCCTTGAGTTGATGTCGCCTGACATCCCTAGGAAGTTGTGTGGGATTGTATTGGGACTAACAGTCCACAAAGAGGAACCTCAAGGAAGCCAAAACAGATGGTGATAAACCACCTAATTTTGAGTGTTACAAAAGGTAGTTTTCTTCTTGAATATTCAAGACCAAATTTACATCTGGCATAAGCAGGTTATCATAAAAGCAGTATTTTTGATATTTGAAATACAGTTATATGAACAACTTTTGATTAAATCAAGTTTCATTAGGGTGTGATGGCACCTAATCACCCCAAGTGCCTCTTTGGCACACTGTAATTCATATCTTAGTCACCCTGTAGGATGAAAAGTTCATTAATTTGGTTGCTGGTGATAATTACTATGAGCACACTAATATTTTTTTAAATGCTTTTCATCAGAAGTTGAACCCGTATCAATTCAATACTTTCTAAATACGTGGGTTCTCTGTCTTCTCTAGTTTTCAGCAGAGGTACTTTAGGACCTCCCAGAATCAGACTGTAAAGCCCTAAGCTGCAAGTGAAATGTTGTCTTCCTTCCTGAGGTGAGCATGGGTTTTTTTGAGAAAAAAAACCAAACCCAACAACCTGATGAAGCAATTAGTCACTAGTTGTATTTGCTTTGTTTCAGAGGTAGCAGCAAACACTGTAGTAAAATGACAGCTAATCATCTCCTCCTTTTCACTTTGACACCACAAGTTAGAAAGAGTGTTAATGAAAAAAACCTCCAGCAATTAGTTGGAGTGCGTTGGGTTTGTGCACAGCAGTTCTTTCCAGCAATGCAAAGGAACATCTCTGTTTTGGTCCTGCTTCTGTATATCTTTGGCAAGTAAAAAAGGCAGCCAACTGTAAAGCCTAGGAGGAGGCTAACCAAAACTTGTGTGAAATGAGGTGAGTTTCTTTCCTTCCTTCTTGAAGCTGCTTTACAAGAGAGTTTGCAGTCCTGAGTAGATAGTTTTTGTAAGAATGCTTGCAGCATTACAGCATAACAATCCATAATGGTTATTTTTATATGTCAGTCTACATTGTTTGTGTTATGAAATAGTTGTCAGGGCTCAAGAATTTAAGACAGCTGATAACAAAAGTATAATATTATATTAGCCACAGTTTGCTCTAGACCTTTGTTGCATGTTGGGGATTATCAAAGCAGGATGCATTTACCCTCTAAGCTTTTAAGACATGTTATTACTATGATTAGCATTTAATTTTGTGACACATCCTCCATCCTGCCACTTTTGAGTATGCACAGACTTTCTGTGAGTCTGGAATTATAAATCTACTACATATAAGAAGTTCCTGACCTTAGAAGATGCAAAATATTAGCAGTAAATAATGTATAAGTAAATATCAGTATTAGAAAGGGATTCATGAGGAGCTGTTCTTGCATTTTTAACTAGTTAGAGTCCACAGAGATTATTTGCAGAATGCAGTTTTGTCTTCCTGTTGATAGCACAACCCTTGCATACAGTCTCAGAGAGACCAGTGTGAGTACATATGAGAGGAAGTGCTCTGTGATATGGCCTTACAGTGCCACTCTTGGCATTCAGCTTCAGTGGGAGGGAAAGGCAGTCCCTTTGGAGCTCATGGCACTTCCACTCCCAAAACCCACATCCCCAAAAGTACTGCTGCTCATCTGGATCTTGAATGAACCCTCACTCTCAGCACTGTTTCTTCAGTAAATGGATCACATGCAACTCTGAATCTGTGAGTGGCTTAGAATACACGTGTGGTAGTAAAACAGTAATTAGGATGGCAAAATATAAACAGTTCTGCTATTAAATATTTAGAAATAAGCAACTTTTATAGAAGTATTTGCTTTGTCTAGCTAAGCTTAGAGTACTAGGTCAGAGATATGAAGAAGAAGGCATGTGCCACTTATCAGTGGAGTAAACCAGTACAAAATCAAATTGATTAAAGAAATTAAATTAAAATTAAAGAAATGGTAAAGCAGTCTCACCACAGGGTTTTCAGGTGTATGCAGCCATTCAACATCCTACAATGAAACAAATCTAAGTTAGAAAACTTTTGAAAGTGATGCCCCTCGCAAGATACATACTAAGCAACACATAATGCTTGAAAACAATTTCAGTATTATGACAAATACTTTGCTTACCTTATCTTTCACTGCGTGTTCTAACTTTTCAATTACCAGGAGAATCTGTTTGTATTTTACTGCTCTGTGTGAAGCTGCAGCCAGCACTGTACTGGAAAAGAAGAAAAGCATACAGAAGATAATCGTCCTCTCCATCCTGATGAGTTTTGTTTTAAAATAGGCCAGGAGCAAAGTTGTGCTGTCCAAGTTTAACACTCCAGTTTGAGCTGTGCCCAGGTATGCTCTGCACCTATCTATATATTGCTCCCTGCTGGAGATGCAGACCCCACCCATTTCAGTTTGGAAAGCTTTGTAGAATGGATTAATGAGTAACCCTTTTTTCTTTTCCACTGGCTAGGTGCATCTATGCAAGCTTGTGCGTGGGGGGGCAGGGATGGCTGGAGTGAGAGAAAATGTGCCCCATCTGCACATTGGACAGGAAAAAAAGAGAAAAGGGTGAATTCCCATTTTCGCTTTGAGTCAAGAAATAAACGTAGTAAAAAGTAGCTACTTAGAAACCACAGGCTTAGGTAAACAAAGATGCTGCATTTTTTAATGAATCTCCCCATCTGAAGCTCTTCTGTACTGTTCTGGAGAAATATGACAAGACTTCTCTTCAGAATTTAAATGTATTTATCTTACTTTATGGTTCCAAGGGATGTTTGTTAGCTAGTTCCCCCTGGTATCTATGAACCACCACTTTTACACTCTCAGCTTGTTAGAGCTTGTTAGAGGTGCGAGTAAAAGCTCGTCTTGGCATTTAAGCCAGATGAATTTTGGTTTATATTTGCTTGGAACCAGTACCATATATCTTAACAGCATTGTGGAGGGCATGCCCACTGGGGCTGAAAATTGCAGGGAGATACATTGCCCTGGGAGAGGTGAATCCCTGCATCCATGTCTGTTACCGGGATGGGAGCAGTACTGGAAGATCAGGGACTGAATCCTGGTGAGTCCCAAGGGACACTATCACTTGTGGCAGCTAAACACTTCCTTCAGCAGCTAGGCTTGAGGTTGGTTTTGTAATTTAATCTCTTCAAAGGAGATGTGATACTGAGACCTGAGAATTCTCTTTGGAATGTAGAAGTGCATTTGTGTTGTGTGAAATCCAAGCAAAAGTCTCTTCAGGCACTAGAGATTTAGCGCCAGCTCTAGCAATCAGTTGGTTTTAAACTGTTCCTAATATTTCATCACAAAGAGGAAAAAAACAACTTTAAATGGCTCATATGTCTTATAATTAACAAATTATTATCAGTATCATGGTATTCATTAAAAGGTTCCTATGTAGAATTAGCAGAGGCTAGTTAAAGTCTCTTGGACACCTTTGCTGTGGTGAATAAAAAGATGACCAAGTGTCTTTCAAAGAAAATCTTTGCCTCTGAAAATCTGACGATTTCAGATGGCTTTGAAGATGCTTTACAAAAGCTACACAGAGTCTGGACTTCAGTTTGGTGTGTGGTAGTGTGTGTAATATGCTGCCATGTATAAAATGCACCTGTGTGTTTCTCTCCTGTGGGCGAATGTGGGCTGTCAGGCTGGATCACCTATTTCTTGTTCATTTAAAAATGAGCATTTAGGTTGGTGAGAGCTCTGTCTGGCAGACTCAAGTGTTTGTTTTCTGTGTACAAATGACTGTTTAGTGTTTGCTGTTTAGGTGCTTAAGTAATTTTTCATCTTTCAGAAAATTGATTGCTTTCAGGAACAGATTTTACAGGGGGGTGTGTGTAGATAACACAGTGCACTCATGGTCTCATGCATGCACACACAGAATCTTTCCTGGTGAAAGGGAACAGAAATCCTGAAAAATGAAAACCGAAATAAGGAAGAAATAATATTTCCTTCTACCACATAGTCATTTCTTGAAGAAAAGGTGGTGTGATTTTATTTTTTTTTAAATTTTTTTTTCCTATGGGCATGTCTTGAAATAATTTTAGATAAGCAGCACAGCTGGACTGTGAAGTACAGAGTATCTCAGTAGGTTTTATTCTAAAGTTGTGTTAATTTATAGCTAAATGTTATTAGTGGAAATCAGCGGCATCTTTTGTTTGAGAAACCATATGGTAGCCAATACTTACTTCTTTTTATCCCACCTCCTTTCATTCCATTCCTGTGAAGCTTTGCAAAATTTTATTTCGTCTGTTATTCAGCACCTCCCTGAGATTGCTGAGAGGATGGAGAGATTATTTCTGATAGTGGTGTTCTTTACAGGAAGAGAGTACTTAGCTCTGCTCCTCATGAAGTGAACATTCATCATCTTTGCAGGTGGTTACTAGCGACTTGACTGTACATGCATTTATTCCCAATCCAGTTTTTGACTGTACTGTTGGAAGTGTTGGTAGTCAAGGAGCAGGGCTGGTGATGATTTCTGCTTCTACTTTTTACTGTCATTATTTCAGCTGTGGATTCTCTTGAGAAACTCCTTTGAGCCTGGGCTACAGTAGGTGGTCATGCTATCACAGCCTTTATTTTATGCATTTTTATTTTGTTGATAGGTTGGAAACTTTCCACGTGGATGTGTAATGAGACTCGAATAGTTCTGATGTCATTTGGTGGCTGGCATTGTTTCATGCAAAGATATCCCTGCAGATTGTTTGCAGATCCAGACAACTTCAGAATCACTGTGAAACTTCAGCTAATTCACAATATGACTCTCCATGTCTTTTGAGGCACACGTGGCTTGAAGGGACAACACAGGGAGTTGGTCTGTGCCATTGTGCAGCACTGCTCTGCAAAAGGCAGTTTATGATATTAGAGGAGATAAAATTGATTGTGGCTAAGATGGTGCAAGAACAGCTGCGCAGTAATACCAGAGACTGTTTGGGCAGTAGGTGAAGCACTGTCATTTTCTACCAGAAGCATCACAGAAATGTGGCAGACTTTATTCATTTGCTGGTCCAGCAGCGTAATTCATGGATTTGGTCCAGGCAGACTTCCACCAAATTCATGGGAGGTGAGATGGCTCTGTCTGGGATATTACTAAATTAAATCAGTTATATCAGAAAACAGTTTTGAAGCTGGTGGAGTAGATGGGAAGCTAAACAATGGGTATTTGGGGATGTGGTAGCCTACGGTTGCATATCATGTCTTTAAACCTGTGAAGTCTCCTGTCTTGTGTTAGAGGCTGTAAAGTCACAATAATTGCATCAAGGAAGGCATCTGACAGAGAAAGTGAAATACAAGGACAAAGAAGGACTTCCTCTATGTCTAGGCAGTGGAGAAAACTCCTTGATATCCCTCTTATCAGATAAGAGTGAGCAACAAGTTTTTTACATACGTCACGTCTCTCTTGTGGCTTAGGAACATGCTGAGTCAAATAATGACACCCTCTCTCGCACCGTCGCTGGCTTGGCCCTACAGGGATGGCTGGAGAGTGGAAATCTGAGAAACCTCCCATCCCGGACCCAGTCCTCCTCTTTCCTCTTTGCCACAGTGCCACCCAAGTGCTGAATGACTTCGACCCTGAAAGCCCAGTTCCCCCACCCACATTTTCCTTTACAGTAGAGCTGAAGGGAGGCTTTTCCCATTGCTTAGTCATTGCTATGGCTCAGCCAAAAAAGTCTGCAATGTGCTGGGCTGCTTTCAAAGAATTTTTGTGAACTAGGTATGTTGAATTTCACGTGTATACTCTCTGCGACTTGGGGGGGATTGTAGGAAAGCAAGGGGAGAGAGTTATGCTGGAAAATTGGAGACTAGGAAGAAGACTCCTGTACAACAGATTTAGGAAGATCAGTCTTTAAAATATTTCTGACAACCTTGCAAGTTAGTTGTACCCCCTTGCAATTTCATTTTCTCATTATAAGCTTTGATATAATTCTTGTATCTTTTAACTTTGCTTTGATAAGAGAAAACCCAAATCTGGGAAAAAAATCTGTACTTAAATTTTATTTGCTATAAAAATCAGACTAAATATAACCCTTAATGTGGTGATGCAGACACTAAAATATTAATAGACAACTATATAAAACCGCTGACATTCTCCATAAGGTTCCTTCAGAGTTAAGTTATAGCTAGTTTCTATTCCGAGGTCAACCCAGTGATGCTCGTTAGGCACATAGTTTGATGTGTTTTTAGCCTTATCAGCTGCTAATAACAAACTGCGCTGAGAAAACATCCTGTCAACACCCAGAACCTGAAAAAAGGCTAGACCCTGTGCACAGAACCAGATACTCAGAGCTATCCTCTTGAGAGAATGTCCTTTTAAGTCTTTAATGCTGGAGAAGCCTCCCAGCTTCTGGGTTACACCTTTCTCGGCATGTAGGATGGAAGAAGCTTCACTGGGTCACTAAGTCTGGTCTCCTGGCACTGCAGGTGTCCATGTCATGCAGTTCCTTTCATATTTCCCATTAAAAACTCCTGCATAAGGCCTGAACAGTTCGATCTCTGTAACAGTAAGAGCTTGAAGCTGTGCCTGAGCTGTGTTGCAGCTTTTATAGAGCAGCTTCATTCTTCTTTACTGTATTAATAATAATCTTTCGCCACTACCAGAGGACAGCCACGTTCAGAAGGCAAGGCAGCAGTTGACAGGAAGTTAGGCTACCACAGTTCTCTTAAAAATTTGAGGGCAGAAAGGAGTTGTTCAGCTGAAAGCCACAGGCGGGGAGTGGTGGGGGCAACAAACAAGACAAGCACGTGCTTGAGGGTCTGCAGGTCTCCTTGTGAAATGTGGCCCACAGGGCACAGGGTTTCTACCACAGGAGTGTTGTCTGTATATAATACACATTTCCCAACGACTCCATGGTATGAAAAGCAGGGAGGTGCTAGTGCTGAAGCTGCAGTTTGTGTTGTGTTCATCCAAAATGTTGAGAAAGAAAAATCGAGAGATACACACAGATGTTGGACAGGATGCAGAATGGCACAAGGCAAAATGTTGGGTTTTTTTTCATTTGCTAATGTTCATGAACAGAAGGAACAAAAGTCAGAAGTTACTTCTGTGCTACAAAGTCAGTAGTACCAAACAAATAACCTCCAAACCATTATCAGCTCAAGATGGTCATGTCTGGTGCACAGTCTACTGCAGGATATGGGAATATGCCCCATATCCTGGAGTAGACTGCCATTCCACTGGCAGCTGGGCCTCCCTATATCTTGGCGTGTCCTGTGTGGTGATCAGTGTGAGACTACGGCTTGTGTTTTCATAACAAAATTAAAGATTCTTTTGGAATTCACTCCCAGGGTTTGGTGAGGCTGCTGTGCTGGTGTGGGCTCTCTACAGCAGTACTGCTGTTCTCTCTTACATAGTCTAGAGCAAAACACAGGGCACAGCCAGTGAGGGGCTATGGCCCCTTTGCCCTTCTCTCCAGCAAATCAACCCTGGTTTTACCTTCCTTACTAATACATTCTACATAAAGTTAACTTCAAATTAAAATGCAATTTTCTCCTTTTTATTATCTTTATTATTGGTAGAAGCAGATGACTGAATACCACTTTTATTTCTAAATAGTTTCACTTTCTGGTTTACAGATTGTACCCTATTTCATCTATGTGCATGTGTTTACTGTTTGTACACAGTTTCTATTAGAATTATGTTTTTAATGATAAAGTTGGTTCCAAGTCCTATAAGCTCATTCACATTGTTCTCCTGCCCTTTCTTTTGTGTGTTCCCAGGCCCAGGGACAGCATCATGTCATGCAGTGCTGGGGCACCTCTGGCACAGGAAGAAGTAGTGGGGGCAGAGGAGCAGTGTGAGATTGCACTGGAGAATACAGTGTGTGTCCCCTCGGAGTGACTCCAAGTACCTGCTTGCAGACCATCTCCTCAGTTTCTCCTGTGCTCCACCACTGTGCTACAAACTACTGGGTCAGCCGTCAGACGGTGCTTGGACTTCAGCTCCTGCAGCAGAGAACAGGATTTGGTGTCCTGCTGCGCAACTCGGGGGAAGGCTGAGGCAGAAGCCACCCCTGCAGTTCTCAGGATGTAGTAATGGAAGTGCTTTCTTCATCAGCAAAGCCATTTAATGAACTTTCTACTTCTGACCACCGCTCCTCAGCGTCACAGTTCAGTGCAACCTGAGGAGCCTCTGTCACGGGACCTTGGGTTTGAAGTGATTCAGGTTAAAAATCCCTCTTGCGAAGGCCTTGAGAGCTTGTTTTTGTGTTTACCTTTGTTTTGATTGCAGTCGTTTCCCCATGACCCCTACTTTCTCCTTAGCACAACTGACAGATTTGCAAACGGCAGCGAGCTGCTGGGAAGTCAGAAACTGCTCTTCTGCTGGCTTTACTACCGAACAAAACTGTGATCGCCTACGCAGCGAGTCCCTCCCTTAGCACGCGAGGCTGAGGGGGCCATCACTCTGCAGCATCGTTCCAGGAACAGCAGTTTGGTGCCAGTGCAGACAGCATCCAGCCCTTCAGCTGTGGCTGAAGCGCAGTTTCTGAAAGAATGGTTTTTACGGGAGAGGATTTAGGGAAATCTTAACTCTGCAACCTGGTCTACATTTAAGACTCTTGCAGGTATAATAGTATTGCTCGAGCAGGATTTGTTGTTACTTTTCAGGCAGTTATGTCGATAAAATCTCTTGATGTGGAAGTAACTATAGCAGTACAGAATTCTCTGAAATACTAACTATTCTGTTTCTTATATAGGAATTACTTTGAGAATGTAATGCACTTTGTTATGACTTTACACTTAAATATGTCTTCTGTTTAATTGTTTAGAACAGGTTAGGGAGTGCTGAGGTGACTAGCTCATGCTATCCTTAACAGATAAAACATGAGTATCTTTGGAAAAACAGCTTTTCTTTATGACTTCTGTTTTTTCAGATGTCTCTGTTCCGGTCTTTATCTATAACTAGCCATATATAACAGATACGAATGCGTGTGCCTGTGCATACAGATTTATCTGTTACGTGCACACACATACAGATTTGAGAAACTCTAGAGCACAGTTGTTTGCATAGTGAGTTTCGTTTTTCTTCACAGGTCAGCACCTTAAGCGAACCTTGGAAAAACTATTGTGTGATCAGTCATCACTCTGAAGCAGCAGCACCCGTTTGGTAAAGGTAGTCTTGGATAAAAATGTGTGGTTTCAGTGACTTGTCGTTGAAACCTTGTGGTTTCTGTGTAGGTGGCTGTAAAGGCTGGACACGTTTGACATCCTTGTTTCTGAGCTGTGAAATCTGTACATCTAATTTATGAAAATTATCTCTGGTTTAATTTTATTTTTTTTTTAATGAAGTCAACATATTTTCCTTGCATTCAGTGGAAACAGTAATGGAAATAGTTTTAAGATGCACTGTGAGCATGTTTTGACCTCAAAGAGCGAGACGAATCAAGATCCTCTTGGTTACGATGAAGGTCTAAGAAGGAAATCAAAATTAAATGCAGAGAGCCAGATGTGAGAGGAAAGCATTTTTCAAGTGTGGAGGCAAACAGAGTAGCTAACTGTGGGAAATGACATAGTCATTATAAAATGAAAATATTCCAAGTGAGAATTTGATTTAAAAAACCCCAACTAGCTAAGTAAGGTAATTTAGAATAAACCACGATACCAGTACCATTTAAGGTAACCAGCAATATCTGTGGTCTTTCGGGTGGTCTAAATAAATAAGTTTACATGTAAGGTAAATCCATGACTAAAGAATCTAAAGGTAGGACAAAGAACTGCAGCAGAAGCAGGTGGAATCCCACAAAAACATAATTGATCAGTTGTGTGCTTTTTTCTTTCGTAATTGAATTTTATGCTACTTTCAGTGAAGTGATTCACAGAATCATGAATTTTGGAAGAGACCTTCAAGATCATCTAGTCCAGCTGTCAAGCAATACCACCATAAGGGTGGAATGTGCTGCTGATGATGATGCAGGGGATTTGGCAGGTCTGCACAGCTGGATTTGGAAGGAGGGGAGAGTAAGTTGGCTTCACTATGTCATGTATGTGGAAACACATCCATGTCTGCATCACTCAACTGGAGCCAGGAGAGCCATGGACCCACCTCTTCTAGCCTTCATTCCTTCCCTCACTCTTCTCCCTTCTGCTCTGGTGAGTGTCTCCTGTCCTGTAACTCCCCAGAAAGCTGAGCTGTGGCAATGCAGGATACCTGAGCCTCCAAACTGGCAAATCCTGTTCCCTTCACTGTCCGGAGCAGTGACTGCAGTGACTGCCCAGACTTCTGAGTTTTCCCTAACAACAGTTTTGCCTCTGGCAGGCAAGTTCCCAGAAGAATATACTCCCTTCCCTGTTAGTGAACCTATGGAAATGTATTAAAAATGAGCAAAGACCTCTGTACAGAAAATGAAGGTGAAGAAAAAGGAAATTCAAAATACAAAATTTCTTGCTGAAATATAAATGAAACGACTACTTGTGTGAAAATAACTACTGACTGCATTTGTGGGAGTACAAAAATCTGTCTGAAAACATTAGTCAGAGACTTCTGTGTGAGCAAAGATTGAAAGTGTGATCACCCACTGACAGTTATTTCAGAGGGATGACTGCAAGATTCATCTTAATAATTTTCAGTAATTTCCATATTGAAACATCAATAGAAGACCATAGGTTTTAATTCCTTGCTACTATCTCATTGGTCCTCCCAGGAGAGTTGGTCCTTTTCAAGGAAAAAAAAATAAAATAATTAAAAGTGTTACTTTAATGTTATACCTTTGACTGTAAAATTAAGTTGTCTTGTCCTGCTTGTGTTTTCTTTTCAGAAACCTGAGGCAGTAAACACATGACTGCATCTGTAGGTGAATATACAAGACAATAGTAAAATTGGTCTCTAAAACTACTCTTTTGGGCAAGGACATTTTTCTTGCAGACTTAAAAGTTGATACCTGTTCCCGGAGCAGACAGTGCCCTTTCTCTGAACTAACCTGTGGGAAACCAAGAGACAAACAAAGAGGCACTGAAGATCTTCTAGCTGAGAACAATGGAGGCTTTTGAAAATCATATCTTTCCCATATCCCGAGATGTGCAGATAAACAAGGATGAGCTTTCTTTAATAGCATCCAGAATTTACCTAGAATCAATATCATAGGATTCAGCGTTCTTTTCCATGTAGCTCAATTCCCACTCCCTATCCTCTTGTTCTATTATCATAAGGATTACACAACTACTTTGTTATTGCCCCTGGGAAGACTCTGTCAGTGCCTTTTTTTCTCTTTGTAGCTAAGCCTGCCGTTCTTCAAATCCCTGCTGGGTGGCATTTTTAGGTGGTTTCTTATCCGCTGCATTTCTACTTGTATTTCCCAGCTTATTGTCCTCCTCATTCACCTGCCCTTTGCTGGCCAGGGACAGGCAGTGAACCACAAGTGTTAACACCTTTGCCCTGGGCACCTCCTCTCCCTCCCAGGGTAGTTCTGTTCCAGATGCTGGGGATCAAAAGCAGCTCCTTAAATCTCCCCTTCTGCAGGTTGGACCCCCCCCTCCTCCCCGATGTTGAGGGCCCAGCTGAAAAGTCACAGGACTGATGGCACTCTGAAGGCTGCCAAGTAATTCTACTTGATACGTCTGCACAAAGGGCAAAAACGTGAAGGGAAATGGAAACATTAACCCTGAGAACAGGAAAACTCACGAGAATGTCAGAAACGACCTGAAGGAAAAAAGGAGACAAAGCTGTAATTTCCAAAACAATACTGGGAGATCAAAGGAGGCTGATGCGCTTTGAAATCGCTGTTTGTGGCAGATCTGCAGGGAAAGGTTAAACAGAAACATTATTTTGAAGGGTGCTGTGAAAAATACAGGCAAAGAGGTGATAGACCCTCTAGATTTTTTCTTGGCTCTCTTCTTGCCATTGCCCTCTGCACTTCTGCATTGGCCACACTGAGAAATGTCACCATTTACTTCACTTTAAATTATCTTTTAAATTGAGCAGAAGTTAAACAGTTTTACCATCTGACACAATCACATGCCATGGAAACTCTCCTTACTCATTCTCTGAGCCACCTTGTTTTCTTCTTTATTGCAAGACCTGATTCAATGCTTTTAAGGATTGACCTGCACAGATTTTCCCTTTCAGCTCTATTCTTCATCAGATCCTGAGTGGTTTTAGTTGTTTCGTCCAGTTTCTACCAAAACAAATAAATAATTAGAAGTGGCAAATTGTTTCATGCTTTATCTTTTTATCTGACAGAAAGATACGTAATGAAGCTGTTGGAATTTAAACTGTGTCTTTATATTTAACCTGTTCCATGATGTTAAAGAAAGACAGTTTTAGCTTTTTTATAAGGTTAAGAGGATGGTCAGAAGAAGCCAGTATTTTATGCATTAAATTGTCTTGTCTCAGTAAAATTGTATATTTCATACAATACATTGTCTTCTCAGTAGGGTAATTCATTCTTCGGTGTTATTTAAAATCTTCTGTAAGTTAGTGGAAAATGGCCTAATATGGGTTCATGTGGACTACTGTGCCTTACTAGTTCTTTAGACCTACACAGCACTTTTTTTGCACCTTGTGAAAATGGGGTAAACCAGCCATATTTAGCTATTTTTTGGTTCCTGTTTTATCCATTCACAGGAAAGACAGTCCGTTTGGCTGCCTCTTGCTCTGGACTTCCTCTAGAAAATGTGTATATTCCTTACTGAAGGGATTCAAGGGAACCTGAACCTTCAAGGAGTTAATTTACTTTTAATACCAGCCAAGATTTCATTATGAAGGACACTGTGCTCAAACAAGAGCGGCTTAGTACCTAGAGCAAGGATTCATGCACTGGTATGAATCAGATCAGCCTCAATCCACACCTCCATCACTTCTCAGTCTAGTACTGAGAAAGCTTTCCAGGGCCGATTAGTCATTTGTTTTAAGTGCAATAAATGTCAGAGAAACTAATTAAAAGAAGGACCTCAGTAAATGTGAGGCATAGCTGCTCTCTAGTGGACTCGTGAATAGTGTCAGCAATGCTAGGTACACTTAGCCCCAGAAAATAATCATGTAAAAAGGAATCATGTAGATACTCTGCTGAGAGACAGAAGATGAAAACTTCCTGCACCTCTGAGTTAAGCTGCTTCCTTGTTTCCTTGCCATATCTCCCCTCCTTATGTATCTGATTTACAGAAGGGTTACAGTGAAATAGCAGAATAGCAGCTTTAAAAATATCTCCAGTGCTGTGGTGAGCAATATTTCATTGTCTGTGTGTTCTAGTTTTGTTTGCAGATGACAGTGTTTCCATTTAGCATGGTGTGAGAGTGGCAAGTATCTCAGAGGTGAGGAAAACCATTTTATCAGAAAAGGGGAGGTGTTCAAAGTACAAGTGCTTATTACTTCCTTAGGCGGTACGGAAAGCAGAGGGAAAAATACCTACTGCACAGAGGACCTTCCCTTTTGGCAATGTGAGATCCTCTTGGGCTTTCTTAGGAAAAAACTATGTAATAAAGGTCAAATCAAGCCAGCCTGCCCAGGCATAAGTGTGTGCACACAGAGGACATTGGGCAGCCAGGTCCTGCCCAGCAGGGTGTGGGGCTGGATGTGGAGCTGAGTGTTTAGCTCACTGTGCACTTTATGCCAAGGAATTCTGCTATATCCACCAAAATGCCCACAGAAATAATCTTCTGCCTTGTATTGATTTACGGACAGGTAATCTTTAAAAGAATTTCAGAGCAAGTCTATCTGTTACGTTCTTTTATTGCAGTAACTTCAAAAATCAGTGACTGGTTTCATGAGCAGCCCCTGAGATAACTTAGGGACCAAATAATATGACTCAAACCCACTAAAGTTTTACGGGACTGACTGAAAAAGTTAAATCCTTAATACTATGAACAAAATAATGTGAGCAGCAGATCAGCCTTTTGAAGAAAGCCTTGATGCTGTGCAAGGACTATTCAGCCATAGACAAAGGACTGGTGTGTTTTCTGCACCTTTTAGTCACAAATCCAAATTACAGCATCATAGGCACTGCTGTGAACAAAGTGAACTCCATCCCAGCTGGAGCCAGTACACCCACAGTGATTAAACTGGTTTGATTGTGGATCCTCTGGTTTCAGTCAACCACATTAATTCTTTTCTGACAGGGACAAAGTCTAGGATTTCTGATTGCTAATCTGTTGCTCACTAATAATTATTTGCATCTCCTCTTGGGAAGGAGTTCACTGAGTTCTTGTCCTATGACGTACCTAGAAAGAGGTGGGTGTTTGGTTCTGTACCTGAAGTTCTAAGCTAAGTGTCTGTAAGTGTTTCCACCTCTGCATCTGAGCAGAGGTATTAAACACCTTTCTTTTACTCAAAGTGTGGAGAGACTTCCTTATTAGAAGTAAAAAATCTGGATTTTGTAGTCTGTATCCCCAGGTAAATGGGTGTATTGTCCCTTGCCACTTCCATTGTGTATATGTTTGAACATGTGTGGCTGAGGTGCTGATCTTTGGCACTACACAAACACCTAACCTTTAATATTGCAGTGTAGATGATACCAGAGAATGGAAAGTAACTTTTGCTACCCTTATTAACCACTGGATCCATCCTTTAGTCTGGTGGGACTGACTAAACAGTGGTTTAAATGAAAAAGGCTCAGACTTAAAAATAGGAAATGCTTTTTGTTTCCATAGGGAACTTAACAGGCTCATCTGAAGGACAGCTTTGATCTGTGAAAATACTTCAGTATGAACTGTGCAGAGGTGAAAATATATATATGAAAACTAATATTTTCTATTTCCTTTTTGTTCAGCTTCCTGTATGCTAAGCCCAGGTTGTTTATTCTTCTGAATGATGCAATGGGTTAACGGATTATATGTGGGTTATCAGTAGGGAAATCTGAAGGTACAAGGACCATAACAGTACCTTATGTTTCACTTTGATTAAACTGGTGGAATTCCGTGCAAATGGAAAATTGTGGAGGCGTATGGCCTTCATTTTATCAAGAGGATACAGTAGGAAGTCACGCAAAACATAAACTACTGTATTATTTCTAGATCACGAAATACCTTGAAGGCTTTCAATTCAAAATCCATGCGGTCTTTTTACAAAAGATAAAATACATGTGTAGTCCATTCTGCTGAGGTTTAGGGAGATGTGAGACTCAGGGGAAGGATGTAGTGGATTTACCTGGGAGCCAAGAGAAGTCACCAGGAGGTTGCCATTCTCTAACTTAGCTTGAACTAGGTAATGAGTGGGTTTCCTTTTGGAAACTGCTTTCCACGACAAACAGCCTTGTGCATGTAAAAACCCTTTATTTGCTTTAGAAATCTAAGTAAATTTAGAATAATTTAAATCAATTTTTAAAAATAAAATATCTTTTTTGTTTCTTTGCTGCTTTAGAGAATATATGACAATGCAGAGTAAGCTCAGTTGCCTTTTAGAAAAAAAAAAGTTGTCACACAGGGAAGCTACCCTTAATCCCCCACACCTGGGAGCTTCAAGGTGCATGTAGTGACAAACTCAGCATGGCAGGGCTTCCCTCATGGGAATCCACACCAGGCTGGCTGTCATCCAAACCCTCATGCAATGCAGTCTGCTCCCCTCCAGGTAAGCCATGAGAAATGCTTGAGTATCCATGCACAGGAAAGGCAGCAGCAGGACCATTTCAGTAGCTATGTTCCCCATTGTGCATCTCAGTGGTTCTAAAATATGTATGGATGGTAGGAACAGCCCCTCTGTGCCTTAGGCAAAAGTATTTGATGCTCTATGTGGACAGCAACCAAGATTTTCTTTGGAGTGGGTCTGATAGATATTGTTCTGTGCCTAACTGCTCTTTTTTAAATAAGGATCAGTAATAACGTTTGGTTGAGAACCAGCAGGGAAGGAATGCCTTTGGCTTACCTTTGGCTTACCTCACCTTCGTGCTGTGTGTTGGTGTTTTGAAACTGGGATGGGGTGGTTTATATTTTGATAGACCATTATCTAGGAGGGAAGCAAATAGCCTGAAACCTCAACCTGATTAGTGTCTCGTTCCTCACTAATGTAGTCGTTTATATGCCACACAACTGCCTGTGAGGGCAGCCAGGAGCTAAGGACAGTCGTCTACGCTAAAGGCTTCAGATGTTCTTGCCCCCATCGCCCTGAATTTCCTCTGCTTTCACTTGTGTGAGGAGGACTTTTTTCCTTCTTGCTTTTTGCTCTCTTCCTGTGACACTGGCAGCACTGGGGCACTCTGGCATCTTTCACCCGTGCACCAAGAAGGAAATGTCCTTTTCTGAGTTATGGGAGGTGGCAGTTTGTTTGCTGGGGAGCCGTGTAGCTGAGATCGTGTCTCTTGTGTCTCACCAGTTGAGAGAAAACAACACCCAGTATTCTGAGGCTGATAAAGGACCTCTAATGCTCAGGTCACCTCAAACCACAGTTAAAAAGGGGTGAAGATGTGGTTACGGTGGGTGTCTTGGAGAAGAGAGGGTGATACTAGAGGGGTTGAGTCCAACATCCTTCATGCCTGGAGGAACACCATCACGTCCCAGGAGCACATTTGTGGGAGACAGCTGCTCCTTCTGCAGGAGGCAACAACATCTGCAGCATCTTTGGGAACAGCTGCTACAATAGAGATGCCAAGCCATCCTCTTCTCCTCCTTCAAATCCTTCCTGGCAAACAGTTTTCCTGGGATGACTTCACCAAGTACATCAGTTTACCCAAGGCTCTGAGAATTAAATGTGCAGGCAATATTTTTCTCCTAAATTTATAGGCAAGAGGTACGTGAGTGACTGACTTCAGTGCCTACCATGTACCTCCTACTGCAAGATGCAAGACCTGCATGGGCTTAGCACTGGTAAGAATCTCTGTGGCATTAGTCACAGCTAGTGGCTACCCACAGTCACTCTGGCTGTCTGAGCAAGAAAGCTTGTGGGTTTGTTTCAGCTTCCTTGCTAGAAGTCTCAAAGACAGACATCCTCATTTTGGGCAAGAGATGCATTCCCAAACCTGACTTATCCTTCTTATTACTTGCTACTTTAGCCACTTGCTATTTTGGCAACTATTTCATCTTTTACTTCTGCCCTGTGAGCGTGTCAGTGCCTGGTGCTCCCAGAGCGTTCTGTGCTGCCTCGATGGTATCGCTGCATCCTCATCACTGCTTCCTCCCGCTGCTGCGGAGCATCTCTGACGCCACCAACCTGCCAGTGCTGCGGCAAAACTGTCATGTCCTCAGCACTCTGCTCCCATGAGGGCAAAGAAACAGCTCCCAGGGCCTCACTGGAAAGCCCATGACTCCCAGTATCTTCTTTTTCTCTCAGTAGTGACCATTTCTCTCCCTGGCTTCAGAATCTTTGTTCCATTTTAAACAGATTAATTTTGTTTGCCTTGAGAGAGGCTTTTTTTTTTTTGTAAAACTCTGCCTCGTTGCTTCTCCACTCCTTCCTAAATCTCAGACGGAAAATGCCTCTTCCTGTCCCCGGACTTGTTTTTCTCTTCTACTGGGACTGATTTAATTGTTATTCTGCTCTTCCAATATTGCTCAAAAGGTGTTGCAGAAAACAAAGTTGTATTGTATTGAAACAGAAAACAATTTCAGAGTGGGATGAATCACCCTTTCTTCAACCCCCACCTAAAAACAATAAAAAAAAAAAGATGATTCACTGTAGAAAGTCTATGTGAGGTTTCTCAAATTCAGTTCTGGTTTATCATCTGTGAGGCAGTGCTGTGCTTGTCATTCTGGCAATGTGGTATCACTTTACTTGAAAATGGCTTGGAGGTTTTACTGATTCATTCTGGGAGATTAGTTTGTTGGTAAATTAGAAGGTTAATTTTGGTTCTTTCGTGAAGCATTTGAAACATATTTTGGACTATAGAAAATTTCAGTAAATTGAAGTAAATATATAATAAAAGATAACAAGAAGTGTGATAAAAATACAACACGCTTAAAGCCAATGTAAGGCAGTGTGGGTTTTTTTATGAGACACAAAAGCTGTGGAAGCTTTTGCCTCAGTATCATCAAGGACAAGACCTTTGTGAGGTAATTCAGTACAATTAGGCTGACACTGATAGCATCATCTCTAATTAAATTACAGAAAATGGATAAAAAGAAAACATCAAACCTGAGGGACAGTGATACTTGATGTACATTTCTCAGGGTGCAGGAGTAATGCCTGGTGCCACAGGCTGCCAGTGCTACCCCAGGTGGGTGCTGGGGATGGTTCTTAGTCCCCTCAAGCTGGATGCAGCCTTGCAGTTGCCTTGGCCTGTCTGTGTTTCCATCTCCATATGGTGAGTGGAATGAGTATTTTGTAATCTGGGTGAAAATGTGCATTGTTCATATGTCTACTTTTGTGTTATCACATGATCCCCAAAGAGGGAGACCACAGAACAGCTTTGGTGGAAGTTGAGCTGTGTGCATCAGCTGCAGGAGCACTCTGGAGACACTGAGGGGACTGGGCGTGTCTTGGGGACTGGTCTGTGAGGGTAAGGGAAGTTTCTCAAGCTCACAACAAATTGCAATGGATTTAAATAAAAAATGTAGGTGCAGTACTGAATAAAGGGTACTGAAATACTCTTTATTTTCCATTTCCCTAACAGGCTTTTTTCGAAATTACTGCAAGAAGGACTTGAAGTAACCAAGCCTTGCCACCCAGGAGAGAGCAAAGGATCTGAGAAGTGGCACATGCCCCCTTCCCAAGGCCCACAAGGCTTGGCTGATAGCCCTGGCTCCAACAGGTCAGTGCAGCACCGGGACATTTCAGGAGGAAGTGTGATTAAGAGGGTGACAAAAGTCAGTGGAGCCTGCCAGGCAGCCCTATCACAGGAGGTGTGATGTTTATGGCAGTGCTGACATGCTTACTGTGAGTTAAAAAAAGGGCACATGAGGTCAAATGGCCCAGCTCTTTGGCTCCCTCGCTGAGGGCCATCTGGAGTAGAAATCAAACTGCAGCATGGTGAAAGCTTTTTCATGAATCACTTTTAATTAATACTCGTGGTGGTGGTGGGAAGGGGCAATATGCAGAGGGATCAGTGCTGAGTGTGGCCAGAAGCACTGCTGCTGACAGGGCACGCTTCCCGTGTTGGCACAGGCACAATGGAGCAGCGCTGTACCAAGATCTGCAACTGCACATAAACTGTATGTGTTGACAGTTTCCCTACATAGACTCTGCTAGGATTGCCAACCAAACTGCCTCTGGAGTGAGTCCAGAGCAGAGCCACTAAGTTGATTGCAGGGCTGGAACACCTCTCCTATGAAAACAAGCTGAGAGAGTTGGGGCTGTTCAGCCTGGAGAAGAGGAGGCTCTGGGGAGACCTTAGAGCACCTTCCAGTACCTAAAAGGGCTCCAAGAGAGCTGGGTAGGGACTTTTCACAAGGCTTGGAGTGATAGAACAAGGGGGAATGGCCTCAAGCTGCAGGATGGTAGGTTTAGATTAGATATCAGGAAGAAATTCTTTACTATGAGGGTGGTGAGGCACTGGCACAGGTTACCCAGAGAGGTTCTGGACTCTCCATCTGTAGAATTGTTCCAAGACCAGGTTGGATGGGGCTCTGAGCAACCTGGTCTAGTGGAAGGTGTCCCTGCCTGTGGCTGGGGGGTTGAAACTAGATGGTCTGTAAGGTCCCTTCCAACCCAAACCATTCTGTGATTCCACGATTAACTGAATTTTCACAATCTACTCACTTTAGAGCTACTTTTGATGTACTTATCAACCATATTTACTAATAAGGCAGCAAAAATGGTAGACATAATTTGTTTATGATTTATTTAGAAATAATCTCGTATGATTGAACTAGTCTGCTTTGTTTGGGGGAATTTTCTGTTCTTCCTAGCATATAACAGATACTGTTCCTAGTGTACTGAGAGTAGTCATATTTATGTGGAGGAAAATGAAAATCCCTCATCCATAACTGAATTTGAAGCCGAGTTTATCACAGAAAATAATATATATGTGTTTCTTACCTTTGGTGTATTCTAAGTCTATGAGGTGTAACACCAGGTTTTTTATGAGACACAAAAGCTGTGGAAGCTTTTGCCTCAATATCATCAAGGGCAAGACCTTTGTGAGGTTCAGTACAATTAGGCTGACACTGATAACATCGTCTCTAGTTAAATTACAGAAAATGGATAAAAAGGAAACATCAAACCTCTTTCTAAAAAGAAAACTACTCCTAGGGCAGCAAGAGTTGTGTATAAGTTTTGTGGCGCAGAAGAAAGGACTAGCGTGCTTTGTTCTGGGGAGTTTGTTGTCATAATCAAGATGCAGAGAGTCCAAAACCAGCAAAAACGGCAATAATTCTTCAGCCTGAAAAGAAGTAGGGGAAGACTTGAGAGAGGCTTTCACTCAGCTTCAGTCAGGCTGGCAAGGTGCAGCTTCCCTTTACAAAACTGGATTCACTTACACCCGTATAGGTCATCACAGCTACAGTAACATGAGTACTGGAGTTTCTACCAGAGTGCCAGCAGTGCCCTTCACATGCCCCCTTTCCTCAGTGATAGGAAACCTGGGAATATCCAGAAACTCTCTGTCTACAAGTGTCAAAACCTGCCCCTTCAGAAATCCCACTGGGGTCTGTGGTCACAGATGCTCACATGTGGGCACACGTGGGTATCAGTCTGTTCCCTATCAGCAAACGTCAGTGTGAAAACTTCTGCTGCTTTGTGGCAAAAGGGAACATGAGGACATTCACACATCCTTTCTGTGGGTGCCCAGGTGGTGTCTTTAGCTTAGAAATGTACCCTTTTACATCAGATGATGAATAAGATATGATCAAACCTGGATGCTACATCTACCGTCAAGAACATTAAGCACATGAACAGCAATAAGTCCATGTTTTAAAAAGAACAAGCCAGCATAATAAAGGATTTAAGGATAACTTCTTTTAATGAAGTGAAGTATAAAAAATGTAGGCTGATCTGCTGTCACTTCACTGTTTTGCCTTACATTTTGTGATCCCATACGTGAATAGAAGTAAATTTTTATTCCAACACAAATATGGTTGTAGATTTGAATTTCTGAGGATCAGATTTGCTCCTCAGTACATAGACAGGTGTTCTATAGATCTGGCCCTGACTGCGGGCAAAGACAAACTTGTCTGCCAAAGCACTATTCAGCCACCTGAGAGTTTTATGGCAGCAGGTAATTCTCAGATACTGAAAAAGTTGTAAAACACCAAAGGTTCTCGTTCAAGATTACCTTCAAAATGCTATTTTGTGCACTGAAAATGTTTTCTCCCTGAAGCCTTTGTGAGTAGTATTTCCTTAGTATTTCCTGCAATTGAAAAAGGCATAAGAGGTGTTTTTACTTGGTTGCTGTCTTAGAAGGTCAAGTTTCATTAAGCAGACTAGGAGTCAGATATTCCATGAAGTTCTGAATTGAATTTAAAAAAGTAACTTAACAGCAGTGATTGTGAAATTAATTTAATTTGACATTTAAATTGAAGGGCTAGATAACCTAAAATAAGAATTTTACATTTGTGAAGAAAAGTAAATAGCAACACTTGCTGTACACTTAGTTTGGAAAGCTGTTCTGTAGTATAACCAAATGAATCCCTTTCCTGTGCACACATGGTCAGGGTTAGGGTAGAAACTTTGATTTCAGACTAATTATTTCCGCTAAGAACTTCAGAGTATTTCAATTTGTAACTTGATCTTTGTGGTCTGCAGTTTGCATTACACGGACTTTACTTTAGTATTTGTTCTTATAGATCTGCCCATTGCTCCAAACCATGCCTAAGTCACAATGATGAAAATTTCTGCAATTCACTGTGGAACTCAGTGTTTAAGTGGCCGGACAAAGTATCAAAAAACATCTACATATGTTTTATATATACAGTAATAAAAATGAAAGGGATAGCAGAAGGTTTCTGCTATCCAGAGCAATGCCAACTATGTGATACACCCTAAGGAATGACTCAAACAATGGGATAGGTTCATGAATACAGAAAAGAACTGTTGAAGAAAAATATCTTTATCCACATACTCATGGAGTAACATTACAACATGGCCAATCTTACCAAGTTTCACAATGAATAGTAACTGGGAACTGAGAAAAGCGAACTGTTGCCCAAACATCATTACCGTAAATGTAAAGGAAAAGAAACACTGTAGGTGGGGATAGTAGTTCTGAGCCATTCCTTTGGTGTCTTATATGTAACTGTCCCAAAAAAAACCCCAAGAGGACTTCACCACCAGAAATCTCCCATCCTGCAGACAGCCCTGTCTGTTCTTGCCCTCTTGGCCACAACCCCTGAGCACCTCTGGTGGCAATTAAAAAACGAACTCCATCTGACGTGTTTCACATTTCCAACCCAGTCGGGGATCTTTTCCCTTCTGTCTGCGGTTGTTTAACCTTGATCCAGTCATTCAGGTGAGAACAGAGAAAAGTGGAAACAAGTCTATGTTATTTCGCCCTGTGTGTCGAGACGCAGCGTGGCCACCACCTCAGCACGGGCAGGGACGGGCTCAGCAGCCTTCGAGCTCAAGTGTTCTCTGAAAACAAAACAGTGTTTTGATTATGGCTCAGTGACATTTAATTTGGTTCAGCCAAAAGTAATTATTTTACCAACTGGCTGCTGAAAATAGCGACTTGCGGAATTTTCCCCGGGGGATGGCTGTTGAACCACAGGGGAGATTGTGGGGAAGCACCGTTCAGGTGCCAAGCTCCGGAGTCCAGGGCGCAGCCATCAAAAGCCCCCCATTTTGCAAAATCATCCTTTGTATGTCGTGTGTGTTTATACTGTGTTATTTGCAAGCTGTTCAGCTGCAACAAAAATTTCTGTGGAGCGGGGAGCAGAGGAGCGTGCTTTGGGATAACATCCAGGCTGATGTTTCCATCAGCCACGAGCTGTCTACGTTGCACTGGCAGCTACGAATTAGGTGACTCAGTCCTGTGTGGTCACAGTGAGGCAGAAAATAGCAATGTTTGTGGCACGCAGGGTGGTGAGGCTGGTCCCATCCTGTTTAGTAAATCAGCGTTTGAAACGACCACTGCACTTTTCCTTTCTCTGGTGCAACACCCAGACCAGCCTACTTAATTTTACAATATCCAAGTATATCCAAGTATAAGCCAGTGCTTTCAAAAGCAAGTCTTGGAAATTGTGTGTGAAAATTGCCCCCCTCCACTCAGACACCTAAATAAAGTGCCTGCCTTCAGAAACACACTTTGAAAAACCCCGGTCTTTATCATTAGTGACATTTTGTTGAGATCTGTTATCTGTGTGGTTCTACAAGTGACCTAGAATAAGAAGAGCAGAATTCTTGTTTTTAGAAATAGGAAAATTTGCCCTTTAGGGAGTACTCCGTGACGCAGAAATATTCAGGGTGGCTGTTGGCCTTTGCTGTGACTGTCATTGCATGGGATGCTCTTTCTAAGCTGTGTGGAATTGCCCTGTGGCAATCAATGAGCAAAAGCAGCTGGAGATGATCCAGGGTGGTTTTGTTTGCAGGGTTTCTTTCCCGGGGCGGATAAATCCACCACATCAGCGGTGTGCCCAGGGCAGCAGAGCAGGGGGAATTCGTGGCACACCACAGCATTTGCAGGGACTGCTGCAGGCCACAGCCACAGTGTGGATTGAGGGCGCGCTCGGTTTTTTCACCGTTTTCTTTCAGCATATCTGCAGCCAAAAAATCATCTGTCTGGCTTTGTTTTAGCTTTGCTTCGGCAGAGCCAAAGCAGATTTCGTCCTGTCTGCTGCAGCAGGGTGCAAAGGTTTGGGACAGGTCTATTCCTAATGTCAAGCAGTGGCATAAAGGTCCCAGGTGCTCAGCACAGTCAGGGGACTTGTGTGGGCAGCCAAGAGTGTCAGATGGGTTTTGGCTGCGTATTTCTCCTCTTTCATGTTGCACGGAGTCTGGCTGCGTATTTATATCAACCAGGAGTCAGGAAGCATGGAAAATACCGTACAACATTTGATTTTATCATTGTTATTAGGAATACACCACCCCAAAGACCCTAATTCTGAGTGCTAGCTTACAGGAAAACTAGAGCCTGTCTGATCCCCATTAGGACTTCTCTTTGAGTTAGTGAGCTCCAACTAGGAGTACTTATTTTTTCAGGGGTGATCCAAGAGCAGAGGGTATAGCTCTTACCAGAAGGCATCTTTGAAATTACTACATTTGGAGGCATATTATAGGACTCAGTCTATATGTAGAAGTGTTGGTCTCATTTGAGGAAGGGGTCCTTAATTTTGTTTTGTATCTCTAGGTGCAACCTTGAAGTTTCCCACGCATCATCCTTTTCTAATTGAATAGTGAAGGGGAAAATGGTTTGCTGAAAGGGCACGTGAGGCAGAGCACTGTCTAATATTTAATCTGGATAAAGTTATATTAGGACAAAAAAGACTTAGAGGAGACCATGAACTATTTTGCCTATTGGAAATATGCAAGAAGAATTGCCATGCTTGGCAAAGTCTGTCTATAAATCCTAGAAATTCAATATTTAGAAGAAGTAATCACGAGTGCAAGATCTTCTTTCTCTCTCTTGGTAACCAACACAAGAAAGAATAAAAATGGATGAACTGAATGGGGACCCATCAGTCCCAATATAAAGATCTGCTTTTAGCAGATCCAGATTCCACCCTTCGAAATGCAGAGCAGGAACATCAGCTTAAACAAGAGCTAAAGTCTTCCCAAAACTAAATAGACACTTTCTGTAGTCTTACCTTTTTAGCGTGCATTCTGCCTCCAAATGACTGATCCATAAAATGGCAAATGGCAGTACTGAAATGAGCGCTGTGCAAGATTAAAAAATAATGAATAAACCATTTGCCTCTGTCAATGGTTTAAAGAGAAGAGGCTGTATCTGCAGTTCTGCGTTTCTTTGGTATAGGAAGCAAACAGGTCTGCGAAGAGGCTTCTTAAAATCAAAAAATTTCAGCCTAACCGCTGGTTCCACTGAGTATTTAGTGCATCTGTTGGCTTGTGGGGGCTTCTCTTACTCAGAATTGAACTGAGACTCACAGGAACATTTGTTTACTACGTATTTGACCAACCAGGTATAACCTAGCAACTAAATTACAAAGAAAAGAGCAATGCATTAGGATAGGAACATGATTTTTAAGGTCTATTTAAGGTGAAAAACATACACAGATCATAAGCACATGCTACTGGGATGAAGCTTTGCAGGAACCAGGGGACATTTGCTTGTTCAAGGCAAAGGTTGCTAAAAGGAATGCATGATATGACACTGAAAAAGATTTCATATATATATAATATAAAGAATTTCAGTACAACAAGATATAAACTCAGACGTCTCCAGCTACAGGTCAGATACTTTACTGCTTAAATAGACTGTGCTTGATTCCTCAAGATTCAAGTTTGTGATGCTGGGCTTCAAAATTCCCCAGATTTGCATGAAATGGAAGATGTGCAGCTGAGGGCTTATGTCAAATGAAAGGAGTTAACCTGCTGAGAAAACCTCATCCTCAAGGAATATTTTTCCTAAAATCCTTATGCCTGCTTTGTAGTGAATTATTCTGAACAAAAAAAGTAAGGAGTTTGCTTTTGAGGGGTAGAAGAATTTTTTGGATGTGTTGCTCTGGTTGTGAATTGCAGCCAGCGCTTTGTTTGCAGCTCACACTGGTGCATGTTTTTCTGTCAGGCAGCAGTGTGATTATCACTGTTATTAATCTTCACTTCCAATAATTAATCAATTTCTGAGAATAAGATAAAAATACATTTCAATTGTTAAAGCACTTTCACTGAGAGTCTCTTAATAGTTCTCACCTCTGGAACAAAGTTGTCATGTTTCTCTGCAGAGCAGGGAAGGTGTCACCCACACCAGTGTCCCAAAAACACCTTCCTCAAACGCAGCCAGGTGAGCATCTCGCTGGTGCTGCTGCCAAAATACCTTTCTAGAGGCTGACAGTGGAATTGCTCAAAGCACCTGAGGATGCTGTGGCTGTGAGAAAAGGGCCTTTGCAAGGCCCCAAAAGTCTGCAAATCATGAGTCAGGCTCCCTGAAAAGAGTGGGAAGGAAGGGCATTTTTAATTTTTATTTTATCTATGTGTGAGCATATGGCAGTACAGTGTTAATTTTTTGGCGTCACAGATAGGGGATATCTGTGGGTTTGATGGTATGAGGTTTTCAGCTGCTTCCTCGGTTACCAAACCTGAAATAAACTGTGTCCTCCACCTACCCCTCATTACCCCAGCAGTTAATCCTGCCCCTGATTTGATCAAGCTCCACCAATCTCCTCTAACAAGGAGATTTGGATCAGTACACCACACAAAAAAGTGTGGATTTTTTACAAGAACGTGTGCTGGATTTACCTGGTTTACAAAGTAATGCAAACAATGAGAAAGATCAATAAATTGGGTGCTTTTCCTGTGAATAGCAAGAATCCTGCGGGGAAATCTGCAAAGTCATGTAATTAAAGGCTGATAATGGAAGTCAGCAACAGGCTGGATTAAGGTTGAACAAGTGCTTATTGCTGCTGCACTTTGTAATTATGAAAGTTGGGCTTTGCAAGTGTGCTGCCTTTCCCTGACAATTTTATGTGCCTCCAGAGAGTTATGTTTGAAGACAGGATATTAATTAATCGTGCCTCTTCTGGATTCAGAGAGAGATTTGCTAGAGACTACAATTTTGTTCCAAAAGTGAAATGGTATTCACTTACATAAACCTTATAGCATTAAATCATGGCATAATCCAAGTGGGAGGTATATTATTGAAATCCTATGGTTTTTCAGCCTTGCTCTTCTCAGGATCAGTTCCAAAATCTCAAAAACTCCCAGCTCTCCCCCATTTTTAATTATATTTTTCACGTTTTGCCATTCCTATCCAAGTCTTAGAGATTTCATTTGTGGGTCCTTTGAACTGGCTAAAGTAACACTTGAGACATTGTGCTGACCTTGGAGTGCTCCTAGGTCTGTGAGCTCTGAAATAAGAGCTGCCCTCTTTGAAGGTAGAAACAAAATTGTGCATTTCATCCACTGCAAAAACAAAACCTCCAGATACATCACCCAGCATTGCTACAGAAATGTCTCTGAAGAAGCAGACAGGTTTTGCTCATGTTGAAACTGTTTTGCTCTGGATTTGCATCTGGATTTTCTCTCCAAGCTGTCTAACCTCATTCACAGCAGAGCCACAGGCAGAGTTGTGTTGTACACCTGCATGGCCTGCTCTTTTTAAAAACTTATTTTCTGCATTACTCTCTCACTACTCACCTCTGTTTTCCTCCATCTTCCTGTGCTTTTGTACCAGAGCAAATCTCAGTATTCAGAGATAGGGACAAAGAGAAGGTGCTTGGAACTGTTTCACAGGGTTTCTATTTACAAAAGCATTTCTGAACCACTTAAAATCTTTTGGTTAAGGTAAGGTAGATCAGTATCTGCCAAAAGTAAGCCCTCAGAGGCATTTCCACAGCCACATAAAACAAGCAGCCACCTGTGACTAAATTGTGCAAGTTGTGTAGTACCAACAGGATCCTGGTTTTCCTCATCTGTTGTGTTCTCTGTTATGCTTAGGAAGTTGCATTTGACAGCAAGTGCTATGATGTGATGTAAATACATAGGTCATTCATAAACAGTTTTACAAGTCATCGTTTAATCAGCCATTAAATATCAGCAAATGTTCATTAAAAAAGCATTGAGAACAACTAGGAAAACTAGAAGGCCAAACAGTCATAAGAGGGTGTGATATGCCTTGTTTTAGCACCATGATTTTCATACTGTAATGAAAGTTCCACTACAAAGGGGGCTACGAGAAGGCTGGAGAGGGACTTTTCACATGGACATGAAGTGATCGGACAAGGGGGAATGGTCTTAAATTGAGGGAGGGAAGGTTTAGATTAGAAATTAGGAAGAAATCCTTTATTTTAAAGGTGGTGAGGGACTGCAACAAGTTGCCCAGAGAAGCTGTGGACTCCCCATCCCTGGAGATGTTCAAGGCCAGGTTGGATGGGGCTCTGAGCAACCTGGTGTGGTAGAAGGTGTCCTGCCCATGGCAGGAGGGGTGGAATGAGATGGTCTGTAAAGTCCCTTCCAATCCAAACCATTCTGTGACTCTGCAATTAACACACCTTGTCTAGTTTGCTGAAGAAGAAATTGTTAAGAGCTTCTATGTTTTGAACATTATTGTAAGAGACTGACTGAAATTGGATGGTTTATACCTTGTGCCAAACTGCCTGTTGGCAGGGATTTGGATACAGGGCATTTACTCGAAGCCTTGGAGGAACTTCCTCTGTTGCTTTCTGGTGTATGCCTATTGTTTGTGACTTGAAATAGATCCCCTGTTGTGTTATCCTTCAGCTAAAGGTGGAAATTCATCCAATTTCCTGTAGAATTCAGATTTTAACCTTTAAAAGAAATCTGGAAAAACATCAGTGGGAGTCAGGCTGAGGGTAAGCAGAACTTGCCATTCCTGCTGTCCACACTTCTCACCAGCTCCCTCCTGGAGACTGCTTGGACTTCCCAAGGCAGAGAAGGAGACTCATGCCCTTGGTGTCAGACTTAGAAAAGGATTTTACAGTTGTCACAAGTGTGGTGTGTTGTGTTAGTGGCAGCACTGTGGTTGCTGACAGCTCCCTACTGCTAAACGCAAAGGCCAATTTGCAGCATGGATTAGGCACCCACAGGCAACTCAGGGCTGATTATACTTGATATTTATTAATGCCTGGTGTCTTGCTTCTCACTCAGACTTGCAACTTGGACATCATCTTTGTTGAGGACTGTTCTATGTCCAGATAATGCTTAAATTTGGATGCGCGTGTTCAGTAACGTAAAGATTTTATCCACAATGTTAAACTTTCTTCTTGTCTCTGTTATTGCAGGATTCTTCTTGGCTTTCTCATAGTCTTTGCCTGCTACTGAAAAGCTAATTTGCCAAGACTACCTCTCTGCTTAAATAGTTTCTGTGATACCTTTGCTGTATTACATGCCTGTTCATCCAAGTCCAGCCTTGTGATCATCTCCCACTTGCTGTTGGCACATTCCCTTCCACCTCTCCTTGACCTACGCTCCGAGGCTTTGCCACCCTCTTGTTACCTATTTAAGAGTGCACTTTTTTTTTTGGTATTTCCAAAGGCTCCCAATTTCAGTCATTTTCAGATGGCTTTTCTAAGAAGTGACTGTCAGAAAGTTGTTTACAGTCCTTGGATTTCTGGCCAAGGACTCATGTATTATCTGTCTTCGGCTGAGGTTGAAAGCTTTCTAGGGCATGGGGCTGTTACTGTTCTGCTTGGATAGTCCCTAAAACAACTTGTATGCAAATAATAATAGTGGTAATTGCTAGGAACTCAGTGAATGTTATCAAGTAAAATCTACTGAAGCTGATGGCATGTTTTTAAAGAGATGGTACCTTGAACAAACCAATTTCTCAATGGAAACTGCTGAAACAAGTGTGAAATGATTTCATTTTTGTCAAAGACTTATGTCACCTTTTGAACTGCAAAAGTTTCAGGATGGCAACAATGCCACAAAAAATTACTGTCCTAGGCTCCGTTTTCCATTCAGTACCTAGATTCAGTTTGAATCAGTGCTTCACTCTTAAAACCAAATTATTTTATATGTCACCTGCCACCTTGAGATTTGCAAGTGGTGTTCAAAAACCACCTTAAACTTTTGAACTCCTGGACAATGAGCCAGCAGCTCACATGCGATTCCTTGGTATAAATGCATTCTAACCCCAACATGTAGAAGGAAATTCACTCTAAGAATGCAGCTGTAGATATTAAGAAATGTCTCATATGGCCATGATGTATCTGTAAACTGTCACTATGAAATAGTTTGTGTGATAAGGGACATGCTGAACCCAGTCAAAGGGGAACCTGTGGTGTAACCAGCTCTTCCCTGAGCCAGGCCGATGGTGGAGCCAAGCCCTCTGACACCTCCTTGGAAGAGAATATTGGTGTTGAACAGCAGTGTTAAACCATCCAGGTGGTGACCCAGTCATGGTAAAATATTTGTGGGACCTTGTTTCTCCCTTTGGTAGAGATTACAAAGGCAGACTCCAGTCTGCCCATCAGGCTGGGCCAAAAGCCCTTGGTGTAGTGAATGAATCCATGCCAAGACAGAGTTTGGAAAGGCTGGTTTGTTTTTCCCTTGACATGTACCTATTTTCTCCTCTCTGTGCTTTCCTGTCTTGGTCAACATGAGCACGCAACAAATGTGAGAGGAAATGGATGTCAGGAGAATTTTTCTCCCCTTTATTGTCTGAATGGTCTTGCTTTTTAAACTTCCTAGGAGAAGTTCAGGTGGCTAAACAGAGTGGGAGGTCACTGCTGGAGGCACAGGGGCAGCAGGTTTGCTAAAGCCTCCAAGGAAGCACGGCACTAAGGAAGAATGATTGCATGAGAGTTGTGGGATTGGCTGGGACACTGATGACAAGTTCTGATCCAAATTGCTCATACACCGTTGGAGACTTGGAGTGGGAAGGTTTGTGCTGCATAGGACTGACTGAGGCTGTTTGGTTGCATTCCTAAGACAACCTCTCCCAGTCCCACCTCAGCGTTTAGGGAGCTCAGGTCTCTTCTTGTCAACTTTTACAGGAGCAGCTTCTCAAAAGCGCGTTTGTCTGGAGCAATTGCCCAGACAGCCGGGCAAACCCATGCCAGTCTGTCCCTGTATTTCCTTTCCCAAGAGCAATACTCCACTTTAGACTGGAGAGCCAGGCACTGGCTGCCTGACCCAGGATGCTTGTGGTCTTCTCAGAATAACACCACCCTCAACATGAGCTTGGCAAGTGCCACAGGGAACTCATGGAAGGAAACAATTTGGATCTGTGAGCAAGGACTTCAGTTGCTTTCCCAGCTATATGCGTTGACAGCCATCATCTGTCAAGCAGCTTTGGCGGCATTCAACTGGTACTGGCAAGTTCAGAGACTGAAGCTGCCTTGGCTGGTTGCACCCACCTCTGCAATCATGGAACACGGCTGGGAGTGAGCCCGGATGGGTGGGAGGTGAGAGCAGCACCTCCGGAGCCACCAGGGCTGTGCTGGCCCAGCAGCGTGGCAAGAGTCGAGACTTGACTAAGTCCCTTGTGCTTGAAGTCAAGCATCCTTCTGGGCTGGGGAAGATCAGTAAGGGCGAGGTGTGACATCCCCGAAGAGCCAAAGAGCAGAGACAGAATGAGGTGGGACGGGAGAGGCCATTTCCTGGTGGCTCTGGCAGATCCCCACGTGGGGGGGTAGCGCTGGGCACACACCTTGGAGCATTGAGGCTGGCAGAGCAGCGGGGCTGTGGGCAGGCAGTGCTGGCCCTGGGCTCTGCTCACAGCTCCCTGTGCCCTGGGATGCTGTCAGCAAGGTCCTGGGACATGGCCCTGAGCCCACAGACATCGCCTGCGCCACAACCTCCCCTTTGTTTTTCGTGGCGACGCATCCAGAGGCTGTAGCTGCGTTTCCTACACCCACTGAGAGGATGTGGGATTTTCCTGGCTGCGAAATGCAGCAGCAAAGAAGCTCTGCAGACTGAGCCAGTGACTCAGCTGCTGGTGATGTGCAGGGGACAGTACAGACAGGCTCTCCCCTCTCTCTGTGCCCAGCAGCCCAAGCCATGGTGCCCTTGAACACCTTAATCCTTTTGTTTTCCACCCCACTCTTAATTTTGCCACACAAGAGGTGAAGAAATTAATCCCGCCAGCAGGAGATACCCCAACTGGTTTGGAGAAACAAACACATGATTTTTATTTTAAAAATACTTCATTCCTTTCATCATAGTCATTTCTGCAGAAACACAGTCAGAAGTTGCTGTGTAGGAGTATGGATTTCTGGTAACAAGGCCACCTACACAGATCCACCGCAGGAAATAGGAAGCCCAAACCTAGAGCCTTCATTGTTTAAGGCCCAGTTTTTGCAGAAGTGCTAAGCTGAGGGCAATGGGAATAGATGATGCTGAGCCCTTAACAGGAGGTGGTCAGGATTGCACCATTCTCAGCCTTGACTTGGTGAGTCAGAGCATTGCATGGCATTTGATAGGCAGGAGGATTCTGAATCTCTCCACAAAAATCCCCGCGTAATAAATAATATCCTGTTTAATACAACTATTGCATCTTGTTATGGAACTAGGAAGAATAAAAATACTTGTTTCTTCCCACTCCCCTTCTAAAAGAAGTTTCATTTTTGGGTAAAGCTCCTTTAACTGTGATACATAAGCATTTTCAAATCTTATTTTCTCTTGGATTTGTAATATTGCTATTTTTAAACCTGTAAGCAATAATACATTTGTTTTCTGCAGAAGAATGCTAAGCATTTACTTCACCCACATAGTGGCCCAGTTTATGAGGATTCAACAAAGAAATATTTATGTATTTTGCAGCAGGAACAGAAATAATATTTAAACCTGTCAGCCATTTTGTTGAATACGTTATTGGTTCCTAATATTAAGGAGGAAGCTGAAAAAGAGCCATGTAAGGGACATGTTTACCAAGCACTAATCTTGACTATAGTAATTTTCTTCTTAGAGAAAATAATTATAGTTTTAACACCTCTTTTGCCTGTTTTCTGCTCTACATGGACTGTACCTTCACTAACACGGATTTTTTCATATAGGAAAAAAAAAAATCCAAACCTTTGTTAAATTTATGTCCTTTCCAAAAGGAGCTATTCTGCAGCAATTTTCTTCAACCTCACAATGACTACAGTGCATGGACTGATTTTAAACAAAACACTCAGAAAATGTGTGGAAACAGTGTTTCTGTGGGGTCCTTTGGTCAGTCATGGCATAAGCTCTTTAAAGAGGAAACAGGGAATACAGACTTAAAACTGAGATGATCTGATACCACTTTTTTAAAAGTTGGTAAAAATGTTGTGTTATTTTACTGAGATACCTTCTAGTGTTTCTAAATCAGATCTGCAGTGTATGCAGTCAGTTTTTCCTTGATGTTTAGAGCTGTCATGGTGCTTCTCCTTTGCAGGTCTGAAAAAAATTTACAGGAAAGCATATATCTGTTTTCTCTATATTGAGAACATTGAGCAGAGGCAGGTGGAGAAGGAACTACACTGGGAAGGCATTTCAGACAATTGTGTGTATGTGTAAATTATGCTGGGTTTGTTTGTTTGCACTAAGCTATGTTTTTGGGTAGAGAGTGCTTCAAAATAATGCTGGAAATGGTTTAGGTTAAGCTGTTGCATTTGCTTCCTATGGAAACCTTTTTTTTTGCTTTATTTAATGTTGGGGGGATTCTTTTTATAGTGAAACTTTTGTCACTACTAGAACAAGTTAGAAGCTTTCAAAGGACATAAAGTGGCCTTGAGAGCAAAGGCAAACTCACTGAGACTGCACCAATTTGTTGCAGACCCCGAACCAGGCACAGGTAGTTCCCATGCCACTTCCCACAGCCCTTGCTGGCCCAGTGGGATTTTCACTCCAAGGAAATAAGGATTAGATTTCTGCACCATGATAAACCTACAGTACACAAAGCCTATCCTATTTGTGGCTAAAATGTTAGAGCAAACCCCCCCTCTTTCCAAGTGAAGCTTCCAAACTCAAATTTGTACTTTTTACATGTCAAAAGTATGTGAAACTCTTAAGAATGATGGGACTGCAAGATTTGCACAGGCATATACAGTATGTGTGTGTGTGCACATGCATACAACATGAGGGGAGTAATAAATGTATGTGAAAATGTTAAGGCTGTGGCCAGAATTTTTCACCTTTGCAGCTCAGGTTTGACAGCTTTGCTTTGTTAATTGCTGTGTGAAATCTAATTCAGACAAGCAAAAAAAAAAAAAACAAACCTATTTGAGTTATTTCAAGTTTAGTAATTACTGGCAGTAAGGACTCCAAAGAGGTCAAGAGCTATAGCTTTAGGTCCCCACAAGGCTACTGGAGTTATGCCACATCCCAGAGCAGTCTCCTAAAGGTCAGCACACTCACCTTGGGGACAAGGCTCTAATTCTCGAATCCTAGTTCCTCTTGACTTGAAGCAAGGCCATGATTCCAGCTTTCCCACATCCCACAAGCATCCTGCAGCGAGTCTGGCTCTGTCTCCCTGCTGGAAGTGGTTCCATTTGATAGCAGTATTCCCAAAGGGAGAAAATAACTCGACACAGTGGTCAGAGCACTCGGGGGGGACTGTGTGAAAGGCGAGTTGAGCTCTCTGCTCTCCTGGGAGTGTGCCTCTAATTATTAATACAGAGTGGGAGTTTCAGAAAGTGTGGTTTGGGGGTTTAGCTTTGAACAACCGACTAATAATTACAGCATTTTGCACATGGGTTGTGTGAGAAGCCTTGTTTTCTTTTTTTCTGAGAAAATAATTCTGTGTCCAACCACATATTTCAAGCCCTGCCTGGATAGTGTTTGTGAGTGTATTTTCTATCGTCACTGAAAGCCACAGAGGAGGGAAATAAGCATCAGAGCATCACTCACCTCACACTTTAGTAACTGGATGCCCTCTAGCGAGGCTGCCACTGCTCTCAGATCTGTCAGTCCTTATTTATATGGAGATATGTGACATTTCCATGTGTTAAGTGTGACAAAGGTGAGTTCTGGCCCAGAGCACTTTCTGCTGCCCAAGTCTTTCTCAAAATCCACTTATGCTATGCAGGGGTGTTTAAAAGCAGTTGTAGTGTGGCAATATTTGATTTGTTTAACTCAGTGAGGAGGTTTCCATTTTAAATATGTGGTGTGACTTCACGAGGCAGTTTGCAGGATGTGAGTTATTCTTCAAACTCTAAGTGACCAATTTAAATATTTTAATATTAAATGCCTCATCAGTTTATGGAACTATTTGGGCTCTGTTAGTAAGACTCTTGGCATGTGAAAGCACACAAATGTTTGTTCTATTGCTTTACCCCATCCTCTTTTAAATGCCAAGATTGGTGAAAAGAAGCCGTTATTCCTCTGCAATGTTAGAAGTTGATCCTGCTTATTGCTCTGAAAACAAACTCACACCTAATGAAGTGAGAGCACAGCACTCCTTGGCAGTTCCCTGGGTCTTTTTTTCCTAAGGCCAACTGAAGATTTGCCTTCGAGTGGGGCTGACAGGATTGTGGGACTGTACTGTGGGCCTGAGAGATGATAAAGAACTTAGAAGTTGCATAGCGGAAATAAAATTGCCATGCAATTGGCATACTTTGGAATATAACTTGCAAACAATTTTTTCGTTCTTGAACTCTTTTGTATTTTATTAAAAGCCCAGTACCTTTTCATTTAAAAACATATTTCACTGGAAGTAATTTGCAATATTATCTCCTAAGCAGCTCTTGCCCTTAACAATGCTTTGATATTTAGGTGCTTGCCAAATACAAACTGCAGTTCCACTTTCCTTTTTGTGCAGTCTCTGACTCAAATGAACACTCAGACTGAAAACCAGGCTTTGCTGATGTTGCAGAGGGAGGATCTCAGCTGGATGCACACGTTGCAGCCATCCAAGGGGAATCTGCAAATGCCAGGTAAGAACCTGCTCTCCAGGTCAGCATGAAGGGAAAAAGGGATGCAAAGGATGAGGTTCACAGCCATCTGCCTCCCCTGGCCCTCAGAGCTGCCCAGGCTGAAGAGGGGACAAGATATCCCTCACTATCGTGCAGACTAAAGCACCAGGAGACACTTGTTCTGTTAAACACTTGCAGGTTTTGTGCTAATTCAGCCACTGTTTGACATTCCAGACTTAAGAGATTAACGGGCAAACCAGAAATAATTTTCCCCATTGTAGTATATATGGCAGGTATGATTGTGTGGCTTTTTCCTACTTTCCGAGGTCAGGTAATGGGATAAGAACAGGAAGAGAGAAGTGACACGCATCATAGGTAAACCACAGTCATCAATCTCTTCCTGTGGCAGCATGAAAAAAGTGCAATCATTCTTAATAGGCTCTGGGATTCCCCACAATCAACTAGAACTTCAAATTTCCCTTTCTGAAGGTCCGTGGTTAGTACTAGAAACTTTTAATCAGCAGCGTGGAAGAGGAATTACGTGACAGACTATTGCACGTAAGAATTCCTCTCTTAGACAGAAAAGATAAAGGAAAGTAAGTGAATATGTACTTGGTGAACCATTTAACACTTTAAAATAATTTTTGAGAAATTCAGAATCAGCACACAAAGTCCTTAACTTGCAAAACAGTTTTATTTCACACTTATACAAAGTTAAGACATTTTAAAACATAATACTACAGATTACATCAACTGCCACCGACTATGCTAATAGGGAACTTCTCAGGTCTCTGGAATTTTACAGGCTTTGAAAGTTTTAAAACAGATCGTCTAATCAGGACCCAAGGATAAACCCTCCTGCAGAGCCACATAATTGGATGTCAGGCTGTGTCCCCTCTGTCCCCATAACACAGAAGGCAATGTGGCTCTCCAGTAAGTCCTAGATTGACAGTACGTGCAAGAAATACTCAAGAAAACAAAGGTGCTCCTAAAAAAACCAAACCCAAACCTGTGATGTGTGAAATGAATTTGGATTGCATGGATCTAAATACATTCAGTGTTCCACAGATATCCACGGTGAGCTGTTTTTTCACTTCAGCTGTGAGTCCTCCTTTTTAACTTAACTGTTAACAGCCAAGGACAAAATGTACTCTAGTGCACCACAGAACTGAACTTTTTAGGTACCTAAAATTCTGAAGTAATGGCAGCTCTAATGTCTGGGGAGTAAGAACAATGGCACAACATGTTGCCTGGTTATACAATAAACTTTGGTGACCCAAGCATGTTACATTCAAGTTTCATTCAGGTTTTGGGTGATCAGACAAACAGAAGAACATCTATGGATGGCACACAGCTCCAAATGAAGAACCAAGGCTGGTTAGCTACATTTACTTCCCATTAAGTCCAAAACTAACTTGCTATGAGAAAACAGTATTTCATACAGAAATACAGACAGATTTGCAATTCATTTTAGAGTCTTTCACGGAAATAAACAAAAGGAGACAAATACCAAAAGATAACCTAAAAGCCTCAAAAGGAATAAAAAAAAATACTGTGCTTGTCCCTTTAATCTGTAGCCTTAGGAAAGTCCAAGTGGCCTTTCCCAGAAGCAGTGGGAATCTTTGCATCTTAAGTGAAAAGTCTTTTAGTGAAATAGTAAAACACAGCATTTTTTGTCCAAAATGGCAACTGGGGAAGTTGTTATGGGGGAGAGAAAGGGACCCTGCCTTGCAGGTTCAGTCCATCCTTCCTTTTCACTTCTGCAGTATCTCATTTTAACAATACTGAATACTGCAGCCCCCTCTTCCCCAATTAACTTTGCTGAAAAAAGAATGAACAAAAAAAAAAAAAATCTATCCTTCCTGACTTTATATGACAGAAAATATGCAGGAGACACAAGCCCAGTTTTTAAGTCTTTTCCAGGTTATCTTTTGGGACAGCTGTGTGGCAAGGCAACAAATATTAATATAAGCTAGTTTTCTTCATGATTCTCAAGAATTCTTGCTCGCTTACTTCTCCATCTCCATCTCGATCAGCTTCATCGATCATTTCCTACAAAACACATTGGACATTTGATCAAGCACTGGACTCAAAACACAAGATAATCCACTCATTAAAACAACAATCAATCAGAAGCACTTCATGTGAAAAATAACTGTGTTTGACTGGCCCTTCATATTTCTGACCTCTCAAACCTTTTTGTATAGGCATAAGTTTCCACCCGGTCCTTAGGAGCTACAGGATAGGTCTGTGCCTGTTAGGCAAGTTCTGGTAAATCAGAATTTACCTGAAGTTCTTCATCTGTTAGATTTTCTCCCAGCTCCTTGGCAACCCTTTTCAAGTTTTTGAATGAAATTTTTCCTGTCCCATCATCATCAAATAATCTGAAGGCTTTCAAGATTTCTTCCTGTGAATCCTTTTCGCTCTAAAACAAGAGTAAAACACGTGTTAATTAGAAAACTCCTGACTTCAAGCTTCTTATGCTGTCACAAGAATTTCTACTAAGAATTCCTACCATTTTTTGTGTCATCATGGCCAAAAAGTCTTCAAAGTCGATGGTGCCACTTCCTTCCTTGTCAATGTCTGCTATCATTTTCTTAATCTCTTCCTTCTTTGGTTCAAAGCCCAAAGCCCTCATTGCAACCTGCGCCAAAAACCAATTGTTAGAAGGCCACCAAAATTATGTTGTAAGCAGCTGAGCTAAAGCTTGTTTCATTTCCTTGTCCAAAAAATGTGGTAACAATTCACTGCAATGAAAACACCTTGGTATCTCTTATCAGATTCTTTCATCTTTCCAAACAGAAATACTGTAGGCTTGATATTCTGAAGATTATGTTCTTCCTACACGGTCTAGTGGAAATCCATAGTTAATTAACATTAGGCAGAAATTTTCCTGCTGAACACTTTTTTAATGGAAAGTGTCAATTCATCAGAAACATGTGTTTTCTGACCAGTCCTTTGCAATGGGACAACTTGAAAGAAAAAGTTCCTTTTTGTTTATTTTAGAGGGCAACACTTTCTATTGTAAAATATCTACTATTTTGAATTTATTTTGAAAAAGAAAACAGCATTAAATGGTTGATGCTAAAACAATTCAGTCTCTTTTAAGAACTGTACTTTAACATGTACCATCTGCATTCAGGAAACACGCTGTCCTTAACCAAGTACTGCCAAGTAAATCCTGAGCTAAGCCACAGGCTTAGGTAACTCATGCAGAAATTGAGGCAGAGTCTGTGTATGTGAGAAATCAAGGTCAAGGAGATAATTATAAGGTTCACACTTAGAAAAGGATAAGACACATAAAAACACAGGGAGAGAACTGAGAATAATCCTCCCCCTTGTACTACTGTGTGTATGCAAGTGCACACACACTACCTGAATTGCTACTGAAATGAAACTCAGATCCCTCTTTTGCTCTTTTTTAAATTAAAAACCAGGTAATTTTTTGATTACATATATGCAAATATGGTTGTAACCTTCCTGAATGTGTGCAAAATGTGTGTTTAGTTCTGAGGTGAAGAAAATATATGATATTCTGGCATTCATCCCAGAACAACAAAAGTCCATTTCCCAGAAACAACCATCTCAGTCATGAAAACTGAAATGTGTACTGCATGTACCTAAACACAGGAACTGTTTAGTTCCTCTAATGCTCAGATAATTCCAAGTTATCAGACCTAAATTTTCACATATTAGAGAAGCCTGTCTGCTCTGAAGCATTACATGCAGGGTACACCACATAATACACCCCAAATTCAGTCATGACAACAAGCCATTACTCTTGTTCATACTCCCAAAGTATTTTAAAGTAGGGCTGGACAAACAGAAAAAGCAGCTACAGTTTTAAGATCAAAGATATTTTCATCCAAGGAAAAAAAAAAAGTTTGAAAACCTTCAGTTCTTTGATGTCGATGCTCCCAGATCCATCGGTGTCAAACAAATCAAAAGCTTCTCGGATCTCCTGCTTTTGCTCTTCTGTAAGTTCAGGCTTCAAGCCACTTTTCTTCCGCTGGGCTGTAGCTAAGCCAGGTTTTCTATAGTTGGATGCCTTCAGAAAGTAAGGGAGACAGCAGATAAGAAATAGCCCATTCCAGAGAGAATTCAAAATACATTAAATTATAAATAACAAAAGTAAAACCGTAGCAGAAGTGAGAGACATTCCTTGCTGCAAGTGGTAGACACTGGGGTCTCTATGCTCATTTCTGTGGTTATTCTAAAAAGAATACAAGCAAAGACTTTGTTCCTGGAAATGTGCATTTGAGCTTCATGTTTTCTGTTTTAAACAGAAGAAGTTTTGAAGATTGAAGGAGTAAAGCCAGAAGAACAGGTGGGCAGACTGAAAATGAACACCCCACTGAGGAGACTTAGGACCCTCTGTACCTCCTGCGGTGGCCTGGATGTGTCAGGAGTGGTTTCACCTGGAAAATGTGAGTCCATCATCCTCACAGCTAAAAAAGGTGGTTGCACAGGGTCTTGACTGTGGCACACAAATTCAGCCACTCCTCCAAGCCAGCCCTGAGATGGGGATGTCCCAGATCACCTGCTCTGAGGGAGCAAAGTGTAAAGGGAGTTGTGCAGCTCCAGGCTCCCTGTCCCCTGAGTAGGAGGGAGCTGTGCTGTGGAGCCAGGTATAAACGTGTTCTGGGAGCAGTGAGATCAACACGAAATCTGTCCCTTAAGGAGCACTAATCTGCTTGTGCTGAGCTGGTACATCATTATCCAGGATAATTCTGAGACCTTTCCTGCCTCTAAGTGTGAACTGTACAGTACAGGGTCTGTGGATCCCTCCCATCTACGGAGCTGGAAAGATGTTTTCCTCAAGTCTAGTTTCGTTTTTAAATCACCAGCAGACAAATTTTAGTCCTTCAGTCTTGAATCTGCACAGACTGGTGGAAGGAAAGGCAGTCCCTCCCATCCCCAGCTTCAATTGGTTGGGCTTCATAAAAGTAAATAAACACCAAGCAAGGAATTTGTTACCTAGCTACTGCTAACCACTTTCTTATCTCAGCTGAATTGGTACCATTTTTCTGGCTGGGATCACTCTCTTAAATTCTCAGTGTGTAACACGGAAGATCCCATTTTCTTGTAGTTAACCGTGAAATTTCATTTTTTTTTTTACCACGATTTGTCCCTCCCAGGTTGGATTACAAAGCAGTTCGTCTGGCCTTTCCCTGCTATCGACACGAGCATCAGATTTTTACCCTTTATATGCCGCTCTGGCAAAAACCCACGAGAGATCTTTTTCCTGACTACAGAGCCTTATCGTTCCCTTTATTCCAAGTCTGAGCTGTACAAATCCCTTCCAGGTTCCCGCTCCTGGCCTGGCCGGTGCCATCCCAACCTGGCACCGCGACAGCACGAAGCGGAGGAGCTCAGCGAGCCGTGCCGAGACGAACCAGGCGTGTTCCCCCCGGCTTGCTGAGCGCAGGTGCCGCATTTTGCGAATCCCGGTGTTTTTTCGGGAGCGTTTACCATGGTGACAGAGCTGGGGGGGGGGGGGGCGGAGGTAACCAGGCGGCAGCGGCGGCCTGGGTGGGAGTGGAACCCTGAGAGGTGTTTGCAGGTTGGCGGGGAGGCGGAGGGGCCCGGGGGGAGTCGGCGGTGGGAAGAGGAGCCCGCGGGGGAAGGAAGGGAAGGAAAGGAAGGACGCGCTCACCATCCAGGCGGGAACCATCCGGGACGGGACCGGGCGGGACGCACCGCAACGGACACGCGCCGGCCGATCGGCCAATGGGCGAACCGGACGCGCCGCGGGACCCGCCCCCCCGCCCAGCACGGACCAATGGCGCCGCGTCGTGCCCGTGATTGACAGCTGAGAGCGCCGCGGAGCCCGCCCGCGGAGCAGTGGCCGCCGTGTCCAGGCAACTCGCGCGTCCAGGGAAGCGCCGGGAAGCGCGCACACACCGGTGAGACACCCGCGCCCCCACCCGCCGCCGAGCCACCGGGCCGGCCCTCCGGACCGCAGGAAGCGACCGGGCCGCCGCCACGGCAGTTCCGGGGCGCCCGCTGCGTCCGCTCCAAGCTGCTTCCCCCCCTCCGGCGATCCGGGAAGCGCTTCCTCTCCCTGTGAAGATTAGGAGATAGTGTTCAGATGGACTTTCGCTGAGTGGGATGGAAACATGAGCTTTTTGGATTTTGGACTAGCTGCGCCAAGGGGCCTTTAGGGAGATGGAATAAATGATATGATGAATAAATTCCAGTACCTGAAGGGGACTTACGGGAAGGATGGGGCAAGACTGCTTACAAGACAGGACAAGGGAGAATGGGTTCAAACTGAAAGAGAGTAGGCTTAGAATAGTTTAGATATTGGGAAAAAATTAGATATTAGGGAAAAATTCTTTACTTCGAGGGTGGTGAGGCCCTGGCACAGGTTGTCCGTAGAAGCTGTGGATGGCACATCCCTGGAAGTGTCCAAGGCCAGGTTGGATGGAGTGCTGAGCAACCTGGTCAAGTGGAAGGTGTCCCTGCCCGTGGCGGGGGGGTTTGGAAGGGGATGATCTTCAAGGTTCCTTCCAACCCAAACCATTCTGTGATTTGAAGCTGAGCATAAAAGGTATAGGGCTCAGGGTTCTCAATTCTTGGTGTGTATGCTTTATAATTCAAAAAGGAAGTTTTAGTTTAATCCAGGACTGTGATATGGAAGAGATTTTGAGGAAAAGAAGATTTATTTTTGGTGTGTTTAAAATGAGTAGTAGATCAAAAATTTTAAAACCTTGGCAGTTTATGAGGTATTTAGAAGTGGCATTGCTTTTCATGCTTGCATAAAGTATTGATGTGTGCTAAATAGACTAGATAGAATTGGAAACAGATAAGTTTGGTTTTCCAGATTTTGAAGATTAAACCTTCAAAGGGTACAACTATTGGTACCAAGAAGAATCTGTACAGAGCACTTGTGATTTGCACGTAATTTGCTCATTCTGCTCTAATGAACTTTTGCCCTAAGTAAGGCAAATAACTGAAATTCCAGATAGCAGATCAGGAGGGACATGGTAGTTCTATACAGTCTGCAATGCTTCAAGTTGAAGAAACTATGGGAAGAAAGCCAGAAACGATTCAATGGCATTTTAGCAACACACCATTTCAGCAGTTGTATGCATTGACATCTCATAATAAGTGCACAGGACAAAGAATTGTTTTATACAGAGCAGAGCTGTGTTCAGGGTTAGACTGCTAAACTACTTTTTTGGGAATCTGTGCTCTGGCTTGCTGTGAGGTTGGGTCAGTAAGTTTGTGTTCTGTCCACAGATGCTGCCCAGTGCCCATGGCTTTCAGGGATGTGAATGCAAGGAGACATATTGGACTCCAGCAACTCTCATCCTTGGCATCGACTGGAAGAGCATTTCTGGGGCCAATGAAATCTCATAAATTCATTGTGGATGAAACCACCAACCAAAGCACATTGATTTGTTCTTCTGTTAGACTGATTGAAAGTTTGGATTTGACTAGTGCTGCTGGACAGCTTCTTAATGAAACCATTCAGGCACAGAACAAGGAGTTTAAGACTGGGATGAGTACCCTGTTGTTCCTCGTTGGTGCGTGGAGCAGTGCCGTGATGGAGTGCCTCCAGCAGAATGTTCCTGTTTCAGCAATAGTGTCTGTGATGTCTGAGGGGTTGAACTCTTGCTGTGAGAGAGTCCAGTGTCTCCAAATATCAATACATGATGTAAAGAAAGAGCTGTGTTCTAGCAGAGTTAGGCCCAACGCTTTTGAATGCAAAGCTTGCCAAGTTGGATGTGACAGTCTTCTAAATCCTCAGGATTTGCTGTATTTTCAGAAGTGTATTTCTGAACCAGAAGTAATTTCAATAAGTTGTTGTTCCCATCAAGGAGATGATTGTCATTTTAACAAGGGCCTGGTTTCACCCTTGGTTGGCTTTGGTTCAGCAGCTTCTCTTGTCAAACCAGCGGGTGACAGAAGTTCATCTGTGATTCCTGGAAGTGGTGTTATTGCATCCAGCTGTATCAAACGGAAGTTAACCCACAGCAGACACTTCAGCACTTTAGGAAAAAGCCATTTTTCAGGTCAACAAGGTAATTTTCAGGAATACCTTTTGAAACCATCAGCAGATCCATGTGAATGCTCTGATTTAGGACACCTGGCAATGGCTCTGAGTCATGGAAATCAGGCTGGTGTGAAACTGCTCCAGAGCATTGTTGAGTATCAGCAAGAGAGAGCAGAGTGCAGGGGCTCTTCCCAGCTTAATATCACAGAGATTGTGACGTGCTCTTTGCTGGGCCTGCCTGAAAGCTATTCCTGTGTCTCCCAGGGCTTTGTCACATTAGTGTCACCAGAACAAGCCAAAGTCATCAAACACTTTAAAGACAAATCCCTCCGGATCCTGCTGGTGGATGGTGACCTAACGGAGCAGTATCGTCACTTAGGTTTTAACAGACCACATAACGTGAGGACCATATTGGAGCATCCTAACCTAGAGGGAGGCAGAGCAGGAGACACATGGCTAAGCAGAATGTTAGATGTTCTTGTGAGCTTTGAAGTAAACCTAGTTTTGGTCAAAGGAAGTGTGTGCAAAAACTTACTGGACAGATGCACCGCAAGCAGGATACTGGTAATCGGTCCTGTGCCTCGGGATGTGTTGTGTGCCTTTGGGGAGGTCAGTGGTGCCCAGCCAGTGACATACCTGAGCCAGCTGAACCCTTCTTGTGCTGGGAATGGGGCCCAGGCGGAGCTGTGGGAGGCCAGTGATGGGCGTGCGATGGATCTGGGTGAGCTTGTGCCAGTCCGGATCAATGTGCGAGGCATCCCCCTGCTCACGGCCGTGCTCACCACTGCTGTGGCTTCCAAGGTGCAGCTCCTTGAGGACCAGTTCTGGACTTCAGTGTATCGACTCCACCATGCTTTAAAAGATGGGAAGGTTTTTCCTGGGGGTGGTGCAGTGGAGCTCTTGTGCCTCAGCCACATCCAGGTGCTCACAGAGCAGCCTGTGCGACCAGCAAAGGCTGGGGAAGAGTTTCCCAGTCCTTGGCTGGCAGCACCTGTGGCAGAGTATAAATCCCTTGTGCTCCAAGCACTAGCAAGTGGCTGGAAGAGGTACCTTTCTGTGGTCATGTGTAACATGGCAAAGGCTCCGTCGGAGTTGGAAGCGTGTGCATTAGTGGATCATCACCTCAAGAAAGCAGTGGATTGTGGCTCTCCCTCAGCATATGTATTGGAATTGTTTAGAAGAGGTGATGTGCTTGGGGGTGGCTCTGGTCCCTTTGCTGACCACAGCGAGGGTTTAAAGGTTTATGATAACGTTGCAGCCAAGACAGAGGCATGGAGGAGAGCCCTGGACTTGGTGCTGCTGGTGCTTCAGACTGATGCCGAAATAATCACAGGCCCAAAAAGGAATGAGCTGTTGAACTCGCCTGTGTCAAGTGAATTTATGTTCTTATAGGACTTTGCAGTCCCTGAGTCAGCGGGAGAAGTCCAGATTCAACTTACATGTCCTCGTAATTTATAAAGCAAACACTGAGATGTGATTATGACTTTAGAGCATAACAGCAGAAATCAGAGTGAGAGACAGTCACAAGCTAATTTCTTATTTCTAGAAATGGGAATTAAATAACAAAAATCAGTTATGAGCTTACCTCTAATCCCAGCCTACTAATATTGTCTGTATAGATGTCTCCTAGTGTCTTCTAAAGAAAGGTAGGGACTTCTTACATGACATTGTTGTGCTTGTGTTAAATTAAAGAATATATATAATGTAATTAATTATGAATTAATACCTTGTTCTTAATTTCTGTACATTGTAAGCATAAGAGTTAAACTTGAGTGTTATGTTTTACACTAAGAGTTCATATTAATAGATTCTATTTTTGTATATTTATATGGTCCATGCATCTCTTATTTTCCAATATATACCCTTTGGAATTTCTTTGGATTTGACAAATTCATGCTGAATCCTTCCTTTTGGTATTACAGACTGGGTGTATCTCCACAAAATTTTCAATTTTACATCACAAACTGGATTTTTGGGTTCTTTCCTTGGAGTCTTTCAGTTGTCTTTGTAGAGAGGAAAATGGTCTATGTTTTAGGTGCTGGCTAAAAACCGTAAACAGGTCTATCATGATTGAGGCAAGGCATTTTTACTGTGTTACAGCACTTATAATTTGGAAGCAGAGCCCTGAAGAACTGGCACTTCATTGCAAGAAAGAGGTGTGTAACTATGGAGATTTTTTTTTTCTGAACTTGGCATTCTGAATCAAGCTTAAAGTGAAATGTCTCAGTTCTGGTGAAAACAGAACAGAAAACAAATGGAAATGGTGATGTTAAAGTGTATTCTTGCTTTCAGGAACTTTCTTATTAAACTGCTGATGGCTGGCATACAGATGATGAAATTCACCCTCAAATAAGGTTTAAATATATATAGAGATGAGTATGTATGTTGAAGTAGTGTTATATCTTTGACCTGAAACAGCAAATCTTTTGGTTTTCTATCAAACTCCAGAATTCAGTGGATTTTGGGAAAATCTCATCAGTACTGTAGGGGTTTATAATTTTAATTTGGAACAGTATTTCCTAGCAGCATAGGGGTCTAGTTATATGGAAGTTTTGATCAGCCTGCAATTACATTTTCATTATTAATCAGTTGGCACATTGATGTTTAACTGCTTGATGTACTAAGACACGAGAGAGAAAGAGTCTGGTAGATCATAAGAGGCAAAAGGAGCTAGTGGCTGTTAAGTGAGAATGAAGTGGAAACACAGCATATAAATAAATATGAGGACACTGTGCTCTGCAAGGGTTTGCAGCTCATGTTTGGCTTTATACTGGGTTTTTTTTGAACCTCCCGTACTGAGAATTGCATAACCCCAGTTCCCAAGAAAAGATCCACTTGCACTTTATTTGAATAATAGAGTTAAGTGTGTTGTGGAAAAACTGCAGACATGAATTGTATTGAGGTGGTCCAAACATCTATTTATGGGGCTCTTAGACACTGAGAGCTGACGCACCAAGTGTTGAGAAAGTCCAACATGATGTAATTTTTCCAATCAGGCTTGTAAAAAGCACATAATGATATATTTAAATGCTGTGATGCTGAAACCAGGACAAGGGGTTTTCTAAAAAGCTGTCAGACATGATATTTTGATTAATTAACACTTGCTTATCTACAGGCCCACGAAATGGAAAATTTTATAAACTGGCTAGATATCGTAGCCTGGGTTACTTAAAATTATTTCTCCTCAAGGCATCCTCTTCTGCAATTTGGAGTACAATATACTAGTACAATATAGTTCCCCGGCCTCAAATCTCTTAAACCTCTTTGCAACATGGACCGGAGATGCTGTGCGTGTCTGCCGTGGCACTCGGCGCCGGGAATGATTTCAACATCTGCCACGGGCGATTTCGGCTTCTGCCGGGCAGAGGCTCCTCCTCTGTGCACAAAGGCTGTTTGTGTAGAGCGTGATGTGATGGCAGGGCTAAACTTTTACATGTGATGTGCTTGGGAAATTGGGAAATGGCAGAGATTTCAGGGAAAGGATCGTCCCAAGGCATTGGCAGCATCTCACCCCCCGCTGAAACCAAGTCCTAGTCAGGTGCCTTGTTTCTCCCTTGCATCCCAGTGTCATCATTCCCAGCTCGCTCCTCCTGTTTATGGCTGATGACATTTTATTTAATGTTTCTCTTTATAAAACCTTTATAAGGCCTTCTGTTTTAGGTCTCTGCTCCTTGAGGATTTCCTGAAATGTGGTGGAGGGCTTAATCATAGCAATAAGACTCTTGTCCCAAGCTGGGCCAGCCTAGGGGGCACAGCCTGCCTTCATATCCTGGCTTTATAAGGGCTGGTAGCCTGGTGATCAGTGGTTGTCAAGAGACACCTGATAGTTTGCCTACTTCAAGTGTACTGAAAATTGTGAGCTAGGAAATGTAAGAGACAGTGGTCCCCAGGTAGACAAAGGAATGACTGGGGGAGACTGGGGGCTGGGAAGGTTAAGGTAGTTATGGAGCAGGGAGGGCTGGAGGGGAAAACTTGAGCTCACAAGAGAGTTGGGAGAGTTAAGACAGTTTATTTATACTGACCTCCTGCTGATATCCCAGGCCAGAGCTGGTGGAGAGGCTGGGAGAACATTTTCCTTTTTCTTAAGTGGGAAGAGGGGTGGAGAGGGGAATCTAATCTAGGAGAAAAGTTACGGAGTGACAAGAGATTTTCAGCTCTGCTCCGAAGGACGACTGGCAGACCTGAGTCATCCCATCAGTTACATCATCAGCAAAAGATCATTCTTACAGCACCAAGACCTTCTTCCATGAAAAGCAGGTTGGCTTCCCATAAGTGACTCAGGCAGTACATCTAGAGGAGTTGAAACAACTCTAGCAGGCATCAAGTGAATTAAATGTATTTTTATGTGGTTTTTTTTTTAATCTTTTTTGTGTTTAAACTCTAGAATGCCCTGCTACATGGCAGTGCCATACTCAAATATCACTGAGCTGCTCCTTCAAGGAAGGGCTCGCTGTTTCTGCAGCCTGGACTGCTGTGCACTACAGGCATTTCTGGGAGTAACAGAGACTCACTAGAAGCCTTACAATTTGTATAAGGCAAACTGACAGGGAGTCTTAAATTGTTGTTTTCCTACAGCTGCTGTAAAACAAGGATCTATTACTGACCAGCTGTAAGCGTGGTTTGTTTTTTTAACCAGAACCACAGGCTTCATGGGGTATTTTTTACTTTTGGAAGGACCAGGTTGTGACTGTGTTCAGAAGTGTGGCACGGTGATACGTTTGCTTTGTCCCTTGTGCGACTTCTTTGTGTTAATTCTTTCCCTGGGGAGTTAAGCTGAACTTTTAGCTTTTGGTAGCTTCCAGAAAGGCTTTTTCCAACCTTAAGGATTCCACGATTCTGATTCTGTGAATGTGACCATCCATGCTGCTGTTTCTACAGCTCTTTTTTCACAGCCACTTGTAGAAGTGTCACTTACTCATAGCACTTTAAGACAGAGGGAATATATTCCAGTTTTATTCCTCTCTCTCCATAGATCAGCAATCAAAAGGATTGCTGATCTATGGAGACAGCAATCAGACTTTTGAGACAATTCCACACCAGCACAGTTAGAGCATGGTTTGTATGACCTAATTTGGAAAAGTCCAAAAATTGGACTAAATTCTGCCACTTTCCACCAGCATTGCTGCATTAATTAACCATTTATTGCAAAGCTGCAGGACCAAGATCTGTTTCTTTCAAGGTGATATGTTAACCAGGCACAAGTAGATCTGCAGTCTTAAAGGGCTTTTTCTTTTTAGATAATGTTACTCCAAGAACTAATGTCCACAGGAATGATTTCAGCACAGTTGAAGGGAGAGAACAGCTCAGGTACGTGCACAAACTAGAGACTAGGTTTGATACTGAATGGTGGAAGGAAGAAAAGAACACATTTCTCTATTTTGACTTCCTACCTGTTGATTCTGCTGGTAATGTCCATTTCTTTAGGTATTTGAAAAACACCCCTAGTGGTGGCTTGAGCTACATTTCAGTTTACTGTGAGTGCTGGGATTCAGTTCGTTGCATTATGTTTCTGAAAACTTTGTAGGGACAAGGATGGTTTGGGACAGAAATGCTTCCCTGAGTGAAGTAATAATTCCCCAACTTCTCCTTCCACGTCAAGCCCCCGATGATCCTTGGGGAGTGGCTTTTTGTCACATGTAATCCAAGCCTGGGCTCCCCAGCACCATCCCCAGCAGCCATGTGTTCCCATGGTGAGCCATGTTTGGGAGGAATCCTTGAGTGCTTTTCAGAGGGGTGGAAAGAAGGGCTGGGCCAGGATCCTGCACAGATGGTGAAAGAGCTCCTGGGAAGGGGGGGGGGACACCGAGGCCTGTATTTTGTTTCCCTGCCTAGCAGAGATTCAAAACAAAGAACTGTTTAGATGAAAAGGAATTCTTTCCTTGGGGACCAAGGGCTACTCCAAACAATAGGATTATTTTTTCATTAATGCAAGAGTAGTAAAGATAGCATGCAGTTTTTATTTAGAAGTAATGGGAAGACCAGTCCCTGACTGTCTTTTATTCCAGCTCAAGTCAGTAGGATGGGGGTTAGTGTTGTTCACAACTTTTGTCTGCTGTGCTGTGAGACCAAATATTTAACCAGCATTGCAGATTTGGAGAGGTGGCTAAAAATAACACGATTGGTGAACTTATTTGTTCCCAAGGTGTGATCTGAGTCACTGCTTTCACTGACTAAACTTAAAACAAAAACAAACAACAGAAACCCCCTGTTTGTTCATACTGGAGAACCAGAAGAACTCCAGAGGAATACCTGTCTATTATTAGTAAATCCTAATTTTTTTTTAAGAACAGCAATCCCTCCAGTAAACTGAAAGGAATTTTGCCTTGTTTTGGGTATTAATTCCTGTATTCCACTTGCTGCTCTCTGCATTTGCAGTTCTGTCTGTGGGCTCCAGCTCAAAGATCTGCCTATACCATGCACATACTGTTTTAGGGGAAGTGAACACAATTCCATGTGCAAAATTCCATATCAGTATAATGTCTTTGATTCCCTACAGTGAGGAAAATTAGACTAGTACCTCTGCAGCAATACTAATATATTGATTTGATCAGTTTAATTAACTGGCTTAGTCCTCCTATGTGACATTATTCCAGTTCCCTGAGTATGCCTTGCTCAAGGTAAAGGGACAGTTAGTGTTCAGAACTTCACTTCTCACTCTCTTCATCTCTCAGTTTATGTAAACACTGTTTGAATAACCATCCCAGTTGTGTCATCCAAATCCTGGTTCAGGGGTACTTGCTTTCTGGAGCTGTTTAGCTGAGTGCCGCCAGACGCCAGGAAACTCTGATATAATTGGCAATAAGAGAGCTTTACTGGAAAGGAAGCCTAAATGTATCTTTGTTTATCTGAAGTACCGGGCAGTTAACTTGAAAAATGGTTTTGTGTGTGACCCTGGCTATGCAGTTATTCTTTTTGACATCCCAAATACAAGAGCAGTGCTGTAGATAGGCTCTACAGAATTGCCAGATGTCCGGTCAGTAATTGCTATACAGGGGGTGGGTTACTGTGGGTAGTATGGGAATGACTCTCAAATCTCAGCTCCAGTGGTGGATGCTCAGGACTGTTTTCCAACAGAACTTGAGGAAGACCTCCAGCCTCCCAGATTCCACTCACAACCATTCATAACACCAGTGAAACTGTGGAAGAAGAGAGGCTTTTCAAGGCCAGAAGAAGCTGGAGGAAATCCAGTCTCTCGTTTGTTTAAGTCTCATTATTAAACACACTTATTAAACTGCTGAAGAAAGATCTTCCAAAAATACAGGAGCTAATTTAAAAGTATGTGACTTGTCTGTGCCAAGGGGTGCTGTTTGAATTAGCTGTGTTTGCTCACCTGTAAAACAGGACTGCAGACTGCCCTACAACATGACACTTGGCATTTACCGCTCGACCATGATGAGAGGAGCCATTGTACAAATAGGATGTTCCTTTCCCTGCCCTCCCTCAAACACTCGTGTCCATCTCAGATAACAAGCTGAAATAGGGTTTATTATGAGTTGGATTTTCTTTTAAAAGGCCAGTCAAGCTGTTTTTGTTCTGGTTTATGTGTTGCTATGAGCCATTACCACACATTCAGTTCTTCAGTGAGAATTCGCAGATGCTTTTACTGCTGCGCATGTGTGGCGAGATGTTATTTTGCTGATATGTTGTTCTCAGGAGACCGAAGGGGAAGGGGAAATCATACTTTGGTTATGAATTAATACAGGAACCAATCCCTTTTTTCATTAAAAACATCAGTGGAGTTTCTGTGGCTTTGGGGAGTTGGTCCCTAAGAAACAGATTATTGCAAAACCATGATCATCCTTCCTCCCTCTTCTGAATCCTGCTAAAGGGTGAATTTCTGATCATTTCTTAGTGGCAAGAAATGTAAAATTGAGGACTGCTACCACTCTTTCTCAGATGAACCTCTAATAAGCTCAAATAGCAACAACAATGGGTTAATGATAAGATGGAAAACACTTCCTTCAGAGATGCAGTAGGTTGAGCCGTGCTTTACACTGAAGAATTTGATAAGGATTAAGACCCCATCATCTCTAGGTTAAAGGATGTCTCCTGCAGGAAATGGCACTTAGGGAGAATGATCAGCTTTGGAAACAGTCATATCCATTCTGTTTCTAATTTTTAAAACTGCAAACTCTTTCGAGAAGAAACTCTTCACTCTGTTCATACAGTATGTGACAAAGTGAGGCCTTGGATAACAATCAGGGGTCAGAATTATAGCAGTGAATGAGTGAATGTTTGATGTCACTTAAGATTTGGCTTCTTCACCTTGAAAGACGTTTCTTTGATTTGCAAACCTGACAAAGCTGTTGGAATTTGTCAAAAATCCTTCTCCATTGCTTGGTACAGAATTCCCACAAGTCTGGACTCCATAAGGATAATATCTAGAACAGGGTAATTCTTGGAGAGTTATAGTAAACTTTGACAGTGAACACAGTAGTTCTTTTTTGGAGTACAGGGTGAAGATTAAACCACAGTAGTTATAATGTGCCAGGCAGAGCTATGAGTAGTCATAGAACATACAGTGCAAACTCAGTAGAGCAGAACACTTCCTCCACATAGGAGCTGGCAGGATGGAATGAATGTCATCCTTTTAAATACCTTGGAAATGAAACAAGACCTCAGTATATGTGTGTGGGGTTTGAGTTTCACTAATTCTTTTTAACATCTCTCTGAAAGAATTCCCCATAATCTGTAATCGTTTACTTTACATGTGATCTCTTTATTTGTGGCTTTAATATTAATCTCCAGTGTTGGATCTCTGTCTATTTGCCTTGGTCTGACAAAGGCATTAGAAGTTGCCCCTTGTCATGTTTCCTGTATCACTGATGTGATGCAGAGCTGGCTCAGGCATATTTGACAGCAGTGGTTTTAATATTGCAAGCAAAAAGATGAACAGACTTTGCTGCTACAGGTTTGAGGAAAATCCTTACTTCTGTTTGGTTTTGTTGGGGTTGTTTTGGTTGTGGGGGTTTTTTTGTTGGTTTTTTTTTTTTTTTGAAGTGGAAACTTAAATTGCTTTTTTCGAATTGTGCTTTCATCTATGTCTGGCTCTTCCTCTGCTCTGTTTGCTCTTGAGTCCCCAAAATTAGCAAGAGTAATGTTCTAGTTTGCAGTGCAGTAGGAAAGAATAACTTGACTTTCTAAAATGTAATAAACAGTGCAAGACCTGGAACAAGTACAAAACCTTCAGACAAGGTGAAAGCCCCCAGAAGAATACCTCTATTCAAAATGTCTGTGGATGTCTGCAAATACTGCCAGGAGCTTAAGTCTTGTCCTTTTCCTTTCCAAACATGTGTATTAGGTTTTTCTTTAAAAATACATACTGTATCCTTGAACTCTTCCACGCTCCTAGTCAAAGACGGTAGTATTTCCTTTAGACTAGTTGATTCATAAATAAAATAAAATCTGTGAGACATTATTTTGGTCTTGCTTATTTCCCTTTTGTGATATTGGATGGAAAATGGTCTTTTTGAAATATCCAAGCTTTAAAACCAGCATTAAAACCAGCTATTGAGGGTTACCTGGCTCAACATCTCGGGGATTCCACTGGGTCTAAATCTTTTTCTAACTGAACTGATCCAGCCTCGTTTAAAATGTCCCCTTATCCTCTGGGACATGTATGTGCTGTACAGCACATCTCCTGGTAGGGTCAGTGTCACACTGAGTTTCTCCCATGGGTGGGTTGTGGTCCCCAGGATGGTTGTCAGCCCGCTGGGATGGCTCCGTCCCCCAGAGCAGCCTTGCAGGATCTGGCCCAGTAAGGGACCTCACTCTGCAAAATATTCTGTACTGTGCCATTGATAATCAGCAGATAAATGAACTGTCAGGCTCCATGTCTGTCTCTGACCCGTGGCACCCACAGTACCATGGGGCTGCCCTCCCCCGTGCAAGCACCGGTTGTAAATTCATTTTTTAAGCCCAGGTGCATTGCTCTGCTGGTGCCTATCTGTGAAGACAGAAGCAAGGTAAGTCTGGTGAGGTAACTTTGCCTTCAGCCTCTCTCTCTTCTTGCACTGCACTTTATTCCTCCATTGTGTTTTGTTTTTAAATGGAACTAATTCTAATCTTCCCTCCTCTTGTTTTTTTGCAACAAAATATCTGCTTTACAGAGAGGGCCGGAAGGGTTTATTTTGTGTAGGAAGCTCAGCTTAGAGTAATATGCATAACAGATGACAGTAATTTCATCCTTAAACCTGAGCTCTGTCATTACTTTGGGGTCAAATATGATGGAGTGAGAGACTGTCTGTTGTTTGGTGTGTCATTTGTTCCACCTGGGTGCCTCCCATCTGTTTTACTGTCCCAAGCAGAGGCTAATTTTGTAGCTGTACTGTTGCCAGCAGCCTAAGAAAGATTCTTTGTGGCATTTATTTACTCCTTTCTATTTGCCTTAAAATCACTGCTGATCACAGCCTGAGTTTCTCTTTGTGGTCTGTTGAGAACAATAGCAAAAATTCCAGTGAAATTCAGCTTGCTGGGAAGGAGTCATAAGTGGTCCAGGATTTATTCTCGATTTGCTTTACTGTGTCACCATCTTTTATTAGCTGATAATTTCCTGTTCATTGATGACAGGACCATCAAACAGCATCTCCTTTGCAGCAGAGGTTGTCTCTACACAAGTAGCTTTTTGTATTAAAAGTCTAGGCGAGAGAGAATTCTTCCTAGGCCTGCAAAATGTGTGTAGAAGGAAGGGATTAATATTGAGATGATGGCCTTGTCATCTGATTTGGCCTCTTAAATCCTTTTGTATGTGCCAGGTGCAGAAATTCTTCCAGCTTATTTTCTTCCAATCCCCTCTGTATTCTGCTTCTAACAAAGTCCTGTGAGAACGAGTGCAACAGATGAGAAAATTAACTCAGATTTGAATCACATTTGACATTGGCAGGAAAGTGAGGGACTTAAAGCCAAACTCCACAACATCCTCAAATACAAAATATTTGGGATCAAGAGCCCAGTGTTTGCTTCTGAGAAGAACTAGGGCTACTTGTGATATTCTGCAATCAATCAGGATGTGCCAGTCCTGTAAAAGAAATGTCACTGAAAATGAAAACATCATTCTGAAGGCATTAATTGCATATTCCTGACGCTTCAAACCATAATTAGGGATCGATATTATTATGGATGCTGCAGACTTTGCAGTAATCCGAAGCAATTTAGTTCCACAAGAAATTTTGGAGACAAGTAACCACTTGAAGCCTAAAACTGTTCCACTGTCATTGTTGCTTTTGGTTTTCATTTTTAAATCTTGCAATTAGCGTTTTTTAAAAAATAATAAATAAAGCAAAAGGCAAATACAGACCATCTGTGAAACACACAGGAATTGTTAAAAGCTGCATCCACGAGGATCTCTGGGAACAGAGCCATAACACAACTAAGCATTCAGCCGGCATGATATAATTACAAATTAAACATCTCTAAAACAAATTCAGGATGAAAATAAAAATCCATCAGACCTCTGCTTGTTTCTTTGTTCTAGAAACTGGTATATTCAGTTCACATTAATTTAAATAAAGGCTCATTGACAATGATATGGTGAGACATAATCTTTTTACACTTAGAACACAGTCTCTAATACTTTCTCATCTCTTACTTTTATCTAAAAGAGCATTTTGCTTTTAATGATAGACAGAACCCTTAAGCCAGACTGGATCTGATGGCTCTTGGGACATGCTTGAGGTAAAAACGCTTTCAGCACAGTCATTAAGTATTTGTAAGAAAAACTTATTTACTGCTGTATTTCCAAGAGGAGAAAGAGTAACAAATGGAAACTTTAGTTACTTAAAAAGCCAGAGAAAGAACCCTGTAAATAAATGAAATGGACAATGACACAATGTTTAAGGTTATTGCTGAACAATTTTTTCATGTAAACCAGATTATTTTTTTCTACCCATGCCCTTTCACAGAAAAATGTTACCCTCAGTTTTAGTGGTTAGATCCATATGTGAAATTGATATTTCTCCATCAAAACCAGAAGTATTCCTAAGAATTGAAGATGACTGTGATACAACAAAAGTCTTCAGAAGAAAATTTCTTCATGAAGATCAGATTAATCATGAGACCGAATAAGCAAATTAGTTCCTCGTGGAGGTTCAAAGTAGCCACAGGAAAATGGTTTGACCAGTTAGGTACAAAACAGTGCACCAAACATAACACAATTTTTGGAACCTTCATGATTTAAAACAAAAGAAAAATCCTCTCCCTTATATATATAATTTTAAATAAATAATCAGTTACTAAGACATTTTGAATAGAGAAAATTGAATTTTGTGCTTTGAGGATGAGCATAAAACAGTGGCTTTTAAGGGAAGGCTCATCAGGTGAGTTTTCTATGGACAGTCAAAGCCAATAAAGATGTCTATGGTAAATGCAACAAGTGTAAGAATTCAAGCTTTTGTGCTTGCTGAGCCCATGTTTTGTTTTTCCCTTATGACATCGTTACAGAAATAGGTCTAATTCACAATGTCATTGTGAATTGCTGTACTTGGTTTGGGAACTTTAACTCTGAATTGTTTTTCAGATTTTTTCAATACCTGTCAAGGGACATGATTTAATTTCAGAATTCTGTCTGATGTGCATTGTAAGCTTTACTTTGGTTATAACAACTCTCGTTTCTCATTGTAAGCCAGTTAACTGAAATTTCGTTTGTTATTAACAGAAAATCTGCTTTCTTCCTCTTTTAGAAAATAACAGCTTATTACTGCTCACTCTCCAAGAAAGAACAGGAAATTAGAGCTCTGAAATGGAAGTGATTTAAAAATAATAGTAGAAATGTAATGTAGCGTAGCAACAAAGGTCATATTTCATGATTTTCCCCACTGTGTAACTCCGAAGCAGTGCACAGGTGAGATTCTTGGTCCTGTTTCAAGGTGGTGGAAGGATACCACCGGTGTATTTCTTCACTAGAAAGGCTGGCTGGGGATATAATTGCTGTTATTGATATCCAGTCTGTTCACTTCCATACTTTCCTCGCACTTCTCACCTCTTCCTTTGTGTCCTAGGTGTGTTAAATCAGCAAGTCTTAGCTCTGCTGTCAGCCGGGCTGTATTTTCTGGCTCTCTACCCTCTGAAAAACTATCCTCTGGAATAAGAGTTCTGTGAGCCTCAGGGGATAACATGAACAGCCGCAGCCCGGAGCTGTTGTGCTTAGTCAACTTAAAATGAGAGCTGCTGTAAATAACAATTAGAACTTGTTAACACCAATTCCATTGGTGGCTGTTAGGAAATAAATACCTGCTTGTTCCCTGGTTATTTAATTGAAGTAACATTCAGACTATGGAGCAGCCAACAACAGCAGTGACTGGAGAGAGGCTATGAATCCGACTGACTTCCCCCAATTCCAATTCTTCAGAGACTGTTAACAAAATTATTGAGATTTTTTCACTCTCCGGTGAATAAGAAATGCTGAGTAAAAGGATATTACATAAATTGGCTGACATTTACAGTGGACTAGCTAATTCCTGTGGCCTCGTGTGTGTGGTGGCTGTGTGTGTGTGTGTGTGTGTGTGCACATGTGCCTGGTGTTGTCAGTGAGCTCCCGACCCACTCCCCTTTGCTCCCAGCTGGTGGGAGACTGGATTTTGGGGGTTACGTAAGAGACAGTCTAGGAAAACATGCCGAGCTGTTTGGAATTTACCCTCGGCACTAACCTCCTTCCTCCATTGTGTCATGCACTCGAAAAAAAGTTATTTTTTGTTTTGTGGAGTGACGGGGTTGTGTCTCATCTGAAAAAATGATGTCTGTCTGTCCTGGGGAGGGAATTGGGTGTACCAGGAGACTTTTGCTTGCTTCTGCTTTCCATGGGCTGTGCCTGCAGTCCCAGGAGTAAAAAAATCTCTTCCTTTTCTAACAACTGGGAATTGAAGATTAACAAGGGCAATAGTGGAGAAAAGAGAGAGAAAAATGAGCTGTTAGGGCTGTATCTTTACACTGACCTATAGAGTGGGTCTAGTGCCAAGCAAATGGGCAGCTGCATCCTAGGAAAGGGCTGGCAATAGGTACTGTGTCTACAGGTAGTTATTCTTTCTCCTTTCTGACAAATTATTTCCTTTAAAAAGCGATGTTGTGAGATTATACTTTATGGCCAGTGAAGATGGGGTCATTTCTAGTGTGAACAGATCGATGTGAAAGTCATAAAACATGTTCCTGAGAAAGAAAGCCCATCTCATGCATTTCAACAGGAACATCACTTGTTTGCTGTGTGGAACCCTTCTCTGAGCTGGGCTGATTCTGAATGCTGCTGCAGATTTCTACACATTTGTAAGGATTTTTATCCAGCAAGTTTTGGTTGGCCTGTCTTAAAACACCGGAAGCACGCTCTAGTAAATTTTTCTTACACTAGTTTGGAAAAGTGCAGTGTTATTTTATTACATGTGATTTTTCTCTTGTGGCCTAGAACCTTAATCCCGATTCCGCTCAAGTTTCATAGCAAAGATCTTAGTGATATTTGGTTTTTCTTTCAAAAGTGCTTGGAATCAGACCTCTGTGCCCTGCCTCTGCTTTGTAATGTCTTGACGATACTGGTTTTAAAAGTGGGGAATTTCTTGAACATTCTGCTCTCAATCTTTTGCAGGTTGAAGTAAGTGACAGTTCAGCTAAAAACAACAGAGCAGCTAAATTACTCCTAGTACCACTGCCTTTTGTATGCTAAAATCAGTACATCAAATTCAGACACACGGTAAGCAAATGCAACTCCTTCCTTTACGCTCCTTTGTACCACATCTGAATTCTGGCCAGTTCCAGCTGGTCTCTGAAGATAATTGCATACAGTTTGTTCCAGTTTTTTCATCCCATTCCTTATAGCGTGGTTTGCCTTTCTTGCATGTAACCATCCTGGAAAAAAGACTCATGTCCGAGAGGTAGTGGAATTGTGTTTTCTATTATCCCCATGTGGTAGTGATCCAAGCGTTTCTTCAAAGACAGTACACAAAGCTGACATAAAGAAACTGAAATAAAAATAGTGAGAGACTATTCAGTGCTGATCTATTTTGTATGTGAATGGAAGAACAAAGGTAGCTTTACTGCTTCTAACAACCAAAACTATTCACCTCTGTTGCCTCCTAACACGTGAGATAGTAGCACACATGCTGCAGCTTTTTTCCTGGACCTCTAGGAATTTGGTGGTGTGTCCTGGGCATGTGGCAGCCAAAATCCATGTGTTTACCCCTTCATAAAATTTCGGGGGCCTCTTTTTCTTCCTCTTTTCAGAAAAATTACTTCCATCTGCTAAGTACTTCCAGTTGCATAAAAAAAAAAACAACTGGGTAAAGCTACAAATTATGCCTTTTTTTTTTTTTTTACACAAATCACTTCATAATTCACTGTCACATCTTTACTCAGTTGTCCTTACTGCATGTCCTAGACCCAGGCAGTTTCACATATGTGATACATAGAGCCAGGATTTCTAGTGAGAGCTGGCTGGGAACTCAAATGTCTTAAATTAAAACAATGGCCACCATCATCTGTTAAAATTGTCCAATGGATTTTTAAGGGATTTGGATCGAGGCCTGAATCGACTCCAGTTTTGGAGTGCTGAGATGTTTTATTGGTGCTTAGCTTGGAGAGCATGGGAGATGTCTGGGAATCAACTGTTTAAAACAGTAGGCAAAATAGAGATACCCTAAAATATTAATTTCTCTAGAAGGTTATGTTCAGGGTGTTGAAGATAAGAGTATAAGAATGACAGAAAAGGTTTGTCATCGAGCCAACAACTCCAGTGACATAGATTTAATTGTAAACATCCCCTAAGCTTGAAAAAAGTTTTAAATAGAGTTCCCAAATAGGTTAATTTCTGAAACACTCACTAATTATGTATGTCTGCCAGTTGTGTGGCACTGGCCAGGCCACATTAAACATGGAATCAAGTTGGTTCAAAATAGTTGAACTACTTGTTTAATAAAATCACAGATTTTATTAGATGATTCACCTAATTTTATGTTTATTACAGGCTCTAGAGAAAACATTTATTGGCAGTAACTCATTCCTTACATTTTCTTTTCCACTTCTTCTCATATATACTTCTTCCTACTCTCCTGCCCTGAGCTCCTGAGAGCTTTGCTATCATACTTTAAACTGTCTCATCTATTTGCCTTTATGGAGCCTGGAGACTTCTAGAAACCAGACCAGAGCACACAATTTAGATGCAGCAAAGGGTTGGCTCAAGTGCTTGAAGAAAAAATACGAGGAAAGGCTCTTTGGTTTGTACTCAGCAGCTTCACCTTCCCCTCTAGGTGGCTGTTGGGATGAGAAGACAGACTGCATTCTCCTCCCTCAGAATTCCTGGTTCTTTTGTTTGCTGAAGATCACAGTTCTCTGCTGCTCCATTCTGCTCTCCATTCCACAGCCACAGCTGGGAAAGGTATTTATTCTCTGCTGTGTCTCTGTGGTGAAACTGGCCACTAGGAAAAACCCCAGTGTTCCATAAAAATAACTGTGCTCAATAATAAATTTGCGCATGAGATCATGTTCTTACTCTGAAAATAAATAGCTAAATAGTTTTAAAAAAAAAAAGTCCAAAAAAGCAGCAAGCAGTTTATAAGGAAGAAAGGAGAACCATAGTTCAGCAACTAATAATGACTTCTGGGTTACTTGGTACTGCTGTGAAAAGGAGGTTGGAATAATTAATTGTCCTTGAAAGTCATCTCTGCAAAAAAAAAATCCTTAATAAAAATGAAGTAGTTGGCATGGCATTGGTGTCATCTCACAGTGTCTGTGATGGTAGGGATTGTGATCAGAGATGTGCTAGTGAAAATTAGAGGAACTCTGTCCAGCATGAGATGAAGTAATTTGATACAGGACTGTAAAGACCCTTATATGCTTTTCTTGGGAAACACACAAGTGCTGCAGGTAAAAATATTTTGGTACCTTCATCTGATTGTCATTTGTATTGCACTAAAAATAACATCTAGAGATGATTGCCAAGGAAGTCAGCAAGAGGTGCTATTTGAAGGGTGTGAGTAAAACGTAACGTTGTTAAAAATTCCAGCCAAATAGGTGAGGTAGCCTGGGGATATATTCTGTGCACATCCTGTTCTTCCTTGCACGGAGACTTCTATACCTGCTAACTATGCATCCAGCCTTTTCCTTGGCATGGTGTCTCCTGCTAAGGAACAACATCATGGCTTCAGAGAGGGCAGGGAAGACAACAGGTTTACTCCTGTGGGAAGTAAAACCCCAAAAAGAATGTTTCATCACTTTCTTGTATTCACATTATCCCAGAGCAAATTTTTTTTTTTTTACATCCGTAAAAACGAGCAAGGATCTTGGCTCTGGACTGTTCCGTCAGCTCCACACGCGTTGTTGCCGATGTGTGTGAGCTCCCCAGCTGACAGATGACATCTTCCCTTCTCCAGGCCCACACAGATGGCGTGAGTGACTAACACCTGCCTGCCCTGTGCACAGCCTACACACTGATGTCATGAGAGGAGGCCAATACCTCCGAGGTGAGTCTCCCTGTTTGTTTGTATTTCGGCGACAGCGGTGGCAAGTGCAACAATGGGGAAGGAATTAAGACAAGGAAAACTTCACAGGAGGAGCAACTGACGTAAAATGTGGTGTGTAACCCACTGAAAGGAACCATCGATGTTAGCTCGGTCATTTTAAAATAAGTGAATCACTAGATGACAAAGCCCATAAATTGATTCATAAACTGCTGTCATTTTAATATGAAAGCTAATCTGTCTGGAAAACTGCCATTCAATTATGAATGGAAATAACAGCTAAAATCCAGCATTCATTGTGGACACGATGCCCAGGGAATATTACAAAACAGACTTTTGAGGACTCAGTTATATCCATCCCTGCATGTATAATATGTGTACACAAACATATGCATTAAAATTCAGTTAATTCGTTAATATCATTAATTGCAATGGATTTGACTTGCTGACCATTGAGGGGTAGGCTTTTATCATTATTTGCTTGCTGAGTTTTCTGTTGTTTTCCCAAGGTACTTGCTGACTTTGGTGAAATGACTCAAGGTGTGCAATTAGTCAGGATGGGAGCCCTTAACACTTATGGCAATAAAGTTTACCACCTGTATTTTTGGTTTTTTTCCCTTCAGTGAAGCACTCCTAGACAATGTATGAGTTTGGGATTGGTTGCAGTTGCTGAGGAAGGTAGGCAGGTGATGGCCAATCCTATGGGATTGGAGACTGTTGCCCTGCCAGCGCATGAAGTGGGGAGCTGGGAACTACCGTAGGGAGGGAAGGTGCTGGGGGAAGGTAAAATGGAAGAGTCCATGGAAAACCTGAGCTATAAGGTTATGAGAGTTGGATGAGAAATGAGAACATGGGCTTTGAACTTCAAGAAAGGAGGCAGGGATTAAGCAGCGGTGGGGAAAGCAAACCCAGCAATGGAGCACATGGCTAGGAGCCACAGGGAGATACAAAGGGAAAGGAGTCCAGAGGACAGAGCTTGGCATGAGGAGCTAGGGAAAGATTTAGAAAGAGGCTAGAAACCTGTGCCTGACAGCAGGGGAAGGGAAGGGAACAGGGTGGGGACAAAGGATGAGGAGACGAGACAGGCTGGGGGTGGAGGGCGGGGTAGCCAAGAGAAAGGAAGATGAGTCTGTGCCTATTTCAGTGTCCTCCTGGTTTTCATTCCTGGGTCTGGGATTACACAGCCTTTCCCTTCATCTGCTGTCAGAGAACACTGAAATCCACTGATAACATGCATACATTGATCCCTTCTACTGCCTGTCACAGGGGACAACCTTTTGTTGTTTAAGGCACAGAGTCATTGTGGCCTGTGGCAAAGCCAGGGGGTCCAGCTTTATCTCCAGTATCAGCTCCCTGGTGGGATATGGATAGGAAATTTCTGAGTTTTAGATTGGGGCAGATTAACAACATGAACAGCCCACTAAGGCTTCAGGGCAGAACATTCAGACTGGTAATGGCACCTGTAGCTCTTGCTTCTTTTCACCTTTAATTTCCTATCACTGGAATAAGGATTATATGGAGCAAACCCTTTTTGCTCTCCAGGTTACTTTCAAAGATGGGCATATTCTCACAAAATTTCCGTGGAGTGCTTAGTGGAAGACTGCACATGATGAAGGTAATGAGGGTGTAACAATGTGGGTTTTGCAGGCTGTTCATTCTCTAATTTTTCCTGAGGAGGAAAAGAATGTAAACTAAATAGTGACTCTTATGTAATGAGCATTGCTTTTGCTTAAAAAGGAGACAAACCACTGAGCAATTTAACCTCCCAGATGCTTGGAAGTTAATTTTTGCAGGTCAGCTTTGAGATAATAGCCTGGGCAGTGTTGGGAAAGTCATTTTTTGGCAGATAACAAATTCCATTTTGGCACGGGGACAAAGGATTACAGTTTTTTAAAGTACCACGAAGAACTGCGCTAAGAGTCTGTCCAAGAAACAAACAGGATTTCACAAGAGCCAGTTGGCTTTAGCTGCACTTACAGTACTTGTAACTTCATGGATTGTAGGAGATGCAGTAATGGGGAACTTACAGGCATATAGGGATGGTTTCATAGCTGAGAAAAGGGGGGAGTTGCACAAAGTGTTTCTCCTAAGTTCGTTGCTGCATGGATGGATGCATTGGGGTGTGGTGGAGCAGTAACTACATCCACCCCAGCACTGAACACTGCCTCAGTCTCATTTGGGATAGTTCTCCCTCCCTAGAACTAAAGGCTAATTCAGCACAAGGGACCACATAATTTATTTGCGCTTCCAAAGGCGTTCCAGGGCCTGTCTCTCCTGTCTCAAATCCTGGTGTGCCGATACCCTGGACAGCAAACTGTCTTTGCAACAGGTTTAACGTGTCGACCGTGCTAGTGGAATTCTGTTTGTGTTCTGCATGTTATGATTGGTCTGTGACCTGCTGCTACAGGGTGTTATGCTCTAGGGAGCCCTTCAGTGGGGCCTAGGTTTGGGGATCCATGGAAACCGCCCTGAAACAGAGAGAAAACAAATGGGAGAGTTGTTGTGACATTCCTTCTGGAATACTATCAGTACAGATTGTTACCAAGAGGGAAGGGGTTTGGGTTTGTTTCTTTATTCTTGCTGTTTTCTACCTACCGGCTGATGCATTCTACAGAAATAGTGCAGAGCAAGATTTCAGTTGAGCAACTGGTGGAAACCAAATCCATGATGTAGTAAAATAACCTTTTTTTTCCCTTTTGTAACGTCTCGCTGATCTCATCTCTCCTTGCCCTTCGATGTGAAATGATGAAAGCTGCATGATGTGGTAACTCCTGTTCCTTGGGAATAGTCTGTCTTTGCTATATTCCTCCATGAAGTTGGTTTGGCCTTGTACTACAGCACACCAGTGAGCGGAAAGAGCATTTTCCTCACTTCCACCTATATTTTAATTTCTCACTGCAGTCCTGTGAATAATTTAACCAGAATTAGCCCATATGAAAGTTATGAATCACATGACCTGTATAAGACAAGAGCCTAATTTCAAAGAAGATAAAGAAGAATCTATAACAAAATTTTTGCTATTTCATGATCACTTACTAAATGAGAGACAGTGAGAGAGACATTTCTGACTCGGAGTGGTTTGTAGTTGATGTGGGAATGTTTGGAGTTAAAATTGTTGCAAGCGGCCCTGGTTGAGCAGTGGGGGTGGACTAGATGTCCAGAGGTGCTTTCCAGCCTCAACTATTCTGTGTTTATGTGAAGATTGGCTTCTTAAGTGTCTGTGTGTGCTCTGAGCAAATGGGTTAATGGGTTTCCTGAATGACCAACCACACAGGCAGGCGTTGGCTGCGTTTCTTCATCTGCCTCACAAGAGCTGGTTCTCCCCCCACTATGGGGAGAAAGATCTCCCTACAATCTCCTGATGTGTGTCCAAGCCCTTCCAGTAACTGCTTTACCCTGTAGGATAGAGTGAAACGTGTCTTGAGTCCTGGGCAGACACTTTTTGCCACCCTTCCAGTGACATGGGATCAGGAGGGACAAATACCTAAATCATGATCTTGTGGTTATAATGCAATGCTGTGGGAAAGGGATGTGGTTTTATGATTGTTCCTGCTAAGGAAATCTCTTACCCTCATAAATGTGGATTTCTTTGAAATCCAATATTAACTCAAATTCTTCGAGTTCATGATGTATGATGAGTTCATGATGTATGATTGCAGAGTATTTTTTTTAATAGTATCTTTTTTTTTTTAGTGTACATTATCAATTTTATATTGACATTGTTTATTTTCTTAGCCTGGAGTAATTTTGCTAATTGAGATGTATTACTCTATATGATGTGCACTACAGAGAGAAAGGGTGTGTATATGTCTTTGCATGTACATTAGAGGGAGGGAGAGGGGCGACTTTGCTAATTCTGAACTCTAACCTCCATAAATATTTGTCCTTAGAACATTATTTCTTGTTTCTCCTAAGCTTAGGTCACTGCTGCATCTCTTACATCTGCAACAGCCGTCAGTGCTTCTAGACAGTTCAGTTCTTTTTCCAAGTGCAATCATTTTGGACCATAACAAATTTGATTTACTGCCAACATAGGCCTCACTGGATCGTTCGTTCTCTTATCTCCAGCCATGCTGGGCTGTCATGTTTCCAACATCAACCATTTGTAAAGACAGCCCAAAACAAAGTTTTGGCCATCTGTGGCCACAGTCAGATTAAGCATATATTGTGAAAAATTGATTTTAGAAAGACATAAACAAGTGTCCACTGGTGCTTTAGAGGAATGAAGTACTTTCCTGAAGTGAAATGGAGACTGTAAGAGGTTTGTAATAGAGAGGAGATTTTTTTTTCTATTGTTGATGTGATTTCTTTCTACTATTTGCACCAGAAAAAAAATATGAAAAGGGAAGAAATAAGCTTTTGTTTAAAAAAATATTGATAAAGTCATAAAATCACCAGCAAGATAAATGAAATGAAAAGCTGAACCTCTGTTGCAGGATTTTTAAAGGAGTGACCGTGCAAGAAGACTTTCTCAGGCACTTAATAATATGCGTATATACTTAAAAGAGAGAAACTTTGCCTCATAAACTGCACTTGCAAAAGTAGGTAGGTGAAATATGAGACTACCTTCTCCAGTAACTAATATTTAAAAGAAAAATTCAATCAGTTATAGACACTTGTGGCCGTTTGCTTCCATCACACAAAGCAGCTGCAGCATGTGTTTAAACTCCTGAGCAAATATAGGAATATTGATCCAGAATATAAATATCAGCTGTTGATGGTGAGAGAACTAAGAATTCTGAGGAATATATTGCTACTGAATTCTTAAACTCATGCTCAGACTTTGAAGGAATGAAATATACTTAAAGTTAAGCAGTTAAGTAGTTTTCTGACCTTGTCTTTGACAAGTGAATGTAGGAGAATTCTGTGCTGCTGAAGGGAGATGGATGATTTTTTCCACTGCTAGTTAAGCACGAGACAAGACAGGAAAAACTTCAGAAGGCACACAGTTTATCCATCTTGTTTGGGCTAATTGTTATTTGGATATGCACCAAAGAGAGGGATCAGGAAGCCAAGAAACCCTGGGAGTCAAGAAGTGCTGTGATGGATGGGAAGCCTGGGGCTGATGTTACATTTCCAACAGCTGGAAGCGTTCCCTGCCACCGTGGTGATACAAACCACCTGCTGGTGTGTCTCAGTGGTGGGAAGATGGATGAGCCGAAGTGTTCTTGGATGTCTTTGCTTTCCTGGAGTTTTAATTGCTTTTCAAAAGTGAGGGATTTTTTGTTTGTTTGTTTTATTTTCATTTTATAGTAAATCAGGTCTCCTGCAGATTAATTTAGGATGCTTTTCAAGCACCACTTTCATGATTCCTGTGTGAGCAAACACTCTGGAGGCATTGTCCTGGCAAACTATCAAGGACATATGGCTGAAATCCCTCTAAAAGCAGCTTCCATGGAAGGGGATTGACATTTCCGGGGGTTATCATATGGCAGGATTTGTCATAGTAACTGCTGGAAAGTCCAGGAAAGTTGTAGGCTGGATTCTTGCACCTTGGATTAAAAGTAAAGACTGATAGAGCTGATTGAGCTTCTTACTCTTAATTTGAAATATCTCAGAAATTACTCTTGCCTTTTTCAGGTTTTTCCTGTAACCAGACTAACAATATAATTTATGTTTGATTGCATTTGTTTTGTGGGTTTTTTCCAGATGTTCTTACTGAGACTCTCTATAAATTCAAGCATTGTAAATTGAGTAAATACAATGACTGCACATGCAGATGTTCCACAGTTCTCTGCCATCAGAATAGGGTGTCTATCTTGTTTATGAAGTGCCTTGTGTTCAATGTGACCCCTGTGTATGAGAGCAGCACTGGATAAAACAATTTTTTTTTTAAGAGGTAAAATATTCCTGTGAGAAGCAGGGAGTTGGACTCAGATGATCCCTATGGGTCTCTCCCAACTTGAGATGTTCTGTGATTCTGTTACAAAACCCAGCTGGTTACGGAACAGAGCAAGACAAACACAAAATGGAACAGGTGAGAGAACATCTCTCTAAGATGTATTTTTGAAGTAGAAGGAAGGTAGGGCTTAAGGCATTTTAACATGGAGTATGTCTTACAAGAGAAGGCTTGTGAAGGGGGCTGGAAGCACAGATAATCGATGGTTTGGGTGGAGGAGAAGTAGCTGTATGGGTGTAATTGTGTGGAAGATCTGAGTTGAGGAGGGGTGGTGATAGAGGCCTAAAGAAAGGAAAATGCTACTGCCAGAATTGCTTTAGTCAATGTTAAGAGCAATATTACTGACCATGTTAAGAGGTTGGAGTGCAGAAGAAAGTAGAGTGGCGAAAATAAAAACCAGTATGTTTTCCATTTGAAGAAGAGAAAGGAAAATATATTAAAAAAAATAAAGAAAATTGGCAGATCTTTAGGTGAGTGCAAATGGCTTGGGGAATAGGACTTTCCATTTTAGCTCTCTTGTCTTTTAGTTCTAGGCCCCACAGATACAGTTACCAGTGACAAGCTTCTAAAGAGCTCTCTCAATTCTACTGGTAAAATGATTTTACGTTTTTATACAGTGAGTTTGATAAGGAATTTGAGCTGGCTGCCTTACCCACCCTGCCAGCACTGGGTTGGGGCCATCATGGAGGTCAGAGCTCAGAAATATCAGGATCTTGTCCTATAAAACACGGTGTTGACACTGCAGGTTGGTTACAGGGTGTCCAGCTGGCCAAGGCTGCGCTCATATGGGGTGCACTGGGGTACAGGGACTTGCTCCTGCCCCGTTGACTGTGTCCCCCTTCCCAGAAGAGGGAATGTTGACCCGTGAGAGGCTGAAATGTGGTTTCCCAGGGCAGCACTCAGGGTCTGATGTGTGTGAGCTGCGAAGGGCTGCTGTGTGTGCAGGGAATGCAGAATTACAGAAGCATCTGAGTGAAACTATGGGTGTTTGGCCTTCAGAAAAGTTTTTTTGGGTTTTCAGCATTTTGAGGTTGTCTTTTTCATTTGTTTGGGTTTTTGTTCGTTTGTTTTGGGGTTTTGTTTTTTTGGGGGTTTTTTTGGGGTTTTTTTGGGGTTTTTTTGGGGTTTTTTTGTTTGTTTGTTTTTGTTTTTGTTTTGTTGGTTTGGTTTGGGTTTTTTTGGGTTTTTTTTTTTTTTTTTTTTTTTTTTGCTTTTGGGCTTGTGTTTTTTTGTTTTGTTTTATTTTAAAAAAGAACTAATTAGAGGGCTTTTTTACATTTTTACCCCTTCTCTTCATGTACCTGAATCTACCTTCATTTTCACTTCATCTATCTCCCAGGAAAGAGGCAAAGATTTGGAATAATATAGTGCAAGGACACAAGCTGCCCTGACACACAGCTTCTGTTGCAGAGGAAGAACAGGAGGAAATGAGGAGGATTTTTGCTGGTGGCTGTGACTGTCCAGAACTCTCAGGTACAGTGAAAACAGTGGGATTTCCAGGAGAAGTAGCAGAAAATGTTGGAAGCGGATGGGCGATGGGGAAACTAAGGAAGGGGGAGCTGCTTACGGAGCAGCGGGGCTGAAATCCCCGTGGCGTGGAGAAGGGCAGCAGGCGAGTGATACTGGGCTGTGCCCGCGGCGCTGCGAGGGGAGGGTTGGCTGACACGGGGGTGAACCTGCGCTGGGCCGGGCTCTGCCTGCTCCGTTCATCATGATTAAGCCTCTGGAGTGAGGGTGTGGGAAGCGCTGTAATTGTCGCCCACTCTGGTAAAGAATTACAATTTATGGCTCTCGAGCGGTCAGGGCTGGGAAGGGAAGTGAACCGGCAACAAAATTCCTTTACGTACATGTTAGCAAAGAGAATGTTACAAACTGCGTAAGCTGGACGGAGCGTCTGCCCTGACGTTGGGCTGTTCCCAAGGGTTGCTGTGTATTGGCCCTCTGAAGTGAAAAGACCAGTGATAGAAGTCCCAATTGCGATCGTCCAGGGATGCTCAGGCTGCCTTTGAAGTCAGAGAGCTTCCCAAGGTCCACCTGCTGCTAGACCGGAGATTCAGGGCACAAAGCACAGATTTGGAAACATATCTCTTCATCCCGTTTTATTGCCGGCCCCAAACACGAAGTGCATTCGATGGGTCACTACACTTTATAAATTTTGCGCACATTTGTTTTATCACCGGTGTTATCGGAAGGCCAGTGCCGGAGTTTTCACCTGTTGCCCTTTGCTGACTGTCAGTTTGCCTCTGTTGGATGAGAGGAGAACTAGTTTCTGGTAAATACAGTGAAGTGACACGGTTGCCACGTGTATTTATTTTAACAGGTCAACCCCTGTTTCGCTATATCGTGATTTAAACAATTTAGTATGATGCAGAGGCCACAGAACTTCTGGTCTAAAGTAACTGTCGGGTTACTTTATTTGTAACGCCGGAGGAGAAGATGTCCGACCTCGCCCGTGGCACGTTCGCTGCATCCCGGGAGCGATGCTCGGGGCAGCGCCGAGCGGAGCCCCGCCGGGGGTCCCGGTCCTAAGACGTGCCCTGGCCCCTCGGCGCTCCCCCGGGGCCGCGGGCCCGGCCGTGCCGGGCTCAGGGAGCGGCCCCAGCGCGGCGCGGGGGCGGTCGGGGGCGGGGCGGCGGCGGGGGCAGCCCCGGTGCCGCCGGGGAGCCCGTCCCGGCGTGCGCGGCTCCGCTGCCCGTCCTGCCTCCCGCTCCGCTGCCCGGCGGCGCCTCGCGCAGCTCCCGCGGAACGGAGCGGACGGGACCAGGCGGGACGGGAGCCCCGGCGGGGCTCGGTGCGAGGCTGGACGGCCGGGGCAGGGGCCGGGGCCGGCCGGCGCTGGCGGCGGGGGGCGGCGGGGGCCCGGCGCGGCGCGGGGCCGGCGGGGCGCGGCGCATGGCCGGGGCGGCGGCGGGGGGCATCGCCACCCTGCCCGACGACGGCGGCGGCGGCGCCTTCCCCCCCGGGCACTTCAAGGACCCCAAGCGCCTCTACTGCAAGAACGGCGGCTTCTTCCTGCGCATCAACCCCGACGGGAAGGTCGACGGCGTCCGCGAGAAGAGCGACCCGCACAGTGAGTGTGTCCCGGCGCCGCCGCGCTCGGGACTGGGGCGGGCGGGCGGCTCCGAGCCCGGGCAGCGGGGCTGCGAGAGGGGCCGCGCCTCGGCCGCTGGCCCGCCCTGCCGGAGCCTCGGCAGCGAGCCTTGCTTGGGAAGCGCCCGTAAAAATGTCTCGTGTATGAATAAACGCGTGTGTGCGCCGATGTACAGAGCGAACTCGCACGCACGTACCGCGCCGGCTGGGACGTCCCGGCGAGAAGCCTCGCTGGCCGCTCCGCCTTCAACCTGCCGGGTACAGAGCTCATCCGGCGCACAGAGGTTCGCTTCTGTGCTTGAAGGTGTCTGAATTTGTTTGCGTGGCCCTTAAAGGGGTGTAATGGCACTTGACCGCTTCACACGGCGGCGGGGAATGCGTGAGATGCGTCAAGGTAGAAAGGAGGTGGTTCTTTCTTCCAGCGCGGGGAAGTGCTCGTGAATAGGAGTACTCTTACAGGCATACAAGTACTCTTACGAACAGAGGTGTAAATCTGTCCAGGGAAGCAGGGTTTATAACAAAGTGCTGTCAGAACACCTTTTTTTTTTTTTTGTCTTAAAATGTTGCATGTTGTGATTTTTTTTTTTTAACTTAATTAAGGATGTTTTAAATACAGATAAAACTTAGGCATTCCAGCAACAGCAGTTTTTCCCTCCGTACCGGATCTCTGGGGGGAGGAAGAGGCTCCTGAGCTGGAAGCACAGGTTGAGTGGTTGGTGTGGTCTGAGGGTCTGTGCCCCGTGTCCGCTCTCCGACAGCCAGGCTTGCAGGGAGCTGGTGGCAGGTCGCTGTCACAAACACAGGCTGCTCTTCGTCCCAAGAACAAAATGCCTTTTGCAGACCTCAGTTTTGAAAGTATTCAGTATGGAGGGTTTGTGGATGTAACAGTGAGTTTTTGATGTGCCCATGAGGCATTTCCTCCAGAGCAGGTACAGGGAGCTGCTGCATAGCCTGTCTGTCAGATTGTCCCAATGCAATTCCTGGTTTGAGAGAATTTATTACTGTTCAAAGTGTGCAGGGCCTGCCTGCAGGCACTTGGCATGAAGAGCAGGTGAAATGCCTTACTGTGATCCTTCATCTGCTTTGCACCTGTGCTCTGAGTGATGGATGCGGGGACCAGGCAAAAGTCAGGGGACAAAGATGAGAAGGAAGTGAGGAGACAGACCAAAGATTCTTATTAGTTTCCACTCTGGACATTCACCATTTGCAAAACAATTGGTTTTTCCCAATAATTCCAAAGAAATCCTGTAACAGAGCATTCACAAATAACAATATTGCCAAGCTGGGCTTCAGTCTGAGGCTGTTCTATTTTGTGACTCTTTGACAGAAATACTGTACATATGACGGGCTGAAAATACGTGTGGAACTGTATATTTTGGGAAAGTTTAGCATCCTTTATTAGGCCAACAGGTATTCTTAGGAAAAGCTATAGGAAGCTTTCAGACTTGGTCCTATGCGTTTGCATTTCACCCTTTCTCAAGTACTGGTTTAAAGGGAAGCTTAGTCAAGTTTGTGTCAGTAGTAACAAAGGACATTTGTTGCCAATATAATGCAGTAAATGACTGAGTGTGGATTATGAGGCGCTGATGCCTAAAGCGAAGTGTTGATTCATCACGGAGGTGAGTGGCTTGTGTTTCACGCGGACCCGTCGGTTACTGCGCCGGATCGAGTCTGCGCTGGAAAGGGCGTGGGGATATATTCATATTGCTTCAGCCTTCTGTATTTGGGAGATGTGGGAATCCTTACAGGAAAAAAGTCTCCTTAGTTCATCAGACATGTCACCTCACCCCCAGAAGGAGCTGTGAAAATATGCTGGAAATGCGCAGGGAGATGATGTTGAGTTGAGGACGTTCAAGGCTGAAGGTGGGTCCCAGACATTGCCATGGATGTTGGGTTCTTGCCTCATTCCCTGATTTTGCTTTTTGTGGTGGAAAATGCCAGATAGTAGTGCATGTTGTTCTGTGCTCAGTTGGCTGGGCCAGGCCGCCTTGAGTGGAGGTGATGTTTATTGCTGCCAATTTTTTCATCACAGAGCTCTCCCCTAATCATCTCGTCCCCCCTGCCTTTTCTTATTATTCTGTCAGGAAAACTAACACTAGTTTTACATTCTTGACTCTGTCTGATGTTGTATTTTCTCTTATCAATGCTAAAGTTTTTAACTGACTTCTCATGCTACTTTTCTAGTAGTGAATTCTGTTTGCAAATCTTTCTAGTTTTGGTGGTACTGCCTTATTCTTTCACATTTCTGTTTTGCTCTATAGCTTTATTTTTGCTGTCATTTCTTTCGGGCTCTCCCTTTTGTCTCTGTACTTTTCCTTCCCTGTCTCTTCAGTACTATCTGATCACTAGTATTGTTTCCCCTTTCCTTTGGCACTTGTGTCTCTGAGGCTCCTCTCTCTTTTGACCTTTTTCCCTCTCGAATGAATGGTGCCAACAGGTAAAGGAAAACCTGAGTTGTAAATGGGTGATGTGGCCTCTGCCCTGTGCTGCAGCAACTCAGACGCCCCAGAGCTCCTCGGGTACCCTCAGCTTAGCACTCTCTGCCAGCTGCAGAAAACCCCTTTGTTTAAAAAGAGCAGTTTGTAAATGTGGAAGGCTGGTGGGATTTGCTTCCAACAAGCCCACCTGGGCACAGGAGCGCTGCCGTGCCTGAGCTACTGCCATGCTCTCCTTTTCTCATTATCAGACAGCTCTTGGCTTGTTACTTTCTCTTTTTTCCTTTTTTTCCCACTTTTTTTTTCCCCCTTTTTCCTGGAAAAACTCTAGTTCTGAGAATCAAAAAATAATCAGTGCTCAAAGCGTCAGCGAGGCGCGTTGCTGCGGCACTGCATGGTTCACATCCTCAGCATCCTTGTTATAAATACGTCACTCTGCTGCACTCTGACCCGCTGAGTGCTGCTCTGGGGAAGTCCCTGTGAAATCTCCTGGTATGCCTGGCTGGCATGGCAGATGGCAATAAATCCTGGACAACGTGGGGGGAGACTTTTAAATAAGGAAATTAGCAATGAAAATATTCACCTCGACTAACTCGTGGTCGTTTTTTTAGTTAAGCTAAAGGGTTTTGTAAGATGATTTTGAGGAAAGAAATGCAATGGCTGCAGAGAATTTGGTTTAGAAATAATTAAAAGACAGTTGGGAGAGATGCTTGTGGTAGCTGCTATTTTTATGAATTAATTATACAAAATGGCATTTCACTAGCACGTAATCCATTTTACTTTTAAAGGAAGTTCTTATTTTAGAAGGCAAATTACTACCTCCTTACGTTTCAGACCAAAGTTTAATACTATAAACAAATTTCCATGATCCACGTCCTTTTTTGGTGGCCCCTTTCTGCCTCTTGCACTCAGGGGCGGCTTGTTTGTAATACACGTCTGGTTCATGTCCTGGCACTGAGAGTTTTTGTTCACCTTCGTTTATTCCTAATTGCATCGTTAGTGAAATTAGAAATGGAAGTTGACGTCCACTGGAATTGGAATCGTGTGATTCACACAGGACAATACGTCCTACATGGTCGATGGTGCCACATCAGATGTGCATGGTACAGTCACTTCAGTGAAGTGCCCCTTTGGACACACTTTGGGGACTCTGTTCCCATTTTTTTTCCCTTGAAGAGGTAGTTTGAGACAAACAAGAAACAGAAGGTACTTTCTGAGAGTTTTGTTGTTTAAAGCAAAACAAAAACCACGGCTGTTTTGTTGTTGTTGTTGATCAACAACTTCTGATTTATACCCTGGAAAATTTACAAAGAACACAGTGTTTTTGGAAAGGCTTTTAGAAACTCTCCAGAGGTGTTTCCCTCAAAGAGGCTACAGTGCCAGTGAAGGGGAAAAACACGGGGAATGGAAAGGGAACGCTTATCCATACATTTAGAAAATGTCTAATAGCACAGCTGGTTCCCTTCACAGTTTCCCTCACTGAGGAATGGTTGGCATTTATATATTTCCATAATTTCTCAAGCAGCTTTGCTTCATGATGAGCATAAACCAAGACTGCGTCCAAGGAATCCCGAGCCATTCTCATCCACTCCTTAATGAGGTGACAAGGTTCCAGCCTCTCGCTCAGATTCAACAGTGTGAGCTGAATCAACCCTGCATATGTCTGAAATACCTTCTTTCTGCTCAGTACCTGGCTCCTCTTCCGTAAATATCTGTAGAAAATGTAAAATAGGGTAATACTGGTCCAGGAAAATTTCTTCTTGGGGAAGTTCCTTTCATAAGTCGTTGTTAATGTTAAGTTTTTGACTTGTCTCTTAGACAACATTTAAATGGCTACTGTCTAAATATTTTGAAAAGACTCTATTGAAAGTATAGGCTGACTTTCAGAGTCAAGACAGTGGAAATCTGACCGTTGCTCATGGGGTGGAAGAAAACTAAGGGGGGTCCTCAGAAAGAAAAGGTTGAGCAAATGTCAGGAAGTGTTTTAGTGTGTTCAGTGCCTGGTGTTTAGGTTTTTATAGGTGCATAAGTTGTTTGGGAGTCGGAAGACTATGAACATTTGGTGTCCCACAGATGTGGCCGGAGGTGTTGACAGGGTACCCACCCTGTTCCAAATCTTAGCACTAGGTGAGAGGTGACTTTTCTTTAAAAAAAACCTGCCCCTAAATGTTCAAATCTTCTGCCCAAGTCCTTCTGAAAATAGACTCTTTTTGCATTACTTTTGATCTGTTGCACAGACCTTCACTGCTTTGCCACGTACTAACTCTTTGCGACACAGTCAGCACAGAAATTCCTCCCGGCTCTGGGGTGTAGCTGGTTTTAGGGAATGAGGTAGCAGAGACCCCCTGTGCAAAAAACTTGAGGATAGGCTTCCTTTGCTTCCTTTGTCAAAGAAACCATCATGTCTTCTTGTCTGTCATCATGTCTGCTAATCCTCTGTCCCAGATCTTACTGAGCCTTGCCCACCCCGAAGGTGTGTGACCAAGTAGTGGGTAACTCTGAAAATGGATTAGGACAATCTGAGATGTCTCTGGTGGGCCATGAACTGTCCTGTCTCTCCCAGCTGTTTTCCACCCAGTTTGGACAGGGCTGTTGGGAGAGGGGAAGGTTCCCAGGGCACCACCACCGACAGGTACACTAGAGGGCAGGATTTAGCCCGTAAATTGTCTCTCAGGCTTTAGAAATCAGGAGCGCTTTTAAGTACTTCCATGGCCTTGTTTGCAGAAAATGATAGTCCAACACCTCTTAGCCGTTGCTGAGTGAGACAAATATAGATAACAAAATACAGATAACATGTAGTGAGGTTAGGTGGCTGCTGTTGGTTTTTATTTGGTTCATAAATGCTTTAAATTTGTGCAGCTGATTCTAAGAAAAGGTTTATCCTGTGGTGGAGTCACATTGAAAAGCATTTTACAGAAAATGAACTATTTTAGTAATGGTTTTTTTAGATATGATTTCTTTTGACCTACTAGAGGATGAGACTAAACTGCAGTTAGTCAAAACCTGTGGGTTTGGGGGTTTCTTTCTTTTTTTTTTTTCTTTTTTTTTTTTTTAAGTGTGTTTTGGTGATATTACTGTGGAGTTTTCAGAGTTATTCAGATTCATCTGGTGGTAGAAAAGCAGCTTCAGGTTCTGTGTTCTGTAATGAAAGCAAGAGAGGTATCAAGTGCACAGACAGCTGAAGAGGCAAGAAGAGGTGTAGCACTGGTTTCAGTAGTAGAATTAACATAGAAAGTTTGAAAGATGCTTGGAGAGAAACCCCAGAAAAATGCACCCTTCTTGTGTTCAGTTTCCACAGAATACATATACTTATCGTATTTTCTAAAAGAAAGGGTTCCTGTTCCAAGGCAGTTCTTTAGGCAGAATTCTGTTTAATTGCCCTTTAATTAATAAGTGTCTCAACCTGAGTTTTAAATCATAATCTTCTCAGTAACACTTTGCTTAGGTAAAATTTTTCCAACTCCTTGGATTACATTTATGGCAAGCAGTTTTAAAAATTAATTATTTGGTTACTATGGTTTTTAGCACCTTTGGGAGCATTGCCTTGGGATCACTGGCCATCTTTTTCAGGATACTGGAGAGGTTGTACTGAACTGGTTAATAACCCTAGAATTAATGGTGCTTTTTGACTGTCAGTGGCAGCGTGTTTAGTGCAATTATGCAATAAACCCAAAACAGACTATGTAACCCTAATGCAAGCCAGAGAATGCTCAAGTTACTGCTACTGAAGAACTTGTATGTATAAAATCTGTAAATCTCATCTATACCAAGCAGTACTTGAAATGTTTATGGCATGATTTTTGAGGCCTAAAAGCTGGTAATGGGAAAGTATTTCATTCCTGATGGAGAATTAATTGCCTTTGCTTTTGTTAGTACCTGTTTTAGACTGTGCATTTCAAAATAAAGCAACTCTCTCATCTTCTGTCATTTTCAGTAGTGTGTTTTGTGACAATATGTGCATGAACTTGTTTTCCCGTCTGTGTCTTCTGCTGCCTCCAGACTTGTCAATAAAAATGTTAGGAGGGTGGCTCTCTGGAGTGCTGGTGGCATTTCAGTGTTACTATCTTACGTAGTTTTTTGTTTCTTCAGGGTAGGGCCAGATTTTGACTGGAGCCTGATATGACGGGCTGAGAATATAAATGAGATGATGTCTGCAAAGCTGGGTGGAGGTTGTCTTGCACAAATTGTCATGGTGCACTGCTGGTGCTGTGTGAACCTGTCACTCATGTTTGATTTCCAGAGGTTGAAACCGCCTGGCTCGAGGGATTCAGTGGAGAAGGATAGTGAGGGTACTGGGAAACAGCAAAGTGGCACCAGACTCTATGGTCATTTGCAGTGGCAGTGTGGTGAAATTATGCTCTGGTATTGCAGAGCTTGTTGGCTTCTCTCTTACCTTCTGATCAGATTTCACCAGATCTCATAAACCCGCCATCACCAGGATTCCAGCTGGAATGCGCAAGTCACAAAATCCCGACAGCCGTGGCTGTGGGCTACTGCGTGGTGGTGTGTGTTGTAAGAGCAAGGATAGATGTCAGTTGTGATACAGCCTGAAAGTATTTGCGGTCTTTTTCTTGGCTCTTTCCTTTCTGCTCTAAGGCTGACCCCCAATGCCTGAGGTCCATCTGCAAACTTTCACCGTGCCAGTGTGTTTTGTCAGACATTCTGTGGAATGGAGGGACATGGACTGTCACCTGCATTACATTTCAGGTTGGAATAGTCATTTTGGGACCATATTACAAAGAATGTTGATACAGGCCCACAGCTCTGGGCAGACCAGTAGTGAGACTGACATTTCTGGATCTAGAGAACCACACCTGTAGAGCAGCTCTGTGCAGTTGCTCCACTAGGACCTGTTGGCAACAGAGATGAATACAAAAATGGGAGCATGTTTTAGTGTGGAGAAGCAGCCACTGAGGACCATGTAGAGGTTCTTATCTCTGTTTAGAAGTCACTTAGGGAATCCTGCTGTACAGACTCATTAGGATGAACTGTTTTTGGGAAATAGTATGTGGATTCGGTTCACTGGGTTTCTCCACCTGTAACGGAGCAGTTGGGATGAACAGCTGGCCATGCTCCTGGCCATGCCTCCGAGTGTGTAAGTAGGAAGGATTCATTTAGTGGTTTTGCAGATGTTTACAGACCTCACTATGGATGTTTTACTGACAGTAATGTAGTTCACCCAGGAAAACCGAGGAAAAAGATGTACAGTGCTCCTGTCCTTAGAAATGCAGAAATTCCTCAAAGCTGAAGAGGACTGCAGTGATCAAGCTCTTGTAACGTGGATCAGGGTTGTCTGTGGGATTCTATATTAGGAGAAAACACTGCTAGGAGTAAGAGACGGCTGCATGCTGATTTGATGTGGTGTAAGTTAGGGCAGTGTGATTGCCAGTGCTTGTAGCTGACATACTTCAGGAGCATGTTCTTACAGTGATCTCTGGAGCAGCGTGCATATTGAAACCATCGCACAGATTCAAACCAGCATAGTGAGCACATAGTGACCACTGCTTCTGGCCGAGGCAGCAGGGACTGAAGTAGCCTCTTCCAAGCTACAGATTCCAGGGTCTCTCTCTCGTTGTCAGGAAAGTGTTCATATCCATTCTTAGCATGGTTTGAAAGCATTCAAAATAAGCAGGGAGAGCTGGAAGCTGGGGAAGTGACTACAGCCTGATCCCTCTCTCTGTGGTTCTGCAGACCCAGGTTTTGGCTCCCCAGTACAGGCTGGGTCCCACAATGTATTCTGCCTCCTCACAGTGACCATAGTGGGTTGTAAAATTGAGGATTGTTACCCAGTTAGCACCGTGCATTTTATTTTCAGTTAAGGAATTTGGTTTCTTTCAAAGAACAGCTCTTCATTCACTCAAGGCTGCATTCAAAAGCAAATCAGAGCCTTTTCGTGAAGACTGATTCATTACTATGCTGGGTCAGCAGCGATTGACAGCTCTTGTCCTTCATTGCAGGTCATGCTGTTCCCCTGTGGATGCATTATTTAAAGGTCAGCAAAGGGTGGTTACACAGCTTGATGGAAGGGGATAAAATAGATGGAGGATGAAGTAAGTCTCTGGGCTTAATGTTGCATTTGCATTGCTCTTGCAGTAAAGGAGATGGACAGGCACCAGTGGAATACTGTGTGTGCATTTTGATTGGGGTTTTTTGTTGTCTTTTTGCAAAAATATTTATTAAAGACTAAGTGATTAATTAAATTTCACTGGTATTGGAGATGGGGGAAATGCAGACCCAGCATGTCTCAACCTTTTGGCCAGATTAAGAACAATCAGCTCTAAAGGGCAACTTAATTGATAGGAGCTCCTCCTTATCACATTGTTCCTTCTTCCTGCTGCTGTCTGCTGTGCCATCTCCCTGGCACCCTGTGTGCCTGACACAGTTCCTCTTTCTCCACTGTGCTTCAGACTCTCTTGAAATCCAATTTGCTGATGATTCTTGGCATTCCTAAAATCCAGCTTTTCCTTTCCAACTGTAACACTAAGGCTTATTGAGCCCATGGGTTGGCAGTTTCTCCCCACTGCTCTGGCAGCCTTTTTCTTTCATCTCATCTGTTACTCTTATGATCAGTCACGGCCCTAAAATACGATGTACTACTGAGCAATTGTGTGAATCACGTGAAGGAAGAGCACTACAAATACCTTTTAGAAGTGATACATTTTACCTTTGCTTTCTTCTGAAGTGATGTTCCTGGGGTTGTCTTGGGTCATCCCCTGGTTTTATGTGTTTGTTTTGCTGCAAATGAAACCCAGGTCATAGTTACAAGGAGATTGTGTATGTACACTAAATATAAAGCTGAATTTCTGCACGTTCTGTGTGTCTTCTGATATTAGTCAGTGACATGGCTGTATTGGGTGAACAGTTGCACCACCTTTGTTCTGAAGGTGAACACTCAAAAGTGGTTATTTTGTTATTTATGTGAGTGAATACTAAATAAAGCAAAAGCAGTTGAAAGAAACATGATGGATTACTTTACCCTTGCTAAGAAAACCCCTTGGGAAAAGCCCTAAGAAACATGTGTGAACATGCATTTGTTATTTTTGTAAATTGAGACTTGAGGATAAAAGTATCAGTAATTTGGAGACTGGGCTTTATTACCTGTAATATGAATGAAGCACCTGAGGATGCTGTGTATTTGGTAATCCGTGCTTCCTGGGGAGGATTCCCAGTGTCTCAGGTGCATGTTCAGTAGAGGTGGATTTTTGTAGGAACTGAGGTCAGAATATAAATGAGAATAGGTGAATAAAGAAATATATTCCATCGTGTTCAGTATCTGTGCTACTTATAAAGGTGAAACCTCCTAAAATCTGTGGAAGTCCCTGTTAATGTGGTTGATTAGGTTAGTGGGTTGATACTTGAACAGTTACACAAGTTACTGTTCTGTTTAAAGCCTTGGGTTTACTCCTAAGTGTAACAGGAACTTCCTGAAGTGTTTGTGTTTCAGAAGTGTGTATTTTTGTTGTAGGTGTTTACATTTTAGAGACCTCGGGTCTGTCTGCGAGTGGTTTTTTTGCCTCTGGCTGGCAAAAAGGAAAAAGATACACTTAGAATGTTGTCATGCAAAAGCAAAGAAATGTGCCTTTGTATGGGAGCATGACTCACAGTTTCTCAGTGTGACACTCCATTGGCTTGATTGTTTTTGTTGCAATTCTGATGGTTTAGTTTATTAACAGACCACCTCTCCTGCTAAGGTTTGTGAGCAGAGTTGTTCTGCTGTTTGCAATCTGAAGACTGGGGATGCCTCACAGGTCAACACAAAGCTTATCAGTTAGTGGAAGATGTTAATATGTCTTTGAGAAAGAGATATCAAACTGTCAGAGACGAATGTGGGACAGAGAGACACAAGATACTTGTAATTCTAGAGACAAGTTACAGTAGGCACATCCAGCTCATGGGCTGGGGTTTGGATCTGATCCAGCTGGGCAGCTTTGGCTCCGGAAATGCCAAAAGGGGGTATTGAGATGTGTGTGTATGTAAATGCATGTGTATCCTTGAACTGGCCCTTGGGCTTGAGAGGGTTTGTCGTGTTAGGTGTGGAGCAAACACGTCCGACTCCGTGTGTTTTGCTTGGACACCTGGCTGGGAATAGACGTTGCCCCTAAGCACGAAGGAACCTGCCAACTTCAGCCACGGAGTACGGCGGAGTGGGGATTTGGCTGTGGGGGGTTGATTCTTATTTTTCCCCTCTTTTTTTTGTGAATTTCCTTGCATTTCTGACCCTTAGTCCCTCTGGAGCTGCCCCACCTCTGTAGCAGTGAGACTGCTTTGTGCTTTCCCGTGGGCATGGAGGTGCAGGAGGAGGACGGGTGATGGGAGCTGGCGCAGCAGCTTCACCACAGTGTCATTCGGGGGCCTCATGGAAGGGTTTTCCTTACGGGGCCTCTGCAAATATGTTGGAGATGGGCCCTGAGCCTTTGGCTGGGGTTGAGCTTTTCCACAGCAAACTGTACTAATGCTAGTCATTGATCCAGAGACGTGTAGCCTGGGAGTTTTCGGGGGTACATAAACTCTCCCTTGCTGTAAACGGTGAGAGGTGTTTTGCTAATGACCTTCTTAGTTCAAATAAAGCATCTGTATGTCAGTGAAAATGGGTTGAAATAGTATCCAATTTGTCCTCTCTTCCCAAGGTCCATGAGCTGCTCTGTTAGCTGCAGTGAGGCCGCAGGATTTTCACTCTGAAGCGATGGAGAGTCTTGAGCAGGAGGCTGGACTGGATCCTTCTGACCTGAAGTGTGTGGGATTTTGAGACTGTGGCTGGTACTCTTAGTTTTAGTCTGCATTGAAGTCTTATTTGTAGGGATCTTTGCTAGGTGGATTATAGTGAAAATACAGCTGAGGCTGTAATTATGCCTTTATTTGCTGTGTAAGTGTCTCCAAAGCCAGAAGCTCATGGCTGGCTTTTTCTTTAAGGCTCCCTGATGTAGTGGTTGAGAGTTCCCATTTCCTTGTAGAGGAGTAGGAAAATGTGGGTTTTATTAATCCATTTGGCTAATACATCATCACATTCCACCTACTGAAGATGTGTGTTTGCCTGATGCTCTGGTGCAGCACCCTCCTGTCCTGCACACTTACCCTGCTCCGTGTTCCCTGGTCTTTTCTTTTTTTGTCTTTTGTTTTATTCCTAAAGTGTTTCTGTCCCTTTCTCTTCCCACTCAGACCTTTGTTTTCCCTTTTTCTTACTGATACTGTGGCATACTCCTGCCCCAGAACATCTTAGCCTGTGCAGCTGCTCTGACTGAAATACCAGCAGTGGGTTCTTGCACATGGATTGCCGCAGGCAAAGTGCTTGGGATGCCCCAGGCTCCTCTACAGCTGCCAACAGATTCCAGCCAGGAATGTGAGAAAGGTAGTATCAGCTCAGCAGGGAGCAACTTAAAAAATGTGCAGCTCCCTTTTTCTAAAGCATTGAGTTGGTAGATTTTGCCAAGAGCTTCAAGGATTTGAAGGAGATTTGAAGGAGATTTTTGGCCGAACCCTTTCTGCTGCAGAGCAAAGAAACCATTTGGGACCATTTAAGTTAGTGCGGTGTTATTGGGCTTGGGCCATTCTAAAGCTTTGCTGGTTTATGAGAACTGTGAAAGGGCTTTGGAGTTTGCATTGTACGTGTGATTTTTCAGTTCTAGTGCTCAGGGTAGTAAAAGAACTTTCGGAAAATGTACATGTTTTCTGTATTCTCCACATTTGCTAATGGCTTTTCTGTCCATGTTGTGCTCCTTGTCCTTAAAATTATTTCCTCCACTGGACTGTGCAAAACTGCCCTGGAAATAGGGGTTTTTTTGAGCTCTTTAAGAAAAGCAAGGAAGATCCAGTTTTTAACTGAGATTTGAAACCTTGCCAACCACAAAGCTATTAAATACCACTTTTCAACTTCCATATTCTTAGAAAAGTCTCTCCAAGTTGTGAAATAAATGCCCATTTGTAACTCTCCCTTAAATATGCTGGCTAGTTTAACCTGCAGCTTGTACATCTGTCCTGACCATATAGCCTGGGAAAGAGAGCATTTCAGTGCCTGTTGCTGTGTGGTTCATTTAGTGCTACAGATTGTACTGGTTTCAGTGGAAATTCAGGTTTGGCTGTGTAGCTCGTGTTATTCTTCAACCAAAATATCAGTGAGTACATATTCCTAATGAGAACCTCTGTGTATTGTTAGGAATAAATGTCCCCTCTCTACCTGAAGACATAGTAGGTTCACTTGAGCTACATCCAAAGTGATGAGTTTTCCCACTTAATGATCGTCTTCTTAGATAAATCTGCCATATAGAGATGCAGATGGTATTACAAGCAAGAAGACACATAGGTGTAAAAGAAAATCTGGAAATTCTGAGTGTAGATTACCCTTACAGCTTTAGAAGGCTGTGTGTGTATCTACATCTAATAGTCTTTAATGAGAACTCTAGCAGCGTTAGGTAACACTGGTTTTAAATTCACCTCCTGAATTATACTTCAGTGCCTTAACTTTATTTCATTCGTGTCTTCCAAGCCATTTTTTTTTTTATCTTCTCAAAGATACAACTTTATCCTTCTTCCCCAGAGTTTCTCTGCTGGCATGAAATTGCCATTTCTTGCAATTCATTTCTTCTTGCCCGGCAGAAAAAAAGGAGATGGTCACAAGTCAGCTTATTAGGAGACAAAAGCAGGTCTTTAACGGGAGCAGTAAATTTCCCGAGTCCCTTCAGTTGTCCGTGCGTAAAGGTCACCTCGATTATATTTGGGATGGGACGTTGTTTTATTTCATAACTTGGTGATGACTGAGCCTCAGTGCTCGGGATGTTTGCTCAGCAGGCCGAGTTCTGTGTTGTCACAACACCAGCAGGAATCGACCAGAGCCTTGTGCTTGGAGTTCCTTGCAAATTAAAGGGCATGGATGTGAACAGTGAAATAACTCACTGCCGTGCTGGAGGGGCCCTCCCGAAGGACTGCCAGAAACTGCGAAAAAGGGCCTTTTTAGGCCTTGGTTAACGAGCTCTTTCACAATAATCTGTGCTACCTTTTTGGGCTACAAATGTCTGAATTATTTTGCTTCCATTGATCTGGTTTTGAGTTATTATGCGTAGAGTAATATGCGTAGAGTAATACTACTCAAATATGGGTAGATCTGAAATGATGGATAGTGTCTGAACTGTTGCTGTTGGTGACCTAAGGGCTGCAAAAGATACAGATCATTGGTATCAAGTGATAAATTTCTCTTATAACCAATTAACCAAATTGCAGTGAGTTAAACTGAAAACTGTTGCTTCTGGTGTCGATCACGTGGTTAAAATGTGTGTGATTGGTAAGGCTGTATCTTGGCACCTCCAGATCAGCAAAACACTGTGGCAAATACTCCAATTGCATTCATAAAGCCATAAAATAATGCTGAAAGCTGAAAAAGTCACAGCTCTATTCTGGCTCTGTTTGTTCATGTGCCTTTGGAGAGGAAAATCCAGTGAAGCTGATTTTGCTTTTGGGACTTTCAGTATTGCAGCGCTTTTCAAACTCTGCAGGAAAATCTTTTTTTTCCCTTGTAAAGAGTAACACTTCACCAGCTTCTCCAAACTATACAAATCTTTACAGGCTTTCAAAACCTTTCCTAAAAGTTTATTTTTACAGGATCTGAACTTCTGGCCCAGTGTGCTGCTGGAGGATTTTGTGTGCTTTTCTGTCCAGAGAAAGTCACGAAGCATAATAAGTCGGTACTGCAGTAATTAATATTAATTTTCAGCTATTCCACACAGCTGTTCCTTGTTAAGTGTGTGGTGAAAGCTGTGCTTGGGCACATCTCAAAAGTCCATTTCCCGCAGTCCCTGCCCAGAGCACTTTTCCACGTTCTTGCTTCCCCAGAGGGCAAGGAGTTATACCAAAGGGTTTGGAGCTGTTCACGGGTCTGATGTTGGCCTCATGACTTGGGAGGGCTGTATTTTGGATACTTGATTCCGAGATGAAATTAAACCTTGTGCCCAACTTTTTACTTTTACCCTCGAAAAGGGTTTGCAGCAATTACCCGAATAATTTCGTGTTCCCGGTACTCCTGTTGTTGGGAGTTTTGGTTGGTTTCTTCGGTACTCTCTTTTCCCCTTCAACAAAAAGCCAAATAAGCAGCAGCCTCTCTCTGAATCTCGAGAGTTGCTCCTTCTCCAAAATTTACAGTCACTTCAAGCATTTATTGTGGTAGCTTTAAAGCTCAAGCTGTTTAAAACTGGATCATTAAATAGAACAAAGAATCTAGTGCATCAGAGCAGGTGGGTGAATGAAGCTGGCACCTGAGATGATGGATACCAAGCAGGCAAAGGTGAAAGCTTTCCTATGTTCATCAGAACTGCTGGGTTTGATTCATGGCTAGAAAAATCAGTTTATGTTTTATGTCAGTAATTCACAGGCAGTAGCTAAATGCTATGTGATACGACCTTACAGGTTTTTGTTTCTTTAAAATCTTCAATTTCTTCAAATTAATTGTTTCAAATCATGTTCCTGATTTGTATAACACTGTTTCTTGGGCCTTTGCTGTCCTCATGTACTGCTGCAGTTCTGTCTGTCTGTTCTCACCACTTGTTGGATGTATGATGTAAACTAATACTTTTCTGTTGGGAACTGCCAGAACATTCAGGGAGCGATATGGTCCTGACTGGTCTCAGTCGTGGCTCTGCCCGTACAGAGCTGTCGCGTATTCAGTGTCCGGCGCCGTTCTGTGAACAGTAAGAAAATCACCATGAACATTTTCCACTTTCTGTGAGCAGCCGACTGTGCCATAAGTTGCCTTTCAGGGAATTTAATGGGTATTTAAGTTGCCTCTATGTGAAATGAAGATGGAATAACTCACTCTCCTTGTTTCCAATTTGACGGTAGCTGCTTACTTTGTAATAAGCGTTTTCTTTGATAAAAACGGCATCAAAAAGCTAGAGGTTCAAAGTTTTACTGTTTTCTTTGCAAGCTGAAGCTCAGGCTTTCTCTGGTTTTAGGTTTGAAGCAGAAGACAAGTCACTCTCAAGTGCTGAAATGCCCCGATGGCTGTGAAAACTTCCTTTTGTCTTTTTTTTTTTGTTCGCAGTCAAACTGCAGCTTCAAGCGGAAGAAAGAGGAGTGGTGTCGATCAAAGGTGTGATTGCAAATCGCTTCCTGGCCATGAAGGAGGATGGCAGATTGCTGGCCTTGGTAAGCACTGCTTTGTTCATGTTTCTGTCTGTATTTGTAGGTCCTGTCCTCGCTCTGTATGGAGCAACCTCCTCTCCTGCAGGATTTACTCAGCCTCTCTGTGTGTGATTTATCGGTGAGAAATGAGCTCTGCACAACTTCAATTAGTTAAATTACAAACTAAGAAGAGTTGGGTATGTCTGTCCTACCTAGAAGCTGCAAAATTTAATGGGAATGGCTTGTCTGAGAGAGAAAAAAAATCATGGTGATCATGTACAGAAGGAAGTTATAAAAACAAATGAAGAATGAAATGTTTGCCTTCTTACCCCCAGGAGTAATTTTATCCTCTTTCACTTCCTTACACATGTGATTTTAAAGACCTTTTAAAATAGAAAATAAAGCCAATTTTTATTTATTTTGTTTTACTTTCATGATACTAATCTGTATAAATTGTTTTCTCATTTTTCTCTTTGTAGAGAATCAAGTTTTTTGGGCATGTTTACTTCCTAACTAGAAAACTGGCAAGCAAATACATTTTTGAAAATGTGATGATAAAATTTTAAAAAGTAATATAAATGTAGATAAATTAAACTACTCTCTAGTGAGACTAGTTTTAGTTTAAACTCTTGTGCATTTATTGATATCAGCTGAATTTTTAACTATGTTTTAAAGCCAATATGTGTAGCAGGCTCTGAAAGTTAATAAGGACTCCCGGAGTTGGAATATAAATTTTGCTTTAAGAGCTGCAGTGACATTCATTTTGCTTAAATCTCTCATCCATAACCGTCAGTGCAGGCAAACCTGCAAACCTGGTGAAGCACCACTGCAGGACATTGATCCCATGGGAATTTCAGTTTGCAATAGTCCCTGATACTTTGGTGTCTTGAACATTCAGCCTCTGTGCAAGTCGCCACCAGTGACTGGTGTTAGTAATGTGCATTCCTAACCCTGGCTGAACAGCAGCTGATGAGAGACCCATGCCAAGGGCTGCAGAAATTCCTTCTGATTTCCCTCCTGCCTCAGTGAAATGAGGCTGAAAGGAGTTTCACAGGAGCAGGGCTCCCCGGGGTGCTCCGCGGCACCACGTCTCTGGCTCCAGGAAGCCTGTTTTGTTCATGCCTGTGAGTACAGTTACAGGACCTGCTTCAAGTTACTTGGGTGTTGTGTGACAGCTCGGTTGAAGAAAATATGAGGAGTTGTCCCTCTGCTATTCTTGAGTTAAGGGTAATGGGGAATTTCCTGTGGTGCTGGTGTGGTGGCATTTGCCTTCCCATTCAGATCATCCTCTTTAACCCGAGCGACAGCGAATGGTCGAAGTAGGGTGTTTAGTGCCATTTGTAAAATTATAAACACGAGGGGATCGTTGTATTTGGGATTTCTGCTGTTGCAATAGAGGGTTGGGTTGTAGAACATGCCTTCCTTGCAGCAATTTTAGCTGCTTAGTTCCTGTAAGGCAGAGTGCTTAGAAACTGTCAGTTGTTCACTCAGAATTACGCTCTCAAAATGTATAAAGCTGAGTGACTTTGTACTTCTCACTTGAGCTTATAAAACAGTTGTGTTAGTTTCTGGAAATGGGTATTACTTGCATTGTGTTTGCTGCGCACACTACTTCCTACAGCTCTTTTAATTTTATTTTGTTATTCATAGGTGAAAATTCTCTACTCTTTTAAGATCTTGTTCTTCACCCAGCCTAATGAATGCTGCTGCAATTTCATGGCTGTTTTCTGTAGCACTGGCAAATGTTTTTTCCATGAGGATTTCTGTATTGTGACTTCTAACAGTCTGTGGCTGGTTGTGCCTCTACTCTTTTCTGCCTCTAAACACATTCATGAAACTGTTTCTAATTGCCAGTGTTTGTCGTTCAGTTTGAGCAGGGCTGTGTTTCAGCGAGAGCTCTGCAAAGAGCATACGCTGGAAACCTTTGTGGTGCAGTGATCTCGTCAGTGCACGTGATGAAACACTGCTGAAACCTTTGGCTATTTCTTTTAAAATGTCATGGAACTTCAGTTTCTAAACACTTCATGTAGTTCTCTAATCCACCAGTCACTCAAGTACTATTCTGTCTTTTTTAATGTCTGTTTGCTTTACTTACTTGTCAATGTCCAGCATCCATTCGTTTAGTGTCCTTGTTTTATAAATATATCAACATCTTCAAAAATACTTTTGCAAATTACTAGTTGGGCCTGCTTTTCATCTTGCCAAATGTTTTTGTAATTATTTTGTGCAGACGTGTCTTTAGAGTTTGTTCTGAGCTGGGTTTTGCAGAATGATTTATTGCAAGGCCGGTGCATCGCTGCTCATCCTGGTGATCTGTGGGGGGGTGCAGTGCATCGTGTTCTTGTCTGGAAAGCTGCATGATGCTGATTTTAATGGAGCAGTTTCATGCTCTTCACTAACAGACTCAGTTGTGGGAGAGAACTAATCTTTACCAATTGTGTCACGGGAGGAAACGGCTGGTTATTAATGCAGATAGTCAAGACCTCCCCTCGGAAAATGCTGTTTTCACTGAAAATATTTGCGCGGAAAAGTATCTATTCCATCAGATTTTTAATGGAAACACTGAAACGTTTCACTTTTGATATGGCTTATTTTCACTTTCCGGTTTCATTTAATTATAATAATAAAATATTTTCATTTTACGGAAAGAAATGTGATTATTTTGTTTAATGAAGGAATTTACCAAACCTCCTATGAAAGGAAGAATTGAACTTTTGACTAACTTATATTTCACGATAACTTGTTATTAAAGGGCATGACCTGTTCATTCTGTCTGTTGTGCTTACATGGTTTCACTTCAAAAACTCGACTTGAAGGGAAATTCTTGTCTTTTGATGTTATGGATTAAAGTTGTGCTACAGGAATATTTGTGAGAATAACCTGCATTTCTGGGCCCTTTTGTAGTTAGAAAAGGCTGAATATGATCATCACCTCTCTCAGGCCGTACTGGATCCACTGTGGTAGTGGATTAATAAACCCTCTGGCTTCAGTTTTGAGAATTAATAAACTTGAGGAATTTTAATTCCTAATCCAAGTTCAAAATGTCAGAGGTAGTTGTTGGCATGGTGTGACTCTAGGGCAGATGAGGTTTGCACTGAAAAATCAATCAGTGGGTGATGTCTGTGCAAATATGGGAAGAACCACCTTGTTGCAGGAAACTGCTGCCCCTCTTTCAGGCAATTAATTTGCCCTGAGTGAATCGACTTGAGGATTTCAGGATTGCTAAAGCTGAAAATTCCTGGACTCAGGATTTTATTTAGTCAGGAGGGAGGGCTTGCTTGGCAGCCAACAAAATACTGGTGACAGGGCAGGCACAGGGGGAACTCGTTCCCTGCCACTGCCCCAGGTGTTTTCCCTTCCTTTATCCTTCTCCTGAAGGGCTGCAGAGTTCAGGTGTTTCATGCTGTGCTGTGGAAGCTTTCCCTGCTGGATCAGCGCTCTGAGTGCAGCCTAGACTTAAGTGTATTTGAAAAAACCACTGATATCCAGGGTTCTTCCAGGGGCTGAGGTTCTCAGTGTGGTGGCTGGCATCCCGCTCCTGCTGGACAGCAGTCCGGCTTCTGAAATGTCTCCTTTGGCAGACATTAGGGAATACATAGTTTGTGAAGCCTGAATTAGCATTTGTCATCTAAATGTTGGCTTTTATGTCAAAATGTTTACATTGGCAACACACTGTAGGAACCCACTGGTGTCACATATGCTTTGTGCAGAAAAAGACTTTTCTTTTTTCACACTTTTTTGATGGTGTCTCTGCCTGAATTTCCAGCTTGAGCAATTGTACTGAACTTTGCTATACGCTGCTTAAAGGTTTTGTTTTTAAATGCTTCTTTATACAGTTTCTGTGCCCTCCTCCCTTTCATGCTTGGATCTGTGGCTTGAGGTGATTAATGCGTTTGTTCTCACATTGCTGGAACACAAAGCATTGAAGTACAACTTATCTTGAGAGAAATTATTTAAAATAAAAATAACATGAAAATTGTGAATGGGATTTCTGTTATTTGAAATGTACAAGTATGAATGAGTTATAGAAATGAAAAACCGCAGATAGATTTTCTCTTACAAGTTCTTTTTCTTAGAAGCAAAAATTCATATCTGAAAATGATTGGAGAAAATACCCTTCTATTTGAAGATGTGTTTGGAGACAGATCACTTTATTCCAGATTGCACTTGAAGGATTTAATTGTTTGTAGCTACAGAATCTTGGCATATATGAGGAGTTACCCTTCTCTTGTATGTTTTTGTGCCTTCTGTATGAAGGCTAATTGTTCCAAGCTCACTTTATATATTAATGAATATTAACAGAAGATGATAACAAAGGGTAGCCTGCTAATTTCAGGGATTGCCTCACATTCCCTGTCTGCTCCCCAGTATTTTACACGCTTGCTTTTTAATGACGAGCTTTTCTGCTCCTCTGGCATTCCCAAAAATTTTCAGGGGAAATGAATCTGACTGAACTGATGGACGGAGAGGTGGTGTTTATGAAAAGAAAATGCACCCTCCAAGTTCTTGGGGTGTTGAACTTCTGCCTTTTTTATATTTGAGAAAATAATTTCTCTTGCCTGAAGTGCCAGTTCTGCAGGTGGATTTACCACCGTGACAGCTGAGAGCCGTGTTAATTCCGTGTAGGTGGAGCTGGCTTTGAAGACTTCCTTCCAGAAGTAAAGTAATTCCATAGATGTACTTCTGAATACTATGGCATGCCTGGTCCCCGTGTGGAATATACCTCTTTAATTTTTAACGTTATTTTTTTGAATTCTAAAAAAATCTTGAAAAGACTGTTTTGGAATGCTATAAACACAGACTTGAATTAGCTTTAGGAAAAGTTAAACCTTGAAATTGGAAAAGAAGAGGCAAAGGCTGGAACTCTGCCATGCTATTTATCTAATGGATAAAATGCTGGGTTCAGGAATGCAAGGGAAATGCTGCCTTTTCTCTTACACCCTGCTTTTCTTTTTGGCTATAACCTAGGAGGAGATGGCAAAGCTGCTGAGCTTGGAAGACACTGAGTGCCAAGGGACAGGGTCCTTCATTTAAATGTTTGAATTTCTGATCAGAACAAAGAATTACACAGTGAAAACAAACTAGAACCTGCTTGGTTTGTGTTAGACGCTACAAATGAACGACAGTTAAACCCTCTTCTTCTTGTAGGTGTTTTTAACAATATTTTCAAAATAACTATCATTCTTCTGTCATGAAATGTTTCATATCCATTTCTTAAAGACAGAGGTACTCCTAACTCACAATTTTGCTAAGTTAGTCCCGTGAGTCTGAAGAATTGTTTTTGGATGCTATACTGATAATCTTTTTTTTTTTTCCCCCTTTTTAGAAATATGCAACAGAAGAATGTTTCTTCTTTGAGCGTTTGGAATCTAATAACTATAACACTTACCGATCACGGAAATACTCCGACTGGTACGTGGCACTGAAAAGAACTGGACAGTACAAACCTGGACCAAAAACTGGACCTGGACAGAAAGCTATCCTTTTTCTTCCCATGTCTGCCAAAAGCTGATTCCCATGGCGGATTCCGAGCACATTTGCCACACTACACTAAAGACGTCGACTTTCCTACTCCTCCCCGAAGTAGCAAAATATAAGCAATTATTTGCTGATATTAACTACTTTTCCAGATACCAGTTTAAAACATGAATGTTTCATACTGTCTTTATATTGCTCTTTAAACCTATTGTGCCAGTGTGTGTGGAGGTAAAATTACTTGGAAAATATATTTTCAAGATCAATAACACATCTGTTTTCTTCTAGGTATCTCTGCAGAGCTGTTTTATTTACATTATGCTTTCTTTATGGAGTAAAGGAAAACAAATCTGATGCACACTTGCAGCAATATTTACCTTTAAAAATAATTTATCTCTTAGCTTATTAGAGAATAATTACTTACTAATAATTACCTAAAAAGAAGTCCATGAATAAATTTAATGTGCAACACTGCAGTAATAATTCTAAATTATTAATCTAACGAAATGTGAAATGTATTGCTCTCATGTAATGTTTCTGTAGGACTCGGGCAGCTCCCTGTGGTACAGTTTGTAGAACAGGCCTGTGTAGACAGCTGGGAACTCCCTCATGGTTATGTCGATCTTATCAAACCCTTCCCTGTACCCATACAGTAGGAGTTTGGCTACGTTGCTGGTGATGGGAGTAGAGTTTTTTGTCCTGACAAGCTCCTCGAGGTCCATCCACTCACACCTCAGGCACTCCTGCTGGCAGAAGCTGATGCTGAAGGAGGAGGGCTGCAGGCGACAGATGATGTACATGTCCGACTGCCCAAAGGCTCCGGGGTGTTGGTGCTGCTGCCTGATGCTTAGGATGGACTTGAACTCTGACTTGATGCCAGTCTCTTCAAAAACCTCTCGAACTGCTGTGTCTCCTGGGTGGAAAGAGCAACGCTTAGCATTCTTTAAACACTTGGGAAAGGCGGAAACCCTCTAACTCAAAGCGTTCTCTGTTCTGCTTCGTCAGGTTTTCAGGATGTAAGTCTGTTCTTCCAGCACAAGGATAAGCTAATTCTTTGGTCCCTGAACCTAAGTGCCTTTCCTGTGTGTATCCTGCAGAATTACCCCTTTTGATAATACTGTGCAGGGGGTGGTTTGACATGGACACTCTGATGGCTGCTGACTCTGCTGATCTCTTAATCCAAGGCAGCATTCCACCCTCCTTGTAGTCCTTTGTATCCCCATCCCTCTCCTTGCTTCTATCCGAGCTGTTGTGATACCTGCTTCTTTTAGTTCACTTTCAATAGGAAATGAGTGTGCTGGCTTGCTTCCAAAAGCAAAATACATCTTAAAAGACCTGTAGAGATTTGCCATCCTATGGAAGCTTTCATCTTGGCATGTCAGAGGGGAACAGAACAGGCATTTGAGGGGTAGTTTCAAATATTGGAAATAATCTGGACATACAGTGGCTAACAATAGATAACCAAAATGATTAATCCTGCATTGGCCAAATTACTGTACGTTAATGGCCCTGGTTTGCACATATTTCTGCCTCAGCTCATCTTCTATCTTGCCGTGGAATGACCTGTGTGAAGTTTCCCACATGGGGAAGGACACTCATGTACCATTACTGACCCTTGCAGAGGTTGCATTTTATGTTGCCCAGAGAGGCCTCTGTGGTCCCCTGGTTTAAAACAGTGGTTGCAAAGCAAAACTCCCTGTGTTTTGTTATTGGGCAGGGGGCTGTATTACATAGAAGTGAAGAACTGAGATAATGGGAAAGGTTGAAGCAGGCTACAGTTAAGGAAATTGTGATAATTAGGGATTTCATTTGAGCATTGAGCTCTGCTTTTAAAGTGCCTTTTTCTGTTTCCCTTTTATTTAAATGTGTGTATATATATATATATATATAAATATCTACTGACAGTTAAACGAGAAGAAACACTAGGGCTTGAGTTTCAGAAATACTCAAATACAAAAATGTGTGCACTTTGCTTAATCCATTATGAAACTATTGGTATTACTTGCACGAATCAGTTTGTACTCATTTAAGTAGATAGCCATGTATTTTGTCACTTCATATAATCACGGGATCTTCAAGCCTTGCAATTGCAATTTTTAATTGTAATTTAAAATGTAGTCTCTTGAATGAGTTTATAAGGTATGAGTATGTAAGGATTAAAAAAAAGGAAAATTAAGCTCTATTATATTTTATGCTTCACTAATTTATATCTTCTTGTAATATAAGATGTGATGCAGAGAATCATAACTTTTATTATTATGTAGTTTAGTAGTGGCAGGAGGGGAGCTGTGGGAGACTTGTTTTCTCCTGGGTGTTTTCCAATACTTACATCCAGGCTCCAGCCATAATCTCACCTGTTTTTTGAGGGGTGGCCTCTGGCTTACTCAGTAGCACTATCCCTCTGGGGAATCCCACTGGAATGCCAGTGCTGGCACAAAACCCCTGCTGGTATCTCCTGGCCTAGAGCCTCTGGCACTAGAAGTCGGAAGAAGCCTGGCTAGACAACAACCACAGCGTTTGGGATTCTTCTGAAAACATGGATCCATTTCACTGTTACATGTATTTATTTGCATTGTCCAGCAAATAGTTTTGATTTCCTTCACTGGGTTTGACAAAAAGTCTGAAAATGAGACTCTGGAGTTGTGAAACTAAATTCAGTCATATCCCAATAACTAGAAACTTTCTCCATGTGTTGAAATAATGAACTGGAATACAAGCCCTGCAAGTGTTGTAGGGAGACTGCTAAAATAGTAGGTATTTCTAAGGTATGGAACAGTCAGGAAACCTGGGCTCAATGCCCAGTTTAAAAAATAACCAGTCTATGTATCATGATTTTAAGGGGTGAGATACAAAGGGGAAAAAAAGCCAAATTTTCTCTCTTCATAAACAGCCTTGTTCATTGACCACTGAACAGAACTGCACCAGTGCTTGTCATCACCTGTGCTACGCTGGGCAGAAATGAGAGGTTTCCTCAAATCAGCATTATTTCTTAATAAATACAGAAGAGCTTTATGTGCCTGGTTGAGTAGGTGCCCACAGGACGGAGCTGCTGCACTTAATGCTGCCCTGTGCCAAGAGCTCTTAGTCCAAACAAATCAAATGAATGAGGGTGGGAGGAAGCAAAAGTTGTATTTAATTCTGGTTTGCATGTACAAAGGGAGAGCTGGAAATTTTTGCTCAGTGCATCACTGAGGTCACTGCCCTGGATTTCAGTGTGAGCCGAGAGCTCCCTGTTTCAGTTTTATTTAGTTCATATACTGACTACCTTAATCCTCTGCACTTCTGGCTCATATTACAGCATATCCAACAAGCCCACAAAAAGTCAGCTGACTTCAAGCACTCACTTAAGAGAAATTGTGGAAAAGAGTAAATGTTATAAATACAAAACTTCTTTGCCCCAAATGTTACCCAATGTTACCAATATAATGTTACCCAATTACCGTTAAGGTCACAGGATCATGTCACTTCATCTGCTCACCATTAATTCAAAGAAACAAATTCAAAGGAGTGGTGTGGGTCATGCTGTATTTCAGTAGTGTTAACGTCTTTGTAACTCTGTTGACATCTGACCTGTCTTCCTAGGACTTACCAATGTCTTCTCCTGGATTAGACAGACCTCCTGGAAATTTCCATGCATTTATAGTCTGTATTGGAGGAGAAAACATTAATGAAGGATACAGCCTGTGTTGTACTCTCAAATATGAAGGAGATAATTAATATGTGACTTGTTTTCTGGAAGTTGCAGTAGTATTGTTATGACTCCTACAAACAGCAGGAAGTAGGAACTTATTCATTCCTGCTAAGGTGATGATCAGAGACAGCTACAGTCTGTATGAACTATTGGAACAAAACACCTACTGACTGAAAATACAAACTGTCTAATGGTCAGTAGACAACGTTGCTGCTAGATAGAGTAGTTGAGTATTAAAGAAAAGCTGCTATAGACAATATAATCTTATATTTAATCACTAATGTATTCCCCTTCAGTGGTTTTGGCTTTTTAAAAATGTATATATATTTAATCTTACCAACAGGTATTATGATTGTAGTACTGTTCTATATTGCACTGGCTTTAAGATGACTCTGTGTGTCTGTAATAATCATTTAGTGTAACTTGTCATTTTTATGGAATACAAAAACTGAGGGCTTTTGTGTGATTTATATATAGAAACATTTATTGAATTGCAATAAAGTTCAGTATTAGAACGTGGAGACTTGGTGTTGTTACTTATACTGCTAAAGGAGTCCAAGTCCCTGCACCTCTTGCAAATGCATAAAGATTTGTAGGCTTCAGTTCTCTGTATTTTTTATTTCTTTCCTTATTAAAAGTTTATGTAGGAAGAAGTTACCCTTCACCTAGAAATTAATGCAGTAAAAAAGCACACTGGCCAAAAAAAAAAGCTTTTTTGTCCATGCAGCATAGAGGGGGAAGCTCTCTGCTTTCCAGTGATTTGAAACCCCAACAACTACACTGGAAAATGTTTTTTTTTTCCTGGGCATTCTTAAAGGGCTTGGATAGGACTTTGAAGTAATAGATTAAAAATAGTGCAGATGGAAAATACGTATATTTGTCTGCTGGCTTCCAGATTTGCTTTTGGTTCCTGGAAATCTTTGTGTGCTGTGGAATTGTCCTTTCACCATTAAACCTAAACAGCTCTTAAAATTCTGCCAGCTGCTTAATTATTTTTTTTAAGCTTTCAGAACATCCTTTATTTTAAAAGACACCATTTCGGGGAAACTTCATTTTATGGGAAAAGAGAAGGGAAAGAAGTGGTGGAACTGACAGTGGGAAACAACTGTCTGAGCTATTTGCTTGCACTGAGATATTTGCTCACTGCACAAGGAGTGTATGGATGTTCATACACTTCAGCATTTAGACTTAATTTTACCCAGTCAATAAAGAGCTGGAAAGAGGAGAGTCAGAAGCAATCACTTTTTTCCTTTCACCTTCCTCACTTGCTGCACTGTCAGCTTTGTTCTGGAAAGGGGAGCTGAAATAGTTGACCTGGCATATCCCACTTTTCAGAATGAGCTGAGGGAACGGGGAAGAGCAGTGCCAGACTGGTCCTCTTGTGTTTTGGGGCCAGAGGTGAAAGAGGTAATGCCTGGTGAGTACGGAATTGAACCCAGTACCCAAATTAGAGCATCTGATGTCACTGTAGAATGGGTAGAGACACCTGCACTGAAAATGCCTGTGGGGGAGCTTTAACAAAACCACACATGTAGAAGTTAAGCCTCACACCTCCTGGGCTTAGGAAACTACTGTTTCCTTCTAAATATGCAGATATTCTTTGAGACCTGTTTAAGATACTTACTACACGGTAAGCATGCAGTTTTATATTTCTGCGTGTAAGAAGGATAAATAAAGGTCATGTTTCTAAAGTTTACAATGTGCTGTCCTGTTCCTAGACACTCTCTAGAACTGGAACCACTTCTGGAGCCTACAGCATGTGAGGTAGGTTCATGCTTTAACTGGTGGTTTCTTGATGTAAGCCTGAAGGTCCTGCTATAGAAAAGTCCTTGATGTTTTTATTTATTATAAGTAAAAATAAAAAAATAAAAATCTTTAATTGCAGGAAAGGAGTTCAGAGGAAGAGAGATACCTTTGTCTTTTGTGTTAGAAATTCAACATGTTGTATAATTGAACCTGCCCATGAAAGCACCCTTTCATTGAAGTTCATTAACCGTGTTGTAGTTACTAATGAACTGATGTTTTGGTCCTGGGAAGAAATGTCCTAGTAGCTATTTCAGGAAAGACAGAAAAATGCAGCCAGTGAGATTCTGACATAGTTTTAATTATATAAAATGAAAGTGATGCATCCAAGTGTATTTCAGTCCACCTAGGTTTGATTGTTTCATGTTAAAACTGCAGTTAATCTCACTGTACTAGAGACACTTTGCAAATGAAACCATAATGGAAGCTAAATGCCTTTTCTGTGGAATAGCACCACACGCAGCACAGGCAACTGCCATTGAGCCAGTGAGCTTTCTGCAGCTGCTGGATTAAAAGTCTAGGTTAGCCTGATGGGGGCTGGAAGACATTCCCAGTGATGGATGTTTGGTGACCTCAAGCCACATCACACGACCCACCATCCCCACACTAATGCTCTGGTTTGGCATTCTCCGTTTGTGAGGAATTAGGGATCTTTACACTTGCCATACTAAGGTGCTCTCCAGGTCATGGCCAACCATGGCATGGCTTATTTAAAGCCACAGACATGCCTGGAATTTTTGAAACCAAACAAAATCAGCAACCTCCTCACAAAATCTGTTTTGAGCCGTGGGGGTTTTCCAGAGGTCTGCATGGATCCAAACACATGATTAGGGACTCCTGGGTCAGTTACAGAAGAAAAACTCAAAGCAAGAAGGATACTTAGCAGTGCTGAGTATATAATTCACAATAAAGGCCTTGATTTTCAAAGTGCTTTTTTATTCCCTTAAAATGGAATACAGCAATCTGTTGATAGATGTGTTCCAAGACACTCGTAAAAGGAAGTAACTTTAAACTATCACAATTCTGGACTGGTACAAAAATAAGCATATATTTTGTTTTATACTACAGAGCAAGATTATCTAAATGAACTTCTCTATTTTATAATCCTGTAACAAACTTACCTTATTTCTGTCTTGTACAACCAGCACCTTTCCAGTGCTTTCATCTAGAACAGCACCTAGTAGAGAAGATTGAAAAAAAATGTAATGCTGGACAACTATGTCCAATCTTAACAACTAAAATCTAACATGTTTTGATAAAGCATAGCAAAACCCTAATGATACCATTTACAGTTGGCAAGGTTTGTTTAGATGAATCACAAAGTGGTTTGTTGGTGGAAAACTGATACACAATAAAATATCACAAAAAGGTTAAGTATCCTGTATAAAAATTCAGAGTTAGCACAGTACCAAGACAAATAATTGCAACATTTAAGTTCCAGATTAGACAAGAAATGAAAAGCAAAACTTGCTTGTGTTAATATCAGAACTAAAGAATGCAAGATCAAGAGGTCACCCAAACAATCTAGCAAAGCTGCAGCAGAGATGTGCCTATAATCTTGCTCAAGTAACAGAAAATTTTCCAGTGACTCTGGCCGAGAAGCCACCCTTAAGGGGTAAGAATTTTTCTCCAGTGAAATTCATGACAGAACTCCCACCTGCTGTAGCGAAGATCTGAGTGTTTTCTGGTTAATGACACACAAGGTTTACTACTCAGGGGGCTCACGGTGCCGATAATGTTCAGCTGGGTGACTATCTATGAACTCATGACAGGAACTCGCAATAATCTGAGTCAACTTGTTAACCAAAAAGTGTTGCTTCCAAGTGGAAAAGTGACACTTCCACTGGTTAAAAAAAAAACCTCAGGATGTCTGACTGAAAAGTGCAGCTTTTCCTTATGTCCTCATGCTCAGCCCATGACTTTCTCCTGCAGATTACAAGTTTTCCTATTTTCTAAAATCCAAGTGCTTTCATGTTTAATCATCATGCCACACTCACTGGTCCTATTTAAAAACATCCTTCCTTTAAAACAGGCATTTTTCTCAGATTTTTAAAGAGTCCTGTGGTGAGCAGAACGAGTACTGTGGTGCAGTTTACCAGGCTCTTTTCCACATCAGTCATGCATGGGTTTCAAATTAGCAGTTAACTATAAAAAAATGCTTCTGTCATTTTACAGCAGGAGGAAGACTATATAGGCAGATTTGTGATATATGCATTTAAAATGCTTCGGGGAAATATTTCCACAGAAGGGAATTATTAAAGAATGAATGTCCAGCTCACAACACCCTCTGTTTTTTTAATAATACATGGCAGACTTCTGTGTAGGAGGAACATTTAAAGGATGAAATACCAGTCTTCCTTCAAGATATGCCAAAGGACGTGTTTTGGGAGGGTAGTCACATATCTGCCTCCCCCTGGCTTGTGACGGTAGGATTTCATTCCTCCTGTAAATATTTAGCAGTGTCCAGGTTCAAGTACTCTGCTGATTAAAGAGGGAACAAAAGGAAAACAGGAGTAACTTTGATGCACGCTGTGATTACTGGGATTGTTTTCTAGTAAAGCCATTGTTCAGCCAAATGGTTTGCTGAGACCAGGGAGAACTGCTGCAGGCAGGAAACTGCAGCTTGAATCAAACAGAAAGTATGCGTTCTCTGTTTCTATTCCCCTGAAATGTCATTTTTGGCAGTGCAATTGTCACTAAGATGATCAGAATCTCTGCTAGAGGATACCTAAAACCAAAGCAAAAAGAAAGGAAGAACACTAACAGGATTTGCTGTCCAGTCTCATGTTCCCAAGAGTAGCTGAGAAGGCCCTGAGCTGCCCCTGGTTGGTATCAGTGAGATCAGAGCTTGACTGCAGGCCCTGAACTGCAGTTTTAAAAACTCTCCCCCTTGCTACAAATGTGGTACCTGGAGCTTTAAAACATCCAACACCGGGACTTTCTGGAAAGGTTTATACTTATAACCCAGCCAAGTACTCAGTATTACAGCACTGCTTTGTTTTGAATGTTCTCTTTTGGGAAAGCATTAAAAAAATAAAATCCCTTAGACAACTCCAGGTAATGAGTAATGGAGGGGAAAAATATCTTCATCCTACCTGTTTTCTTTATGCCTGATGTAAACATGTATGCAAAGATGTTCAGTGTTGAAAAGCACTTGTCGACCACATGAGTGCATGCACAACTGCTGGCATTGTAAACAGCAGCAGACAAGAGTAGGTATTTGAAAAACAACTTGGGAACTACTCTTAAATCACTTTTGATTCCTTGGGCCATCATAACCTTCCTGTGCAGTTTCACATTAATGCAGCTGCTCATTTTACCCATTTCCTTGAGTAACAGGACTGGCTAGGGCTGATAATCCTCAGTGTGTGTAGACTCCAAGGATTTTAATTCAATAATTAGATTAAGGTAGGTAGCAATGAAAATAACAGCTTTGTTGTAAGGCTTACACTACATGTGAGGGAGAAGAGAATAAATGACTTTTACTTTTCTTCCTCTCCTTTCACTTTCCTTCCTCAACTTGTCTGCCTGTGCCATTGTTTCGTGGCATGTTTACAAACATGTCCCTTTCTGGGTGGCAGACCAATTCCTCCCAGTAGGTGGAGAATGCTGGAAATGCTTCTGCAAAACATGTTAATCACTTCATACACCAGAGACTTTCCTGTATCTTTGCACATGTGGAAAATCCTGCCGCCTACAAACGGATGCAGCGAGTGAGCTGGGAGACACATCACATGTTCCACTATTTCTAAACAATAATGGCCAAGCCCAATGAGTAACATTTGCTACTCTCTGCTTGGCGACTCTCATCCAGTCTGGTCAAGTATGACCTGACCTCGCTTATTCACACCTTTGTCATCACTTGGCTGGACCATCCCGAGGCGCAAGCCCTGGCTGCGCAGCGTTCCCTGCGTGGGAAACTCCAGACAGCAGGAAAACCAGCTGCTGGTCTACTTGGCAATGAGACCTGCTACCTGTTGCCTGCTCCCTGTGCTGGTTTCCCTCTGGCCAGCCAACCACTCTCCATGTCTCTGCTTTTCATTTCCAGGATGCTCAAAGGACTGAGTCCTGTATTTCACTGACTGGCCACAGCTTTGAGGTGGAGATTCTCATCAGAAAATTGCTTTCCTTTGCTGCAGATACTTTTTAAAATACTTTTTTTTTTGTTCAGGAAATAAAAATGCCTGGGGTTTGACACCCACAGAATATAAAAGAGCATATTTACATAATTTAATATTTGAATAAAATTAATTAAAAATAGAATGAAGCCCTTCCACTACCCAAGCTCTCCATCCTAAAGTAGAAAGCTAATGGAATAAACATATTCCAGGTGGCAGCCACACTGCTCAGTGTATTCTTGGGATGTGTTCCATCTCCACTGACAGTGAGTGGAATAGAGGAAAAAAAACCACATAGCAATCATTATTTCACAGAGAAATCGGCTTGTCTACCTGCCCAAAATGCCTTCCTTAACTCCTTACCTCTTTTAAAAAAACTCCCAATAATGAGTAAAAATGCACAGGTTTGAAAAGTGATAGCAAAGAATACAGACATTTTATGTTGTGCAGTTTCTAAATCTGTGCAATAGGTTATGAAATCCATCTACCTGCACTTGCGAAACTTTTCCTTTCCTCAAAGCTTTTTCCTACTTGCAGAGTGCCAAGTGTTTCAAAGTAGAACTGCAAATTATGCTCTGAAAGTGCATTTTCTGTATTTTCAAATGTTTATTTGAGAGTCTCTCCAGAGTTATGATTTCTCTTACACGAAGTCCTTCCTAACACCCACCGGGGTCACAACACATCTTTTACATGATTTTCTTCCAAAGGACATTTTCAGCTGTGCAGGTCTTACTTCAGAAAAAACCCCTCTCAATTAGTCCCGTTTCCTCAAGCACTCGAGTTACAACCACAAGGAGTAACGCGGAGCTTCTGCTGAGGGAATGCGCTATCCTGCTCCCGTTTAATGCCACATATTTTAATGGTGAGGTTTCCATACCTCAGGAAAACATGCTCCAACATGTCCATTGACAAAATCCAAGGCCGCCTTCGGCTTCCACCCTGCCCTCTGCTGGCCGTGGGACGGAAGGCTCCCACTGCCGACGGCAGTAGCACTGTTTTGTAATTCAAGGCGTTTTCCCCGAAACTTATTTTCACCTGACCTGCTGCTACACCGAACAATCCATCTTTTGTGAGTTCTTCCTAACTAGGTTTGTCAAATTGCTATTTATGGGTCTTAACACTACTTGGTGAAGAAATAACGTCCCACACAGTCCCTGTCCTTGCAAGGCAAGGACAAACAAGTCAAGGTTGTAATTGGAGAGATGTGCTCTCCCTATCCCATAATTTCTGAGTGTTAAAGTAACCTTTACACGAGGGGTCCAAACAAACCTCCAAATAACAGATTACCGAGAGATGGGATAGGCACTGGCATACCTGTGGAACTCTGCAGAGAGACAGTGCTAAGACATTCGAATTTGGTGAAGCTAAAGTTTTTTTGGCTCATCATCAGTTCCTTGTACTGTGCTATACAAAGGGAAAAAAAACCAAAAAAAAGGGGAACCATCTTATCTAGTTCCTTGCAAATGTTCTCAGTTATGGAACAACTTCTTTCCAACTGTGATTGTGGGAGTTCTAGTTGGTAAAGACTATGGTGTCCAGATGTTTGCTTGTAAAATATATTTGTTTGGAATACAGACTTCTCGGCACAGAGCAGCTTTTAGACCACTGTAATTTCAGCTAATAGTTGTTTTAGCTTCTGAACAATCCCTGTTAGGTCAAGTTGTCCCCATTTACAGACCTTAATGTGAGCATAGGTTAAGCAGGTTCATATATTAAGCATCTACAGCAAGGACAGCGAGCAGAGAAATGCTTTTTTATTTCTCTATGATTGTGGTTACTTCTTCATTTTAAAATGCTGCTTGAAATCTTTACCCTCACTTACCTGCAAGATGAAAAGACAACACCTTTCTCAGAATGGTGTTTAAAAGCAATATTCATGAGCTCCCATTCTACAGCTTCAGGACCACATTTTCTTCTCCTTGAGCTGTTCACAATTTTTTCCAACTGGAATTGTTTTGAGAAACCCCCATCTGGCTGTTTTTAGCCACATATGCTGTTGTACAGGCACATTCATGAATGACACACTTCCCTTTGTAAAGTCACCCCAACAGTAGTTGGCAGCTGGTTTCCATGTGCTGGTTGTCCAGAGGAACAGCCCATTTCCCACTGGTCCTAAGGGCTTGTTCAAGTCTTTTCGTGGGTATCACTCCTGTAACTCACCTGCAACACCCACCTGGTGGGTGGCAAACCCTGGCAGCCTGCTGGGCCCCTCTCCCAGCCACAGCGTCAGGGTGGATGAGCCCTGCTCGGTGTGGTGGAAAGCAAAGCCTTGGGAAGCAGCTGTTGCCACAAGCCCGCTCTGGAGGATGGGGACACGGAGCCAGACGGCAATGCGACCTTCCTGCCGCCACTGAGCCACGGACTCTGCAAGAGAGGGAAGTGAGGAGGGTCAGGGCCACAGCCACCACTCAGAGACAGCCCCCCCTTGCCCTTGATCTGTGTGGTTTTAAACCTTATTGCGCACAACAACCGGGGTTATCGAGCAAAGATCTGTATTTTCACCTCATTTACAGGGTCGAACTATTGTTGGTGTGAGGAAGGTGCCAGCAACGACACGGGCTGCCAGCTTGACATTTCACGTGGTACAACTTGGTGTTCACACGTGAAATAATGGCTTTTCTGTCAGGGTCTGCTGTAAGGCACAGGGGAATCTACTCATGTGGAGTACTGTGTCCAGTCCTGCGCTCCTCAGTACAAGAAAGAGTTACTGGAGAGGGTCCAGTGAGGGGCAACAAAGGGGATTAGAGGTCTGGAGCATCTCTCTTACGAGGAGAGACTATGGGAGCTGGGCCTGTTTAGACCGGAGAAAAGACCACGGAGAGGGGATCTTATTAATGTATATAAATATCCCAAAGGTGGGTGCCAAGAGCACGGTGCCAGACTCTTTTCAGTTTCACCAGAGCACGGTGTCAGACTCCTTGCAGTTTCTTGCCCAGCGACGGGAGAAGGAGCAGCAGCCATAAACTAAAACACACGAAGTTCCACCTCAACACGAAGAAGAACTTCCTTTACGCTGCGGGTGGCAGAGCACTGGAACAGGCTGCCCAGGGAGGTCATGGAGTCTCCCTCTCTGGAAACATTCCAAACCCACACGGACGCGTTCCTGTGTCACCTGCCCCAGGTGACCCTGCCTTGGCAGGGGTGGTTGTACTGGATGATCTCCAGAGGTCCCTTCCAACCCTGACAATTCCGTGGTTCTCTCAGCGCCCTCTGCTCCCTCCAGCCAGCGTTCCCCGCCGCACGGCCGCGGCTGTGTGCCCGTGAGGGGAAGGCGGCGGCTGAGGGGAGCTGCTCCCCGGGACCCCGCCGGCCCCTCACACAGCGCCCCCCGCCCGCCCCGCTGCCCCGGGAGCCCCGCCCGGCACTTGCCCCGCAGCCACCGCCCGAAGGCGGCCCGTTCCACCCGCGGGGGCTGGCGCAGCTCGCCCAGGTCCACGCTCACCCCCCCGAACTTGTCCGGCCGCGCCCGCAGCCCCGCCAGGGCCGCCCAGCCCCGCGCCCTCCGCAGCGCCCGCCACAGCCGCGCCATGGCACCGAGAGGGGCGGGGGGCGCGGAGCCTCCGCCCCCGGGGCGGTGCCGGCCTCTGCTCCGGAACCACTCGGCAGTGGGGCAGCATGTCTGCCTCCTCTTCCAAAAGGAAGAGCAAGGGGCGCCTGGCCGCGGGTGGCGGCTCCCCGCGGGATGCTCCCCTCGGAGCTGCTGAGGGTGGGCCGCTGGCGCTGCGGGTCGCCGACGCCGTGGAGGCAGGTACGGGGGTGCGGGCGGCGGGGACGGGCTGCTCGGGGACGGGCTTCCCCAACCCCGGCTTTCCCAGCCCCGGCTGCCCCAGCCCGGCGCGCTGAGGGCGCCTCGTTTGAAACTGAGTCCCTGCCGAGCCGCGCTCGCGAAGGCGGGACCGGGGGGGTTCTCTCGGGCAAAGTCGGCTGGGCCCCCGTGAAATCTGCTGTTTATTCCCGTGGAGCGGGAGCTGGATCTGGGTGGAAGGTGCGGTAACGAGCAGCAGCGTGTGACCGCGGGTGTTTTCCCAGCCCCGTCGGCATCCCCGCCCCTCACGGGGAACCCTCAGGGTGGGCGCCGTGAGGGCTGGGCAGGGGTTTGTTGTTGTACTGGTTGGAGAGGGTGGGAAATGCTGGATTTAGCGGGGAAAAAAACGACTATTTTTTCCCCTAAAAACATCAGGAGATGACAAGGTCCCGAAAATGCTGCGCAGAGCCCTGGCGCAGCTATCGCTGAGCAGCATGAAGTCTGGGGAGCTCTGCGTAGGGCGGCCGGCCCTGCTCACCTCAGCTGATGGGCGACAGGAGGTGAGACCATTTCTTGCCCCCATAAGGGCTTTTCCTGTGCTTTTCAGCGTTTTCCTGTTGTATTCAGTGGGACCAACACGGAATACATGCATTGAGAAAGATGGTGAACATGCTCTTCCATGTTTTCTGTGCGATATTTACATCTTCATTCTCAGCGCTGGGAAAAGTCCATGCTGCTGGTTTTTTTTTTTCAAAATACAACCCCTTCCTTCTTGGAGTGTCTTGAATCATGTCTTAAGAGCTTAATGCTACTTGTATTTTGCTCTGTGGCACCAGGTTTTAACCTAATCCTTTTTCCCGTCAGCCCATATTTTCATATTCAAGTGTTGCTTAGCTTAACTGGAAGTAGGGGGTGGGGGGGGAAATCTCAACTAACTTGTTTTGGAAACTCTTCCTAGGTCTGTACTGCTTGGCCCACTGCAGGCTTTCCAGGTGGGAAGATTGGGCTGAATGAAACCACACAGAAGAACCTGAAAGTAAATCCAGGTGATGGTGTCACTGTGCAGCCCGTGACTGGTGCAGTCATCCAGGCAGAGGAAGTCGATGTAAAGTTGAGGTATGGAACTTGTTACAGCCTTGTTGAAGAGAGTGATTTTTTTTTTTTTTTTTTTAACCACTTCCCTTCAAAACTTCACCTTTTATATATGGTGGTTTTGTGCTCTGCTTGTATTTACTGGTTGGGTTTTTTTTTAGGATTGGAAACTCTGAGGTGTGTTTTTGTTTGTAATTGAAATTGACCCAAAAAAGGGAATGAAAGGTACAAATCACAGTTGTCTTAAAATCATGAATGCTCTGAGAAATCAGCAGTTTATTGATTTGCTGAATGATTTCCTGTACTTGTCATTCTAACACTTCACAGAGTCAACATTTGGGTCAATGCAGAATCTGATTATAGTTATTTCCTAAAGTTATTTTACAGTTGCTTTTGAAAGTGTCCCAGCACTTATATTTTTATAAATTAACATCACTTTCCTGTCAGACCTCTGTCTTCAAACATGGCTGTTTGGTTACAGAGGTGGTTGAAAACACACATTTTGTTAAAAAACCCAACCTCATGATAAATTAAATAATTAAAACTATGAGGTCAGAGGAATTGCATGTAGCTTTTGAAATATTTATGATTACTGTGATTTATTTTTCTTTTAGGAAACTGTTCCATAGCCAGAGTTTTTCCACTCAGTGAATCAAGAGTCAGGCTCTGAGGATTGTTTTACTGATGTATCTCCAGATTTTTAAGTCTCATAAATGGCTGCTTTTCTAAAATTAGGAGAGAAAACATGAAAACTGTAATTGGTGTGTTTCAAGCCTGGTAATTTACTACAAACTATGGTGTAAGAATATAAATTATTTAAAGAATGAACTGAAGTTCCATTATTCGAGTACTCCCTGGGTTTCTAGATGTTTTACAGGTGAAGTTTATTCTCTGCAAATCAACACCTCTGGGTACTGCTTGCATGCATAATTTAGCTTTTTCTTCCACTTAAAAAAATCCACTCTCAACTTCAGGCCCCAACAACAAAATTGAGTATGTGCTTACTCATCAGGAAAGGCCATGATATTTTAAGGGCTCTCCTTTAAATTAGCTTAATACAGCTCTTTGCCCCAAGTTCCTTTGTTGAGCAGTAGAAGTGAGCAGTGGGTTTTTATCTGCAGGTTTAGGGCTCCCCCCGTTGATCAAGCCTTGATTTGCAGCATCTGTGTCTGCTTTAAACGCCTTTGGTGCTGCTGCCGTTCCCCTCTTGGTGTGGTGCCTTTGAAGGTACAGATGTAAATGCTTAGAAAAGCTGTGGACTTTGCTCTGTGAAATGGATGTAGTGAGTCTTATCTGTTTAGTCACTTAATTAAACAAAAGACTAGAAAATGCTTTGTGGGGAAGACTTGTACTGTTTTGGTAGTGGATGTGCAGTGCTTAAGGCATGTGCACAGTTTTGCAAGTGCTCAAGGCACTGTTTTAGTCGATTAAAAGATTTGCATGTGTGTTTGCAGGGCTGAAAGAGACCTGCCTTATCTGATTTTTTTTTTTCAGTTCAGTAAATGTAGCAATGGCTCTTCTGCCTGGTGAGATGAGAAGCCTGCATTGCAGGTTTGTGATCCTAAGAAACAATAAATCTAATTTAGTATTTTGTTAATTACAGCATTTTCTTTGGAAAAAAACACCCAATCCCCAGATGAAGTAGCTACACTTCTTTTGTTGCTGTGTCTGTAATATTTCCAGAGTTAAGATGTTGTTATTTAAAGACTGAAGTGCTCATCCATCTTTTCTGTTTGTGGGGTTAAGTCATATACCCTAAAACAGGTCATTCTGGTGCTTTAGTGCTGTGGCCTCTGGTTTGGTTTTGAAGTAGTTATTGCTTGGAAAAGTAATTTTCTTCTTTCCTGCCACAGGGACAAAGATGCCACCGTTAATGCTGAGGAAATGTCTGTGTGTCTGCTGAGAAACCTTGGTATGAGTTTTGCTGCTTCTCTTTTGCCTGTTCAATTTTCAAGTCTTGGTTAGAAGAGCAAATATTTTCCTCTTATGTTCTTAATCAAGGGCTTATGGCAAAGTAGGGGACGTTATTTTGTTTACGCTTCTTTTGGGCTAAATAATTTTGTCTTCAGGCAAATAATTTGGCACGTTGTAAATGTGTAATTTGCATTAGTTGTGGCTCTGTTCCTTCTGTCCATTAATACTTTTGTCTGATACAAATTAGGAGCGTTCAACAGTCATTGATGGCCTTCTGGCTGATATTGTGACGCACTTCAGAGTTTACTTGCACTGTGAAGACTAGACTGCAATACTATACACTAAAACCAAGATAAAGTATCAGTATTAACCTGAAATCCCAGTCTCTGAATCTCTTTTTTATGTTGGTGGTAAATAAGTAAAATTGCTCTTCATTGGGTGGTAGATAAACGTAAGTAAGGCAAAAAAAAAAAGATAAGTTATTCAAGGTAGTGTTCCTCACTACAAATTGTTCTACTCAAAAGGAATCTTCTGGTCTAGGAATTAATGACATTATTGCTGTGCCAAGAAGCAGGAAATGTGAACTGCATTGCAAATTCATGAGTTTGGCTGGAAATCTTGTTTATGCTTTGCCTTTTTTTTTTTTTTTTTTTTTGTGCCTGTAGGGTATATTCAGATCACATTGCCTCATCTCTCTGTCAATGCACAGGCTAAAACTTGGTCTTTTTTAGGCCAGTACTCTCCAAGAAAGTGGGTTAAACATGAAATATTATGAGGTGCACAGCAAATACAAAATTTTTACTTCTTACAATACTAATTCCAATAATCTCCCTTTGTATGAAATTTAAAGGACTCAAATTAATGATGAGTTTAGTATGAGTGATTACATATGATGCTGACAAATGTTTATCCAGTAAAGTCTGCTTGTGTAAAAGGGATCATTCAAAATACCTGAAATTACCTTGAAATTTATGTTACTTATGTTACATTGAAATTATGTTACTAGCTTTTGTTATGTTAATTAATAGCATTCTCTAAATGAATGACAAAGAATTATTCCGATGGAAGAATGTCTGAATGTTACTGCTACCAAAGTGGATTGGAATGTCACCTTCTTTATCTTTTTATTTCTTTCATCTTCTCATAGATGGGAAAATAGTTCTACCGGGAAACCTCTTGGCTTTCACTTTCTATGGCAAACTGTGCAACATCGTGGTGATGAGAGTGAAAGGAACCGATGGTGCAGAGCTGAGTGCCCAGGGCAGCGCCATTCCCAGTGACCCAGACCCTGAGAGGTCTGATTTGGAGACAAGTGCCTTAGATTTGTCCCTACAGCTCGCCAGGATGGACATTGGTGATAGTCCAGGGGTTGCATCTTTGAGCACACCAAGCAAACCAATGGATCCAGGCTCACCAGTTACACCCAGTTCTGTGACAGCCAGTGCTCCAGACTCTGGTCAGGGAGAGAAAACCCACAGCAAGGGAGATGGTGCAGACCTCGCCGAGGATTCAGAGTTGGCTGGGAAAAGCAGCAGTGAGGGACTCCCAGTAACGGGCACAACCGGAGCAGTGAGCAATACAGACTCTTTTTATTTCATTTCTTCAAGAACTAGGATCAATTTTATAGACCCCAGGACCAGTGTAGCAGAAGATGGCGATTGTGAGTCCCGAGTCACCTATGACATGATAGGAGGTTTGAGCAGCCAGCTCAGAACTATTAGAGAAACAGTTGAACTGCCCTTGAAGCAACCTGAACTGTTCAAGAGTTACGGTATGATGCCTAAAGAGTTGGTTTTCTTCATTTGATACCACTTTTCTTCTTTAATTTTGTTTTTTAAAAAAACAAACAAACAAAAAAACCAAAAGCACCACATATTATCCCAGGAGCATGCACTGACTTTTATGTAACACTAACCTGGTATACTTGTGTGTCCAAACAATGTCAAGCTGCTTTATAGTTATACTGTATGAGTACTGTGAAGATGTTACGATGAGCTTGTGTGAAAAATAGGTGAGCAGAGAAGAAATGTGTGTCTGTACAAAAATTCAGGCGTGCATAAGCAGAATTTTTGGCAAATAGGAAAGGCTTCTTTGCTTGGGTGTTCGAAAGGTGCAATTCTTTGAGTTGTCGTAAGATTTTAATTAGTTTTGATAGAGTCAGTTAATGATATTTTTTACATGGAGAAAAAGTCAGATTAGTTCCTCTGCTGTTTTTATCCGTGGCTGTAGGCTTCCTGCGAAATTTTCAGGAAGTCTTTGAGGCTGTTTACTCAAACTCTTCAGTGTATGAGGAGTTTGAGTCCTTCCTGTGTGAATTACAGGGTGGAAAAATGAATATGATTACAGTTGCCATATATGAAGTTATATCTAACATATATGTGAACTCAGAGGATTTTTGTGACAAAGCTAAAACTGTACTGTGTATTTATCACAAATGCATATGTACCTTGTCTAGGTGTGCATCGCTGTGAGATAGGGCTCTTACCTATAAACATTGCTTTAATATCATGTCTTTGAGGCTTTTTATTTCTCTGCCTTTACCTCTTCCCACACACACACTCTGGAGAGGAGGTGATTCCAGCTGGGACAGTTTCCATAACACACAGGTGGCTCTTTCTTGGCCATGATCCCCAGGTGTCAGTGGGGTGGTCTGAGGCATCTTCATCTACGTGTGGCCCAGCTTAATTTGGTCCAGCCTCAGCATCACCATATGGTTTTGCGTTAGCACAAAGTTTGCTTCAGTGTCAGCATTCTTCATACCCGGTCCCAAAAGTGCTTGAGCAGATTCCCTACTAACTACGTGGTAGATGATGATGATGTTTCCTCAGCAGTTACAAACCTTTAGTAACCATCCAAACGCTGTGAGTCTTTGCTCACAGAGAGCAAGCCTGGCAGTGAGGTGAGTCTGTGGTTCCACAGTTGTTTCTTGCCCGAAACGCCACAGGAGGGAGCAGCTCATGCTTTAATTGGACTGCTCTGAGGGAACCTGCTCCTGAAGACACTTTTACTTCCATCCTCTGTCAGTTGGCAGATAAATTTTTTTCTTTTCAGGTGTATTAGTTTCTAAGATTCAGACTTGTGGCATCATTCCCTGTCTGATTCCCAGTCCCCACCTGATGTTTCTTTGGTTGTGTTTCACCAATGTCTTGTTTGGCCAAAGGCAATCCTTTGTCAAACACTTGTCTCTGCTTTTTGCTTTCTAATTTTTCACCTCCTGATTTTGGCTTTGTGCCCATTTAATTTGGCTTTGCTGGTCTGGAAATTGTTTTGGTGGGCTCTTTACCTGGGATCATAATAGTACCTTTGTGCAGTTACCTGTATTTTCTGTCCAGCTCTAGCTGTACTCAGCAGTACCTTACGTGCTGTGCCTGAACATTTCTGTCTTTTTGGCTCTTAATATTTGCCATTAAATAGACAAATTCACCCTTTTGATGTGTGTTTTTCATCTTCTTGCAAGTATTCTTGAATCAAGCCTCAGAGTATTTCTGAAATTCTTTTGGAGTGTTAAAGAGAAGTGGTCTTCTGATGTTGGAAATTTGATGTAATGACACCGTAAGAATCATTAATAACTTAAAGTCTATTCATGGATGTTAGGTACTCAGTCCAGTAATGTCTTAGAAAAAAACCACAACACACATAAGGAAACTGAAGAATACAATTAAGGAGTTGTTTTTTGAACAGACTCTTTTAGACTTTAAAAATAAAAAACGTGCATGTATGTCCCACTTAAGAGTGATCTTTTCACTGTAAGCCTTTAACAGGCGTGTCATTTTATCACGATCACACGTCTGTTAAGTTAATGCTGAGGTCACATTTATTGGTGATAACTGGGACAGTGAAAGGTGCAAGTGCAGGTTTAGTCTGGCATTTCTCACAAGGAACTTCTTTTCTCTGTTTGTGTGCATGTGCTTGTCCAAAGGAATCCCTCCTCCTCGAGGAGTGCTGTTATATGGCCCTCCAGGTACCGGGAAGACTCTGATTGCCAAAGCCATCGCAACTGAGGTTGGCGCTCACGTTACTGTTATTAATGGGCCTGAAATAATAAGCAAGTAAGTCCACCCATTTTATTTTCATTAATTCTATAAATATATCAGCCCAAAATCTGTCCTGGCATCTCTCCAGCAGGGATAGATGTAGTATTGGCCATGGGCTGTCTGCCCAAAGGAGTCAAAAACAAGCAAGAAAGGGTTCTCTCAAGCAGGGCTTATGTTTCTTCTTGTATTTAAAGAGGTTTATTGGACTTGGCCAAGAAATTTGTGTAAGGCCCGAACTAAATTAAAGAGGGGACTGGAACTGCATCTGCAATTGTGCGTAGGTTAGTTCTGCAACAAGAAGAGTAACTTGTTAAACTATGTTTGCAGTTAAGATGCCACTGCACAGATTACTGTCTCCAGGGAACTGTTTATTATTCTTCAGAAGTGTAGATAAAATGGTTTCTAAAACAGAAAAAAAACGTTTCCCTTTAATCTTTTTTTGTAGTTACTAGATGGTTCTATCTTGGCCTTAATTTCTTGTCCTTGTGGAAATACAGTTTATTGTAGGTCTGCATTTACTTTGGGCCTCTGAAAGTGTGCGCTGTGGCCTTTTTGGAACGCCTGAGCAGTGATTTTCCCCCCCCCCCCCCCAATTTGCCTTTCGAAAAGACAAAAAAAATGCTTTTTATTAAAATATTTTAATTATTATAGGTTTTATGGGGAGTCTGAATCGAGGTTACGTCAGATCTTCGCTGAAGCCTCTCTGCGGTACGTTCTTCTGGGTGATTTTATTTGCAGTATTGGTTCCAGCCTTCATGTTCTTAGAAGAAAAACATTTGCAGGAATCTTTGAGTTTGTAACTTTTTCCTGCAGTGGTTTCTAAAAGGAAATAAATTTGTTTATATAGAGCTTAGCTAGAAGGAAGGCAGTGAAATTCTAGTCTGCCTATTAAATAAATCCTTTTGGACGCTGCCCTTTTCAAGGGGCTGTTACAGATGGTGCCAAATCGCTCGCTCTGTGTTGTCAGTGTATTGTACTCTTGTTTCAGCAGATGGAAGCAGGAGCCAGAGTTTCACCTGGATCCAAATTTTTCTCTCTGGTTTTATCTTTGAAGACTAACATAGCCCTGCGCTGAGGCATGGAAGCCAGTCTGAGTGTTGGTACTGGATATAGCATGCCTCTGGACTAGGGGGGTGTTCTGCCCAAATTTATTAGACCTGGTTAAGGCAGTTTTTAGACTTCCAGGTGATTGGTGTTCATAATACATGAGCAAAAGACTATTGCATACTGAAGGTATTAGTTGTCTAATGTATTAGTCATTTTATTTTTCTCTTTATTCAAGGTTGAAACTTGTAGCTGCCTAAAGGAGTTGGATGGTTGTTAGTTTTTCTAGGAACTGCATATTTTTCCATGAACAGCTTTGCACTTCTCTGCCTTGGTGTTTTAAATCTTCCTGAGCACCTTAACTTTTTTTTTTCCTTTTTTGTTTTCCCCCCAGTCGCCCCTCAATTATATTTATAGATGAGTTGGATGCACTCTGTCCAAAGAGAGAAGGGGCTCAGAATGAAGTGGAAAAGAGAGTTGTTGCTTCATTGCTGACGTTAATGGATGGCATTGGCTCAGTAAGTCGACTATATTGAGACAATTAATGTGTATGTGGACTCACTGAACAAAATGATTTTGCTTCTAAGCGGAGCCAATTTTAGATGTGTCATTTGGGGGGAAAGCAAACAGGCTTAGGTGAGACTTTATATAGTAATGTAATGCTTTTTTGGGTGCTAAGCAGAAGACGCAGGAGAGGAATGTCTCCTGATAACTGAGATTAAAAGCAAGTAAGTTTCTTCCATTCACTGCCTCTCCTTTGCCTTTTCCCCTTCTTGTACTTTTGGAGATCAAGCTGAAATTTCAGTGGTAGCCCATCATTGATCTAAGCCAGGTATTATCAATTACTCTGAAATCAAAGTTATCAAAATGCTTCTGGTGATATATAGGCTGCATGTTTAAAGGCAATAGCAGCTATTTCAAGATTGCCATAATAATATTTAGGACATAAACAAAAGCCTAGTAAAGGAGCAGTAAATAGAGTATGTTATGGATTAAGTCCATAAAGTTTGCCAATCTCTCATCAATTATTTTATGAGTATTAGTAGGAAAGATGAAAGAAACCTGTCCAGAGTATGAAAATAATTTGCTGCTGTTTATGTAATCTGCAAATTTCTGATTATTTTCCTGCATGAGCATTTGAGTTGCCCAGTCTGGAGCTAGTCACTGGCAGAAGAACATATTTTCTGATGGCAAAGGCTGGTGGATAGTCTTCCTGGAAAAAGTGCTTCATTCACAAAAAGAGAATGACACTGCAAGAGACCTCCTAGCTGCTCTTGCCTTGTTCTAAATGTGCAAAAGCAGAACTTGAAGAAATTGGTTATGATTTTTGACCGTGCTTTTCCTACTGAACTTACAGGAAGCTTTATAACCTCCTGTCTCTGCTGGTTTTGATGCCTTAACTGCTCTGTTTCCCAACCTTGTTTGTTCAAGGTCTGCTGATACCATTTTGTTCTTGTACCAATGATGCATTTTAGCTTAAACACTTCTTTTTCTCTACTTGGTTCTTGCTTTCCTGATGTGGGAAAGCAGGTTCTTGGGAATTCGGGTGGGAGACACTGGGATGAGAGTATCTTGGAGCAGTTTCTGTTGTATTATCTGTATGTTCATGCAACCTATAGCATTCCTAAATTGCAGTTAGGGATGGATTGGATGGGGTCATTGATGGGCTTTATAATCTAAAAGGTTTGAGAGCTAGCATCAGGATTCCAGTGTGTGTAGTAGTTGGAAGAGTAAGCAAGAAATATGTTTATAAGCTACACGGCATTTAGTGACTTAATTAAGTTTGAGTTTTTAAAAATAACATTTTGCATTGTTTGATGCCTTCAGGAAGGCAGTGAAGGGCAGCTCTTGGTGCTTGGGGCCACCAATCGCCCCCATGCTCTGGATGCAGCTCTGCGCAGACCTGGGCGTTTCGACAAGGAGATAGAAATCGGAGTTCCCAGTGCCCGGGACCGCCTGGACATACTCCAGAAGCTTCTCAGGAGAGTTCCCCATTCGCTCACAGAGGCGGAGTTGGTGCAGCTGGCTGATGGTGCACATGGTTATGTGGGTGCAGACTTAGCAGCCTTGTGCAAGGAAGCAGGTAAGGCTTTGTTTATCTTGTTTAGGATCTTACTTTACTGTTAGTCTCTTTATTAAAAAAAAAAATGTAAAAAAATCCACAGTCTGTACCAATTGCTTTTGAGACAATGTTTTCTTAATTTTTGTGTCAAAAATGCAGCCAAGCGTGGAGTATGAGGAGCACCAGTCTGCTTCTGGGCACACCAGAAAAATTCTTTGAGTATTAGTAGCTTTTAAAATCTAATGTTAAGATGAGTAACCCTGGGGAATCCCCTGTGCTATTTCTAGCATGTTACATAGCTCCCTGTCTCTCGGTAAGCCAATGGTTTAGGGACTTCACTGATATCCCTAAGAGTTTTTCTACTCTAGAGCCTACCTCTTCCATACAAAAATCCCAGGCTACACAGCTTGTCCTGCAGGTCCTTGTCCCCAGGATGTGGAGACTGTGACCCTCAGTGGTGTTTACTGTGTCTCCCTTCCCTGTTTTGTGCCTTGTATTCCATTTTCCTGCAGATGAGGACCTTGTGGCAGGGCTGGGGGGATTGTGTGCCCCTGGGACACGATATGTTGTGGAGCTGGGAGAGCTGGAGAACACTGAGCTGAGGGGCTGGAAAGTGTCCTTTGGCCTCTGGAACAGGCATAGCCCTGGAGAATTATGCAGCCAGAGTTCAGTATGTTCCAGAAAATACTTCACCATGAGTTCACCTCTGTTTTCTTTGGATGAAATACGAAAAGTACTCTCTATCAGTTCTACATTTTGCTAATCCAAGCAATTCTAGTGTCTGTGTGGTTTAAGTGTTGGACCTTAAATCTGCCCATGAGCAGCCTTTTAAAACAGCCTGGTCAAAAATATGACTCTCCAGCTCTGCTTATGCATATTTTCTCCCTTATGGTTCACAAATAAGTTTTCTGCATGTGCTGGGTACTTCTGTTTCCTTTGGCACTGGGACAGCTGCTTGTGGCAGTGGCACAGAGCATGGATAATTCTTGCATTGGAATTAACTACGAAGATGGCAGAAGTTTTAATGGGGTCATGGCACCTGGAACAGCAAGGTTTTTACTTGCCAGCTTCCGGAAAGTTTAAGGGATGGTTCTCAAATATGAATTTGTGGACTCTTCTATGGATCAAGAAGAAAAAAGTTTGTAGAGACACAGATTACTCATTTTATAGCGGTCTTCTGTTGACTTCAGTTGTGTTTTAAGCTCTGTTTGAAGTTAGAAAACATTATTTTTTTCCTGTTTGTATATATTTGTTTTAAAAAAAGATAAACTCCTTTTCTATTTTCCTTCCTCTGTGTTTTTGGAAGCCTGTCAGTCTGCCTGTGTCACAGGACTCACACAGTAAACACTTAACTAATGTAATCTGAAGTTTTCAGTGAAAAGTGTTTTGGTTTCAATTCCAAACATGACCCAGCCTAGGCTTTAGTTGTACATGTGCACATGGATTCTGGACACTTCATAATCCAGCTGCAAATAGATTATATTTACCCACTTCATGAGGCCCTTTTAGAAAATCAATTTTGAATGTTGTGCGGATTGAACATTACACGTGTTGTAATGTGTTGGCATCTGCCAGGGGTGGGTTGCAGGACATGCTGTTATCTGGGACCTTTGCATCCAAAGGCAGTGCTGGGAATGAGGGAAGAAGGATGTCTCCTTTCTGTTGATCTTTCCTGAAGTTGGAATCCATGCTGTTAAATATCCTTGTCGTTTCTTAACTTGGAGGGACCTCTGCTGGGGAAAATGGAGTCCAGCGCCGTTTAAGTCTTTGCAGCCCACGTGAATTTTTCCTTTTCAAAGAGTTGCAAATTCTGTCAAAGTATTGCATAAACTCAGTGCAAGTTGCTCGTTTTTAAGGAATTTTCTTAGATTCTTTTTTTTTTTGATTAAGCTCTTGGTATCTATATTTTATGTTAAATTTTTGACACCTTGTAAAATATTAGAGCTTTTCACTGAAGTTCAGCTATGTTTTATAACATGCTATTTCTCCTCAACAGAGCAAGATTATTCCATATGGCACATTTTCCAGTGTTTTGTCTAGTCTGGTGTGTTGTTCCAGCAATGGGCTTCTGTTGCTTCACTTGAGAAGCTGTGCTGTAGGCCAAGCTTGCTTGCTGTCCAAGAATGCTCTCTGATATTCAACCCAAGTTTTCCTTGTTTAGTTTTATCCCATTATTTCTATTTACATCCTTGTATAACACGTTTGCTCTCCCTCCTTAGTGTTTACACCCTTCAGATATCTCTGGGCTGTTCTCATGTCCCCTACCTCCTCATTCATTACTGAGCCAAACTATAAATATTTAGCTCTTTTAATCTTCCCTCATAAATAAGTCCTTCCTGCCTTCCGAGAAATTATGTTGATTTTCTCTGAACTGCCTCCAGTTTGTCAATAACCTTTTGGTGATGTAGGGCTTAGAATTGAACATAGTATTTCATATATGTTACAGCATAAAACAGGGTACAAACATACAATTGAGTTGGTCTTACCAAAATGCTTGGTAAGAGTTCTTGCACAAATTTTAAGGTTACTTGTGCTACTTTCAGTCTTGATGAGTGTGTATGTACACAAAAAGGATTTCAGAACTTAGAATCCTTTTTCTAAAGGATTTCAGAACTCAGAAAAACATATTCAGTTTTTGGTATGAGATTATTGTTGCTTGCTGATTGTATTGCTGTTGTGGTCTGTGGGAGACTTTCAAGTCTTTCTTACCCCTTCTATATCTTTAGGTATTTCATATGTGGCTGGAAAGCCTGAAAGTTTACAAGCTAAAGATGTTTACATTCTCAATACGAAGTTTAGATCATTTTCAGAGGACTCATCATTCCTTATCTTTCTACTTCAACTCTGTTTTTTTAACACATGTATTGTGTATATACTGCTTATATAAACCAAGGGTGTAGTAATTATTGTAAGATGGTAAAGGTGGTATCTGTAGGGCTATGACAGACAAACCTTTTGCGTCTCTAGTTAGGTTTCCTAAGATGCTCCATTATAAAAGCTTTGAAGTTTGTCTTCTATATAATTCTGAAGATCATATGTTAAGGAAAAGTAAATAGCAGTTGTAGAATTAAACATATTCCAACTGTTTTCTTGGCAGAAGTTGTTTGTTCTCCAGTGCAAGATTTGCTTAGTGGTACTTCTGGGGTCAGACAGGCAAGTTTTCTGTTCTGTTCAGCAACTCTGTGCACATTCATGGAAGTTTTTAGGAAGTTTGTGGAGGCTGTAATGTTCAGGTTGCTCTCAAAGCTTCTCGGCCCCCCTGTGTGTGTCGTGTACAGAATTATGGTGTGGTGTGTGCTGGAATGGGCAGGGAGGAAAGGTGACCAGGAAACCTGGAGAATCTGTGCAGTGTGCTCTGGACTTTTCCAGACAGGATGTTATGACCAAAACCCATGACACCTTTATAGAGAGATGCTTGTAGTAATCAGTTAAGAGTGTTTTTACTTGATTTGCTGAGTATATAAAATATTAGTGGATTTTTTTTCTAATACCTTCTTTTCCTCTACTAAAGATACAGTTCTAGCCTCTCACAAAATGAAACCACAAAACAAAACCACAAAACTTTGTGACTTTATAGGAAAAACACTGGCTATGAAACTTGCAGTATTTGTTGTAAGAGTTGACAACAAGGTGACAGACATCAACTCTGTGCATCTATCTCAGCCTTAATTGTTGTGCTTGATGTCCTTGAGATCCTGTTGCTTCTCCTTTATTTACTTTACTGTGTGGTCTTTTATTAATTCCCTAAAAATATAATGTTTTTAATTTATCAGCAAAGATAAGCACTGCACTTTAAAAAAACGAAACAAAACAAAAACATATGAAATGTTAATTATGTAGCAGGGACATGAATGGTATAAACTGTACTGAATGTTAGAAGATGCTTAGCAACAAAGGTTTCCAAATATAGCAATTTATTATAAACTTATCCTTCTATGGCTGCCTGTAGCATTTCAAGAGGGTGAATATAAATATAGCTTGATTTCTTCAAGAAGTGGGTTCAGTCATATTGTTTACAGAGAAAGGAAGTATTTGCTTTGTAACTCTTAGGATTTATCTTGAACATCCTTGTTCATTACACATAATTTCAGTGTGCTGATATAAAACACTTGGACTGTGATAAGATAGCATCATGAGGAGAGGAAGAACAAATGGCTTTGTTTAAATACTGCTCTCTCTTGGAATAACAGGGATTTGCTTCCAGTGAGGATGCTGCATTGCAACCACAGACTTCTGTGAAAGAAGCACTCATTGCTTTGTTGTGTGTCAAAGGTTTTTTTAAGTTGCATGAATGTGATACAGTTAAAGGTGTCACCCTGCTTAGGTTTAGGATTAGAATGTCTTACTGGTTTGAGCTGGCTGTTACAAAAAATCTTAAAGAAACAGGGAATCAAGTTGCATCTCTGACTGGTGTGAATCAGCATTACTCTGCTCAGTCTGTGAAACCACTTGCACAGGCACATGATGTGGTCTGTTGTCTTATGTTCATAATTCTGAGTCCTATTGTTTGCAGAGCTTACTGTCCATATTATTCATTTGCCCCTTTAATTATCCCTGTGTTCTGATGAATCATACAGCTAGGATGGAGAGTCTTTATGCTGTTTAATCCACAGCTCTGTATATTGATTTTATGTAGATATTAGATCTGTAAAGTTGTAATTTATATATGAGGATACTGTAGTTGGCTTTTTTTGGAGCTGAGGAACTTCCTGCAGTATCTTTTACAAGCTTAAAAAGAAAAGTTTCTACAATCCACTTGCATTAAGAATAAGAATTAAAAAAAATCGGTCAACTGAAGGACTGTCTCTTAGGTTTTTTTGTTTTTTCCCTGTAATGCATGGGGAAGTAAATTCCCCTGAAAACCAGGAATGTCTCTTTGTTAGATGTATGTGTTGGGTTTTTTTTTTCCCCCCAAGCTTCTGCAGATTTGGTAGCCTGGCCACCTGCAGGAAACATGAGCCGTGTGGGCTGCTGTGATTAACAGTGGGTCTCTGTGCACCCCGAGGACCAGCCTCTGACGGGGCTTTCAGTTACACAAACGCTGCCTTCAAGATGTGGCTTCTCAGCCTCGTGTCTCAAATCAGGCTCTTCATTTCAGCTCAGTCACAGTCTGGATGAAACAGCCCAGTGTTAGGGCATCAAGAATCTCTCTCCTTTCTTTAAGCTGTAAAAATTCAGTCTGAGCCTTTCCCAACACGATTTGGACCCGGGTTCTGCTGGGGGCATAGCACAAATGTAGATATTTTCCTTGGATCGTGATCCTAAATGTAGGAATGTGGGCTGACATACTTCAGAGTGTAGATTTTGACAAAAGCAGTGGATGACCGAGGCAGTGGGATTGTTTGTTTTGCTGGGTGGTTTGTTTTGAAATTAAGTGATTTCAGTTACAGGTTTGAAAGGGAAAACACTGCCTGACATGCTGTAATTATTTTATTTCCTTATGGAAAGTGACTGAAAATACCATGTCTGTGTTATTTATTTATTTGTAGCACTGATAAAGATTGAAGCTGTGCTGCTGCAAGCAGTCTGCTATTGCATTCCCTCACTGACATGGTTCCCGTGGGACACTCAAAATGAGGTGGGAAAGGCCACTTGCCTTTTCATGAAAAGGTCACGTAAGAAATGTGGGAGTTTTGGGAATATTAATAACACATACAGTCAGATGGTCAATACCAAAAAAAGTGTCTTTATGAAATGGAGATATTTCTGCAAAAGGGGCAGCAGATGCTCAGAATGATGTGGTGGCTTTTGTGTAGAAGTGGCTACATCTGGGTGCTGCCTCTTGGAAGAAATGCTGGTGCACATGATGTTGGTTTTTGTAGCTACTTTTTCTTATATAAAATATTTGGCTTTTTTTGTTGTTTTTGTTTTGGTTTAGTTTTTTGTTTGTTTTGTAATGGTACTTGATTTTTGGTTTTGCACGAGAGATGTTGCACTTTACTGCAGTCGAGGCATGTGAACTTTTGGTTTTCATCATAACTAATTTTAAGCGTGTGTTTATCCAAGACTGGCTTGCAGTTAATTGGATGATGGGGTTGCTGACTTCATACACACAGTTGTGGGTTGAGTACTTAAATGTCTGTTTAGAGCACATCCCATTCTGTCTGCTGATATTTATATAGGCAGGAAATAAGGAATATTTTCAGGAAAGTTTATCAATAACTGTCACTAATATTTTAAATTAAGCTTCTTGGCAGATAGTCACCATGTTCTTGCTTCTGCAGCTTGAGTGGCAGGGAAGAAACTATATTATTCATGTGTGGCAATGCATCTAGAAACTTCTGGGTTTGAATGGCTTGGAGGGTCAGCCCCAAAACAGGTTGTTTGGTTTGAAGGGTGGGGGGGTGCAGGACACCAGAGTAGTGTGTGTTGGCACAACCCTGGCTGTGAAATGTCATTCTGAAAATTTAGCACTTTGTCATTTTGCTTAAGAACAGAAAAAAATTTGGGGCAGGTACTGTCTTAGTCATCAACTATACTTCAGACAAACTATTTGTGTAGAAATGGTACTGTATGAGAAAAATTCAGTGTTTTCTGACTCCCTCTCAGGCTCCAGGTAAAATATTTTTCTGGAATACGTGATGGCAAACTCAATATCTGAAAGCAGCCTTAGTTCCTTTGATTAACTGATAAAAGATCAGGAAAGATACTCTGAAATGTAGCTAGAGTTGTATATCTGTGTTAGTTCTGTGGGAGCAAACTCAGCAGTAGGCATGTGTAAGTAGAATGATTAGTTACTGTTGGGGGACAGCTTAAATATTTTCAGGCAAAGTTTTCATAGGTCTCCTGACTTTAATTTTTAGTTATATCCTGACTTACCAACATTCCTAATTACAATGAGACCAGCCTTTAGCCACTGACTGTTGCTTCTTGTCTTTCTGGTAGCCTGTCGGTCCTTACTTTTGTTCTAACACACGTGTGACTCCCCTTAGCTTAGGTATGTTTATGTATGAGGAACAGGCAGTCTGGTATTCCTTATTTCCCCCTGTTGTCACTGGATTAGGATAAATGACGTGTGTGTACCTGATCTGCGAATAAACTGTTTCCTGTACGAAAGAAGTTTGGAAAATACAGTTCCTCCTTCCTTCCTTCCTCTCCCCTGTCCTACCTCTCAGCAACTTTCAGGCAGCTCCATAGACATGTTCCAGCAAATGCCAGGGCTCTTCAGGAAGGACTATAAATCCTGTACATAATCCCTACAGTAGGTTAGTGCTCAGGTTAGCCCGGTGAATTTGCAGTGTTATGGTTACAAGGGATTTAAGGGCATTATCTTTCCTGTGCAAACAGTACGAAAAGTTCTTCAGGGATTTTCCCATAGAGCTCTGGCAGCTAAAGACAGATTGCAGAATATGGTTTTGAGAGCAAAAAGCAAGGCTTTCTGCTTCCTAATTTGTTTTTAAAGTAGGTGTGAATTTTATGGACACGTTAAATTTTAAAAAAAGTTTAAAAATATATTTATAAACTGTTTCTAAGTCATATGAAAATTTTTTTGTGCATAAACCTGTTAAATTTTGAAGTATAGTACGTAAAAACCTGGCAGCAGAGGAAGATACCCCATCCAGTGCCATTTGGAAACTGAGATCTTACCCATCCGTGCTCCTCTGTTGAGCATTCCACTGCCAGGCATGCAGGAGAGAATCAGTTTTTAGAATGCGGGAGAGTTGGATCTGACAGCTGTCACATGGAGAAATGCTATGTGTCTTCTGGGTTTGGCTGTAAGAATTTGGGAGGGAAATGCCAGATTATCAGGGAAAGAAGAAACATTTCCTTTTGTAAACAGTCTTGCAAGAAGATTACAATTCTTTGAAGCTGCTTAGAAATTCTGGTAGAGTGAGTCCAGGCAGGAGGGGTTTGTGGAAGAAACAGCTGACGGGCAGTAAATGAGCATGATTAACAGTTTGGTTTGGTTCAGTTTATTTCTTCAAGTGTTGTGTATATTCTGTTTTGGAAACCTAAAGTATATATGTTGGTCGTTTCTGAGTGGATGCTTTCTATTATTTACAGTGGTGTGTAGTTATACGCAGACTCTGACAAATATAGCAGTGTCGTAGAGTCTATTTTTAGGCTCAGATATTTGTGATTATGATCTAATGTGCCAAAACTTAGCCAAGCTATGAGCAAGAAGATCTTACAGACAAACAATGCTATTGACCTCATGAGTAGCCTGGTACCAAAGAAGGATCATCTGTACCAGGACAGGGCGTTCTGCTGGTTTTTTCCCTTCTGTCCACTTAGTTTCCTCTGTTCTAGACAGACAGGATGAGTTGGAGAGGTAGAGCACATAGTTGCTGGGCTGGAACAAGCTGTTTGTTTTCCATTTTTTGTAATCATGCATGCCTTATTATGCTGCTTTCTTTCCTTTTCTCTCTTTTTTTTTTTTTTTTTTTTTTTTTTTTAGCTGGGATTTTCCATATTGTTCCACTGAGGATTGGTGGCTGCCTTCCAAGTTCAGTTTCTGCTCTGCATAGGGCAGTCCTTGAGGCTGGTGATGTATCCCTTGATTAGAAATGGGTATCCCATGCCTGTGTGAACAGTCCCACTGACCTTACAGCAAGCTAAGTACATCTGAGTCCTTCCTCTCCTCAGGCAGGACTGGAATAAAAGTGAAAACCCACTCGCCCACTTCTGAGCCTCCTCAGTCACTGCTAAAAGTTATTGATATTCATTAATTCTTAAAAACAGAGTAACATCTGAAAAGGAAGAAGCAGAGCTGAAACGAATGTTGTGCTCAGTCAGTTAACAGCAATGACATATACTCAACCCAAAACACTCCCACGTGGAAGATACCCAGGAGCTGATCTGAGCTGCTTGATGTTTTCTGAGGTGTGACTCTTCGAATCTTCACTGTGACTTCTGTAGAGATAAGCTTGTGTTTACTGTAGTGTTCCCCCTTCTTTGCCTCTGCCTTGCTTCTGGCAGCGTGGTTTGCATCCTACCCTGCAGTTCCTTACGTTAAATACATCTCTCAGCGTCTCCAGACAAGGATGTGTTTTTCTGCCTCCGGCAAACCACTGGCTGTATCCTTCTCCTGTTACTGAGACTCCCCCCCTCCCCTCTGGTTAGAGGTCAATCTGAAGTGCAGGAAAGAATGATTATGATAACAGGAGGAAACAGGAAGAATCATGCTTTCTTTTTCAATCTGTTTTTTATTATTGTTTTAATGTAAAACATTGTTTCAATTAAATGCTGACCTGTGCAGTGGCGTGTGCGCGCACATGCTGAAACGAATTCCGGCTTTGTTTGGAAAGCTGTGACCTCTTTATTCCTGTTCTGGATCAAGGCTGTTGCCTTTCAAACCCACTGCTGAGGACTGAAATTTCGCTCGTACTCATAGCACTGGCAGTAACAAACCTCAAGAGAGGTATTCTCCTTGGGCTTTTTTATCTGCTATGCTCTCTCAGTTTTTAAAATAAGCTTGTTTGGTTTTAAGACCTACTCATGCCAGATAACCAAAAAAGATAACCATGACACAATAAAAATGCATCAAATGAGCACTGGGCTAAAGTGGTACTTGGTGGAGCTGATAGGTATAGAAATGAGCAGAGATCTTTATCAGTTACTTGCTTTCTCTATGCCTTAATTTCATACTGTGTTAGTTATTCTTGCATTTTTTTTAAAGTGAGAGTGCCATGTGAATTGACTTCACCAAAAAGAAAATGTAAGACTGAACCCAAATACCTGCTCCCACCCTGCAGAGTGTTGGCTGCAATGACATTGGAGTAAGATGTTGAGTTATTTGCCTGGATGTAGCTTTTTAAATCTGAGGGGTGAATCTGTGTTGTCTCACTTACGTTTTTTGTTTGCTTAAAATGAAGTCCTTAGAGGAAGGAAGAAGGGGGCGAGGAATAACATGAAAATTGTCTGGGTTGTTAAAATGAGTCAGTTATATTTTATACTTGTCCTCTGGTGACCAGATTTTCATTTTTCTCCTTGGCCTCGTGGAATGTTTTTATTTATGTATCTTATTAGTTTTGGATGTTCTGTGCAAGGGGAAACGTGAATTACAAACTTTTTTTCTTTGTGTTATTGTATTAAGAGCCTGGGTATTGGATGCAGGTGCTCGGACTCTGCTGTAATTGGCAGTTTATGGAGAGACACCAGCTGTACTGCTTCACAGGGGACATATTATATCTCTTCACACGTTGTATATATTGTAGGAAATGCAGAATTCCTGTCATTGTCAGAAACGTTGCATGTCTGCTTCTACCAGTGCCTCTGTAGGGGAAAAAAAAAAAGACAACAGTCTGCTGAAAGTTAAAACCAAGTCTATTTTCAGAAACGGCTTAATCCCTTTTATTGTCCTTTCATGTAGCACTAATTGATGTTTTGTTTGGTTAAATATAGAAGAGACTTAACAAATGTTTGTCTTTTTATGGTCATGCAAGGTGAACTGGTGGGGTATGAACTGCCTCATTTGCTTGGGAACACATGGCAACAGATATGTAATATCTGATGTGTGTATACCTGCATATAAAATTATGCTCATCAACTAATAATATACAAAATATTTGACAGCTTCAGTTCACAGAACAGGATTGGAAACAGAAGCAATAGAACTCTGAATTATATTAGACCTCAAAAGAGATAATTATACAGTGGGAAAACCATGATGCTTCCGGGCATCTTACACAACAGGGGCTGTAGTTGCTCTCCAGGGAATGCCTGGGAGCTGCAAATGGTACAGCCTGGTCCTGCCCAAGGAGTATTGATATATTGATGTGTGATTGGGTGGGACTTGTGTGGTCTTTGGTGGATTGATTTATAGGGGAAACTAGGAATTAGTATGAAGATTCATAGGTATTGTGTGTGAGTGATTTGGCCAAACAAAAGAGAAGGTAAAAGCTATGCCTGATTTGAAAAGTATAATCACTGAAGAGAATTAAGAGTTGTTGGGTGTTGCAGGGAATATTTGTTGCATGTTAAGAAAAAGATAGGTGTCTGGCATCTTACCAGGTGGCAAAATAGGGTTCAAGAAACCTCATCAGTTTGCTTTTAAGAGCAGCTTGGAAAATACAGTCCTGATAATAGAGAAATGGACAAGGTTGCAGATGTCTTACTTATGCTGACTTAATGTTGCCTTTAATATTCGTTATCCCTCTTCCTCTGTGGTTTATAAATGTGTTCAGACCAAAGTATGGATGTTTAGAGTTTTTCCCTCTGGGAACACGGGAACAAGGCTGTTTCATCCTGGCTTTTGGAACAGATTTAGTTTATATTCTGTCTATGGTTGTTAAATCCCCTTTTTCATGCTCTCCCATCAGAAGTGTCTCACATGTTCTCTGACGCAGTTCAGACCTGGCGCTGAGACATTCCTTTGGACATCATTTCCTTTCCAGTGCTGCCCTGTGTTTGTGTGTGGTACACTTTGTTTGTGAGAACCAAGAGGAAGTCTACATATTTCCATGGATTTTTTTTGTTTTAATAGGTTTGCACGCCTTGCGGAGAACGCTGGGGAAGAGCCCTAACCTGTTAGACACCGAGGTGGCTGGGTCAGTGATGATTGCTTTCAATGACTTCCTGCAGGGGATGAATGATGTCAGGCCCAGTGCCATGAGGGAGGTGGCAATTGATGTGCCAAAAGTAAGTTGTTTTGTGCAATACTCCGGCAGCATTGCCAGAGCCACGTTAAGAGAGGAATTTTGTGAGGTGGAAGCCTCAAGTTACCAGTAAATGCTGTGCACGGTCTTTTTGTTTCCATATTTGTTTATTTATTTATGATTTTGAAGAACCATTTGCAGAAGCTTAAGTTCCTAAATGCTTTAGGAAGAATTTGTAGTGCAGGAGCATATCTCCTGGTCTGTAGTTTTATATACTGAATGGGTTAATGGGGTAAAAATCTTCAGATGTCTGCTCAAAGCTGGTCCTGAGCAGCCATGAAAGCTGGAGCCTTTTATGAAGCAAACACAAACTAAAGCAGAAACCAACTGTTAGCATTTGTAACCAAAGTGTGTTGAAACAAAGCTGTGGAGAGTTTGATTGCTGTGATTTTCATGTAAGTGTGACCTGAGTGTCTTCAGTTTCATTATGTTTTTAACTGAAAGCAGAATTCAGCACTGTACACAGGTTATCACTGCCAAGCCTGTCACGAGCTGTGCTTATACGAACAGTTCGTTTGGTGGTATCAGGTTCATCTTTATCCTACTTACTGCCCTCTCAATTACATGTTAGAGTAGTTCAGTAGCAGACTCAGCATAAATTGGGCTGGGGAGCTGATCTGGTTTAAGACAACTCTGATCTGGGTTAAGAAGATTGAGCAAAAGAACATGTGTTTAATCCTGCTGAATCCTGACTCTGTGAGTGGCTGTGCTGGTGTTTCTCAGCAGCTCCCCAAGCCCTAGAAGAAACCATTTATGTCTCATTGCATGAAGATGAGTCACTTGGGAATTGGATTGCACAACTATAGACCCTTACTCCCAAACCATAGGAATGGGAAATAAAATCTACGCACTGGATGCTGCAGACGGCCGGCTGGGATGTCACACTTGGCTTGTTAAGAGTCGGTGCTGCGCAGGGAAGTGCTGGGTGGAATTGCCTGGGCTGGCCCCAGGCAGCTTTTCCTGGAAGTGGTGTCGTGGCATCGATATCCACAAGGGCTGAGTGGCTCTGCTGAGAACCAGAGTTACTAATTCTTTCATTGCTTGTTGTGCTACTGGCTCTTGGGCTCACATTGTTATCCCTGTGCTGTGCCTCTTAGGCATACCAGGACGTTGGGAGCCGTGTGGAATGCTGCTGAACAGCACAACAGAGACGGGTAGAAGTAAGGTCTTGAGGTACTGCAGGAAATCTGTTCTCAGTCCAGGTCAACCTACTGCTCAGGCTCCTGTTGTCCGTTAAACCATCCTACCTGGGGCTTCCTTGATTGTCACTTGATTTTGTTTGTTAAACACCTCCTGAGTTACTGCAATACTACTGAAATTCATTCCTTTATTGAAGGGAAGATAACAGCATAGTGCAGACTCCTTTTGTGCTGACAGGACCTGAATGTTTTGTGAAGATGCAGTGTAAATTTGAGGCCATCTGCTTGGTGCCTGGGGTGAGTTTAAAGTGGAATCTTAAGTACTGGATAAAACAGATTTTGTGTCCTCCCTTATCATCTACCAAAGGAGGGGAGTTTGGAACTAGATGATCTTTAGGGTCTGTTCCAACTCAAGCCATTCTATGATTCTGTGACCACTACCATCTAAAAAAAATCCTTTCTAAAAATAACTTTAAACACTAAATAAATTATCAGCTATTTTTTTTCCCAAAGAGAAGAAATAAATAAATAGCTTTTCAGCTATTTATTGCAGATATAGGATTCACTTAGCAGCCTCCTTGGTGTGGATGGGAATTTTGGCCTGTGTAGTTAGTTACAGGTAAAACCATTGATGCATATGCTGAATTAAACTGAAATTTTTGTGACTTTTAACCTGATAATTGAATGACAAGAGTTCAAAGTAACTTCTGAATAAAGCCACAAGTCCTTCCTTGTGTGCCTGGATTGCCATGTGTGTTGGCTGTGACCAAGGCAAATGCAAAATACTTGCTGCCTGATTCCACATCTTGTTTTCCATTTTTACAGAACCTTTCTTGAACTTTACTGTGTGTTACAGCGTTTTTAGAAGGCTGCTTTTTCTGCAGCAGGGATTTAGGAGAGAGGGGATGCACCTTATAAATCAGGAAGTTAATACTGCAGCTCTTGGGAGAGTTGCACTGTAGTTACTGTTCCTCCCTCTCCTGTGGGTCTTCCTGAAATTTTGTTAGCTGTGGGTTTTGCTTGCCTCTTTCACTCCCTTTGCTGTAATTCAACACTCAGATTTGTGTCTTTGCAGCCAAAGGTTCTGGATGAGACATCCTTTGCACGTCTGCTTTATTTCTTCATTGCTGGTGCTTAATAACCTCTGGGGAGTTGCCGCTCTGGGTCATATTCTGAACTCTGTTGACCTGGGGAGATTATGGCACTAATGAGATCTCGGTGTCTTACACACTGCAGCAGAGCACTGGCTTTGTATGTGTAAGCTCAGCCCCAAGGCTAATCTTTAAAATCATTTCCATGGTGACAGAATATCACACTTCATTGCTGCTGTTGCAAGACCTTCCCTTTGAATTCCTGTGCAGGTGCAAGCAGCATAGCTATTGCTGGTGGACTGTCCCCACCCACACTTATCTCTCTCCTTTTGAAGTGAGGAAATAAAAATCTGTTTTATTTACAGCTTGACCAGAATGTGAAAGTAGTGGTTTATTAATACCATTGCTGCTTCAATTGTATTATATTGTATTATAGAAATTCTAAATAAGTGAATTTCTGACTGGTCAGTTGTGGTTTTTTTTCATAGGAGATCTCGCACTTTAATAGCCATGTTTGTATGCCCTGACCCAGTTGTTTCCTCTTTTTCCCTTTCCCAATTTTCAATGTAAGCAAAATCAGAATAAGTCTCCAGCTTACTGGAAACAAACTTCACGTAAGGTGGCTGTACTTCACCTTTTCTGTACAATTCTACCACTTGTGGTGGTGTTAAATGACATATAGTGGGGCTGAAAAATCACTTGAATAATGCCTCAGAAGACTTGTGCAGTAGACTGAATATTTGCAAGAGGGTAAAAATAACATTTTACGTGTTTTCCCTGGCTTTTTATGTGTGCAAAGTACTACCAGTGCATTTTGCTTTCTGTTGCTGAAAGTTATAGGGAATTCCTGATGGCCAATTACTTTTTAAGACATTTTTATTCATCTTTGTCAAAATCTTTGTCTAGATGGAAAGACATGATGATAAGAATGACTAGTCCATGCTTTACCAGGTGTGTGTAAGGATTGGTACTGAAAAAGGAGAACAAGCTTATGTTTTCTGTCATCTTCCCTAAGAAAAAGTTGTTTAGGAGTGCCAGGATTTAGTTGTGTGCAGTTTACAGAGCTGCTGGGTAGAATTAAGGGTTGTAGGAGTAGGTAATACGTCTTTTCTAGATGAAACTTAAACCACGCTCTTTCATATCTGACTCAGAAACACAAACTTATGTAACACGGGAAGATTGAGTTTAACTGTCCTGAGTTTAATTATGTTACTCAGCCTTGAAATTTGAGTGAAAAGGGTTTGCATGGGTGGAACAGTGGAAAGGTACAAGTGAGGTATCTGGCACATGGTTTCACTTTTTAAGAACTTGTCTGTTTGCTTCATTGTAGTTAAAAGTCTGTATGTGGATTTCTGTCTCTCTGTCTCAACTGTGTTGGTAGCCCAAGATACTCAGCTCAAAGTCAGGTGATAAGAATTTCTTTTGCCTTTGACAGACCCCTCTGCTCTCAGATCCTTCTTGGTTTGCAGTGGTGATCAAGTCTACATATTTGATACTTTCCTAGGCTTATAAATTAATTACTTAAGAACCAGAAGCTGTTGGTCACTAAGAAAGATTTTTTTTTTTTTTTCTGGTGTTCCTGTAACATATTCCTGGTGTGAGAGAGGTGATGTTTAGGCAGCAGATGGGCAGCTCCTCACCTTCCAGTTAGCCTTTAAAGTTAGAATATTTCTCAGGAGTTGACCCACATGTCTTCATCTTTGCTGTTTGCTCTCTGCTGCCTTTGTAATTTTGTTCCACATCCAAGTCTGACAATCCAGGAGAAGTTCTGTGTGGTTGGAAGTACGATTGGTCTTAAACAAAAGTGCTCCCGCCACATCCAAATGCTCTTTTTCTTCCACTTCAATAGCAGACTGAACAGTCTCTTCAGGGACTGTCTGCTTCTGGTTTCCACTCCATGTACTGGTATCAGGAGAAAATAAGGACAGGCCAGGGGTGAAACCAGTTTTCAGCTCAGGAGAAAGGCAATACTTTGCCTCTCCGTAACACTCTGCTTGCCTTTCAAATGAACTGACTTTCCAGAGCTGAAGGATGATTTATGTCTAGCAAACTTTTGGAAGAGCGTTTTAAGGCAGAAGATCATTTGATTTAGGTGCGTCTTGACATGTTTAATATTTGAAGTGGATGGGAATGGATGGTGACAGGACAAAGAACAGGCTGGGGGATGCAGGGAAAAGTCTCTGGCTTGTTGACAGCGATGTGGGGAGAGGTGTAACAGGTTTTAGATCTGTCTGCTGTTTTGGGTAGGACATATTAGTTCTGCCCTGATGTATTCCTGACAAGCCTGTCTTGTGTCTTCAGCAGAGCACATTGAACTGCACTTGTTTTTTAGCTGTAGTTGGGTTTGAGTGCTGCCCTTTGTACGTGGCTTTGCTTTGCCATAGATGCTTGTGTTTTTGGAGGCTGGTTTGATCTCAAGCTTCTAGTCACATCTCCAAGTGCCCAAGTCCTGTATTGAAGTGATAGTGTTGGCAGGTGGAGAAACCCCCCAAACTTCTAACAGTCAGTCCTGTTACAAATTCAGCATCACATTAAAAATGAGAGAACTGAGTTGTGACTGCTGGTTTTGCTGTTGACTTTTGAAGTAGATAGAGTATATTTCATGGGTATCCTCCAGCATAAAGCAAGTGTGACTTTTACTATGTATGACTTTATTAATAATTGCTTCTTACTTATAAAAGGCTTTTTGAAGAAGTAACTATTTAAAAACAACTTCGTGAAAAAACGAGTACATGTTCTATGGAGCATTTTTTGGTTGTTAACTTTTTAAATAGTTTTTCTCCATTGTCTGAATTCAGCAAAATGGTCTGAATTGAGCCACATGGTCTGTTTTACAGGTCTCTTGGTCAGACATAGGAGGACTAGAAGACGTGAAGCTGAAATTGAAGCAGGCAGTTGAGTGGCCTCTCAAACATCCCGAGTCCTTCATCCGCATGGGGATCCAGCCTCCGAAAGGGGTGCTCCTTTACGGACCTCCTGGATGCTCAAAAACCATGATAGCAAAAGCTTTGGCCCATGAAAGTGGTCTCAACTTCTTGGCAGTTAAGGTAGGCCATTTTTAGACTTATATTTTCTCCCCTCCTGCATAACAACTCATGGTTTACCAATTTCCAGTGTTAGAATCCAGTGGCTCTTGCTGTTTCTGATCCTTATATATGATGCTACAGCAAACACCTTGTAGATATCAAGAAAGGTTTGGGTTTTCTTATGAAAAGAAGTAGTGCTTTCTTGAATGCTTTTAAAAAAATATTAGCACAGAAATTGTACATTGGATGGGTGGGTAAGCTGTGGAGCGATATCTTAAATACTGGTATTATTTAAAGTATTTTTAAAAGGCAACAGTGAAATTCTTAAAGTAATATAAATGAAACACAACTGTGGGTAGTAGGTAGCTGCTCTTACTGTAATAATTGCTTGCATGGAAATATTATCATGTCATCTCTTACATTCCTTTTCTTTCCTCAGGAAGGTCACTTTCTTTATCTTATTCTTTATGTTTCATTTCAGATTTTTCCTGTTCTATTTGCCTTTTTTTTCAGGGGAAGTAGTTCTACTTCATCACTTTTTAGAAAGTTTGCAAAATCAGTTATATCTGGAGTACTCCTGGATAAATGGGATATTCTCTCAGCGTTAAGAAACACCTTAGGTATAGAAAAATTTTGGATTTCGTTGCCTGTGAATCAGTGTAATTGATCACTGTGGGTTGTATGGAAAACACATGAATGGAAGCTATTTAATAATAATACTGAGCTTCAATGCATAGGAATAAAAAAAAGGATAGCAGAGTGATTCCACATGGGGTAGTCCTGCAGCTGTGTCAGAATGTTAATGAAGTGCAAGAAAAAACATTTGTTTAAGTATTTTGAAAGTATCTCCTTCTCAGCAGTAAGATCACGTCCTCTTCTCTGTTGACCATCTCTTTGCTCACAAAGCCTTCTGTGTTAGTGTTTCTGCACAGCTTCCTCCTCCTTTCAGGCACACTGTAGCTCTGGATCCTGTCCTCTCTGGGATCAGGGGCAGTCACTCTGACCCTGAAGCCAACAGCCCTTCACTGCCCGGGTTTCCTGGGATTGCAGACAGGCCTCTGGGTCACGGTCACTTCAACAAGAACAGCCTTGGAAACCTCAGCCCTTTAGAAACACTGCCTTTACTGCCTCTTCCATAAAGACAAAGTAGTTCTTTGTACTCCAGAGTCACTGGTAAACAAGGTAACCTTTTCCTCCTGCGCTGCTTAAAAGAAAACATTGCTCTTTGTCTCGCCCAAAGCACTGATGCCTGAGAGGGTGGGGAAAAAAGGTAGCACTCAAAAACCCCAAGTTAAGAATGAGTTGCTCTCCTGTATCCCTCAGTCATAGCTCCATCAGACATTTTTACTGGTGCAGTTAATTGCCTAAAGGTGGCTCTTGCTGACCAGGAGGTATCCAAAGGTGCACTGATAGGAAATGCTTCTGTACAGTTTTTCCGTGGTGGAGTTCTGAGGGTGCAACCCCCCTGTCGTTGCAGCAGAAGGGGCTGGCTTGAGGAAACTGCCTTTTATTCCCTGTTGGTTTAAGTCCCTTGAGCTGGAACTGGTCAAATATTTGATGTACAGATGTTTCAAGAAGCACATCTCTGGAGCATGTCCAGCCTTGGATATGTTGACTCCAGGAAGGGAACTTAGCCCACTTTGCTCTAACTTCACATTTGTTTCTTGGAGGGGAAAAAGGCAACATCCATCATGTACTAAATGTGTTAAACGTGGTCTATAGCACTTCTTCAAGCTCAACAACCATGGATTAATTTCTGCTGCACGTGTTCCTGCAGTAAATCCAAAGTAGATGAATATGTGGGGTTTTGATTTTGTTTTGTTTTTTAAGAGGGGACTTTTCTTGCTTATAGACCTATTAATTTTCCTATTCTTTACATGTGTCTCAAATATTCATCCCTGGAACTGACATCAGGTTTTTTGAAATGAGTGTGTTTCTTGATAATTCACTTTTTCAGACTTGCATTTTCCTTCCAGTCTCTCCTGCCTCAAATAAGTAATTTTGATGAAAGGTGGCTGCTGTACAGCTTGCAGGATATGTGTATTCTTCTGGGATAGTCCAGGGAGCACAGGTTCCTGGGTCCTTCTCAGGAAGGGACTGCAGACAGGAGACTTAGCTTTGGCCGTGGGAACCTGCTGCTGGATGCTGTGTCTGCCTGTGTCTGAAACCTGAGAGGAAATCAATTCTGGTACATGCAGTGCTTGCTTGTCCAGTGATTTTTTTGAAAGATGGACCTATTGTGTCTGCACACTACACTTCAGGTCCATGGGCACAGAAAGTCCAGCTCTCTAGAAGTGCTGGATGTACTTTCCTGGTCTAAGTTGTCTGTCCTACCTCGGTGCCGCAGGTATCGCCCCTGCCCCAGCTGGGTTCCAGGAAGGCTTTGCACTGTTTTCCAGATGTGTGTGTGCAGTGCCTGTGAAGTTTGGACAGCTGACTCTGTTAAATGAGATGTTTCAGCTGAGTTATGTGTGAACTGTTAAAATGTGACCTTTCCATCTGTTTTGGGCACTGGGGGAGCTGTCACAGCTCCGTCTGACTGGCCTCTCATAAGGGCTGAGAGATGGGCAGAGCCTGGATGTCATTTCTGGGCAGAGGAGCTGCAGAAAATAATGTGATAGCAGATGTTTGACGTTGCATCCTGTTCTCTCCTGAAATCTATTGTGAGGTTTGAATGGTTGATGTTACAATGAATGTGGCCCTTTTGTAAACATGCTCTTTGATACTTGGCCAAAAACTTTTTATAGTTGTATTTTCACCAAGATTGGTGACCTTTTGCTTTTCCAACAGAAAAGCAGTTTGTTGGATGGTTTGTTTTACAAAGCAATCTTGCATATAATTCCTAAGGGGAATTGTTTATTTTTATTCCTTCTCTCGACTTTCTTTGTCTCTAATACAATGTTTCTGCTAAATTTACTGAGGAGGAGATTGTCAACTACTTTCCAGGGGATGGCTTTTCCTGCTCCTTCCCGTCAACCCCTTTTTCTAAATCTCTTGCAGTATTGAGGCTTTTCAGGGTTTTAGTGGTCATCTGGATTATTCCCCTCTCCCAAACCTCTTACAGGAAAGGCAACTGAATTATTCTCAGCTTCTTGGAGATTTTTTCAGCGTTTTGTGGTCATGGATACAAGCGAGTATAAGACTGTGTGAAGGAAGGAATTAGGAGAATTTTTTCATCCTTCAGGATTGATCACCAGTCTTGTCGATAGTTTTTGATCTGTTCAAATGCTTATTTCAGTCAGCCTTCTCTGCATTTTGTGCTTCTTCACAGTCCTATTGTGCTCACCCCAAAGTTTGAAATTTTCTTCTGAAATGTATTTTGTGCATCTTTTACTAGTAGGAAAAGGATATTTCTGTATAGATGTTAGACCTATCCATATTAACAGGATGAGTGATATAATTTTCAGCTTCTGCCAGGCTGGTGACACCTTGCTTGTTATATTATACAACCAGCTCTCTGACACTTTTGCTTTAGATATCATCTAACTTTCTGAAATTGAACATGAAGGAAATGAAAGCCTTTGTCACTGTATTATTTCTGTGGGTTGTTTTCCCTCTTTTGACTATTTATGTGGTAGGTATTTCTCTGTACTGTTCTGACAGTTCCTGCACTTAGGGTCAGCTTTGACTGGCTGCTTTTTTAAGATATATTTTTATTAAACCACTAATGGTTTGTGGTGATATTATAAGAATATTTTTGAAGGAAACTCCTTTATCTTGCTGCATGGCATAGATAATTATATCTGCATTTGTCTTGCATCTTAGTTTATTTAGATTTGTTATGACTGCCCTCTTGGATTTTTTTTTTTTATTTTTAGCAAATCCTGTATCATTGTGCTGTGCTAAGGATCTAATGAGTATTACTTTACAGACTTTCTGTTGCTTTTCTGGGAAGCAATTGAGTGGAATTTTTTTCCCCCATTATTATTGTGGTATTTAGGTCATTAACTTTACTACCAAACAAGAAAACCATTGTGCTTTTTTTGTTTTTAACCTGTTTCAGAATGAACACTGAAGTTTGCTCTGATGTTGTCAGGCTGGGGGACACCATCATGGTACCTTCCCAGATCAACTCCATCACCCAGTTATGATGAATTCCTTAGCTGATGGTCTGATCCATGGGGACTTGGAGTTCTGTTTTCTGTCCAGCAAGCAGATTACCTGAGTTTATAAAATATGTAGCAACAAAAATCATGTAACTTCTATATTCTTGCAAAGGTTTGGGAAGCATCATTTTTCCTCTTGTTGCTCAGTGCTTTTTAACATTTGTCTGTTTAAAATCAAAACTAAGGCAAAAACTCACTTAGGCATAGTGACAAAAACCAGCTTAATCTTAAAAAGAAAAATAGAATTTAGACGTCCAAAAGTTAAACCCCTTGGAATTCAGCAGTAATTGTTCTAAACAGGATGAAGCAATACTTTAAAAAAAAAATCACACAAAACAAACAAAGAAAACCAAACCCACCTGTGACAGTAAGGAGTGTTTAAGGATGTTAACACCAAGCAAAGCAACAGTACATATGATGTGAACTATACTGTTCTAAAATATCATTTGCAGTGCTTAGGAGCTCCAACTGTGGTGTGATTTAAAAAGAAAAATAAAGAGGAAAGAAAATATTCCTGACATTTTATTTGCTGTTACTTAAGAGCTTGGGATGAAGGAATCTTTTTTTCTTTTTTCAATTAGCAGTAATTACAAAAATATACACTGTTCCCAGGGCTCTGACTTCACCTTGGCTTGATTTAACTTCCTGTATCACCCAGCCGAGGCTTTTGTACCACTCCCCGTGCTTGACATGTGCTTAAGCTTAGTTTGTCATCTGGGTCAATTATGTCAAAATATTTTCCAATTGAAGTTTCCTCTGCTTTTTCCTTCAGCCCTTGGCTGTGGCAGCTCCAACAGATTAATGAGGCTTGGAAAGGTCGACTGCTTTGCTTTGTGAAGAACTGTCAGTGAATTTTGGGGAGACAGTTTAGCCTTTTGATGGGGATTTCAGTGGGCAGAAGCCTGAAATAAGAAAACTTAGTGCCTGCAACTAGCTATAAGCAAAACACTTAAGATGAAAAATGAAGAAGCATTGTGGTTTTATGAGAAACTTTGTTTTGATGAAATTTCTAAAAAGATCCATAGTAACATATTTACAGTGACTTGTTAGTTAATTAGCAGATAGTGATACTAGCTGTATCTGAAAAATTTAACATTTTTTACAAGGGAAAACAAACTGAGGTACTTTGAGGTCTGTTAATCCTGAAACTAACTGCATCATTTACTCAACTGAAAATAAAATCAGGCATTTGTCATATGCCCGTATAAATCATATGCCCATATAAAATAAGGCATTCTTACCCTAATCTTCCCAAAAGTGAATGTGCAGGCAGAAAGTGATTAAACATAATCCTCTGTCTCTGTTTCTTTGTTCCTTCTCAATTACTTTGCAAGATTAATTTTTATTAGCACTTAGTCTCTCTCACCCTCTTTTCAAGTTACCAGTGGTGGGATGGGGTGTTGCTGGAGGGGTGTTGTGTCAGCAGCCAAATACATTTTGCAGCAGGGTTGGCTAATTTTATGTGGTTTTGCTGTATGATACTTGATCCCACATGGATCCTGCCCAAATGGTGCCAAACCTGGTCCTAGAGAGTGTGGCAGTGGCAGGGAATAGGAGCAGGTGCTGGAAACTTGTGAGGAATAGGAACGACGTGCAAAGGGATTTGTCTGTGAATGGAGCAGGTGAGCAGGATGGGTTACTTCTAGATCTGCTCCAGCTCTGTCACAGTAGAGTTCCACCTGTGACTTGACACTGCTGTGCCTGTGCAGCGCTTTGTGAGCTTGGAAAATGCTGGTAAATCTGAGCGTCAGCTGTGCCCGTGTGCTGGAGAGGACCCTCTCTGAAAGTGCTGGTGCATGCACAGAGTTTAATGCAATGTTTCCAGTCAGTTCATTCTACAGTACAAATACCGCCTTCTGTCTTGTGTAAAGAAGCCTCAAAAGATTGTCACTGAGGTTTGCTGGTCAAGGCAAGTGGCAAACAAGTGACTTCTCGGGCATGACAATGAAGCAAACTGGATATTGTATTTGCCTTCGCAGTTTGACCTGGCAACTTCACTGCAAAGACTGAGGATGATGAGTTTTTGCCAGTTAACTCCCTTAGATACTTTGGAGCCCACAAGCACCTGCTGAAATTGAGGCTTTTAAAACACCATACAGGTGTCAACAAGTTTTTAAGGTCCTCCGGAATGCAGGGCAGAGGGAGAGGAAGCAATTGAAGTGGTGCACTGCGCTCAGCCCGGGGTTTCCTTGTTCTGAGAAGCTGGGAGTGAGGCAGATTAAATCTCTTAAGCAGCACTGGAAGAGAAGGAGTAGGTTTTATTCTTAACAAGCAAATATAATGCATGTGTTTTCTGAGCAAATATTTTTCTATACCACGTAACCAATTACCAAGTCACACACGTACAGCCTTACCGGTGAAATAAAGGAAGTCTCACTGTTTGTCTTGTTAACTCGCTTCCCTGCAGCCACCCTGAGTCATGTGTTGCTCTGGGTTGGCTGTGGGAGGGATGGGAGAGCATTTTGCCATTGAGATTACCATGCCAAAAGACTAACTAATTTCTGAATCTCTTCCAAATGAGTTAATGTTGTAATAGTAGAGCATAAGGCTGAGAGAATTGGGATTGGGATTGTTCCCAATGTTTCTACTTTGAACATGGCAAAGAAGGAATTGCACATTAACTTGTAGTAATGATCTAGAGTACTAATCTATAGAATGTGATAAAAGCTCTTTAATTGGATTTTTAAAACATAGGAATTGTACTCTACGGCTAACATAGCCTACTGTGTCTGTATTAGAGCCCAGAACTTGTATGTGAGGCTATCACTAAAGAGACTAGACAGAGCTGTATGCTGCAGAAATCTGGATCTGTGTCCATCTGGCTCAACAAGCATAAGGGCATAACTTAAACTGATTGCCAAAACGGTAAAAAAATAATTTGAAGATAGTCACTGACTAAATTTCCTACCCAGGTGGCTACCCCAGTGTTTTCAGGTGGTGAAAATCTGCAAGTGGTTTTAAGCACTGCTTAGAAAAATGACTGATACCCTTAAATTTCAGGGATAGCAGATGTTCTTCTTGCAGTTTAAAAACACTTCGAGAACTTCTGTCATAGCCGTGTATAAACAAGCTTATCTCATGTTGCAGCCTGTATACAGGGATTTTATCTTTTGGTGCAGTTAACCTTTGAAGAGTTGATTCTGGTAATATTTTAGATGTAAGGAACTTTTTTCTTGCTTTCTTTATTAAAAAAAAGTGAAATTCACCCAATCCAGACCATAAACAAGTAGAAGGTTTCATGATACAAGGGGGGGATATATCTTGTAAACGAGGATGGGATAGTCTTTAAACAGAACATGCCTGGAAATTATCTACTTGGAGGCTGAATAAAAAAAAACCTCAGCAGAATTCAGAGGGCCTGAATTGGCAGATTTTGTTCTGTCAGTCTGGACTCCTGCTCACAAATGGTGTGCTTATATGCATGGCTAAGCTACAACTGCTTCTGCCGATTTTCTGCTCCAAATCTTTTGCTGGTTTTGGAGTCACTGTGCAAATGACCAGAAGAAACAGGTTTTTATTCCTTTATGTCCGTTCGTATGGAAGATGAGCTGTTGCAGAAGAGAACAGAGTGGTGCATCGTTAAACTGACCCGCTTGATACTGTCACCTCTTGGGCAGCTTATCAACGACTATAAACGGCTTTTAAAGGAATCCTTGTGCTCCCCTCTGGGCCAGAAATGATCTTTCAGCAAATGTTGACTTGCTGACTAAGTTGAGCTTATGTCATTTGATTTTTAAAGCATTGAAAAGTAAGATAAAAACCCCCTCCTGGTATTTCTTTAGTGGTCTCTAAAACAACCTTGCTCTAAAGAGAAGGTGAGCTTTGTGAAAATCAGAAACTGTGTCAGCTGCCAGCAGGTGACTTTGTGGTGGCCTGTAGCCTGCTTCTCATGCAGATTCATTTTTCAAAAAGGAGCTACCACCAGTCTGAGCTGAAGGACAGCGTGGGTGAGGACAGGGTAAGGCAGGGGCTCAGCTCAGATGGGACCAGAGCTAACTCACTTCAGTGCTACATCCAGCTTCTTTGAACATTTCTAGATTTTGTGTTGTGGTTTTCAGTGTTTGCATGAGATGAATTGTACAGCAATTCCTCATCTTCTGTGTGTGCTTTGTCTTACTCTGGAGTCTTTTCCTTTACTGATGCGTATAATAAGAGTTTCAAGCCACTTGGAATAAAAACCATGACATTCAAATGCAGTTCTAGTGTTGTTCATGAGTGGCGAACTAGGAGACCTTCAAATCAATTTTCATTAAAATTCTCCACAAAGAGTCATTAACACAGTGGTCTTTCACCTAGAGTTGCTGCTTAATGAAGAGAAAAATGGAGGAAAAACTTCATGTAGAAGCTCACAGCAAACCCATGCATTCAAAATAATTCTCTTTGGAAACATTTTAAACAGTATTTATTGCTTTGATGTTACCTTCATCATATTTTAATGCTTAATTAAAAATAAAACTCCAAGCATCTGAAATTATATTGTACCTTAAAATTCAAATAGAGTAGTTTTGGTTTTAAGTATTTTTTTTTTTTGTTCAGACAAAAGAAAAGAGAAGGTCAGGCTGTTTGATGTTGTGTCATACTAGAGGAATACACTGGCACTGATGTATGTGATGTTGGTTTTTCCATGAGAATACTGATGTGAATGAAGATTACTTAAGGGTGTGAAAGAGAAGGTCCACAAAAAGTCAGTAAAAGAAATCTATAATTATGGATAGAATCTGCCATGGTTTCTCAGTGTATCAGCTCAGTTTAGCAGAGAGCTGGTGAGAGAGGACTGTGCTCTCATTCTTTAGGGATTTGTTAGGCCTGTGCTATGGGATTCCTCATCTGCACTGGATGTGATGAATGGCGAAGTCCTGGAGCAGCTGGGCTGGCTCTGAACTGCAGGCCTGTTCCTCACTAACTGCTGCACACTCCTCATGCTCACTGTCCACAGTCAATAGCAGGAAGAGACTTCGTTTTGCTCTCTCACCTTGTTTTTACCTTCTCTCTTTCTTGCATTCTATGATTATGTGTCTGAATAGTTCTGTTTCCACGCAAGTATCCACCAGACTCCAGTTCTGCAGTCAATGGAGGCCTCCAGGTGACACTTCAGCTGCCACAGCAGTTGCTCTAAGGGTGGGTGTTGCTGAAAGGAAGCAATGCTAACTGTGTCATTTACTTTTCCTGTGGGCAAAGCATGCAGTGCTGCTCTTCCAATCCTTAAACCATGGATTTGACCTGAGTGGTACTCCAGGATCTCACCTGGTCCTTTGGATAACAGACAACTCTGGATGCTTTGCTGCTAGCAGATAATTTGTGCTTTGCTTTTCAGGGTATATGTTTTTTTCCCCTAAATATGCACAGGTATTTTCCAATGGCGCCACTGTCAAGGTAAAAGTCAGTGCATGAACTGTTACTGCAGGAGTGAAAATGAGTGTCGAGAGCGGAGACTGCAAAAAACCAGTGAGCTCCATTTTCAGAGTGATGAATCCGTGTTCCACCAACCTGGGAACAAAGTCCAGATGGTCCTATTTGAAGAGGGGCTTTAGCAGAGGCTCTGTCACTGCCAGTGTATGACTGTGTATGTGCCACATCCTTAATTATAACATACCTGCTGTTTGAAGCTGCCTTTCTGTTCTGGGCTAAGTGTTACCTGAAGGTACTCACAGCTGTGAAGCAGAGGAGGGTGGTTCAGTTTTCTGACTGTGAAGGATGTTGTTTCTGCTGGTGAAATGATGAGGACACCTGTTCCCTGGAAAATGGATTGAAGCCTCTGCCTCTTTTCGTTCAGGGTGTTGGATAATGATCGTTGGTTGAGGCTGCAGGTCAATGTTGATGCAAACCAGGCTGAAGTCAATGAGTCATTACCAATCCCAGGAGAATGTGAGGCCCATTAGGAAGCATTATTTAAGCAGCCTATCCTGCAGGATATAGCAGAACAGCAAATGCTCTGAGAATTCTCCATTGTTTTACTTGTTATAATTGTAAGTACTTGTTCAAGACTTGAACGCTGACCCTATGGTCTCCAGTGTGTTCCTGGTGGACAGGGATGTGAGTATAAACAGGCACCAGAGCAGCTGGCACTAATAATCTTGCTTGGCAGTCCCTGCAGAGAAGAAGGAATGTGAATGAGCTGAGACACTGAACAGCTTTCTTCCTGGGGCTGGAGTGCCTCCTGGATGAGTTTCAGGTGTGCTGCTATGGCAGCTTCTTCTTTCTGGACCTGCAAAGTGTCAAGTTCAAAGAAGCCCTGTTAAACATTGGTTTGAGTCACTCTTTTGGTGCTTGCTTGGACAGGATGCATGTTTGAGAGTGCAAGTAAATGCTTTACTGTAATTTGTCTTTTTGGCTGATTTGCAGCCCCTTGTTGCTGTTGTTGAGCCAAACAACTTTTAAGAACCTCAAAGTGTATATTTTTTTGGTTAATTCCGTTTCTCGAGAAGGATTAGGATGAGAGGACCAATGCATATTTACATGCATGCACAGTACTAAAATAAATGGAGGAAAGCTTGATGCAGGCAGAGGGTACATCTAAAAATGCACCAATAAGAGTTGCAAATGACAAATTATCAAAATTTCTTAGAGCATCAGCAGTGTAGCACTGGCAGATTGTCTCCGTCCTTTTTTATGTAATTGTAATATGCTTTTTAAACTCTTTTATTTTCTGCCTTGCAGGGGCCTGAGTTGATGAATAAATACGTTGGTGAGTCTGAACGAGCAGTGAGAGAGGTGAGGAAGGGCAGGCTATGGATAATGTTAGACGTTAAACTTTCTTGGCATTCAAATTCTTCTCTGCTCATAAGGTTACTTTTAAACTTTCTAAAAATCTCCTGGTGTAAGTTTCAAAAAGAGAAAGAAAATAGAAAAAGCAGGAGGGATATTTTATGTTGTTTAGCTTTCTTGAGCATTGGCCTAGTGATGCATGTCAAATTTGGGATCCAGTAGCAGCTGTCACTACCAGGCCTGCGTTGCATAGTATTATGCATCACTTTTAAATGATTTATTTAAAAAAAAAAACCACCAAAACATGATAAGTCTGATGTCTGTTATGTGATGCTCTGTAGCTTTGGAGGCATGTAGGGGATGATAGCATTCTGTAAACAGTTTCCATCCCTTAAAACCAGGTGTTTCATTGTTGTTTCTCTAGATCTTCAGGAAAGCCAGAGCGGTGTCTCCTTCAATTCTTTTCTTTGATGAGATAGATGCCTTGGCAGTGGAAAGGGGAAAGTAAGTAATCCTGTTACAAAAATAACAGACATAATTTTCTGATAAATTACTCCTACACTGTGCAATCACAAGTCTGTTTACCCTTCTAGAATTATTTTATGAAATATATTCATTCCACATACAGAAGGGCAGCATGTGTGACTTTTACTCAAGTGTGTTTGACTTGGCGTAAACAGGTAAGCTGGTGGAGTTCCTCCTTTCTCATCTCATCAGCAGGAATGATTCTTCTGCTTCTCATGCCTGTTGGCTCTTTTCTGTGGTTTTACCTTGCATTTATTTCCAGTAACTAACTCCTTTTTTTTCCCAGGATTGTTGCACTGGCCTAATTTGGTGTCTCCATCAAGCAAACAAAATGATCATAAGCTGTGTAACACAAATTTCCAAGGAGACTACTCATATGCCTAAATTTACACTTACATTCAAACATTTTGCCAGACTGGGAAAAACTTCATGGAAAGATTTGGTAACACTTAAATTCTTTCATGTGTGACATAAAGAAGGAATTATTGTGCAAACAGCTAATAGTATTTTCTTTAATATCCTGCTTTGTGATGATTCCAAGAGATGTTTAACTTGTGTCTGAAGGAGGATTGTAACAGGTTTTAGTTGATACTACAGCATTTAAGATTTGACAGGCTCTGTAAGTGAAATATCTGCTTATAAATGCAACTGCTACTTGTTGTGAGCAAGTACTTGTATTCTGTTTTGTTTTGTATGACAAGCTACTGACTAGGTGCATGGAGAAAGTATTTGATCAATTTAAAGCCTCATCAAAATTTCAACATTTTTCTGGAAATCAAGCTCCCTCAGCATCCCTACAAATCCCTTTATATTGCTAAAAGGACATTTGTATCTTCAGAAAAGGATAACAGGTGTCATTTTGGCATTTCAGTGACACAAATGAATTATTTGCGTTACAGGAGGTGGCATGACGTGTAGCGTAGAGCTGCCCTGTGGAACTGCTGAGAAATGAACATATTTGCTGTTGAAAATGCAAAATCTGTGTGAAGATGTTTTCATCAGCGTCCTTCTCATGTGCAGTGTGTGAAACTGTGGAATTTGTGAACTTCTAGAAATGCTATGCACTGAAACACCTTGCAACAAAAAGTTGCAAAAATGTGTGCTTGAATCAAGCCAATGGAGGGGAATCTTCCGCTGCTGCAGCTTTTAACTTGTTCAGCTTTCAGAAACACCACTTCATCAAGATAAAACCTTTTGGAAGAATAAGCCATAAAACATTTTAATCAGCCTTTTCACACAGTGCCCTCGAGGTGTTGAGTTTATTTGTTTGTTTGCTTTATTCTCTTAGGGAGTAAACAGCCTAATGTTACCTTACCTGGAACTGTCTGTGGGGGGTAGTAGGCCGGGCACAGCTTGCTGAAGAATGTGGTATGACCTGCTGCAGCCATGTTGTGCTGGAGACATCTGGTTTTGGAGCTTTAAAAAGAACAGGGTGGGACACACAAATATTTCATTGTCAAATCTGAACCAGATGGGAGGTAAAATATGTAGCAGAGTTCTCATAAAATTCATCTGAAATTAAATGGTGTAGGAAACCAGACAAGGCACTTATTAGAAGTAGCCTTTTTTTACAGGCTGACTTTGCACAGTAGGAATTTGCAAATGCACTAGAGATGCTAATGATTTGTGGCCTCTGGAGATCTATTTCCTGTACTATTACTAACATGCTGAAGTTTTCAAGGAAACACCTGTTTATATTGTCTCCCTATTCCCTCTGTTGGTTGAATTAGTTTTCTCTGCCTTGGCAGTGAAAAACACTCTGGGATACAGCTTTGTAAGAGCTTTTCCTCTCGGTTTAAATCCCTGTTAGAATGCTGTGGGCTTTGTGCAGAATGTGCCACATCCCAGATCTCCTGGGTAGGCAGCCTCTCCTGATCCTACCAGGACATGTCCAGAGATACAGAGAAGCCAAAGAATAGTTTTATGAATAATGCCAATCTGAAATATAGATGTGAAATAACATTGAGTAATTGCTTAATACTTTTGCCCTTCAAAGCACTTTGCCAAGTATTCATTAACCCATAATTACTTGTTTAGATTTGTCTAAAGCTTGTGGATTTACAACACAAATGTTTTGCTCCCAATCTTCGGAGCTGATTGAACAATCCCTTCTAAGCAGCAGGTGCATATGAAGTAGTAGACTTTGTGATTAATTAGTGTACAGGTAAATCAAGAAAGATAAGGAATTACCTTGTTTGCACCATTCAGTATAACATCTCCTTTGCATCATTTAGTGCATTCTGTCACTGCAGAAGCCATTACTCCATGGCAGACACTGTAGCTGCATTCACTTATGCCACAGTGTTTTATTTATTACACATTCCCAAGCCATAATGCCATAATTCCATAACCGTAATACATGTAGCACTCTACTTAATGCAACTGTCTTGTGTAGCAGTTTTCTTTTACAAAATGTATTTGTGTAGAACAAAAAAGTACTTTGAAGTCAGCAAAAATCGTATGGGCATCGTTCAGTGTCAGAGTGTATTAGTTCTTAAAAGATTATTTCTTATTCAGCCTGCTTAGAAGTTCCATGTCTTTTATCAATATGAACTAAGCTTCTGGTTTTGTTTTTTTCTTGTCTGTCCACTCTCCCCTCCCAATTTTGCATGTAGGCAGCAAACAAATACATATTAATCAAGGAATTAAAAATGTGGACTGGATACATACCAGCCTCGAAGACAGTTTATGAAACTATAATCCTGCACCTCAGAAGAAAAGTGTTTCAGTGCAGAGAGCAATTGCTCAAGAGAAAAGTCTGGAGGTCCTTGCTGCAAGAAGATGAGAGGGTGATTCTGAAAGGACTTGGGTTTCTAATGTGGTAGTGAAGGCAGATAAAGATACTTTGAGCTGTATTAATTTCCGAATCTTGTTCTGTTGCACTGAACTTCTAGCACTCTTGGAAGAATTTTCCATCTCTTTCTGATTTATGTTGAGATGTTAGAGGAAGTTTAGGGATAACTGAAAATGAAAAATTAGGGGCTGAATGGCCTGACTATAAAGAAAAAAGGAGGCATTCCCTCTAACTGGTATAAAGAACAGATGATAAACCTGCAGAATAAAGATGGGAGAAAGTTAGAGGTGTTACAGAGAGGTTTGAGTAGGAGAAATGATTGATATGGGGAAAATGTCTGTAAATCAGCAAGGCTTTTGGTAGAGCATTCTCCTTCCCCGTGAGTTAGTCATTTGGGAGAAGGTCCAGAACCTTCCACTTGACATCTTTAAAACAAACCTGACATTTCAGAGATCACCGTGCAGCGAGGAGCAGTCGGGCACTGTCAGAGGTGAACAACGTGACGCACGGAGCCTCTTCCACTGCTCCGTGGTTCTAATGAGCATTTGCTTCCACGGGCGGGTTATGACTTTTTCCTTTCTTTCTCCATACTTTTGAAAGATGTTGTTATGACTTTTTGTAGGAGACACTGTACTAAGGCAGGACTGGTCCAGATACAGCAGGAAAGTTTGCCTGGAAGTAATCCCTGGCCTGCACGAAAGATTGAGAGGCTTTACAAATTGCACAGCTGCAGAGAGTTATGGGTATTTGTTATCCCTTCGTATTCCTGACCATGTAAAACCTAATTCTTCTAGCCATCAGAGGTTGCCAAGAGGGAAATGGCTTGGTAATTAGACTTGAAAGTGATGAATGAACGTGGGTCTGTGTAAATGCAGCACAGACAGTCTGTTTGCTGAACATAAGAAATCTCTGTGCTTTGGAAATGGGACATTGTTTATATAAGTAGGATTTTTGGGTGGGAGACATATTTGTTCCTTTTCTTGTTTTTTCAGAAGCAAAGCATTTTCCCCTTTAACTGCAAGTCTTTGTAACGTAAGATGGGAAATGTTGTAGACTGCTATAGAAGACACTGATAAACTCCATTTTCAAAGGGGAAAAAAAGAGAAAGACAAGGGACAAAATCAGTACCTTGCATTTGACTTCTGGAGGCCAAAACAATTTGGTAGATGAATGTTGCTAACTTTTTGAGAGTGAGGGTAGAAGTGACAAAGTGAAGGGATATTGCTACCGGTCCCCTGAAACTACAACTTGATGATGCTTTTTCGGGAAAATAGATTATCCTGTATGCTGAGGGGAGGATAGATAGATTCCTAAGCCACAATTTGAATTGCTCAGAAGCACTGAAAGACGTACTGTTTTCATTTTAGGTATTAAAATATTTGCAGTCTCAAATTTTGAGGCCCTCAGGCTTCTAAAGGAAGGTGTGAAGAACAGCAGCTTCTCTGCTGTCCTCTGCTACCTCTGCTTTTAACAGGGACAGTGATAAATCTTCTCTTTTGAAACCAAGCTGTCTTTCTGGAATATTTTAGCCCATATTTATACTCTACACTTGAACATACCCTTGCATTTTTGTATCTGTGCAAATTTCCTGGTGCACTGAGCAGCCTCTGTCATGAAGGAGGTCAGTGATTGCATCCAGTAAGGAAACCCATGGGCTGGACCCTGCAGGGATGCAACAAGGTGACATTGGGTAGGATAGAGGTTGTTGGCAGAAATCCACCTTGTACAAGGTAAATTATCAGTAGTCTCTGAATTGGGGAACGTCAACTGATTCCCTGCAATATCTGAGCTGTGTTTATGTGTGATGGAGAGTTGAGACATTTGAAACTTTTGCAACTGCTGTATGAATTCTTCAAAGTTTTGGAATTTGGTATCCAAACAGAAATATTGTCTGGGAAAAACGTTGCATGTCCAGTGCCAGCTTTCTGTTTTAGGCCTAGCAAGGAGTGGTGAAGAAGGAAAGTTTTGAAACAATTTGATTGTACAGTGAAGCTTGTATTTATCTTTGGAATAGCAATTTTAACAAATGACATTACCCAGACATTGTGAATATGTACAATAAATTTCTGAAATCCCTTTAGTTTTGAAACAAACTCATTAACACTTCTTGTCTAGCAAGAATCTTTTGTCTCAATGTGTTCTAAATCTGTGTTTCTTCCTTTTTGTAACTTTGTAACTTTGCCAGCCTGTGTTATAATTTGGATGTTTGAAGTTGATAGAGAATTTCATTGGCATCAGTGGAAGCAGGACTGAATCCATAAACCCTTTTCTCAAAGTCATCTAAGTGCATGGATGCATGTGCAGGATTTAGAGGGACTAATCAAGGCTGTTAATGTTGGTAGGCCTCTTCTTCAGTGCTTGGGAATTCTGTGGCAAAGCTCATCTGAGGAAAGATGCTTCAGCCAAAGACATGAATTTGAGCCTCTGACTGGATTCCTGCAAGAGGCCCAGTTGAAACAGATACCAGGATTAGAGGGATCAGAAGTGGGCGTACATGGTGACTATTTAAATTCCCAGTATGGCATTGACCATGGAAAAAGATCGTCTTACCCACACTAAATGAACCCAAGCAGGTTACAGCTGCCTGCAGGGTTGGGACTACAATGATTGAAGGTCTTTTTTTGGTATATTTATTTTTTAAAAAATTAATGACGTATGGGAGGAACATAAATGTAATTAAAATTTATAAATGAAACTTATTCCATCTGAAAGTGAACCTCTTATGCTTAAATATTGTTATAATGAAATGAAATCCAGTTTAGTTAGTTACTTCTAGGCCTGTAATACTTCCAACTTAAACTGTACTTGCTTCCCTGGTAGATATGATTGATTACATTTTTCAACTTGATCAACTTTCAGGAATGCACAGAGGAGAAATGCTGAGAAAAACAGAATGAAAGGAAATTTACTGTGCATGAGGTGTGTGTCTGGGGTTTTTTGTTTGTTTGTTTTCTTTTAAGGCAGCATCAGTGTTAGCAGAACAGGAGAACTCATGATTCCTGTGTCAGCAAGATGATGCCAGGGCCAACTGAAAGCACAGTCTAATGTCCATCTTTCATGGATGTTCATCTGGAATTAGTTGCAAGCAGATGGAAATGGGCAATGGATCACCACATAGGTGATGTGCTTGGGGAAAGCCCTCTGGAAGAAAGCCTGTTGAGTCCAAACCTGTCTCAGACTGGCTCCTTTCCTCCTTTTTTCTCCTTTCATTGCATTTATTTTGTTTGGGCCTATTTCATTAACTTTTGGAAGCTGCAATAATAAGAAATTTAGACGAAAGGAAGAGGCTTGGTTGCATGACCGTGGAGGGTAATTAGGATGTGTTTGCAGCTGGACATTTGTTTCAAAGTCACCTGCTGACAGCTGAACACCATTGCCTCTTTTCACAAAGCTCATCATCTTTTTAGGAAGCTTGCTTGGAAGCTGGGGGGCACTCAAGGAGCACTCAGAGTTCTTTTATTGTTCTATGTTTTTCTAACGTCTCAAAAAACAAATTATATGAATTTCACTCAATCAGCAAATTGACAGTTGGCAAAACACCATTTTGGTGTGGAGGTGACCATGAAAATAAATGTTCTACCCAGACTGAATTTCCCAGACTTTCCTAAATTTCCTCTGGAGATTTTCCTTCTGTGGTACTTGAATTCTGCTCTTGAGGAAACAGAGAAGATGTGAAACAGTATTGTGGGTAGTAGCTGATACAGGTGCACACAGAATCCAACAGCTTCTAATTGTAGTGTGCTGATGGAGGGAAGGCCTTAGGATTATGTTCTTTCAGAGTTTTTCTGATGACACAGGCAGGGAAATTCCCTACTGTGGGGAATGCTTCTTATCTGAGCACCAGAGGAGGTTTGTGCATTGGTGTATTTGGTTTTGTTTTGGGTTTTTTTGATGACTAGTGAAAGTATGTAAGTGATAACATATAAGATTTACGTAGTGTTTCTTAAGACTTTCTAATAACGTTCAAGCCTATAGTATCTGTAGTGGTGTGAATAATAGTCATTGAAACTTTACCATACATGTGGTACAACATTCACAGAAGTAAATTTGGCCCATATTATTCCATAATGATGAAAGAGCCTGCTTTTTTTCCTAACTGGCATAACAGTGTCCATTCTGCTGGACATAATGCCCCAGTGCTAGAATTTTTAAGTGAAAATCGATATCTGGGAACATCCTGCAATTATTGTTTTTCTTGTAATGCTATTGGAGTAGATTATTTTAATTTTTTTTTCTCTAATGCTGTGGAAAACCTTAAGCTGCCAAAGCCGTATTTCACCCGAGTTTGTGAGGGAAGGAAATAAAACAGTGTGACAGTTAATTACGATCACGGCAGTTGGACTGAAAAGCTGGACTTGGCAGGTGCTCCTTGCTGACAGGTTCCCCCTGCAAAGCCCTGACAGAAATGTCAGACTCAATAAAAATCCTTCAGGCTGTGTGAGCGAGGTGACTCTTGCGTGGGAGTGTGCTGGCAGGGGGCTTTTGTACTTTGGGAACCTTTTACCTCAGTAGTTCATGGAGAGGTGGAGAGTCCTGCCAGAAAGATCTATTTCAACCTGTATTAATTTTTTTGATACTGGCCATTTTGTCGTGTCAGTGATTTTTACATTTGTTTTGATATGAAATTGTTTCCAGAGATTTCGGTGGAAGAATTATTTGAGGTGATACCACGTCCACAAGTATTTCTAAAACCTATAAATTTTGATAGTGATTGAAATTCTTTAGTTAGGGGGAAAAAAAACTAAAAGAGGCAGGTTTTATCTGTATGTAAATCTTGCCTGATGGGACATTTTGGAAAAGAAGGTGGGCTGTACTCCCTTCTCACAAAATCTGCATTATAGATTTCAGCTACATGGAGATTAATCCCTCTGCAGTAATTTATCCCGGATACTTCTCCTGAGATCTGCCTCTTTGACATCCTAGCTCTGCCTGAGGTAGGGTCAGCTGTGCAGGAGAGGTGTTCTCCCAGACTTCCTCCTGGTTTTGTAGCTTCACAGTTGCTGTGAATTTAACAGCACTCAAAATGTAGTTGTGCGAATGAATATTCCCTGCATTTCTACACCCACGATTATGCAGTGTAACTAAATTAGGATCCTGATTCTGCAGGTCAGGTGTTTCAGGCAGGCTTCAGTGCCACTGAAGTTAGTGGTGGGATGGAGAGCCATTGGTTCTCCTTTACAAGATTTAAGTGGTGATGAAGCCTTAAATACATTTTTCAATGAGAATGACATCTGGTGTTCTGAAAAAAGCACTCATTCCACTGGCTTTGGAAGTGTTCTGGATGGTCAGATGATGCCGATGTATGTTTGCTTCAGCTCGCAGTGGTGATGCTAACCAAATTTCGTCGTGAGGTGAAACCACAGTGACTGCATTCTCAGACTGTTTTTAGTTTTCTAATATTAAAAAATCCATTAGATAAAGGGCAGGGGGAAAGAGAAGGAAATTAAATAAGTGAAAATGTAAAAAACAAGAAGTCAGTTGCTGTCAAAAAAATGCCTATAGCAAGAGGGGTAACAGATTTAAATATGATTTCATACATCTGGCTATGTCTGGTAACAAAATCTCCTTGGCTTGAAGAACTATATAAGTGAGTGAACTGTATGTACTCCTTGATGCAGTGATAGAATCAGGCTGTGGTTGCTTTTATATCCCCAAGAAGATGTCTGAGAGTGGCTGAAGTTATCCAGGGGGAAATGTCAGTGCCCACTGCTATATGAATCCAGCTGGCTAGAAGGGTCTTTGGATAAGGCCAAAGGAGATAGAAATAAAAGCTGCTGTGGAGAGCCCTCACCTACTATATTGAATTTAGAACTGGTGCTCATGATCTCTCAATTCTATCAGACAAGGCCAGAATTAATTCTGATTAATTGTGAGGCTTTGGTACACTTGCAGAATGCATGATTTATTCTGGCAAAATGTGTACTGGGAGTGCCTTTAGCTAAAATAAAATACCAAGAACAGGGTTGTCTTTCATATTCACCATCACTAGTCTGCTTTAATCCATGAATAGTCTTACCTGACAGGCTTTTGCCATTTAGAGAGCTTCTCTGATGGTCAAGTGAACTGCCTGTGCAGGAGCACACATGCGCTTGGTCTGAGACTAGTGTGTGCTACACTTGCAGGAGCAGCTGAAATATCATAGAGAGGAGGATATCTGGCTCTGACTGATCTAATAAACTAGTAAGCAAAGACATTTTTTGCCTTTAAAATTCCTTCATCGAGGATTTTAAATAAAGAGAGGTTGGCAAAAAATTAGCTCATAGCCTGATGTATTTCATTAGGGCAACACAAGAGGTTCCTTGAAATTCCCAGGCCCTTCTGGAGCAGCCAGACTCCTCTTTGCTCACACACGTTTTATTTTGGAGTTGGAGGTATTTCTGGTTTGGGCACGTGCACACATGGCCCTGCGTGGATTATGTGAGGGGCTTAACTCTGGCTGCCTGGATTTGCAGGCGGCGTGTTGACAGGAAATTAGTTTGTACCAGGACGTGCCTTTTGAGGACTATTTCCAGGCAGTTGTGATGATGACATCGACACAGGGAGGTCAGGTGGAGGTGGGGGGGGGCAAAGGCAGCCCCTTGGCTGGGAGTTGGTTTTGGCAGTGCCTCCGTGGGACTGGAGGGTTAATCATCATTTGTTTCTCTGGCTGCCATTTGCGTCAAAAGGCCGGGCAACCTTAATGAACGTTGCCTGTGTTAATTTGAAACCCTTGCTGGGAAATCATGGGAAAATGGAAAAGCACATAGTTGTGTGTCACCCCTCAGATTAACAGCTTGGGCAGCGCTGGAGCCCTCGGTGTGGCTCTGGTGCAGCTCCAAGCAGCTGGGAAAGAGATCGCTCCCTGTGCCTGCCTGGGGTTTTTATGGGGTATCCTGTTAAGCCAAAAGCTAATTTACTGTAGATTCTGTGCTAAAAATGGTGCATTGTGTGACAGCTTAGTGAACTATGTAAATAAAAGCACTGAAAGTAGAAATCTGTGGTGTCACAGGACCCAGATACCTCTTCATTTGATCCTGGTTTTATTAGTGATATTTGTGTGTGTGGATTTAAAATTATTTACTCCACTTTGAAGTGACAATAATAAAGCCCCAAATAATGTACTGGTAACCCCCTTCATTGTTTAAGCTGTATTATACCATCACTGATTGCCTAACTGCAATTTTCTGATGATGCCTGAATTGCATGAAAGTCTTTGCAATGTGCATTCCCCTGTAACAGTGGGGGTTTTCTTTAGGATAAATACTTCTTTAATGTGTTGTGGGGTGCTTTTTTTTTTTTTTCAGCCTGAAGCTTGTAAGAGGAATGTTTATATTGGGGGAAGATGTAATATCCGTTCTAGCCACCTTTCTTTTAAATGAAGTTTTGGGGTTTTTTTAAGGGAACAAAGAAAAATTTATCATCTCCTCCAAAGACTTCTACCTTCAGATCGTCTTATATAATGTTAACATTTTGGTCCCAGTCTTGTAATTATTTTTTCCTTTGCCTAACATTTTTTTGTGCTCAGTCTGTTGAGTATAAAGTTGAGTAAATGTGAAACTTATGCAAGATGGGAGGCCTGAATCCCTACTGAGACTAGCTAATGTTACAAAGTTGGTTTTAATTTCCTTTAAGCTTTGTGTCCTTCGAAAAGCATTTACTATCCATGTCCAACACCTGAAGTGTTTTATCACACGCAGCCCTCTATAAGTCATTGGGACTGTGACCCGTGGGTATGTTAGAAATGCTTTAATATCACTTGGGAAATTCTAATGTGCCTGCAGAAAACCCAAAAGCTGATGACCATGTAACCCAAGTCCCTTCTCTAATATATCTTAGCAACCTAAATATTCTGTTAGCCAACATCTATTACTGCTCCTCAAAGATGTTTTCCAGATTGGGTGTGATAAGTTTAATGTTTTGCACTGGAAAATTACAGAACCAGTTGTAGGATGGGAAAGTTAGGGAATTTTTTTATAGGAGAGCTGTACAGCAGTGATGGAGCCATTAGTGTTCCTTTGGCTCTGGGGCATTTGGGAAGCCCTGTGGTTGCAGGCAGGCTGGTGGTGGGTGGCAGTGCTGCAGCAATATATGTGTTTAATAACTATACAACTGTATTCGTGTGCTGTCTATCTGCTGGAAATAATTGGAGCACTTATATTTTAATATATTTGATATATTTATTTTTGGAAACTAGCATTCACCAGGATAATGGTACTGTACTTGTGTGTGTGTGTGTGTGTATATCTGTATAAACATTAAAGAGAACTTTTGGGAAAGGATTTGCAAAAAATTTGAGATTAAATAATTATCTTAATCCTCTGTAGATTTGGCTTTAAGTACCAGACTTCTTTTTGCTTCTTAATGTGACGTTTAGAGCAATCTGGAAGAATGGGAGAGACTAATTTTTTTTAAATTGTATTGCAAAGAACCTGTTTAAAGGTAGAGGAATGAAACCTTCCCCCATGCAGCAGAGCCAGGAACAGTCCTGGAAGAGCTGTTTCCCATTGGTGAAAGATGATGTAGGTGTGTTCATGCCCATCCACAGGGGAAGGCTGTGTCAGAAACAGCGGGGCTTTGCTGTGTGCTAAGAGCGGGACTGCTGGTTTCTGGCAAAGGAGGATAAACCCCACATTTTTGGTGCTATCTGGCAATCTCCAGCTGCTTGCCCCAGCCTGCTTCAGCTTCCCTGCCCCTGTTTAGCAGAGGGAATGCTTTATGCCTTGTCTGCATAGGTTTTTCACATATTGGTGATTTCAAAACCGGAGTTTTCAGGTTTTCAGTCTTGGGTTTTTGTCCTAGTATCTGGAAAATCAGCTGAGTTAAAGGACTGACAATGCTATTATGAGGCAGTCGGTCAACACTCAATTTATTCTCATTTGATGGAGACAGTATAACAATGTAGAACTACTCTGGAAAACACATAAGTGCCTAATTTTTTATACTGCATAGGGTGGTGTAAGCACTCACTTGGACGATGCTAAAAAGTAAAGTTTGTCTGACTAGTGAAGAAGCTGCGTGAATTCAGTTATCTAAAAAATGTTTATTCCAGAGATCCAGGTTGTGTTAAGTTCTTTACAGCCTTCATAGCAAGGTAGTAAAAAAACCCAAAAGCTGACTCAGTTATTGAGTACGAAGAAATAATTTGAAGGACTAAGTCTCTGATTTGCTGCTCAGTTGATAAGGCTGTTTCAGAGATTGAAGGTGAAAATAAAAATCAGAAAGAATTAAGATAAAAAGATGCATCTCTGTAAAATAAAAAGAACAGTATATCCTTTCCTTTCTCCAGTTTTCTAGGAAGAGAAAGCTAATGCTGTGACTTTTTGTTTTGTTTTGTTTTTTTTATAAATCAGCTCCTCAGGTGCTGGCAATGTAGCAGACCGTGTCTTGGCTCAGTTGCTGACGGAAATGGATGGGATAGAACAGCTGAAGGACGTGACAATTTTGGCAGCTACAAACAGACCGGACATGATAGACAAGGTATGAATGGATGCACTGTCATATATCCTGTTCTCCTGAAAAGACCAGATTTTGGTATAATTCCGTTCTCTTTTACTCTCCACGCTGTTGTCTGATCAATTTAATGATTAAGAGCAGAAGTTTGAAAATGGAGACAAGGCAAAGGAGTAGTTCATGTCCCTCACTTTTTTTTCCTCCCTACAGAATTTTTACCAGAAACAAAATGTTTGCCATAGCCTTAAGTATCTGTTTCCTAGATGAGATTTTCCTTAAGTCAAGCTCATTGAACTTGTGCAGCAACATTTCTGCCAAACTGCTGCCGTGGTTTTTGCTTCTGTTGTGTTTGTTTATGCAGGAGTTTGCTGGACTTTGTTGGTTTCATTAGTTACTTCCTTTCAAGAGATTAAATATCTCCTCAGTGCCCTTATCCTGCTGCCAGCACTACGGTTTCCAACTGTAAACAGTACAATTTCTCCTCAGATCCTGCTGCAGCTCTGCTGGCGTGACAAGAACATGTCAAATTTGTAAAAGCTGGAGGGTTGTAACACTTACTGCAGAAAAACCTCCAAACACAAAACCAACCCAGCAGCCCTCTAGAAAATCCACTTTAAAATCCTCCACCACTGCTGTGTCTTCTCACAGCTAAGTGCAGTAGACGGGTCAGTCTGAAGTGATTTCCTTTAAGATACGTTTTGTAGTGTTGGTAAGGTTCTTTATTCCACAGCTTTTCACCCTCACAACATTAATGAATGTGATGACAAGTTGATGAATTTAGTTTTCCTGATCTTTTTTAGGGTTTCTTATAAGTTTCTTAAATAATTCTCACATTTTAAGCTGCTTCTGGAATAGTTTTTTCTGTTTGTCTTGGAGCATTCAGGCATAAAATACACATAAGTATGATTCATATACCCAGGACGTCTTGAGAAAAAACCTTACATTTTGGCTCCAGAACACAGACTCTTCCCTATTGAAGGAAGCCACACAGCTGATGGAGACCAGACAAAGGCTTATTTAGAGCTTACTTGTACACCGTCTGCGAGTCTGCCATGGCAAAATAGAGCTAGCAAAGTGTTTTCAGTAAAAGGTGATAAAACTAATCAGTGAAAAATATACTTGTGCAAAATTGAAATTGTCAAAATTTCACTTTTGTCAAATTGATTTCAGTTTTCTTTAGTGGCTGTTCTTCAGAGTCAGACTAATCTGAATTTGAAAAAAATCTGTTTGTTGAACAGAAGGGAAATTTCCTTCTGAGTCAGTTCAGCATTGTACTGTCTTGTCTCCATCTCTACCTGGGAATTCAGTTCCCTGCTGTTCTCCCTTTTGCTGGATTTCTCGTGGGCACACAATGAATGCTGCTTTCTTGTGTTGTAGTTTTTAATTGAAATATTGACAATATTGGAACAGTACAAGAGTTGCCACCCTGCAATACTAAGAACTTGATAGAACCTGAGTTACTGTATGCTGTACCTACATCATTGATGCAAATCCAGACCTCTTCGCCTGGGATATGATGCATAAAAATTTAATGCCTTCTGTACATATGAATTTTGGGGGGGGTGTGAACTTTTAAGAATGAACAACGCAGTTTTGTTTGGATGCCAACATATCTTATGTATTCTTTCCCCAAGTAAAGCTGATAGTCTTGACTCTAAATATAAAGAAAAAGAGAAAGTTGCATGAGGCAGTGCTCCCCACAGTAGCCAGCTGGGTGATTACAGGAATTTTATTAGCAATTTTAATAGCCACAAATGACTCCTTAATATTTTTATTGAAAACTCTTTTTACCAGATATAATGGGAAACAAACAAACAAACAAAAGAATTCTAGAAAGCATTCACCTGAGAGAGTAGCAGAGCAAAAGTTCATCAATCTGGAGGAAAGGAGATTTTAAACTGTGATTTAAGAGGATCACATTTGAGTTGGTTTTGCACACTTCATACTTCATCCAGACCAGACAGGCTGTACTGGGCCACCACTTTCTCCTGGGTCCATGCAAGATTTGCAATGCATGAGTTGTACTTTTTCCCCCTTCCCTGGAAAAAAGAAGACACCAGAAATCACTTGTATTGTGGGCTTCGCTTAATGGGAAATTTTTCAGTGTGGGCTTTCAGTTTACTTTGTGATTGCTGATCCCTTTGGAAAGGTAACATTTTGTTAAATTCATGTTTTATATTGAAATAATCAGTTATGTGTGACAATTAACTGAGTGTCCTGCTTTCGTAGTTATATATGATGACTACACTTTAATTTTTAATGCACAAACTTTACATATGTTATAAAGGTACAAGGCAGTCTGTCTTCTCCACTTCCAAGGACTAGGAAAACGTCTGGTATACTTTTTTGTGACTATTCTTTAGCTTTTCAAACCAAGAAATGCTTGAGGAATGTATACTTTCTAAGTTTTATGTGCCTACAAAATTGGTAACAATCCATCCAGCATCTTCATTTACGTGGCTGCTGCTTAACTGACAATTCTGTGATGATTAATCTTTTGTAATTTGAAAACAGCACTTGGGAATATCAAATGTAAGAGTATTCCCCAGAGCCTAGTGCAGACTTCATCATCCCTGCAAACACTGCAATATGTTGCTTTCAGTTAGTGAATAGATTTGAGTCAGACTTTATAAAAGGTTATGTGTAATGATAAACTTGTTTTGACTTGTCACAGACATCTATTAATAAGGTAATTTCTCTAGGATGTCATGATTGTATTGAAATATTATTGCAGCCTTGTGTCCTGTGTTTATAGCATTCGGATACTTTGCATCTCATTCATGTGATGCTGAAAAGGCCTTGGAATAGCTTCTATTTTTTGTAAGAATGCAAAACCAGCATGTACTGTTTTCAGCCATGTATGGTACAGAAAGTGATTTCTCTTGGAAGGGAAATATTCTGGAACAAGATGTTCTGAACATTCTCTGAAAGTGATACAGAAACAAAACACTCTGAGTCAGTCATAATAGTAAAATCTTTCCTTTTATTCTTCATTCTATAAGCAGAATTGATGAGCAATAAGTGGAAAAACTACTTTTTGTTTTTGGTGACTTACCCACTCAGGAGTGATTTTTCATGCCTAAAATGTGTTGCAATAACTTTATGGAGCTGCTTGTGATTCAGAGTTTGTCTTTTCCTGTGTATCAGCCTAACCAGAGATCATTCATCCCCATATAAAAGTAAAACACTGTGAATAAATTGCTCAGCTTGAAATTAAACATTCTATCCGGACATACATGTGTATAGATTTCCAGGTGTGGTCTGACAGATTTCCGTGGAAGAAAACCTAGACCAACTCATCAGGATTAACATGTCCTGTTTTTAGTTCTTCAGTGGAACCTGCTTTCCTGGCCTTTTAGCACTGGGCTTACTTTGTGTGAGAAGGTTGAATTGCTATCATTACCTTGCATGCAGATATTTTTTCCCCCCCTCTTAAAGCAGCGTTTCAATCTCCATTAGCAAGGGTACAGTGAAGGAAGGGAGACTGTCAGATCCCCAGGGACCTTGGTGAGTGTTTTAGCACAGGAAGCAAGATGCAAGTTGCTCCCGCATCAGATAGTTTTACCTCCTGCTGGGTCAAATTTGAATGTCAAACACATTAGCTGTGATGTAAAACACGAGGTGCTGAGCGAAGTGAGGGCCTGTGTTATAGGGAGACATCCTGGTGCTCCTGACAGCTTCAGTTCTCCTTATCGTGGGGTGCAGAAAAGACTATCCTCAAATATGCTATTTGCATAAGAATGACAGGATGTGATAGGACAAATGAAGATTAATGGGATGCTGTGCTGTCAGCGTTACCCATTGTCTCGAGATTGATGATGGTCTGGATTTTGTCTGCATTCATGGGCTCCAGTGTAGTTTAAACCAGAAACTATCCTGGTACCTTGAATACTGAAGAACTGAATCTTTTGTTAGCACGGGAGGGCTTGGCTCCCCATTTCCAAGCATCCTGCTTGTTGGTATAAAACCATGTATTTTGCATATTGTACCAGTGCAGAGGATTTTTTCTGTCTCTTTTTGCATGTTTATTTTGCTTTTTAAAAACTTCCCACTCCCTAGTCTTCCTCTTCACCTCCTCTTCCATCACCTGCAAGTTTTGCTGCTCTGTTCACTTCGTTCTATTAACGATTGGGTTTGAATCCAGCTTATTTAGTTTAAGAGCTTGTGGTAGTTTGGTATCCAAACCTTACCAGAGCCACGTGGATAACACTGAGTTTTCTGTTCGGGTTACGTGAACAAAATAAAACAGAACTGCAGCTGATATTCTTCCTAGCCACTGCCAAGCATGAGGAAAGGGAATAAAGCTTCCTTCCCCCATGGTTCAGTTGGATTTGGAGGAGTCTTTTGGGCAGAGAAGTCAAGCAGAGGTTTATCGAATTGATCTGCCCCTCAAAATGTTGATTACTATGTAGTTATGGGACAAACTTAATTTAAAGTGGCTTGTTTTGATGAAAATAAAAAATGCGTGATAGAACCATTTGGCAGAATCAGTAAAGAAATTATAATTTCTTGCCTGCAGCAAAAGTAAATAATCTTTCCCCTTTAAAAACATCAAAGTTCAGTCTTTCTGAAGGCTTATGGAAGAAATTCAAATATTTTAAGTTTGCAGTTTTACAAGTTAAAAGGAATAGGAAAGATTCCTGCACATTTATTCATTATTGTCTGGAAATGTATATGTGCTGTTTTAAGGCAGGTGAGGCTACCAGCATGTTAGCAGTCAGATGCAGGGGCACAAACCTCACTAACACATAATACATATTTTCCTACTTAGGTATTTGCCTATTTGGGATTTTCATTTTGGTCAGAAACATCTTACAAATGGTTCTTCCTATGCCACAGCTTTAACTTGGTAGGATTTCCATTTTCCCAAATACGGTGTAGTGCTGTAAAGTTGGAAGCCACACAATCCATCAGTCATGCAGACTCCCAGGCAGGAAAGGGGGATAAGTCTCTGGCTGTCCTTTCTCAGCATTGCATCTCTGCAGATTCCATCCAGATTTGGAGGACAGGGGACCCAAAATTGGGTGCTTTTAAGAAGGAAATGGTGCAGGGACACTTAACTGCATCACAAGAGTAGAACAGGTGGGAAAATATTTCAGAGTAGGAATAAAAGTACGGGAATGCAATCGCCACGTCTCTCCGCACTGCTGAACCAGTAATTGTTATTTTTTTACTTTAAATGCTGAAATGCCTCTCTGCTTGTCAAAGGACACTCCTCATATTCTTGTAAAGCCCTGGGATTAAAAACAGAGAGCAAAATTTCGTAGGTCTCCTTTTCAGTCAGCCAGCACCTAGAGTACTTACATCATCTTGCCCAGGTGCAAGTGTGGTTCTTTGAAATAACAGAAGATGTGGGATTTCTTTTGAAGACAAAATTGTTCTGGAGCATATAATAAATTTTCAGAAAATGAAGCTTTAGGGAGGAATGATATCAAACTACATGCCATTGAAAAGAGGATCTGATATTCTAAAATAGTTTCACAATTTTGGCACCATCACATTTTTCATCAATGGGTTTTCTCTTGTACATATTTGAGTTTTTCCTCTTAATTTTCTTAAACCTGCAACTCTGACTGGGGCAAAGAGATGTGCTGGAAAGTAGCTGTTTCTCAGAGGTTTAACTTGGCCTTTATTAATATCAGATCTTTAGACTTTAGGGTAATTATGAACTTAATAATTTATTTTTTTAAAAAAGAAGACTGAAAGAGTGAATGAAACCATATAAAAGTTGTCACATGTTCTTTTCACCTGCCAAACTGAAATGGCAGAATAGACACAGTTGATGAGCAGTGCTGTTTGCTGACCAAGAATTCCAAATTGATGATTTGAGGCTGGATTGCACGGTGAATCCATAGTCCCCAAAGAACCTGACCACTCTTAGTATGCAGAGGTAGTTTTGGGGTTCATGTACATGTATATGAAATTTCTCTTCAAGTGAAGAACCAGGTTTTAAGATTCACCTGAATCTCCCTCTCTCCCTTCCCCCCCACCCCCACCTCCTTCCTCACAGACAAAACCCGTGTTTTCTCATGAGTACAGCAAATAAAATATTTCCAGGTGTGCAAAAGTGATTTTTGTTTCCAACTATTCGATTGTCAGAGTGTGGAGGGCTGAGTAGTAAATCAGCCTTAAGGCTGCTTCGCTTTTAGAAAACAAAATCTTAGTGGTGACAGCTGAAGAGCACAGTGACTTTTTCACTCAAGATTTATTACTTGCCTGAAAAGAAAGGTTGGAGGCAAAACTTGCTGGGCTGCATACTTTCTCCTTTAGCAGATACACTATAGGGCCAGGGTAAGTTGGCTTTATTTTGTCTGTGAAAACATACATCCAAACAATGTATGTAAAGATATAATAGTTTTACTTCAAATGGAACAGAAAAGTCAATATACCTGCTCTTATTCTTTACAGTGGGAAGCATTCCTTACATGGACTCTGTTGTGTATTTTAGCATCACTAGTATTTCATATGCTTCTCTGCAGCGCATGCCAGAAAAATTACTTGAAGGTATCAAAATGTATTTATTTCATTTGGAAAAGTACAAGGATGGGAAGGTAAAGGCCAGAGTTTGTTCTTATTCATACCTAGACTCATGAAGTCCAGATGAAGAACACAGTGTGTTAGCAAGCCTCCAAATTAACAATGAAGTGGGAAATTGGAAAGGCTGTCGGATTTGTGTGTGTTGCGTTAACACCATCCCTCCGATCAGTCTCTAACTTCGATACCAGGTGGGGATTTGGGTTTGCGGTTATTGTTTTGTTTTGCTGCCTTTGTGTGGGTTTTTTTACAGTGGCATGGAAATGACACTGTATTTCTAAGATAACATGGAGACATACAGGGTTAAAATAAATCATGCCTCTAAAAATGAGGTGCATGTGAGCAGTACATGTAAACTGAGTGTAAATTCCAAACTGTTGGGTGAGATCAACTCTAGTGTGAGTTTAGTGACAAAGCAAACTATTTTATCTAGAGAAGTAACGCTAATTTTATTACCAAGTTTCATGTACCTGTGCAGCAGCTTTTACCTGCTAAAACTTGTGTGTGAGCTTATAAAGGTTTGGGTTTTCACTTCCAGCTTTGAATTACTTGAAAACAGTCTGTGTGGTGATAAACTCTTCCTTCTAAATCCTTTCAGTTCGCTCTTTTCTCACTCAGTTCCCACTTTGTCAGTGTTTGGGCTGTGCAGGGGAGGACACAGCCGAGTATCTCCCCAGAAATATGTGGCTTGTCTGGGTTCCCATGGGAGCATCCTCAGGAGCTGTTAGGGCTGTAGTGGCTTAAAACGGGATAACGGCGCTTTACGGCAGAGAAGCAAAGCACAGCAGGGCATATCCCACAGTCAGCGTGTTGGATACCACGAGTCATCTTATATTGAACAACCTTCATTAGGATGGTGATAACAGTGCAGGAAGAGACATTCCAAACAGTCTTGTTTTTTAAATATTTATGGGAGCGATGCTGAGAAGGATGTGAGTTGTAGTACTGGGATCTACAGAAGCTCGAGGAAGGGCCGCAATTATGGTACTTGGGCTGTAGCCACGGACACATTTAGGGCTTACTTTGAACTTGGTCTTCTGCCCAGCTTTCCTCTTTGTGGATGCAAAATGCACAGTGTATGTGTAGTTTTTTCGTGTACACTGTATTAAAATAGCATTATAGGGGGTGTTGTGTTTGTTGAGCACCCGTGAATTAATAACTGCCACGGGTAAGATTGTGTGTACAATCCCAATTCATTTGCCTTTGTGCATGTGCATCATAATGCAATCTTTATTTACATTAATTAAAGAGGCATGCACTGTGCATGATTAATTATATTGCATTAATTTAGAAAATTATTTTTACAAGTCATTATAATCGCCTCTTCTTTAATTGCCTTAATACTCACACTTCCTTACTTTCAAGGGCTTTGATTTACACTGTTTAAAATCAGATGAACAATCACTTGTTTCTGGGAGGAGTAATCAGATTACATCATGTGGTGTCCTGCTGAGTTTTCTGGTTATCTGGTTACTGACCTGGTTATCAGCAGTACAGGACCCTCTAGGTTGCATAGGAAACCTGTTTGCTTGAAATAGGTGTTAAATTAACAACTTCCTGGTTTTTCGAGGGTTCTACTGTGCAAGAAGGGACCTTTTACCTGTTATCCAGGATATTTTCTGACAACAGAGTGTTTTGCCCCAGTGTCCAGACTCTTGGTTTTCAATGTGTCCACTCTTTGTATCAGGCTTTTCTTTCTTGTGGACTCAGTTCTGATGTCGTCTTTCTCTTCCTTCTGCCTACCTGGATTTAAATGACTCCAACAGGGAGAGAGGTCTCTTACCTGCTGTGATTTTGGGAGCCTGGATCCAGCATGATCTGCAGACTCTTTGAACCCTGGTAGTCTTTGAGTGGGAAAAGCTTGGAAAATATACTTGCGGAATGCCGGGAAACCTCACAAAGCTTTTTCACTTTGAGGTGTTTCAAGTCCTCCTAATGTAGTCAGATCTCAAGACCTCTCTCCAAAGGTTAGGATGACATAGTTTTATTTTCATTAATTTTTAAAAACTGTAAATAAAGTGGCATTTTTCCTGGTCTCCTTCTCATGCAACAGCTGAAATGTTTTGACTGGAGCGTTACAAAACAAATCAGTGAAGGCAGTCAGCCAGCTTGGAAAGGACAAGAAGGTCAAAGCTCGGAATAGCATAAGCTACTAAATGGATTATTTTATAATATAAAATGTTGAGTGACTTCTATATTAACTGCTGATGCTTATCTCTCCCCTAATAGGGTGGAAGCTGTTCCAGTAAAATGGGAAGTTGTGGTGAAATAGGAGGCCCAGCATTGTACGTGTCACCGGTTTAGTGTCGGTCAGAACGAAGGGCAGCTTGGGAGGATGAGGTGGCCAATCTACAGTTTCATTGTTTGGTTGTACGCTTGAAAGTGGTGACCTTTTCACTTTTAGTTTTAGGTTTAGGAAAGCTCTGAACCTCAGAGCCTTATAATGAGCAAGATGGAATATGATCAAGCTCTTTACATTAGTGAAGGACTCTAAAGAGCTGCTGGATTTAGGGATTAGCTGAGATATGCACTTGTTTCTCAGGAAGGATATTAATACTCTTTTACTTAAGATTCCATATGGATATTAGATGCCATCATTAGTCCTTTCAGCTGGTTAGGACCATTTCTTTGTTTGTGACATTTCTGTGGGGAGAAGGAAAAATAGGACATCATAGGCAGAATTTCCAAGAGTTGATTTAACTTTTTATTTTGTTGAAGGAGATCCAGCTTTAGATTCTATTTGCTCCATCAGTGATTAAAGCTGGATGTCTTGCACACGTGACTTACGTACTCCTAGGGATGAGTAGAAATACCATTCGTGTTCAGTACATATAAACACTGAAGGATAATAGGTTTGTTCAGGAAAAACAGGTTCTTTCTATAAGAGCTTAGTTATTAAAAAAAATTCTTATCATCAAGCTAAATGCAGAACTGTAATAATGTAGCATAACAGAAAAGGGAACAATCTGGAGGTCATTGGTTAATAATAAATCATTTTCGTAAGCTATGTGGAAGGATTGGTGTGCATAGATATAGAGTGTAAAGCTAGGGCTCTCTCCACGTCCAAATAAGATGTTAACATCTCCTGTGAACATTGGACACTTGTTGGATGACTGTTTTGGTCACTGGATACCTCAGGGTTGCATATGCCAAAGTAATTTAATAACAAAATTTTGAGGGTTTGTTTAAAGCTCTGTATGATTTGATGTATAGACAACTGAAAGAGTGCTCAAAATCACAACAGTGTGCTAGACTTTTAGGGCAACCTGGAAAAACGTGCAGTCAACAAGCTATTTGAAGCTGACTGAGAGTGAAGGGTCTGAAAGTTAAATGAATATTTTGATTGAGTGGTGCCAGGCAATGGCTGGCAGGACTCAGTAGTTCTGGAAATCTGAAGTGACTACTTCTTTTGGGGGTTGTGTCTGTTTCATGTTCCTACTTTGTTGAGGAATTTAATTGAAGAAGGTGTAGTTACACTTCTTTTGTTTTAAATGCAGGTGTATTCCCTGCATGGCAAGCTTTGTGCTACAGAGAAGCATATACCTGATATATGTGCTCTGAATGCACTTTATAACAATATTCTGATTGCTGTTTACAGCATCTTCTTGCATTACTGTTCCCAGTCAGGTGCTGGAAAAGATGATTTTGGGAACTGCCCTTTTTTGTTGGTGGTCATGTGGTATTCTTCTATGCAGAACGAAGGGAGAGTCAACTGTTCCTAAACAGAAACTAGTGTTTTATTCCTGTGATCATCCTTGCTGCCCTCCTCTGAACCTTTTCCAGGTCTGTTACATCATTTCTGAGAAAAAGGGACCAGGACTTGTGAGTGCAACATGGGTTTGTATGGGTTTGCATGATGATGTTTTCTGGTTTGACCTTTACTCTTTTATTAACAGTTCTGAATTTTTAACACTTGAATTGCTTTTCTGGCCGCTGCCAAGAACTGAGCTAGAGTTTTCATCACTGTCTATTAAAACTAGAAGTGGTAATGATTCATCTCACAGCACATCCGTTTATATACAAAGAGAAGATTGAATTTCCCATGGTCGCTGCTTTGCGTTTACTTACATTGAACATTATCCAATTTCTGAGTCTCCTGAGAGTCTTGGACGGTTCTTTACCCTCAGTCTTCATCCCTGTTGCTTTGAATAACTATATCATTAGAAATTATGGCTCCTATATGAGATCACTTCTTTGGTATTAAACCTCATAAAGGAGATGTAAATTTTATACAGGAAAAATGGATGGGATGAAGAGGGTCTGTATTGTGTCGCAATAGAGAGGTAACAGGAAAGGCCTCTCCCCTGCCAGTACATGCTGTTATCTACAGACAGATCCTGACAAGCACATTTGGACTCTTACTGAGAATAGAGGAATGAGAGGTAAAACATCACACAGCGTCATGAGCTTGAGAGAGTTTGTATTCCTTTGCACTGTTTTACGTTGGTTCTGGAAAGGAGAGGGAGAAGAACAACAGGGTGCCACTGCTTTTATGCCTTGTCAGAAATGACCGTGATAGGTGAGCCACAAGTCTTGGTATTGATTAATTTCTGTAGATTTATGTTGATTAATTTCTGTAGAATTAAGTCCTGTGACTAAGAATAGTAGGCAGCAGTGCACATGGAAAAGTGCTGAGTGCCAGCCCAGTCTGGGGGAAAACACACGCCTGACAGTGGCACAGAAAATGGAGGGATCCCAGAGTCGGGCCTTGCAGATGGAGAGAGTGTGCTCTGGACTGCAAATAGCTCAGCTCTGTTGCAGAAGTTGTTTTCCTTAGCAGTGAATATTTTCTGCAGAAGTCACGGAGCAAGGAGAGGCGGCGTTAGCTGGTTTGCAAGGCAAGTCTTATTCCATTACTTAACAGGGAGGCACGTGAGCTATGTAAGCAAGCACACACGCCAGGGTGTGTGTGCTCATCAGTCACCATGTGAGGTGTGTGTAATTGGCAAACACACACCTTGGAACATGTTCCTGCACCTATAAAATGGCCATTTATTTTAGTTTTATTAAGGAATGTAAATACTCTGTGCCAGCTTACAAAATTCTCCTTTTTATATATAAAATTGAAACAGTGTTCTTTCATGCATTTAATACTGAAGTGTGTTAAAGTCTTTAAATACCTGTTTTAGTGCTTAAGCACTAGTTTGATGTGATACCTGAGCTTCTCTGTTGTCTTCATGCACTAATGATGCTGTTTGAGTGGGTGTGAGGAAATGTAACTGACTGCATCCTAGATTTCCCCATTGATTCCTATTCCTTGTGCTCCTCTCGGCTTCTCCACCTGTACTTAGAAACAATGCATTTCCCAAGGGAGCTGGAGTTCAAGCCTTATTCTTCACCCAGAAACACTGGCTACAAGAGGATATTACTCTTAAATAATAGTTTGATTCTGTGCACCAGCAGGGGGGTATTTTATGATGCTCTTTCAACTGTCTGACTGCTCTCCAGAAAATGTGTTGCGAAGGGATGGAAAAATGCAAAGAGCCAGTGTGCTGTGGAAATAGGTTGTGCTCCTCAATGCAGTTATGGCTGTACCTACTTATACTACCTATAGAAGACTGACACCTTCTTATTGATCTATCAATATCTCCTTTGTGCGTCGTGCATAAGAGTGATGGGAACAAAGTGAAGCAGCTGTAATTGCTGTAGGCGCTGTAATTGAGGAATTAGGTGCAGTTCTGTCACCGCTTCTTCAGAAAATTGCTGATTAGCATTCACAGAGGACAAAATTCTTCTCTCTTCTATGACTGTGCAACCCTACTGGGTCTGAAGAGATTTCAGAGTTACGGCTGAAAGGGAAGTCTTGTGTTTTCTCTTTTCGGGTTATTTTTATTTTTAGCTTAATTTCTAGTGGACTGAGTAAGGAAAGGAACGAAGCTGCCACTGAAGGTCCTAGATCATGTCCAGGATTTGTACAAGACTTGTTTTGTAGAGAATAGGACTCTGTCCTGTCTTTGTTTTCCATGTGAAAATAGAGTATGTTTCACACAAGATGCCACATCACAAATAAAGAAAGTCTTTAAGCAGATGCATTTCCACAACAAAGGCATATTTTGATGTGATCTGCCAGCAAGGCTGTGACAGAACACAAATAATGTGAGCTCTTGGAAAAGGAAAAATATTAATTGGAACCATTAACCTTCTGAGACACTGAATATGTTTTGAAATAAATGCTTTTAATTAGTACTGTTCTAAGAGAAGAAAAGTTGTGGTTTGATTCAGAATTGCCAGAATTTGTGTACCTGGCGTGCCACCTGAAGTTTTGGGCTCATAGAAAAATCCAAACTCATTATTCAAATGGCAGTCTGGTTTGTTTTGGTTTTTTATTTTGCTTCTGTGGTAAGATTTCCATGGCTTTACGTTTTATTCATGTGGGTCTTATTTTCATAAAAATACTGATACAAAAGACCTTAACCTGGAACTGTTTCAGTCCATGCTCAAACTTTTACAATTATTTTCTTTTCCCATAAGCCGAAGATTGCATTTGTTTCCACCACTGGAATCATTTATGTATAAGCTTTACTTTAAAGCTGAGCATATATTTGAATGTTTGTAGAACTGGAATTTTAGGAACTAGAAAAAGGTGACTAAATTCAATATCTGATTAGGCAGAAACCTACCATGAATACAAACTGGGCTGAAATGATTGTTGTTTTGGCAACTCTGAACCCTGAGGGTTTTAACATTGTCTGCTTACATATATTCAACATATTCATATAATATATTTAAGTAATAATTATTTTAATATAATCACTTGTTTTTTCTACTTTTCTCATGTAATAATGGCGTGAAAGAGCTACAGGTTTGCTGAAGGGAAAGACTGAGAAAAAAACCCTGTGGGATAAAAGAGCTTTCCCACCTCACCAGGGATGAGGGAGAGAGTGAGAAGAAGCCAGGTACTTTCTCAGCCAGGTGGTCCTAGTGCCCTGAGATGATTACTTCCTTCACAAGTGTCATCTTTTTTAAGACACTTACATGAGGCAAAGCTGTTTTTGTCAGGACATATGTGTCTGAACGCTGCCTTGTACTGATAAAAACACAGTGGGTAGAGAAAACCCACTTAAAGTTCTGTCCTTGTCCACAGTGTGATCTGTTCCAGAGAGGCTGGTAGGTGTAACTGTATTCACATCTTGATTCCATCATTTCAGCATCACCAACCCATTCAGCTCTTGTTAAGTGGATGCTACCTTGAAGGAAAGAAACAGAAAAATGTGAGGGTCCTGAAGGTGAATTTGGTTTCTTTTCTCTCTGTGTGTTTCATTGGGATAAAATGAAACAAACACTATACATAATATCAAATACTGTTGTGGCAAAATGGATTGTTGCAATGTTCTCCCTTGTGGAGGAGCACAAAGGTAGTCCATTACTATTCTATATTTTCCTTGGGTTTTTAATACTTGCTTCGACTGTGTTTCCCTTTCCTTTTAGGAGTAGCTGTTATACCTGATTCTCTGTTTCTTACTATCACAATGTTAATGTGATAGTACATGATTTTGTTTCAATAGCCATCTTATTTATTCACATGAAATTATTACATTTTCTGTGCTTGCTTATCTGATAATTACCTAAAGGATGCTAAATATCTGGATACTCAGTCTCACTTAATTTCTTTAAGCATAAATACCTGTTATCTCTAATTCTCTAATTTCTTTGTTACTGAGAACTGGAAGAAGAAACACTGAACATTTTGAAAGTTTTGTGCACATGTTTTTAAATGACTTTTCAGTTCCCAAAACATGGGATCAGCAGATGGCAGTCAAACCAAAGTTCCATCTGTTGCTTGCACGGAGATTTCCAAATTCCATGCCTGTAGGAGAAAGTGGAAAGAGAGACTGTGTGACAGAGTTGTGTCACAAGAGATGTTCTTACACATTTGTAGATAGATGCAGCTTTGTCAGACCTTAGAAAAGAGGAGCTTTGATTTCTGTCTGTCTGGGATTTGCATGTGGTGTTTGCTTCAGGTCTTTGTACTCGGAAGCTCTTGAATTTTTTTTTTTTTTTTATTTCATCTGTGGATGTTTTTAAAAGAGCAAACTGATTATTAGGTTTTCTCACTTATGTTCTAGAAATCTGTCTACTTAAAAATATTTTCTTAGTCAAGATGTGTGAAGAAAGAGCTTTGATTTTATACCTGGACTGTCTGTTACACTATAGAATAATGGTTTTTTTATTGACCGGTTGATTTTTTTTAAAAATCAAAAGTTTCTCTAATTCAAGGTGGTTAATGCTTATAAAGAAAAGAATATTTTTTAAATTTTTTACTTGTAGCTTCCTTTTTTCTGTAGAATATTAGGTAAGTTGCTGAAGACTATTCAGTATTATATGATCTTTTTATTTACATCCTGTTCTAAATAGTTGTGACCCTTGTACACCAGTACAGCTGTATTTAAATAGTTGATGGAGTAGTTTCCAAAGCTGCACCTTCCATATGACACAGTTATTCCAAGGCTTAGTTGCTGTAAGCATGAGAACTGAAAGGAGTTGTAGAGTTCAAAGTATCATTATGCATTTATTGTACTATTATTTTATTATATTTTCATGTTTTTTTCACTTTACAATGTATCATTAAACTTCAATCTTTGCTTTTTCTCATGCATATTGCAAATTTTGTTCTCTGTTGTGTTCTCTCTGCTATTAGGGGGAGGGGGGGGAAAGCCCTAAACCAAAACAAGCCAGTGAAACAAAAACCCTTGTGGGAAAAACACTCAAAGGGTTTATCATGAGTCAGTATTTTCAGTTCACACTTCACATCTCCCTTTCCCCTAAAGGGATTAACACTGCCTATTAATTGAAGAGCACAGTTTATACTAAGCATTATTTAACATATACTGGTGGAATTACTGTACTTCCTGTTTTGTATTCACAATAATAGGTTTCTGAAGAGTTGCCTTTGTATAAATACCTCACTGACATTTCAGGCAAGTATATTCCTGTCTTGGAGTAAGCACGAAAGAGTAATGTGCTGGAACACTGCTAAAGAAGGAAATCTCTTTGTGTTTCATAAATGATACCCCTAAAGCCGTTTAAAAATCCATGTTTTTAAGTGACAGCTATGCATTGGGTTTGTTTTTTATGTTATTCTGGCTTGAATTGGCTCTAGGAAGCCACAAAGGGAAAATTGTAGCTTCGGCAAGGAATCTTCTCCATGGCTGCAGTGCTTTGCTGGTAAGTCTGAGCTACTGTCATATGGAAAAGCAGATCTGCAGAATGTGTCAATGTTAAAAGAAAGTGAAAACTTCATCATAAACAAACCATTAATGCAAGTACAAATTTTCTTGTATACCTCTTAGCCCTCTTTAAAGTCACTTGCAGAAAATCGGGGGCCTGAGGGAGCCCAGGGAGTAAAGTTTTCCCCAGACTGTGTGTCCAGGTTTTGTCTGTAGTGGTTGTGGAACTGCAAAGTTCTTATGATGGCCAAAGCTGATAATACACAATGGAGATCAGGTCAGAACTAATTAGGTTTTATTATCAAAAGTCATTTGCTAATGCTTACTGACCATCTGGTTAGTTCTGAAATTTATTTTGGGTCTCTAGAGAAGGAGAAAAAGATTAGAGATAATGGTAATAGGGACTTGTTTTACATGAACATTAAAATTAATGGAAAATATTTATCCTCTCTTAAGGGGTTGAAAGGTCTCTGATAGTGTTTATATCTATTATATATTTGTTTAGGATGCATAAAATTTAGACTGGGCTGTATCACTGGTTCTGTTCTCTTTACCTTTTAATTAGTTTTTACCATATTATGTAGGCACACCACTGCTCTCCAGGATGCCTGAAGTGGATTCTTACATTCCAAAATACATAGAAAAAAGTAAACCAACAGGAGGATAATTTTTTCTCCTTCAGATTTAATCTTCTAGTTGTAGCTTTACATATATGCCAGTTAAAATCTCTGATAAAAATACTGCAAAAAAAATCTTGTGTCTTTCATAATCTCAATTTCACTTCAGTTTTCATCAGATCTGTAAATGACACCCCAAAGATATCGTGTGTTTAATCCTGAAGTCATCTTCATCCTGTTTTATAGTCAGAGAGGAAAAAAAATGTGGGGAATTTCCTTTTAAGATACCCTTGTTTCCTGCTTTCTCTTTAATCTCCATACAAGATATGCTTCCCAGAGAAGTGTCAGCTGGCAATTACCAGCAGCAGCAATGTTGGTGTGTGCAGGCCCTGCACTGAAAAGATATTCAATCATTGCACTTTTGTGCAAGGTAAGGCAAATTACACACAAACTTGAATTAACATAAATTTAAGTAACTTGGCAGTAAATCTCCCCTGTGCTCCAGTTTTGATTTGCCTGCCTGAAATCCTGCTCGTGTCTGGTCTGCTGACAAGGTTTGCCCAGTTGTGACGGTGCTGGTGTAGCTGAGTGTCCCCAGGAGCTGTATTTCTCTAGCTAAGCTGGCAGAAGACTTGGTGCAGATTTTCTGCTGATGTAGCTGCACCTTTTCCCTGAATTATGTGAGCCAAGCAAAGCCAAAAAAAGAACCTCAATTCTTTCTAATTCTTTGACTGGTGTAGTATCAAAACCTATGTACCACTAAAGAAATAATGTCCAACATTAACCACTCTTAAATATTCTGGACTCACTCTTTGTTCTGGGCTGACCTGTCTCTTTAAGTTTTCATAACAATGTTGCAGATGATTCTGAAGTTTAAAAAAAAAAAAAAAAAGGAATAATTTGTGTAGATTAAATCAAGCCTCTGAAAAACTCCAGGCTCTTCATCTTTGGAACATTGGTGATGATCCAAACAGGAGGATTGCTTTCCCTGGAAGGATTCACCTAGATTTGGCCATGGAAGATATATTTGCTCAGCAAATTTAATCAACTTATCACAGAATTCTGCAAGCATCTTCTCTGTGTTTTGGGTAGTCTGGACGACATACTGCTTTGTGTATGTTAACTGCAGTCTCATTTCCCATGATATCTGCAAAGCGCAAGTTGGACTTTGGGCTTGGGGAGAGGGAAGAGGTAAGAATTCTGAGGTCCTTTCACTGTCCTTTGTGGCAAAGAAAAGAGCAAAAGTATCCAAAAAATACTGGTGTCTTGAGTGAATGTAAATTCTCTGCATTTCATGGTCGTCATGGCACAGGACCACAGCCAGAAAGCAAGCAAGGAGCGCTCACCCTGTTTGCAGATGACATGATTGAGATGTTGCTTGTGGTCACATTAGATGCTTGTGGAGAAGCAGAGGTCTAATTGTAACTGTACCAGGGCTCTTAAATAGCATCCATTTAGTCACCCAGACTTTGAGAGAAGTCTGTGTTTGGTTGTGATGCTGGTAACCACTGCACCACATTCCTCCTTAGGGGCCAGAAAAAGAAGCCAAGTCTTAAAAGAAATGATTTCTCTACTGCCTTGCAAAGAGCAGCGTATCCTCCTGCTACCACAAATTATTCTCATCGTCCACATGGAAAGTGTCTGGGCTGTGGATTGGCTGTTTTAGTAGTAAATGCAGAAAGGCTCCTGGGAGCCCTGGTGATAGACCAGGACCATGTTACATTGGGCACCATACGGAAAATAACCTGTCCCTGCCAGCCCTAAGAGGTGAGGACCCCTAGTTGCTGCTCTGTCAGCAGTGTGCCACGTGATAGACTCTCTGCTTTTCCTTGTGGATAGCTCTTCTTTAAAGCTTCAAAAATAAAACTTACATAGAATCTGATAAAAGATGCTTTTAAGGTTGTAAAGGCTGATGCTGGGAGTTCACCAGACCTGCATGGGCAGCTGCAGCTTTATTTTGTTCTCCTTTGTATGTATGTTACAGGGTCCTGCCAGAGATTTCCCGAGCACCAAGTGCTTGTTTGAGGGATTACTTATGGATGGCTCTGTGCCAGTGAAAATATCTGCTCTGAGCACAGCAACAATCAAAAAAACAAACAAAGCATTAAGATATACACTGAGCAGTATAGGGAAGATATAAAAATAGTTTAGTGTTTTGCTCTTGGATGGAACAATGTGGTCAGTGCCTATACAGTGCTGGGGAGGAGGTTCAGAGATCTCAGTTGTTCAGGGAGGACAACAACTTTCAGATAAGGGAATGTGTCTTTTATTGTTACAGTTTTCAACTTGACTGCATGTGAGTGAAAAAAAGGCAGAAGGGAATGGGGAAAGAAGATGGAATAAAAATATCTCTTTGAATTCCTTGTAACTTGAAGGAGATATTTCTGTTGAGTGGATGAGTGGCTGCCTGGTCACTAACAGGGCTAAGAAAGTGGCTAATGAAAGAACTGAATTAAAAAAACTGTCAAGGAGAGACATAGCTCATAGTAATCACTGCCATATAGTGTCATTGAGGTAAGCATCTTAGCCAGGTTGCACAATGGATTTTCTATTTGTTCAGGTAATAAAGTTATCCAGATTTTAAGAAGAAATATTCTATAAATGTGTTTTGTCATGTCTATGTTTCAAAATGAATGTAAGTCCTTACAATTGATTATATTAGTCACTCACTGCTTCCTGGAGTTTGGAGGAGCCTCAGCAAGTGGAAGCTGAAGGTTTTGATACACAAACAGCAGCAAAGGTGGTCGTCTGCGGTGTGGTTCCTTTGCACAGCACATTCTTCTTTATTTGCTGCAGTAAATGTGTGGTAATTTACCCATCCTGATTGAGTCATAAGCTGCCTTGCAGGGAAAATGTGCATTCCAGCCACCATTGCAGGGAACCTGAAAGATAAAACGTGATCACCGCACATAAAAGTGTAAAGGAAACGCAGCTTCTTGTCAGATGAGTCATGGTGGTTCTGAGTCTGTAAGTACATGCTCAGCTTGAAGGATGGAAAGTACCAAGTAATGTTTCTTCTCTGACAACCACCTCTCTGTCAAAAGAATGTGTGCAATGACACATTAAAATAGGTAGTTTTTGTATAGCAATGGCTTCTTATTTTCTAGTTTAGAGCAGTTTTTGCTTTATACAGTTCTTTATGAGAGAATATGTTGTTGCAAGATTTTTTATTATTATTTTATTTTTATTATTGGTTTTATTGTGTTGGCTGCAAAAATATTGCCAAATCCTTCATGGTGAGCTGTAACAAAAACATGTGGGATTAATCAGTATGTGAAATAATATATATTATTTCACTTTTATAGGATAGGAATCCCACGTGTGCATGCCAGTTAATTGTGTTCAAGGAAAACTTTCCTTTGCATTGCTACTTCTCACAGAAGTAGAAATAATATTATAATGCATTTTTAAAAATCCAACACTTTACTCTGAAGGTAAACTGAAACCTTTTTGTTGATTTGTCACCACACTGGCAATTAAAAAGGGTAAAAATAAGAACTTCTATAGGCAAGCAGAAAAGCAATGCAAAGCTATGCCCGGTGTGCAGCAGGTGAATATTAACATGTTAGTAGGTGCAAATACCTCTATAGAGTATAGGCATGTACAACTTATGTTTTTACATGCCCAGATCTATTTGACAGCTTTTGAAGATGCTGGAAATAGTGCAATAAGGAACAGCACTACAGACGTGAGATCACAGCCCTGATCTTATAACATCACTGTGCAGCTTGAATAGTTTGATACACAGTAGTGGACCAGTACCTTTTGTAAATAAACAAAGGTCATAAATGATGAACAGTTAACTAACTGAAACTGTCCACCCCCAGCCAGCTTTATAAATGGGCTGCCATTTAGCAAGTCATAGAGCATTGCACCACACAAAACAAACCATGTAGTGCCACTTTTATATGTTTGTACTGTGTAATTTCTTGAAACGACTTTGTAGAATGGAAATGTGTTGGTTGTCCTTATGATACATTTTGGTTAATCATGAGACATCCTGCCCCTTATTAAAATTTGCTTGTAAGAAATGACAATATTTAACTAAGATATGGTAAGAACTAAATCTAAAATACATTTTCTGCTTGTCAGGTTCCTGGAATAATCGTAGAATCATAGAATGGGTTGGAAGGGACCTTAACGACCGTCTAGTTTCAACCACCCTGCCATGGGCATGGACACCTTTCTAGACCAGGTTACTCAGAGACCCATTCAGCCTGGTCTTGAAGAATAAGGTCTGATGCTTTGCAACCTTGCCAGCCTAGGAAAAACATCCAGAAAGCCAGGTTTCTCAGTGATTTTTATTTTTTTTTTGGCTTAGTGGTATCTGTCTGGAATGGGAGATTCTCAGGGAGGGCAATTTTCAGATGGTGTGCAGAGATGGCAGATGATGGTGCAAAAACAACAAGACCCATCCCTTCCTCCTGAACATGGCACCTTATGTGGTTCTGGAAGTCTGGCTTGCAAGTGGCAGTAGTAGCCACATGTAGATAAGTGATTAAACTCTAATTACTCAGATTTGAATAATGTAATCCTTCATATTTTAGTAGCTTTCTGTTCACTTTGACTTTAGCTCTATCTCTTGTTCCCCCTTATCTCAGCTGTTTCATTTTGGCATGTCAAGGAAGAGAAGAGGTTGCAAATGTGTAGGGACAGTGCCTGTGGAGCAGATCACCTCTGGGACATCCAGCTGAAATGTTTGAAACGCCTTCGACTTTGGCAGCTTTCCCTTTGCTTTCCCTTTTCCTTCCTTTTTTTAGTCCTCCAGTAATAGCTCCCTTGTTCCAAAGAACAAAACCAGCACTTAGTGGTCATTCAGAAAGATTCATTAAAAACAGGAATGGAGTAATTGTAAACAGGCACCCCCCTCCTATCATCCCCCCCCTTCCATTCTAGCCCAGGGCACAGCAGCCTTGTGTTGTCTGGCTCCAGACAATTTTTGGGAGAAAAAAAGGAACAATAGTCTTTGGAGGTTAAAATAACCTTTCCTTATTCAGCTGTTACAGTACTTTCTTAGAAAACTAAGAGAATAACCACAATTTTAATATTTTAAAACATCACACTTTGACTGATAAATGTTCTCTTGTAAAATCATAGCATGACTCTTTTCTAGTAAAATAGATGTAGTAACTGTGCTAAGATTTTATTGCAAGAGGCAAGAAAGGTGGGAAACAGCAATGGGAAGGTTAGATATGGCAGTTTTCTTATAGACTGGGGTAATCAGTGTTTAATAAATCTGTAATTCACTCCTGGGTTGTCTTTTTTACAAGAGCTATCCAATAATATTGCAGATTTGTGAACCTTTGTGCTTACCAAGAGTTGTTGGCAGTGGCACAGTTTGTGAGGAATGGAGGTAATTTGCTGGATTTGTGACGTTTGTGGAAATTGTTTCATCACTGAGACTTCTTTAATTACAGAATTATGGAAGGGAGCTGCAGATGTGCTCTGGGTTCCCCTCCTCCCTCCCCTTTTCCTTTGCAGCTGCAGAGTGTCTCCTGCCTTCCCACCCTCATCAGCTCTGCCCAGGACTGAACAGAAGCTGGGGCTGCTAAAATGCCTGGGGTTTAGGTGCAGAAATATTTTAACAATTGCAACTGCTCCAAAACTGAGCTTTTTATCAGTAATAGCCAGTGTTCATTGAACAAGGGCTGGGTACTTATTAAATAATTGCAGCATTTTTGAGAGCCAGATGGTTTGGCAGCACTCCTTGAGTAAGCTATTTTGTTATCTGCACTAGTGTGAGAAGCACTTTTCAATTGGAGAAGCAGCTGACTTCAAAGCAGGACAATCAGAGTGTTGGTCTGACCTGGCATGGGGTTGCCCAGAGATAAACTGGATTTGAATGAACCACAGCAGGTACTGGGAAACAGTATCATGGCAAAAACAGAAGTGCTGCTCCCCATGTGATGTGGAGAAATGTATTTAGTCTGAGGGTTGGATTAATCAAGCAAGCTGTGTGACTGGTACCTGAATTAACTGGTTTTGAATTAACCTGGGCATCTTCTTAGTATTTTGCCGGTTGGGATATAAATGGAATTGCTGTGAGAGCATGCTGCAGAAAGGTTCAGGTGCAAAGATGTGAAGGCCAAATTACTGCATAGTGTAACCACTTAAAAATAAATACCATTAGAAACAACTTAATCCATCTAATTATTCACTGCTGCTACACGAGTGATTGGGAGGAAATTAAATAGTTAGCATGCTAATGAAACTTTTCCTTTGGTTGGGATCTATCCTGCTTATTTAAAAGCTTCTCAGTGACCTTTTTTTTTCCTTTTTTCCCTCTGCTTTTGAGCAGAAAAGGCCAGAGCAGGAAAGCGTGGGGAAGGACAGCACGTGTAGGGTCTCTTCATATAACAAATGCAAGGAGTCAGGTTTTGTGTGCACACTGCCAGACTGATGGGATGTGGCACAGCTTCTTCCACCTCCAGCTGAACCTCGTGGCAGAAGACAGTGTAAGTGGTCCCATAAGTGATAGGTCTGTAGTGGGAAGTCATGCGTGGCTGTTGAGCCAAAGCTCCACAACTGTTCTGTGTCCTAACAACTTCCTTTGCACATGAGGGGAGCTCAGAGCCCTGCTTGGCTCACAGGATCGCCAGAGACAGTGTGGCCTCGAGGCAGGAAAAGCTCTGGGGTTGAGCACTGGCATTAAAGAAATCAGAATCATTGAAGAATCACAGTTCTGTAGCTCGGTCTTTACGTGCTCGAGAAATGAGCTAATCACAAAAAAACGCTTACGAAATCTCTTATTACGCATTCCTATCTCAAATGCTTTGGGTTTTTGCAAAAATTGCCATCAATGCAAAATATGTTCTGTGAGTTATTTATTTAAGTATTAATTCAGTTGGATAACTGGATGCTTAAGCCTGTCCTCTCTCTGGAAAATCAGAACAGTGTTCTGTTCTGTCAGCAGAGCTTTGACCTAACTCTTTTTGGCCTGTCCTCCTGAGCTTCCTTATGATTGTGCGAATGCCTGGAAAGACCATTCTTATAAAGGCCTCTGAAGTCATACTGTGACAAAGGATAATAATTCCTTTTTTTACAACTCTTTGTTTTCTTTTGACATCATGAAGTAAGCAGAGTCCTCATGAAAAAATTGTGAACTTTTCTTTTTTTTTTAAGTAATATTGGTTAAGTTAGTGTCATTACGTAACTCAGTGCTTAAGGGAATGGATGTCTTACCTGATGAATTATGGAAGAATATCCCAATCCCACATTTGATTTGCAATGCTGTTACCCATTTTACCTACCTTTAGGTCTGGCCTTGATCAGGTTTGCCTGTTCCAGGACAGTGTTTTCAGTCAGAGACTGTAAGAGCCTCCCAGCTTAGCAGCATCCTCACACCCACATAACCACATTTTTCTGTGGTTTTTGACTTATTAACCTCAGTCCTTCATTGGTTCATACCTGTTTAAGTAGGTGGTTGTGCTGTGTCTTTGGAGAACATCACCAGAGCTATGTGTTTCAACTTATGCTAAGGGAGGATGGAACTTCTCCCTCAACCTTTTCAAATCACATGGAAAGTGAGCTGGGGAAGTGTGTTGTCATTATCTTAATAACAGTAATAGTTTGGGCCAGTGTCATGCACCATAAAGCCATTATGCTTTGGTAATGAGTCATAAATACAAGGATTTATATGATGTAACTCTGAGAGTGGTACTTGAGGGCTTTCTTTTATAATAATGCATGTATTCAATTTCTTTTGCTACAAAAATCTTAAAGCTCAGATTATCACAGTACTGTGTATCTGTATACCTCATACTCATCTATCTCTTCCTTCACCCAGGTCTATTTTATAATTGTTTTGCATTTTTCTGTGGCAAAAGACACCTGATAAGAGTGATCAGGCTTGGGATTCAGTGATTAGTGCTATCTTGGCTCTGCAGATACCATTTGTACAGATGAACCCAGCTGTTTTACTCTGATTTTGATACCAAACTGCTAATTGCTGATGGCACGTTTAGTTTTACTACTGTGCTACCCTTGGTTGTTGTTGTAGTTGTGAGCTGTCAAAATATCAGGGGTTTTGGGCTCTTGTTCTTCATTACATCAGAATTGTAGCACAGGTGGGATGTTGCAGAGCTCATTATGTTTTGATTTGTGGATGTGAGGAATTACTGAAGTCAAGGCACACAGGGAATACGGAGTACAGGCATCTTTAGGAAACAGGATCATTGGCCTCAGAAAATCCAAAGCAAAAACTTCTGCAACCTGACCTCTCTTCAGCATTGAATTAGCAGAAGTTTGAGAAATTTAACTTAGGTTTAGAGTCTTGTCAGAATTTCTGAATGAGCTATTGAGAGACTAAAATCTGTGTTTAGAGACAAATAGTCATGCACATTATTGCAAAGACTTTGTGATAGTCCAGTAACATGAGACACGTGATTTTCTTGTCATAGAAAATGCTTGTGCTTTCAAATATGAAGATATATATGAAATATCTCAGCTTTCTGTATTTGTTTTTCATTCTGACTTCCACTGTTGACATTTTGCACAATAGCTTCTGTAATGTGTAAATACAGAGAGTGTCCAATAAAAGGGTGGAGGTAAGTCATGGTCTTGCATAGAGGAGATAATATTGTATTGAAAAGAAGGAAAAAAGCACCCAGGCAATGTAAATTATACCGATTCAGTTACTTTTGAAGTGGTAAGTGCTGTAGTATTACCATAGTTGCTCTTCCTTGCCTTTGTTCTGTCATTACCTAGGAAAAGATTGTTGTTTGATAAACAACGTGCAGCATTGGATGCCAGATGAAAGCATAGCCAAGAGATTAGATTACATTATCAAGGGAGAGAGGAAGGAAGATGCATTGAGAATGGGTCTGTTACAAGTCACCAGGTAATTATCAAGCTCCGTAATTATAAAGGGGTAGCCTCTCCTTTCTAATGTCTGTTTTAAATGTTAGTCGTGATTAAAAGCAGATCATTCAGGGGGAGGAGTGGGGAAGGAGTAGTAGGTTTTGTTATTTCTCCATCCAGATTGTTGTTGAAACAAAGAAAAGCTGCAAAAGTGGAAAAAGTCCTCTAATGATGTGCATATATGTATGTGAGGACAAAGACAAAGGGGATTGAGAGAGCTCTGAACTTTGGACTTCTCAGCAAAGTGGATGTAAAAATCATTCTGAAAATAGTGTGGCACGAAGAAAATGACTTTTTTTTTTCTGGTAGTGAAACCCCAGATCTGGTTTAGCTAATATGAAGAAGGAGACCAAGATCAAGTGAAGCCATTTTTCAGAAAATGGTGTGTGACCTTCTTTATGATCAAGGAAGCAGCAGTCCTGAGTGCCTGCCAGTCCTGTGCTCCATGAATCCAGTGATCAGTAGAGGTGCAGTACATTGGAGTGCCTCCACAGGTTTCCAAACTGAGGGAAAGCTAAAGTTCAAAATGGCAGGTAGCTTATTCTATATTACACCTAATGGTGATAGATAATATAATTTTGCCACATGATGTACTTTTTCTTCTGTGTCACAGGTCATTAGAAATCTTAAATAGAAATGGAGTATTTTCCCTTTTTAGAATCTCTACATATGTAGTTGCATAAAGGCCATTTTTCAGGCCCATGTGCTGGTCTGTTCCCGTGTGTGTTCCCATAAATCCTATACAGCCAGAACAGCTTTTCACCCTCATAACATCATCTAATATCCCACAAGTAATGCTATGGAAGTACCTGCATAACCACCACCCCTCTGAATGTGCCGTATCACCTTAGATTTGGGAGAATGAACTGAAGTTTAAAGTACTAAATTTTTGTTCTGTGTGCTTAGAATATGAAGGGATTTAACAGCTTGGTTCTGGTAAACTGTAAACACAAAGTATAAAGGCTGGTGGTTGACACTCAGATGTTGACACCTTTCAGAGAATGTGTCCTGGAGAGCCAAGAAAGGGACAGGCTATGGCTTTGATTGGAAGAGCATCAAAGTGCTGTAGAAGAGGAAGAAGGGAGGAGAAAAAAAATCCAAACAAAACCCAAAACAAACAAATGAACTGAATGACTTTCAGAAACATGAGAGAGGCCTTCTGATTTGGGCTCAGAGCTGGAATATGTCTTAAATCTCAGCTTACTACATCAATTAAATTCAGTTACAAAGGAGAGCAAGCACATGCCTCTGGGAGCCAAAGGGAAATATTGATAAATAAACTGCAGTGGATAGTTCTTCCATTCCTAACAAACAATGCTGGTAAAGAGGACAATGGAGGTGCTGTTTTGATGAGATTCTAATCCGTGACTGGAATAGCTTAGCATAAAACATGGAAATTTTGCTTTGTCAGAGGCCTGTGAATGGTACTGAAATTGTAATTGTGGTCAGTGCTATTGTGAGACCCAAACACTGGAAGATGTGATCTTTGCCATGAGTTTTCACATGTTCTTTTTATGTGCCTGGTGGCCTGTGTACAAAAGCCTTGTCATAGTTTGAAGAGCAAGGAGCAAATGGACTTGCTAATGCCTGGGAGTTGGTCTTCAGTTAGCACACGGATTGCTGTGAACTCAGCAGCATTTATTGCATGGTCAGCTGTATTTAGCCTGTTGCTCCAGAATGAAATTTGAAGTACTTAAATTCAGAGTCCTGTGTTTGACCTGACTCTCTTTGAATTGATTTACAGGGGTTTTTTTTGACATTCACTACCATGTGTAGCCCCCATAATGTGGACTTGTCGGTGGGAAGCAGCCTGCCCTGGTTAAATAGTAAGGTCCCAGCCTTACTGAAAAGCTTCTTCCCCTCCCACGTATTTTTTCTTTCTCTTCTTATTCTTTTTTTTTTTTTTAAATCGGTTTTGTGGAAGCAAAGTATTACAATGGTGTTTCAGAGCAAATTCTTCAGTTCTTAAAAAAAAAAAAAAAGGAAAGGAAAAATAAAGGTGGGGGAATGGAGGGATGGAGGTAGAGAAAAGCTCCACATGGCAAACCATTGTCTCTGGAAATCAAACACGCCCACTAGGTATTTTTCCATTGGGAACTATTGAATTAGTCCTCTGCATCCTGATCAGAGAGACTGTAGAAGTAGGACACTTGCAGTGAATAGACTGGTTTTTGTCAATAGCTTTGAAACCGCCTGCCAGAGCTCGCATGCAGTAATTTGTTTATCATTACTTCCTTCCTATGAAAACAGAATAAAAAGGAGTGACAAGCAAAATACACATTTAGGTGAGATTTTGCGGTTTGGAGACTGAATTGTTTCGTAAGAATAATTTGATGGTGTGCATTTGTTCCCTCGTGCAGTGGGAACCTGGAGAGGAATGGCTGCTGGGGCGTGCTCTTTGGGAGGTGGGAAGGCAGCAGGATGTTCCATCTCTGTGGGGGGGACAGTCCCTACTGAAATGAGAGAGAGAAGGGGGCTGCATTGAACTCAGTTCCTTGAAATACTGTGTGATACAGGGAAAAAAACGATGCTTGGCTGCACAAAGTGGCTTCATCTCATGGCTACAGCAATGTCATGAGAGGATGGGTTGGCAGTCACAAGCCATGGAGTTACCAGGTCGAGTGACTTTCCTACCCCTGAGCTAGGAGCTCCCACTGAGATGAAGTAGCTGAATTATGTGTGGGTGGTTCTCTTGTGCCAAAACAAGGATCATAGCTTGAGCCACAAAGGTGGTTTACCTGAACTCATTTTACTTGGGCTTGATTGCAGTGGGTTGGGACTGATGAGGTCGATCACCGTGCTTCAGAGGAAGGAACTTTGCTGAGACTCAGTAACTGTAAGAGCTTTTCACTGTTTCAAAGGGCAGATTTTAGCTGGGTTCAGAATTAGGCCCTCAAATGTGAATTTAGGTGAAGGATGATAATCTTCAGGGAGAAAACGCTTTGGTTGATTCTTCTTCTCTGATTGTTGTGTCTAAATGAGGCATCTCACAGTTGGTTGATGTCAGGGATGGTGTGAATGAACAACCAGCCGTGGTAGCTGAGCACCGGCACATTTAACCAAACAGCTACAAGGTGATGGTTACACCTTTAGATTTCTCCTGATCACAGGTAAGAGTAACTTGGTGACCCTCCCATCACTTGAGTTGCCTTGTCCCTGGAGGGATAGGTGTGCTCATGTATTATTTTTTTAACATGCAGAAGACATAATTTCACCTCACCTCTTTTTTAACAGAATAACTTACTTTACACACAAGTGCAGCACAGACTTGGTTAAAAACTTGAAAGTCCCTATATACTTTTATGAGTATTCATTTCTATTCAGATGGCATGTAATGTCTGGGGTTTTTTCATGCAGGATTGGCACAGTAAATTGTGAGACCATTTTAACCTTACAGGTGTCAGTGCCAGTGAGGTAGAGAGCCTGGAAAGTGTGGGTGATTAGCAGTTGGCAATGAGCTGATATGAAACGATAATGCAAGAGTGGCTGTGGTAATTGTTGTGTTGTCTGTGTCTCAGGAAGAGGTGTGTCTGCCTCTTGCCTGCAGTAAAATTGATGACATGGTCTGATAGACAAGTGCTACATAAAGACTGAGAGGAATTTATAGGCACCTGAAGGCAATACAAGCCGATGATGAAAGGCGTTCTCAGTGTTAGACACTAATTCATAGTGAAGTGAAATCCTCACAAGGGCTTTGTGTCTGCTGTGCAGCTTACCAGGATGAAAGCTCACCTAAATGGCAGCAGGTTGTAATTTAAACACGGTTTGGTGCCATGTTGAAGTTCACAGACAAAAAAGAAAATAAAAATATTAATTAGACCTTAGCTGCAAACTTGTTATTGCAACTCTTTTTTAAGAATCTCCTCAGCTACGTCACCTTATATTTAGCAAATTAGTTATTTTAGTATCTGCTTTTTTTCCTTTTGGTTATCTTATCTATGTGTATTCAATACACTAATATCAAGAAATACTCCTGAAGTAGTGTAAAAGATATATCTGAACCAGTTGGATTAGAATTTTACAACTGGCCTCTTTTGCAGCTAACTAAACATTTTGTTCTGGGGAGTAACACATGTGTTTTCTCAGTCTTGCCTGTGCCTCCAAAGCGTGTTTAGGTAGTTCATGAGGTTTCTGTGAAATAGGAGTACAGTGACACACAAAAGATTCAGTGGTGTTTAGGAGCAGTTTCACTTCTCAACATATTGCTCGTGATGTAAGGACTGCTGTGAACTGGTACTTCTTACTTTATTTTTTTTCTTCCAGAAGATACCAGTTTCCAGTGATAAGAAGAAGAATTGTTATAATCCCAAATGCAGGACAGAAGGCTGGGACAATTTATGGGAGGAGATTAATTACTGTTATGCCCTGTATTGTAATGGTATTGTTATGGTCATCGTGTCTGGGTCTGTAAGAAAGGCCAGGCCTGGAGATAAATACATTAAAGAAATGGAAGATGTTTCAGGCATGTGTTACCTTGATCTAGAGAGTGGTGTGTTTGCCAGGAACCTTCTTTTTTTCCTTTGTCAGTTGATTCATAAGAGATACTGCTTTTCCTTTGTCCTGTTGGAGAGAGAGAGAGACAAACTGCTTTTTGGATGACTGTAGCAATCTGGACACGAGGTAGTGAAGACTGATGTTGGTATTACACTGTCCTTTCAGAACCATCATATCAGATGTCTGTTGGCTGGTGAAAGGACATATTCTTCCATTTCTCAGACAGAATGCTGAATTTCCATGTGTTCTGTAATTCAGAGACTGTATTTTCATGTATGTATAAATGTAATCACATTATATAATTGTTGTTGTTCTCACCTTTGCCCCACATACTCAAAATCTATTTGTTTTCCTGTTTATGGTCTGTATCAGTACATTTGCTTGCAAAGCAAAAAGCAGTGGAGTGGCAGAATTCTTTTAGAAACATTAGAGATGCTAACAATAATGGTGAAGATACACAGTTCATAAATACTTTTATTTATTTCAAAACTAATTTCTTTCATAGTCTGTCTTTACACTTTGTCTTCTTGTAAGTTTGAAAAAAAATTGGACGATGTCATTTTGTCCTGTTAAAAGAGGTCAAGTTGTACTTGAACGCCTCAAGTTATCTGAGACTCTTCTCAAATATGCCAAACAAGTTCTCCATTTCCAAGGTCAAAACCAGCTAGATTCCAGTGTCTCTGGAAGCTGTGGTTTTTTTCCTTTTGGAGCCATCTTGCTGTTCTCTGGACGGCGTCTCCTGTTTGCTCTTTCAGTTCATTCACTTGAGTTAGTCTTTACCAAACTCTGTGTGGGTTTCCCCCCTGCGCCTCCAAATCTTTCTCAATTGTTTTTCTCTGAACCACAACTTGCCCTTTTCCACCACTAATGATGCTTTTCCTTCTGACTTGCTCCTTTTGTGAACACTGGCCTATTCAATGGCTGAATTTCTCATTGCTCCCAGCTTGACCTTTCTTCATTTTGTTGACTTCATGCTTTCAAGTTTTTTGCCTGCTTTTCCTCCCTCTCTTTTTGTTCTTCTTCTCTTGTCTTTTGCCTGGCACTGTATTTCTCCATCTTAGTGTGTCCCACCCTTCCTGTTCATGTCAGCTACCTCTAATTTTTGTCACTTCTGGTGAAATCAAACACCTGGATGTTTCCAATTGTACTGTGTTTTCCTTTTCAAGTCTTTGCTTTGTATATGACTTCTCTGATTCTGCCCCTTTTCCAGTAGGCATTTACTGGCTGAGGTTTTATAAATTGACTAGTGACAAGAGATGTACTGGGTCAAAATAGTTATTCTCAAAAAGTGAAAATGCATCATAAATTGAAAATATGCATATTGAAAATAATTCATGGCAATAGAACCAGCTTTTTCACATCAACATCCTTTCCTTCCAGAGCTAAAACAAGCTGCAGAACTAATGAAACTTCTGATAAATTTATATGTCTGCTGGTTGTCTGACTTCTGCTGAATATTAGGAGGGCTGTAGCTGAACTGCTGGTGTATTAAACACCATAGAACCCACAGCAGGGAAGAAATATTGTGCCCCATCAGCAAGGATAAAACCTTAACTGGAGTCAGGGCCAGTCTGGACACTGAGTTGTTCACGTGGAGATGGCATTGGCTCAGGTAGCCTTGGATATGACATAGACCTAATTTCCTGGTCAAACCAGACAAAAATATGTCAATGGTCTCATAACTTGGCAAAACACAATTCAGGAAGCTGAAGACTGATCTCTGTTAGGGTGTGTGTTTGCTTGTTTATTGTTATTTATTTGGTTTTGATTTTTAGTATCTTGTTCCAAATGTCAAGACTTGCAGGTATTTTCCTAAGTTTTTTTTTTCTCTGATTCCTTTTACACACTCCCCAGATTTTTTTCACTTGTGTATCTTGACTGACTCTTGCCTCTTTTCCCACCTCTGCACTTCCTTCCCAGGTTTCCCTTTCCTGATATTTCTTACTTTGAACTGGCAGTTGCTGTGATATATATCAAATCTTTCTGTTTTTTTCCTAAAACTCTTTTGGTGAGGTTTTTTCTTTATCTTCCTAATTTCTACTATTTATGACTTCTTCCTTGCTTCTCCCTTCTGCCCATTAAAGCAAAGTCCTCGTGGTTTGAATTCCCATTATCGGTGTCTTTTGACTGTTCAGATCCTTTTCTGAAATGGATAAGTGGTTTTTTCAGTAACAAAAGCCATGATGCCACCCCGCTTCTCCTTCCCCCTCCCTGCAATGCCCAGGGAATTCAAGTTACAACAAAGGGAGACCCGAAGGGGACTCGTGATGGCACAAGTGGGTAGCGGCGTTGCTTTGGTTGCCATAGAAACGGGCTTGTCTATTTTGACAGGCAAGCATCGAGAGATTTAAATAACGACATCCTTTAAAATATACTGTGGGTTTCCTGCAAGTTGGCAGCAGGGTTGCAGGGTTATTCTGTGCTATCTGGGTTTTTTTTGTCTGCTCTCTTAACCTTCCTGATTGACCTGTTTGCAGAAACATTCTGTATCCAGTCGCTGCCTTCCAGTCGGATACAGCCCCGAGGGTAAAGTTCACTGTTTAATTCCACAAGTGCTTATGGACAATGAGTGTTATAAAGGTACACAGAAGACTGTTGTACTTGCTCTGCAAGTGTTAATGGAACCAGTGTATTTGTCAGGAAAGGAAAATACAGCTACCCCTGTGCAGAAACAGAGCACAGACTTGGACTTGGACTGGATGGAGGAAAAAGAAATAAGAAAAAGTATATATGAGGAAAAGAACGTTATTAGTTACATGGATTCCCTCCTGGTCTATAGGATACATATACTGGGAGAAGAACAAAATTACAGTTTTAATTTTAGCACTTTTAAATGACAGCTAAACCCTTGCATCAAAAATAAACCACAGAGTGGAAATCACTTTGCGGGATACCTTGTAAAGCATCCCATTTCTTATTTACTTCATTACTTCTTATTTACTGCTACTGTAACTTTTGCAGAATTTTGAATACTTGAGATATTCAGCTATTTAAAAACCTGGTAGGAATAAATGTCATGTTTCATGGTTGAGATGATGGCTATTAATCTGTTAGGCTGACTTCTGAGATGGATTTTTCTGCTGATGTGGACATTTGGGGCTGTTTGCAGATGTACCTGCGGGTGCATCTTCTCAGAATGTGATTTTTCTTTTCTTCATGGCAATATTTCTTCTGTAGATATTGAGCTGTATTTCATTTATTTGTCCTTTGGAATCTCATTATTTTTGCCAACAGAGGAAGCATTTCTGGATATTGTCATAACATAATAATATTAAAGTACGCATTGATTTTTCTAATCTAATCTACTCAGTAAGTAATGTGAGTGGAAGGAGCATTGTCAATTTGTGAATACTTTTTTTTTTTTACTAGTTTGCTTTCAAATCGGAGTATTACATGTAATATTTTTTATTTAAGGCCCTGTTATTTTTCTGCTTGATTGTACAGCATTTGCTGTACTTAATTTAAAAAAAAAAAAAAAGAGGGAAAATTGGATCCCATCTGTTTGCTACTGCTGCTTGTGACCAGCAGAAATAAGAAAGTTAGAACTCAGGCTGAATGGCTGAAGAAAGTATTAGTTTAACCAAAGCACATTAACTGTTCTAAAGAACAGAATTCTTAGACATCAGCCTAAGAATACCAATATAAGAGTTTCCATGTAAACCTGTGACTAGAGCTACTTAAATAAGTCTCTCAGCTCCTTCGAAATTGCAGGTAGCTTGAAACCATGAGAAAGTGTCCTATGGAAATAGCTAATGCTTAGGCACTTTTAAATTCCATTGGCAGTTGAGGAAATAACCTGTTATTTAGGTTGTGGAATGTTTTTCTGGCTTACTTTGTTTGTACCCACTGCACCAAATGAGGCTTCCCCTCTATTAAATGTCACGTTTTACAATTGCTGTGGAGGCACTTTTATGCCTCAAGTTTATTGTAGCTATTGGTGGGGGGCAATGGGGGCTAAACACGTTTTGAGTCTAATTGCAAGTGATTGGTTTTTCATTTTTCCTTACATGTCATTGTTTAAATTCTGCTCTTTTGACATGTTTTGTCCTAAAGCGCTGCCTGTTTACAATTCAGTACTTCTATTAACTTAAGGCCCAGCTAAGCAAATCCTGTTCTGTGTTAGGAAATGTCTTAGTTCTTGACAGATGTTGCAGCAGGAATCTGATGGATATGACATCTACAGCATTAGAGCAGCAACGGTGAGAAATAATCTATATCTTGTCAGCTCCTGGTAGAATCAGACCTCTCTTTAAGCAGAAAGAAACAGTAGCTGTTTCCCACTACAAGTAAGAAATACGTTTTTGCTCTTGGTTTTTTTTTTTTGGTGTTTTGGTTTTTTTCTGATTTTTTTTTTTTAATGTAGTGGGGAAAAAAATCAAGTTGTTCCCACAATCTGAATTTGTAAAATGAGTTGTAGTTGTTACAAAAATTTATCTGAAGTGTTTGGATCCATAAGCATGAGGAGATACACATCAGTATTTCTCAGACTCAGAAGGCTAATTTCAAGTCTTTGTTTTATGCACCCAGATGTTTTGGATTTACTGGGTCTACACTGGGTGAATTTGGCCCAGAAACTTTATGACTTAATCATAAAAAGCTGTGTTATCTTAAAGAAAATTTTCCTGATAGATGTACTAGTCCCTGAGCTGTCCAGCAGTTCCCAAAGTAGCAGTCAGGAGAACTGCTGGCATTGGCTTTTATTTTTCAAGCTAACAGGAAAAGAACAAATGTGGAGATAAAGGCTTTATCCTCCAAGGAAGTTCTTTGATCCTGGGGTGGCTGTCCCAGAGTAACTTCTCAGGAGGACACTTGTATTCCAGGATGAAGATTCCCCCTCTTTGTCTTTTTGCTGTGTACAAAATAGGAGCTGAAGAGGGTAAGAAGCATTAATCCTTCAATACAAGTGTCCCAACAGGATTAGTATAGCCATTAACATCTCTGTAGACAAACCAGCGAGGAGAGAGAGTTAAAGCAGTCTGTATTCTGTTCACTTTCTTTTTAAAGTTCAAAACACTACCATGCCTGAGGCTAAGTTCAAAGTTGAGGGACACTTCACTGGGATTGTTTTTTCATACCTGCCATTGGCCCTGTGGGTATCACAGAGATGTCACACCCAAAATCTGCAGCAGGCTGTTCACCTGTACCGGTCACAGACTCCGGGGAAAGGGAGTGTTTGCCGTGAGGTGGAGTAAGATGAGATCTCTGCTGCCTCACTTCCAGAGCTTGGGGTTATTTAGCATGTACAGTCATTCCCAACTTCCCCTTTTTTTTTTGTTCTGCTCATCAGTGCAGATGTGTTCTTAAGGACAGAAATCACAGTGGCCTGAATAAGAAGGAAGCTGCTGACAGCTTTATTGGTATTTTTAATTGCTTTTATTCTCTGTTAGCAGTATGGCTTTTCCAAAGTGTGGAATTCAGTGGAATTCTGAAAATTGTACCCTGAGTGTTTAAAAGGTGCTGTATTTTTATTGCTAAATCTTTCTTACTTCTCATTTTCTTTCCCAAATTATTCTAGTATAGAATTTACTGTTCACTTTTTAAGTGTATGCTACCCTGAAATAGTCCCCACCCTGTTTTATAGCTGACATTGTGATTTGTGCACAACTACTAGTTCTCTAGGAATATTGGATCCTCGACAGCAATTTTAAAGTATTTTAAAGTATTGAATTTTAAAGTATTTTTCCAAACTCACATACAGGCAAAACAATATTCCTGCTTTATAAAGAACTGGCAGAATAAATCTTTATTTTCTGTCACAGGAGCATTCTGAAAACCTGCGTGACAAATTCAGTTATATTGAGGGCACGAGGGGTTTTTTTAAGGTTTTCATGTTTTAAGAAGTCTTCTGAAGCTGATTCCATTTGTAATATATACCATGTGTGGAGCACTGTCCTTTATTCTTTATTATACTCTGCAGGTTGCTGATTGCATGCACCTTTTGAGTATATCCTTTGGCATCCATGAGCATAAACAAAGCTGCAGACACTGTGTTTTCCTCTCCCAGCAACGTGATGTGTTTGTGAATTAACCAAGTAGCCTTGGGTTCTACGTGGGTTTCCCCATCGTTGGAAAGGCAATTTATTCCTTTAATGAGACCGGAGATTAAGCATTGAATTAAACAGAAAATGTGGGTTGATATAAAAAACAGTTAATAAATAAGTTAAATTACAGGTCTTTTCAATTAAAGGTTTTGAAGAAACAATTTTAATAACTGATGAGGTGTTTGCTTTCTTTTGACTGTGCTGAGCTGTTGGGAGTGATTGTTTTCTTATGATTATAACCTCTAAGGAATACTGTGCCCTTGGTTTTTGATAACTGAGAAACCACTGAATTAAAATAGAAGGCAGCTCCAGAAGTGGGAATGTGTGATTTAGGGAAGATCATATGAACATCCTGTGGTTTAGGAAAGATCAAGCTGTGGGAAGGAGAAACCACCCGTTTTTCTAGAGCATCATAAAAAGATTCACAGCAGGAAGGATATTTTGCAGCCATGTCCAACTGCTGAGTGAACCTCTTCAGCCAAGTTAGGCATACAACCACGTGGAAGTTTAAATAGGGAAACCAAGCACAGCTCCCAGATGCATCCTAGGAGTGATCAGGTGTTGGTTGATGGACCTTATTTCTGTCTTGTTCCTGTTATCTGTGCTTATCCTTTGCCTCCTTGTGGTTTTTCATATCCTGAAGGGGATTTTATCTGGCTGTGGGGTGCTTTATCTCCTGTTCTATTGGACACTTACCCTTCACTACTTCCCAGGGGACACGTGCCTCTTCCCCTTCCTCTTCCCCGCATCTGCCCCCTTAGGAGAGGGACAGTTCAGAGCCAGCTGCTCTTATCAGAAGTTCACACAGTACCTGGCTATGGAGGAGGAAAGCTTTTGAAGTTGTGTGTAGGAAGGAGAAGGGACCCTCTTGAGACTTTGGTATGTGTTTCATAGTCATGGTCACGGGTCACAGATGGCCCCTTTGAGGCCCAGGTGTGTGAGCCAGAGGCCACCCTGCAGGTGGAGGAAGCCATGGGGCTCCTGAGGCATCTGGGACAGGTTAGGCGTGCTCATGGATTTGGCTTCTTTTGGTCCCTTTTGGAGGTAGAGCAGGGAGTCAGCCATGGCCCAGGTCTCCTTTGTAGTTGCAGAGGAAGTTTCTGGCTGGAGATAAGGCTTCTGAAGATCTGGCCCAAATCAGACTGGATGTCTGGCACTCGGCTGTAACTGCGCGAGGAAGTCCTTCGGCATCAGAGTGAAATGAAACGCAGGTCAGAGACTATGGGGTCAGAAGACAAAAATTGCAGTTAGCTTGAAATTCCAGGTCAAGAGTTTTTCCTCCTTTCATTAAACTCAGCAAAAGGCATTTCTGATTACCAGTGATACTGATAATGCAGTAGAGTCTAGAGATCCGGATCCTTTTATACTCGGCCTTGCACTGGCTGCCTGTGCTCTGAAGAACTTCCTTGGAATTGAGACTGGTGCATGAAAACACATTCCCTGTTTTTGATGCAAGAAAACTGACCTATTTTAAAGGGGAAAAAAAAGCACTATAAACCATCATATCTCAATGTTTCTACTCTCTTTTTCAACTATGGTATTGTACATAATAAAAAATTATCATGTGCAGGGTGGACAAAACCCTGTATTTTCCAGAGTTCACTGTCTTATAACCAAAGCTATCCTGGAAAGGTGAGAGGGATGTTCCCCTGGAGACCATTCTTCCCCTCCCTCCTTGCTGTGATCTTTAGCCTTGTTTCCCTTGTCTCTTCTTCACCCCATGCTCTGGTCTTCTACTTGCCCAGGAGCTCCCTGATGGACATGAACATTTGCTCTTATTGGAGTTTCAGTCCTTTTTTTAGCATCTTTTCCCCACTCCCCTGCAAAATGGACTTGCTGTTGGTCTGTAAAACACAACCAGATTTTGTTTGTCTCTTGGGTGGTTCAATTTGCTGGCTTCGAAAGTCTGAATGATTTGGCTTTCTAAATCATGTGGCTGACATATCCTCTTCAGATTTTTGTTAGTAATCCAAACTGTAAATAATAGTAGAGTAGTCCATTTGCAATCAAAATACAGCATGCCTTTTTCTTGGAGCTGCTCTCTCCGTTGCCATTCTGTCTCGTTGCATACAAGGGGTTTTTTTCTCCTGTGTCAGGAGTTGAACGTTTTGGTTCCATCCAAACTAAACCCAAAGAACTGCTTTACTTGTCAGATAGCGGAGTCTTTCTTTATGTTGGTCGGCCACCTATGGGTCCATCCTTTTGAATTTACTATTTGTTACCTGTCTGTGTTTGTCTGTGAAGTAACCAGCTTGATGAGACTGCAACTCCGTGGCATCTTGCCAATATTTTCCTAGTTTTTCTTGGAACATTCAGTTTAGGAAGTGGACTAATTAGCGCGTAAACATTGTTTAGCAGAAGAACTCCAATTAGCACTGTTTGGCCTGGCTTCAGCGATAAACAAAGTTAGATGCGCGTCAGTGTTTGTCCTCACAGTTTATAAAGTCTGTTTTGTGCTCCCGGGGGACAGCACACACCAGATACATTAAGTAGTCATTGCAGTCAAGGCCATGAGAAAAAGCTGGCTGTGTCAAGCTCAGTAGGCTGTGCACGATACATTAGTGAGCTACTTTGGAAGCTTTCCATTAATCTTAATTATTTTGAAATACTAACTGAATCTTTCCAAATATGTCTTTTTCTTGTTATTGTCTATCTGGTACCATAGGGAAAAAAAAAATTATGACACACTCTTCAGTCCTTGTAAGCTGATGGAATTTATGTTTTCAATGTGTATTTTAGTGTCGTCACTGTATTTTCCTCATTTTGTTAAAGCCTAAAACTAAGCTAGATCCTTATCGGTACAAGCATAGGCAAGCTTCTTGCCCCAAGAAAATTTCTATCCCATTTTGGCATGACAAAACTAATACTGATAAACAGGTGGGATAAGCTTGGACTACCCTTGTGGTCATATTGCAAGTAGCCAAGTGTAGGTACATATATAATGCTTTGGTGGTTCTAAGAGAGGGGTGCTTGTCCAGCCAAGGTGGGCTTATCTGTAAGAAACTGAAGATTATAAGGTTTGTTGAAGTGTAAAATAACCATTCCTCCTTTGCTGCTCCAAATGCCTTAGTCACAACTTTGTTGGCTTTTTTCCTGGTTGTCCTATAAATTCCTTGAGGCTGCATAGGAGCAGGAGAGTTGGAAAGCATGGATAGCTTCATGTGCCAGTTCCTTGTATTGTGACTTTTAGTTTATGATACAGGCAAACTGGCACTGAGGTTGAATCTTTAGATTATAGTCAGAATTAGATGACTAAATATGAAATATTCTATGTGTACTAAAAATACTTAAACTAGCTGAAGTAATCCTAACTCTGCATGAGAGAAGGAAGCGGGGAAGCAGCTCTTAAGGTTTTGCTGGATCAGCTGTATTTGTATTTCAGAACTTTCTATGAATAGGGAAACCACACAGGACAGGCATATTCTTAGCTGCATAGTGGCATGAAAATCTTTTACTCCTGACAGCAGTACACAGACCACAGAAGCAGCCCAAATAAAATAGAGCTCTGTTCAGTCTTAAAAATCAGAATTTTCTGCTGGAAATCTTTCCAACCAATTGAAAGGCATTGTTAAAAAGTCTAATTCCAATTTTATCAATCAGTCAAGTGAAAAATAACAGATGCAAGTAAAGTGAAACTGTTTCCATCCCCTTTCTCCTTTAGGCAACGGGACAGATCCAAAGCTTATAGGCACCCATGCCAGGGTGTCTGCTCTTCACTCCAGGACTCTGGATGTGTATTGCTTGTCATTAAACAGTGCAGGATGTGGAGCTGCCCTTTTACTCAGCCCTGAATGTTTAACTGAGGGAGTGAAATTGTTCACTCACCAAGGGAGGAAGGAAGCACACCTAATGTTTAACTATTTATTGCGCCTTAGTGTCACCCGCACTCCACTGTGACAGCTGTCCTGTGTATGAAATCAGTGGATGGCATTCTTGATACTCCAGCTGGAGAAGGATGTGTTCCTCCAATTAAAGTTGTTGGAAGTTTTATTATAGCAGTTGGAGAAAATCCTTCCTCTGAAAAATAAGCATCAGAGTCTGCCATTGCTGCTGAAAAGGACGGAAGGTGATGGTTCCCTCCTAGGACATGGTTAAAGTTACTTCTTAATTTTAACTAAACACATTCACATTTTCTAACATTTATGTTCCCTTTTGTGAATATTTTACTATAGTTTTAGTATTTTCTAAGTTACTGCTGTGTCTTCTAATTCCCCAATGTTCTTCTGTTGTCTCCCTCTTTCTCTGCCTCTCATTACTCCCCTCACCAACAGGCCAAATTTCAGTTTAACGGTTTGGTATTGATATTTTACACAAACACCTCAGAAATTATCAAGTGAAGGGTGCCAAGGTTATATTGAAAGATTTGCTTCTCAGAAGTTTTTTGTCTCCTAAAACTAGATTCAAAAGATTATAATTACATTAATTAGAAAATAATAGTCTCTTCCTACTTGCCATCATGTGAAGATACTTCAGAGGAGTAGCTATGTACCATTCAAAATTCTTTATTTGGTTTATAGTAGTAGACTCTCTGAGTTTAGCACATCTAAAAAGAAGTCTTTCAGTATATGCCATGTGAAAAGATGCACAGAAATTAATTCCAGTTTAGGTGTCCAAATTTCCTAATTATTCACATTTGCAAGTTTAGTTCCCGCTTGCAGTAAACGGATATATTGTGTCTCATTAATTTCCAATTTGGTAAAAGTTTTTTTTGTTTCGTTGGTTGGGTTGGGTTTTTTACATTTACAAGGGACTACTCTTGGTAAATATTGCAAAGACCAGGTTAAAAATGAGCTGTGATAAAGGAGTTCCCATAAAAGATGGGAGCTGATTGATGGCAAGGTAAGTTGATGAAAATTGGTCTCACATCAGAAAGTAAATTACTAACTGCTTGATTTTTGTAAAGGTCTACTTTTCCCTTGTGCCTTGGAAATTTTATTTGAGTTCTAAAACCAAATACACCTCAGATTTAATTCCAGCACATGCCAACTTGGTGGTGTGGACTTCTCCTGCAGGTTTTAAAGAGCTTGCTGGTGTTTTTTGTTATAGAAAAACACTTGCAGTCTTAACTGTGTGGCTGTATTCTGGAATATACCTTTAAAAAAAAATTGAGTAGCAGAAAAGATACAAGACATTAGCGGAAAGCTTGTCAGTGGTACCTAAAGGTATAGATGGTTCTCTCCACCAAAATATGTGAGTAGCTTACAGTCATGCAGTCATCTAAGAAACAGGTGAAACAGTGAGCAGCTGTGGGAGCACAGGTTAAATGCATATGCTCAAAACCTTATGGGAAACTCAAAGGGAGCTAAGAACTACATCCAAGTTTCTTAAACTCCAGTAACCAATTTTACTTAACTACTCTTTTATGATTTTTTCCACTTCCCTGTTGATTTTTTTTTTTTTAAAGTCTAGAACAGCTACAGAACAAGGCTCTAGTGAATTGAGCAGCAACTCATTTCCTTTGCGATCGCCAGGAAATACATTGAGCAATTAAGGGTGGCTGGATGGGAAAAGGGCTTTCATTTCACTGAGATACAAAAGTTCCCAGGCCTTCCTGGCTTTTCAGCAGCCTACCAGGTGGTCTGACTTGGAGCTAAGTCCCCCATGTTCTGATGTCCGTGGTAGCAGCAAATTTGAGGAAACAGGACTGAAGGCCTGAAGGATTTAATTTTCTTTTATATGAGTTTCATCGCTTAACAGCTGTTCTAAAAATCTCAGTTTCTGTTTCCTATCTATTTCTTTATTATCTAGACCAAGAGTCAAAGAACTTCCCACAATGTATAGATTCACACGGGATTGTCTCCTAGTAATCCTTGAATTCTCAATGTGTGTATCGATTAATAAGCACCATGTATATTTTAAGGGAAGGTGACCATCTGCTGATCCTGTATTGTACAGAAATGCTTCATGTCTGTTTTTCTTTCAAATGTTGACCTAAAAGTGTAACATTTCCCCACAATGCAAACTCCATGTGACAGCAAGTTGCAGCTTGTTGAAATGCACTATGCCCACTAGTGTGAAATGAGAGTATCAGTATTTCATGTGCAAACATGACTTTGGCTTGAAACTGATACAAGAGATTTACAAGATAAAACAACTGAAAACTTCAGCAAGTTCTAACAAAATACTCTCTTTAAATATTAATATCTCTTTTAAATATTATTGTTTATTGGAAACCCTTTCCCTATAACAGTCTGTTTTTACTATTTACTTCTCCAGGATCTGAATAACAATGCCAATACTGTTTTCTAGGAGAAAGAAAAAAAGAAAATAAGAGTTTTAAAGCCCTGAAAAAAAAAAAAAAATCACTGTTTCTTTTTTTATTGCTGATTCATCCAAACTGAAGGAAACTGAACTACAGGCATATTCATAACTAACAAATAATTTGACCTGGACCTCCATTGTCAAGAACTCACAATCTGCTTTTAAAAGAGGTCTCACAGTCATAAGAGATGCTAAATTTATTGAGCTTTTTTGTTCATTTCTTGATAGTGCTCTGGATTTATTTATTGTTGAGGTTTTTTTGTGTGTGTTTGTGCTCACATATGGATTATCTCAATTTTGTCTCTTGTTTCCTTCCCTTATTTTAATGTTCATGCCACAGCAGTGTTTTCACCACCATTTGAAGTTCTGTTTGAAGTTCATATCAAATTAACACTATTCTAAATGTTAATTCTCTTCTGAACAGTAGTAGAGAGACTGTGTCCTTCCTCTTAAGTGCACTGTGATCTGTAAGACTCATCACAGGATTAAGGAGCAAGAAGTGCTAGTCTGGGTTTTACCTCTTCCTGGCTCTGTAGTTTAGGCTGCCTGCAAAAGGAGAAAGCTGACCTGAGTTTCTCAAAGAAGCAGAGTAAGGATTAATGAACTGGTGACAGGAATTGTTGCATGGATGCTGGGAATGTTCTGGCAAGATTTTCAGATGGTGTCAGTTGGTTCAGTTCAGTGAACAAAACAGAAGCTTGCATTTTGGTACAAGAAATATGTATTTTTTGAGGGAAATATATCTGAAATTTTTCTAGCCCAGGAACAATTTCATTTGTATTTCGCTGTTCAAAATACATACTAGATTTTATAGTTTGCCTGCACCTGTTTTGGCATCCAAATAGGATTTTCTTTCTAGAAGAGAGGAGTGCAGTCTGTTATCTGGAATTGTAAAAGTCTTGTGTTCATTTGAAAAGACTCAACTTGTCATAGAGATTGGTGCCTTATTATGTGTCAGAAAAATGTTTTGTCAGCCTTCATAACTGACACCAAGGAATTTTGAATTCAGTTTCCAAGAGGGCCTCCACTACCTGGGACATCCAAATGCTCTGCTACAAAGGGCTCTGATGCTGTCAGCTGGAAATCCTGGCCTAGAGGTGTTTGTATATTTTAATTTTCCACATCAGTTTTCAGTGCATTCTCCAGTTTACAATGATATTATTTGTTAGTTGGAGCCAAGAGCAGGAAAATATGATCCCTGGATGGAAACCTCTGTAGATCTTGTGGAGGCTTGATAGCGTTAGACACAGAGAAAACTGTGCTCCCAAAGTAGTGTTAATATCATTGAAACACCTGATTTTTGTATGATCTCGTATTTTAGAGAGCAAAAGAGGGAGAGGGTGCTCTGTACATGTGCACATAATAAATGTCAGTCTGGTTTATTCTTTCAGAATTAATGTATGTGGAACTGGAACTTCTGTGAAAAGCATTAGCCAGGTTAATATTCTTGCCAATGCCACATTTGTGTGATTGATGAATGATGTCTTGGTCATGAAACCCTTGAGGAGCAGAGTACAAATAGCAGAATCATTATTTTTAATGCTTACTCTTTCAGAGACTTTACAGGTAAATCATTGAATAGAGCAGAATTTTAAAAATGTTGTCTTTTGACCACAGTGGTACAGGGTGCTACATTTCCTTCTCCTCAGTTCCTGTTTGGGACAGACAAAGCAGATGTTTGGCTTGGAAACAGGCTTTATTTGGCGTGGTGGCAGGAAGTACTGAGAGATTTGCTATTGACATTTAATCCCTGATGTTTCTGTAGACTGTAAGACCATTTTTTTTTCTGTATTTCTCTCTTTTTCTTTTTTGCTGCTTTCTTGAATCTGTGTAAAATGAACTGAACTCATAATACATATTTGGCAAGGGAGCTGGAAACACTGTATTCTGTTTCTTATACTCTTGACAGTCTTACTCATAAATCCCAGTCCCCTGATTCCTCTGATCACAGTGAGGGGTTTTTTTATGCAGGTGTTTAAAATGTGAAATTAGATGTTTTCCCCCAAAGCTGTACGTCTCATCTCCATCACTGTAATCCAACTAAAGGGCCTGTCTTCCAAATCATTCTGGCTTAGGGAAGTTTTTTCCTGCATCTGGTTCATGCTTTATAATATTAATCTGTTCAAGAATTAAAAACAAACAAACAAAAAACCCCAACCCTCCACAAAAAAGAAGCTGGGGGGAACGCAGCTCAGAAGATAACTGAGCTGTGAAGGCAACCAAGCTGATTTGCACAAAAATACTGAAATTAATTACTGCTTTAATAAACTCTGATGGTTTTTCATCTCAAGTGTTAGTAAAAGAACTTGACCTGTTTTTCTGTACTTGCATGTTCACACAAAAGACTATCAAGGTGCTATTGTTCCTGCTAAGTTAGATATAAAAAAGAAATAATATTTTTTAGGACAACGTGGTTTGGCAGAATACTTGGGTAACTTGCTGCCTTTCTGTCTGAGCTTTACTTTCCTTTCTGAGTGATAGTCTTGGTCCTTGGAGACCATAAAATTGCCCCTCTGCTTTCTCTCACCTGGAGTCCAAAGTGATGCTCTGTGCATTTTATATGCAGCAGATTTGAATTCTACGAAAGTTACTAGGGGTAAAAGCAAACCTGTGAAAGGATTCAGCTACTGAACTTTGTTTTGTGTCAATACCTGAAATACTTTGTTTTTAGAGGGCTGGATTGAGATGGTTTTAGGCTTTACAGCTGCTCCAGCTTGAACTGCGTCTCAGATGGGGATATGTGAGGGCTGCTTCTATTGTAATATGAATGCTTTGGAACCAGAATATGGCTCCTGCTATTAGGCAGTCAACAGAAGTTTTAAATGCCTTTTGTTGTTAGGGGTATTTTTATAAAATCTTAACAACCCATGGTTTCCCGTTTAATTTGAATACAGCTTAATTCACCAGCTTGCCTTTCAAGATGGTCCTGGATTTACCACCTGAGCCACAACTTCCTTAATGTCATGCCAGAATAGTTTTAAGGCTAGGATATATTCAAATTATGTGGAAAATATGTCCAGGAGAATGAGTGTGTGATAGTTCTCAGGTTACAGAGTGCAGCAGAGTCTGCAGGAGAGTGACATGTATTCTCCATTAACACTTTGCAGAAATGAGTCCTGCAAAAATAGTTATGAACTAGAAAGAGTGAAAGAAGAAGGCTAATTACTTTATTTATATATTGTTCTATTTTTTACCCCTTCCTACTGATTCTTAGAGTGTGAATACTCTATTTTTAAAGAAGACCTTACCTGTATAATTATGCAATTCTATTATTATATAGCGAATGTGCGGTTACCACCAGTCACTAAAGTAGTTCTTCCACACCAACTGTAGCTGTCCTTGGGTGGCACTGAAAAGCAGTGTTTTTAAAAGCATTTTTTGAAGGAATAGAAGAAATGGTGAAGCCACCAAGCATACAGGGGAGGAGTACTGGGAGTGTGAAAAGCTCTTCTTTAGAGCAGAAGGCTTCGAGCGGTACACTGTGAAATGTAAGTAATTAAAACATTACAAAGGCTTGAAACACAATGCTCCTCCTGCCCTCCCACAGCTGAAATATTTTTTTATTCTGTGTTTTAGTCCCAGGTCTTGTTTTTGTTTAGGTAATCTTTATATCAGGTTGCAGGGTATGTTCCTGTGCATAGTTTTTCCTAGTACTGACAGCCAGAAATGGTTTCCAATTCGTTGTTTTTAAAACTTTTCTAGGGTATCCATGAATTAAATGAAAATGCCTCGGGTCCAATAAATCTATTCATTAATGGCATCAGAATTAGGTTTTGGAGCAGTCTGAGTTTCCGTTATTCCCACTGTAGTCTCTGCACTATGGACTATCACCAGTCCTTTCTGTGCAGGAAGAGCTGCCAAAAAATCAGAATAGGAAAGAATTATATGACTCAAGTTGTAGTCACGTTGAAAAAAAATAATTCTGAAGGCAGAAAGCTCTCCTCCGTTCCTCAACCAAAACATGGCTGTGCCAGCACTGAGAACTTCTCTGTTCTTAAGGAATGAGGTTATCCATCTTTTCTTATACTGCTGATCAGCTGTGCCAGGCTGGCCATGCGTCTTGGGTGTTTGCCTGTGTCTAGTTTGATGGGAGTGGATCTCAGCAGCTGCAGCAACTCAGTTCCCTCAGCAAAGAGTACATATCCCTTGGGACAGACATGGCTGTTGATCCCCAAAGCGATTGGGATTGGCCTGGAAATCTCTGGGAGTGGGTAGCATGTGCAAGAGGTGATGATGCCTACTGGGCGAGGCCTGGTGAGAAAGGGGTAGAAATTTGTTTTTTCTACTGCTCCGGTTGCTTCTGATGGGAAGGTTTCGTGACAGAATGACTCCAGGACTTGTGTCTGGAAGCTAAAGGATGGCAGGGATATGTTTAAAATAAATTTATAAGATTTTTACCTGATTTTTATTTTAATTTTCTTTTTTTTCCCCTGGTCAAATAAGTTAGCGCACTCTGATATTTTTATCTACAGCGTTAGCACGAACAGTAATCGCTGCCAATCCCTGTAATTATTATTTTGTGATCCTTTGGGAGCCTGCTGTACCGAGCCATTCTCTTCCCGTTGCTTTGGCACCTGGGAATTCAGGCTCCAATGATATTTTCCAGCAGATGTGACTATCAGGGCTTGTTTATTTTTAGCTGGGGATTGTGCACCTTGATCTCGGTGGGAAGCTTCCTGTCCTCATTGTCTTTTACAACCGGTTGTAAAGGCAAGTGGCTTATAATGACCTACCCTTACTTCCCCTGGCTGCTTCCAAAAGACACAGGAATGTCATCATCACATGTTATAATTTACTCGGGGACTTTCCGATGAGGACCTCACAGGTTTAACCTTTCCAAAAGCTCTGTTTATTCAAGAGGGTAATAGTGGTGGGAGCCTGAATGTTGAGGCCGAGAAGGTACCAGATTGTATCCAAAAGGTTCACTGATTTTTGTCCACTGCACAGTTTTTATTTTGGGGTGAGTGAATCTGCATTTTGATCACCTAATTCCATCATAATAAAATCTCAGAGGAAAGCCGGTTTTACTCTTAATGTTGCATATGAAAGCATGTGAAGTCCTAACTTTAATTTTAAATAATGGAGAAAAGGGGGTAACACTCAGAAATGTTTATATTTCTCCAGCTTAAATGGCAGCAACTACTTCTCCTAAAATAATCTTATAAAACATTCCAAAACTTTAAGCCTTGTATGTGTGTGTGTGTGCTCCTGCACTTAGGTAGCTCTGTATATTGTGTTTAGACTGGTGAGTGTATAAAAGCCTTGTGTACCAGGATGTAATGAAATGTTTTTCTCTTAAATTTATATAACAATAATGCACAATATAGATGCAAACTGAGCTGGGCATTGTTGCCAAAATGTTAAACTTTCAATGTGAAAGGAAAAAACATTCAGCAAGCTCTGATTTGAAGATCAGGACTTGCTTCAGACCCTGTGAGCGCTGCTGGTGTGATGCTGTTTTGTCGGTTTCCTGTTGTATGAAAAACAGTTTAAGAAGCAGATTTCCATCTATTATATTCTTCAGAAAACAGACTGGATGATCCAACTGATGGTTGGGTTTAATATATAGGGGGTTTGGAATAAAGCCCAAACTTGTGAATCATTTAATCTTTTGCTCACAAAACTTGTTTTGCCATTATAGGGAAAAGAATGTTTGTTTCCTAAATACTCCATGTGGTAGATAGAGGAAACTCCGTGCCCACTACCTTTCTCCCCCAGGAAATTTTTTTCCACTAACAATATACAGATTTTATTTTTGGCAACTGTTTTGAATTTCAGGGGAGGGACATGATACAAGGATCCCCTTTTAGTACTCTTTTGTTATTATGGAAAAAGAAAACAAATGCATCTTTTTCTTTGTGAGGTGAGCAATTAACAGGAGGGTGGTTCTGCTGTTGATGCTTGCCATGGGATATTTATTATTGGGTAACCTTGTGGGAAGAAATCACCCATCTAATTCTTAAGGATTGCTGGAGAATACTTTTTGAGGAACACATGAGATCAAGGCTCTACTGCGAAGCACCGCTCCAGATTATTCCAGAAGAGGCTTAAAGCTTGCTTAGGGTTTGCTTTGCAGGCAGCAGATATGATGAAAAGAGCAATTTTCTGATTCTTTTCATGCTAGTTTTGCCTTTGCATGGCATGCTAACAATCTTATTAGTTGTATTTTTGGGAAAAGACTCAGAGGCCTTCAGTTCTCCTTAGAATTCTTAAAAGAAAACAGAATGTATTGTTTCAAACACCTGCTCCAGGAGCACTTTTAGTGAGTTGTTATGGTTCCCAGTCTACATTTGATCTCTCAGAATATCCTGCAAAATTTTGATGCTTTCCTAATTGCTCTTTCATGATCATCACCAAATCAGACCTCCCCAAAACATCTGTAATGTTTTCTGTTAGAACAGAACATTGTACAGAAGCTTCTCTTGCCCCAGAATAATTCTCAGTGAGGCCATTCTTTTCATCCCTACTAGGAGATGTCACTCCTGAACTGCATTCTGTTGTCGGTGATGCAGAACTTTGGGTTATGTAACAAACAGAAGAAAAACCACCTTAGGGAAATCTTTCTCATCCAGGTTGTGTTTCTCTTCTCATCAACATAGGGACAGGTGGAAGGAGTGTACTGGATGTGTTCTGTACTTTTTCCACGTACTTTTTACTGTGTTAAAATTGGTCCACTCAAAACTCAACGTGTCTAAGAAAGATTCCTCTAAGGTTGTTGTTCTTCTGTTTAAAATAGTATTGCTGGTGAATGAATATATGGAACCCTCTGCCCACCCCCGGGATCTCTTGTTGTTAATGTTTATCAAAACAATGATAAAAAGAGAGCATAAGAGAAAAATTTTGGTGTAAAAGGGATAAGATGGTCTGTGGGGACCTGGTACAGAGATCTCCCTGTTTTGTTGTTAAACCATTTGTGTGCACTCCTGGTACTGATCCTGAAAAAACCCTCCCAACATGTACCTACAAAGCTCTGTTGAATGACACATCCTGACATGTGAAAGGATAGGTTGTGAGGCTGAGCTACCTGAAAGAATGGCTTGGCATTCCTGTGGCTGAGGGGAACTGCTTTTGAGGAAAGAAAGAAGATGGGGAGGAGTCTGGGCAGTGATGAGTGTTCATGGGGGGGTCGGAACCATAGGCTGGAGCTGAAGAGACCACATCCGTGTTTTTCCAGGTGTCCCTTTTGTAATCTCTCATTATTTTTTTTAGAAGAAAAGGGGCAGCAAATCCAGTCATTCAGAGAAATAAGTGACAACAAGAGAGAAACCAGACTTGTGCTGTGCTTTCATTAACTGTTTTACTGCAAGTGGTACCTCATTTTATAATGCTTTCTCAATTACAGGGTCTCCCACACACTCATTGCCCCTCATTTTCTTCCCCATTACTTTATTGCTTTGTTTAATCCTTTATAATGTGTCTAACCCACTGTTAGGGTTGCTTGCAAAGTTCAGGCTGCTCTTGAGATATTTTTACTTAAAATAAATTAAATGGTTCCAAATTGTCTGGGTTTAGTGTGACCTAAAAAAAAAAAAAAAAAAAATCAGTCTTTTAAAGCTTCAGAAATGAGTGACTTCTTCCCTGATCAAACAGGACTTCCAGAATTGGCTCTTGCCTTCTACCTTAATGATGCAGGAGGTCCCCTTCCACGCTTGAAACATATATAAATGATGAAAACAATTAAATGTGTACATATTTTACAAGATTTAACTTGACATGCCTGAATAAACTAGCTTCTGCCCTGCACCTTTGTTCTTGCCCTAGGTCTTTCTGTGTACTTGCAATAGACTTTCAACTCAGTCAAAAAAAAATTATTCATAACCAAAAGACTTGGCATCAGAATTAAAACACAACTGCTTAAAGAATTGCTCATACCTTTCTCATTACTTTGGCAATATGACAATTACAGGTAGAAAAATTAAGCCACAAAGTTCTTCTGAGCCCCTTTTTCTTGCAGTTGTTTGGTGTAGTTTCACAGGAGAGTGTCCTGCAAAACAATTTGCTAAGAAAAGAAAGTGCAGTGGGTGCTTCAGTAAAAAATGCGGGTTTCAGGTTAGGTTTGCATTTTTACCTTGCATTGTTTCAAGGTGAGTTTCAGTTACAAATAATATATCTGTCTGGAGTTCTGCACTGGTGTATCTCATGGACTGGCTGTAGTTGTTGGTGAGAACTCCCATCTTATTATCTTGCCAAATTTACTTCCATTTTGATTTTATGTGATTCATGATTAACCGAAATATATTTATATATGGATGTTTAAGTTCAGAATATTACAAGCAGTGATGTCAGAAAGACAAACACTTTGTTGAGAATGTTTATTCAAACTTTCTCAATAAAAGCAAATGGGTATTTTTTAATGGTGCCTGGCCTTGAAAAAGTGTCTGGTTTTTTTTTTTATTCTGGCCTTTTGACTTTGGGTTTTTAAGCATGTAGTTCCAACAGCTTTCTTCATTCTGTTGCTCGTGAATCTGTTCAAGATACTCTCTGATCATTAATGCAAATTAATGCATCGATGCAACATCCTGAATGGGTGAAAAAGAAAAGCCTTGTGACTCTCAGTGATATGAAGTTGTTTACATTTGAGTTTACAGGTATTTCAGCTTTCTGATAACAACTTACTGGTAGACTGTCAAGATAACAATCACCTCCAATGTGTCTTACACTGAATTTATTACCACCTTTAGCTCCCAGCTGTAGTAATGATGAAAAGTCCTTTCTGATTGCAAGGTAATGGCTAAATTACGCTGCAATAACTTAAGGACTTTGAAGCATCTTGTTTCGAGCCTAATTTGCATCTTTCCTGTTTATGTTAACTAGTCAGTGTAAAAGACAGGATTTTTAATAGTACCTTTGCCATCTAACCTTTTTCTCCTGACTGAAAGAACATCCCTTATTAGGTCAGTGTGGTGGGTTAACAATACCCTCGTTCACCTACGCAAAATTCAGTGTGTGCTTGGTGTGAAGTTCAGAATGATTCCTCTGCAGCTGAACTGGTTCGTGTTGTTGGATGAGCAAGTAACGTGTCGGTCCAGCAAAATCACATGTTCGTACCAGTGTCTCTTCCCTTCCCTCCCTGCCAGTTTTTCCTGTTAAATAGAGTGATCTCAGTGGCCATAAAGCATAATTTCCATGTAAATATAAGTTTCTAGGTGGCAGAACTGTGTATCCTACACACACATAAAAGTCAAATAGTACAATAGTGTCAAGAAGAAGCCTGACGGTGTCTGTTTTAATTTGTAAGTGAAACTGTAACCTTCCCAGAAGTTGTGGTTGCCTTTCTGGTTATAATGGTTTAATGGCTTATCGAAGGATAAAGGGACTCCATTACCAGGAAAAAAGGTACATCTGGTATGAAGGACATTAATTTTTAGTATAAAATGACGAATAGTTGTACCTTCTTAATAATTTGGTAGTGATCCTGAAATTTAGCAATGGTAGTTGGAGGTATGCAGTGCAGCCAAGAAATACTTCATGTTCAAAAATACTTACTCAGAATTTAAAATCAGCTATTGCATTATTTTGTTTGTTTTCATGGAATATTGAGTGGTGCAGGAATTAACATGCTTAGGGATGTGTTGAATGAAAAACCTTCACTGGAATTTTTGGAAGGGCAAGAATTGTTCCCTGTCCCCCAGCTGGCCTCCATATTCTCTTAAACAAGGGGTTTTTGTAGCAAGAAGGTTTTTCAAACAATATTTTTTTAAACATTATAATTCAGAAATTGTCATGTGCCTCATTAACCTGTAGTGCACGATCTGAGCTCCAAAACTGACAGGACCATCTTCGTATAAGCACAATAAAGGATTCCTTTCTGACTTTTTATATTGTGTTCTTTATTATTTGATGGCAGACTAGGAGATACCCAGTGATTTAAAGGACATAATGATTTGAAGGAAAAATCTTTAGAGAAAAGAATTGTTGTTATGATTGTAGAGAAATCTGAGACATGAAGTTTTATAAGTTGCAAACAGCATTGAGCTCAGTTTACAGCAAAACTGTGTGTGATGCTTCTGCCTCTCATATGACTGTAAATTGGGGTTACCTGTCAACAGGTTGTTATTCTGTCTGTCCTGTAACTGTTATGGAAGGAACAGGGAAAGGGAGGAAGTCAGCTTTGGTCATGACCCAAAATCTGATGAAGATAGTGGAACAATTTTCATTGACTTTATTGTGCTTGAGGTCAGATCCTTGGAGTTTGAAAAAATCCAGGAAAGGAAAACAAACCCAGAGGCTTGAAAAGGAATTTTTCTGTTATTTGATTGAAACTATATTCAGAGCAATTGTTTTGGTCCTGAGTAAAGACAAATAATTTTGACATTTTCCATAAAAGAAAGAGTTGCTGAATAATCATAATATGAAAAACTTTGTGTTGTGCACAACTGCTCTGCCAGTTTATCAGATTAAAATAATTTCAAGAACAGCAGAGTAGCCAGACTAAGGATTCATCTAGTCCAATTTCCAGACTCAAGCAGTTGCCAAAAAGTAGATGCCTGAGAAAAAGAATGCAAGAATGACTTAAATTCCCAATTTGCTCCTCCTTGAAGGTATGGAGCTCCAGCATGTTTATCAGGAATATCATCTACACTGATTTTTCTCTCCCGTGTGTTACAGTAATTGCCAAATATACACAACCAAATGGTTTATTGACCAAGAGAACTGCAAAATAAATAAATAAACAAACAAAACCAAGGGTAGTAAAGCTTTTCACTAAGGTTGTCAAAAATGTCATTGGACTGCACTGATACAGTTTTAGTATTTGCCCACAGAAATGCAAAGTCGCAACCCTAAGTTATTGTTTTACAACTCTGCCTGTTTTTTCATTATGAGCATTGTCTTTGGCAATTTTGTTTTCAAATGTTGTTGGATCGTCTCTATTAATAAAGGTGCCTTCAGGGTATTTGCAGCTAGTGAGGTGGTGTTCTGGGTACCGATCCAGCACTGAATAAGAAACTATTTGTTACCTTTTTGTGTGCAGCACTAACAAGTTTTAACATTAAAGCATTACGGTATCTGATTGCCTACAGGAAAGGGATATAATATTCACTTAGCAGCCAATGAATGAATGATTAAAATCTTAAAAGCATTTAATAAGATTGAAACACAGAGCAGGGCTGTTCTCTGGCATTAAGTTACAGAAGAGGTTCACTGGGTCAGAGAAAGAGTATGGGAGATTGGATTTTTTTGTTGTTGTTGAAAAAATTGCGGTGTTACTTTTACTGTCAAGTCAAGACAGCTCTGAGGGGAAAACCACAGACGAGTGATGGTATGTTAAAAACAGCACAAAACAAGAGAATTGGTTCCACACCTGTAATATGACCAAAAAAAAAATGTCATTGTTATACAAAGACGTGCACAGAGCAGTTCTATCCTGACCATCAGTTAAAAACTCTCCTTCCATAGTTAAAAACTCTCCTTCCAGCCTCCCATATATGCTTATACCCGTGTTCCCAGGACACTCAGAAGACTTTGGAGTCAACAAGAAAGCCAAGTGCTCTGGAAGCTGCTGTCCCAAGTGCTTTGACAAGAAGGGTGTGTGACAGCAGGGCAAGACTCTTACACTGTGTGTCCTGGGTGTGGGACTGGGAGTATTTCTCCCTCCTTAACAAAACTGTGCCTGTGTAGTCCCAGAAAGATCATATTCTGGCCATAACAATTCAGGTGATGTAAACAGAATCTGAGTTTAAGGTAAGCACTCATCAAAACTGCAGTTCAAGGAGTTGGTTAAGCACAGGGACAGCCTGTGACAAGCCCTGCAGAGTGTGACAGCTGTGTGTGCTTGCTTGTTTATTGATAGACAGGCTGTTTATTAATGACATCTGAACACTTCAACAGTTCAATGTATATATCCATTTCAGTCTGTAAAACCTGCATTTTGGAGTAGAGAAATTGGAATTGGGTGGAATAGGATGCTACCCACCGCCCCAGCCAGAGGAGGAGCATCCCTGCACTGGCATCCTGGTGAATGCATCAGCCAGGGCGTGTGAACAACCACGAGTTTTTCAGTCCACTTCTCCTTCTCAGGTTCCATAATTAACATTGATTTTTCCACTTTAAGAAAATAACTTACTGAGATAAGAATCTTAATCCTGCTGATAAAATAACAACAAGAAAAAGAAAAAAAAGACGGAAAAAAAAGGGAGGAAAGGAAAGGCTGGGCTAGCAGGCTTGTCTAACTCAGAAGTCATTGAGGTGTTGGAAGGGTGTTTTTCCTTCCTTCTGCCTGTCTCCCCGGCCCTCACTCACCGCAAGGACAGCATCATTGCTCTCCCTCTCCCCATCAGCATTGGTGGCGGCAGCCAGTCTGACCTGGAAAGGAGCCGAGGCTCCGGAGATCTCTCTTCAGACCCGGAAACGTCAGTAATTCCCTCCCTCATCCCGCTCTGTTTATTCAGGGCGCCGAGTGCCTGCTTCACCTGATGACATTGTCGGGAGGCAGCCGGGGGCTTTGCCCGGCGGTGCCTGGGGCTGGGCCGGTTCAGCTTTGGTGGGCACGCGATGCTGGATGTGCATCTGGCAGGGAGGGAAAAACTTCCAAGGCTTTTCTTTAAAGCATGGCACAAATCGGAGGAGGGCAGTGGAAGGTGCCCGGTGGGCTGAGGTTCTCTCCTGGGCCACAGCTGCATCCTGGTGCTGGAGGAGCTCCTGCCCCTACAGTGCCACATTGAGTGGGAGCCTGAGCTCTCTTTGTCCCACTATTCCTTTTTCGTGAGTTGTGGGCTGATTTTTTTTTTTTTTTGGAAACTTTGAGAGACAGGTCTGTGCCAAAAGATGTGTGAAGTCCAGTTATGTGGACCCCTGACAGTCTTGCCTGGAGTGATATCTTGGAAGGTGACTTGTTTCACTGGAAAGTGTTAATTTATATTACAGGTGCAAAATAATTGTGTCGGCATAGGTTCCACCCTGGAGGTGACTGGGATTTAGTACTGGGTACAGTGGTGCAGTACCTCATGGTTTAGGAGTCCTCGGTAGGAAATAAGGCATCATTATGCTTTTGTTGGGTCCTGTGCAGTTATTTCTACAAGGTCCTGTGTTTACTTGGTAGATAGAAAAACACAAACACAGCTACTAATGATGAACTCTTAGTTACAAACCTGCACTTACGAACAAAAGTTTTTCATTTTGCTCCAACTTTGTTGGGAATATTCACCGTGATCTGGACTTCATTCTCAATAACTCTGTTTTAGAATAAAATTAACTAGTTTGTTTTATTAATTGGCAAAGAATCTGCAGCCAAATTTTGGGAAGACAAATGCATATACCTATATTGATGTCAGATGACATAGTTGGAAAATGGGGGGAAATAGTTTGAATATTGGTGAGGAACATAATTTCAGATGATGTGTGTGGAAGAGACTGTGGTGGAAAATGCCAATTAGACACAGTCTGGAATTACAACAGGAAGATAGGGATGCCACACAAATACGGGAAGAGGGTTGGGATTGGGCCAGAGGGAGTGAAGAGTGTGATTTTTAGAATGGTAGGTTTTGTGGAATAAGAGAGTCAGAGAACCCCAAAGAAGGAAGGATGGGTGTGGATTTGAAGGACCTAAGCAGATGAGTTGAGTGAGTCCAGAAGGACAAGTAGAGGGTTGAAAGAAGAAGGAAGAGGCTGGATGAGAAGAGGGAAACTGCAGCTAGGACAGAAATGCAAGAGGAAAGATTTGTAGATACAATTGTTGCTGGAAAATGGAAAGATGAAGATATTCTATTTAGATATTTTCTGTGGGAAGAAAATTTCCAGATTATTTGTGGAGAGGAAGTAGAGGCAAGGAGGAGCACTGAATGAAAAGTTGGTAGAATGGACTTGGGATTTTGGAAATTCTTTTTACTAAAGTTGGAGAAACAGAGCTGACTTATCTAGGAATGTGGGAAAACTAAAAGGGAAGATGAACTTGCAAAGGAGGGCATCAGCTAGATCTCAAGATTTCCAGCACAGATGATCCATGGCACAAGAACAAGAGCAGAGGAAATGGGTGGTGTTCTGGTTGGGAACATGCAGGTTGTGTGCCAGGTGTTTGATTATCAAATTGTCAATGAATATAGTGTTTCTTAATTCGCTGCTTAAAAAAGTGTTGCTCTGAAAAAGCCTCAACCATGTTGTCCTCTACGAAAAGTTATTCCTGTCCTAACATGCTGTAAGTTGGCAGGAGAAAGTCTGGCTGTTCCTGCACTGTCTGGAATTTGGACAGTTTTTGGCTGTAACCTCTCAAATAAAGGTAACAATAACAAGAAGTCATTGCTTTATTGTTTTGGGGGCTTTTTTTTTTTCAGCTATAAATTACAGACTTCGGGTCATACTGTCAGGAATTTAGAGCTGGAAGCAAATTTCTGCCACATTGTTCCATTTATGTTTTGAATCTTATTTGATGAGTAATAGAAAGAGCAGGCATTTGAAGTGAAGCAGGACTGAGTATCAGGAGAGATTTTTAGAATTCTAAAAGTCCATCTTTACTCATGTGTTGCTCAAGCCACTTCTGCTTTCAGTGGAGTTTGCATCCCCAGCTCTTTTGGGACTTCTTAGGTCCAGCCTGGTGCTGAAGTCCAAAATCACCTGTCTTTACCTGTCTTTATCGTAGAACTAGAGTTACTCTGTGATAAATATATGATTGATATGATTGTTCTCTGGCAGTGATACACAAGCCTGTAAGAACTCAGGAATTGCTTGAGACCTAGGAAGATTAAAAAGCTGCACAAATATAAGACTAGAAGCAAAAAAAAGAATGCTAAATCTAGCTTCTGACAAACCATTAAGTCTGTGCTCCCCAATTTCCACACCTGTGAATCTCTGATGTGCCTTGTTTCACAGAGATGTTAAAACGTAAGCTGTTGCTGTTGATATTACAGTATTTTGAAGATGTAGAGTCATAAATTATTAGTCTTATCATCTGATCCTGTTTCATACCACCCATCTTGTAAATTTTTATGCATAATGTTGATGGTTGTAGCTAAGTGGAGTAGAGTTAACAGAAATACTATGGAAAAGGAAACAATTTGTTTGATTCTTGCGTAGCCCTGACTGCAACTTTTACTTTGTCTAATTTTGTTTCCCTTTTGGAGAAGCTTGCCTGATGGAAAACCAGAGAAGCTGTGGATGTCCCATCCCTGGAAGTGTTCAAGACCAGGCTGGATGGGGCCCTGAGCCACATGAGTGGTATCCCTGCCCATGGCATGGGAGTTGGAACTAGGTGATCTTTAAGGTCCCTTCCAAGCCAGGCCTTTCTGTGATTCTGTGAAAATCAACTGGAAATCAGCAGTTCCGTGTCAACACTCGAATTTCAGGGCAGTGATACGTGGGGATGCTGGGTCTGGGGGCAACATGAGAAAGCAGAGCACCAAAAAGTCCTCAGGTATTTTCTAGAAATGCAGATGTTGGGGGGTTTACCTTTTTGCCTCCCCGCTCCTCCAGAGGAAGAATGTTTCCAGTGGAAACATTTTCTGCTGCTTTTCTTTGTGTTTTGTGTGAAGCTACAAATGAAAGTGAAATTATTACTTTTTTTTTTTTTTTTTTTTTTTTGTAAGGGGTCTGGCTTTCACACTCCCTCCCTTTCCAAGTCCAGGCCTGCAGTCTGTCCTCTGCATATCTGATTCATTTTAGTTCCTCCAGGGATGTGTTTATATAACCTTTTAATACCAAGGACCTGGGTGACCTCGGCATAACACCATGAATCATATATGGGAAATGTAAAGTTAGCAAGAAGAAATGAAGTAAGCATAGTTATGGTCAGAAAAGTAATTGTACAAATCTCATCTTAGGCAGCACATAGACTTCCTGTGTATGTTTTGAGTTGTCTCTGCTGACTTTCCTGACAAAAAACGAACCCACAGGGATCTTAATTGGCTCTCGAACCCCAAGCTGATTTTGCAGGCTGATAATTAGTGTGTTTCTGTGAGCATATTTATATACATGTTGAAAACAGAGCATATCTAATTTAGATCCTATTGAGAGACACAAGACAGGGACATCCCACGGTGTGATTTCATTTAAATTTATTTGCACAGATATATAAAACTCATTAAGCATGCATTCTGCACTCTGGACTCCTAACACATAAATCTACATGTGTATCACTAATTTATTGTTATTATTTTATATAAAGGCCTGCTCAGCACATCTTAAATCAGAGCTGCACGCCACCCACCAGTAAAACCAACAAGTCTGTAGCCACATAAATCTCTCCAACCTCTGTCCATCTTCTCTTTGGAGTTCAACTGCACTTTAAACACAAGATGTGTGGCACATCCTGAATTGCAGGCACTCAAGAATGAGTTATTCCCACAGCAATTTTTTGAAAATTGCTTTTCCTGAAAGGGCTCTTCTTTTCATTTCTTTCCCCTTGCCCTCCAGCTGATGAAACTTTATTAGCAACTGTGCTGAAGGTGTCCCAGAAAATTGCCTGAGCTGTAGTCGTTCCTCTAGGTAATAAAGATATTTTATATAATATTATATCATTAATTCAGTATGATATGACCTCACTGTAGGTGAAACCCTCAAAAGTACTTTGCTCAGTCTTTTTCAAAGTGGAGAGCCTGACTTGTCACTAGAAATATGAAAGAATCACGTATTTGGGACTCACACTTTTAAAGCATCTTGAAAAATTTTGAAATGTGATATGAAATTCAGATACACCTTCCCTAGCTGACTTAACTACTCATGTTTTATGATTTATTCTGGTTAAGCAAACTATGGTCATGATTCCAAAGATCCCTGCTGGCTTTTTGTGGAATGCTTTAGAGAAAACAGTGTTTTCTGCCATTTTATATCTATTGGTTCTCATATTTTCCCCCTGCCTTTGCTTCCCCCCAGGTGAGAAGTTCATTTTCTTTGACACAGCTATGCTGGACATTTCCTGCATGTCACATCCAATATTCAGTTGAATTTAAATGATTAACAAGTTGTTATTTTAATATGTAAGCAGAATTTTTTAAAATCAGAAATGGGGTCCTTAAAAAGATCCGGGAAGGCCGGTTGATTTAGTAAACAAGGGGTCACAGAGCCAAATCCATGCACTCGTGGGAAAGGCAACGCCTGTGCACACATGGCTCCTGATGGAGATCTTGGAATTTCACCATTGGAATGCAGAGGCAAAACCAGCCTCTTAGATCATGTAAGCTCCCCCCCCCAGCCCCGTTAGTGCTTCTGTGGTTGAAGCCAGTTGGAGTATGGTGCTGTCCATGTTTAATGTACAAGCTTCCCCAGCATCTTCTTCCAAGAGATTTAGCCTGGCTGGGGTTGGCACCTCTTCAGAGAGGTGACATGCAGCAGGTACACAGTGTTTTAAGTCACACCTTGCTTGAAGCAAATTGCAGTTACTGTGGACGTTGCAGCTTTGTGGTGGTGTCCCTTTATTTTGAAATTAAAGACTTCTCAGATTTGACCTTTCTAAAAAAGTACAAACTCTTGTACAAAATGTATGAATTGTGAATCCAGGCAAACAGAGAATTAGTGGGCTGTGAATAACTCACCCTCTATACAAGGACAAATTTATTATTATCATATGCCCAGCTTTCCATTTTCCAACCTTTCCCTATACTTTTTACGCTTTGCCAAAACTCGGCCAATTATTTTTGAATTTTTCATGTTTTGCCAAAGCATTATTTTAAAAATGGGGGAGTGTGTGTACAAAAATAGAAGATGCAGACAGAAGGAAGGATTTCTTGTAAAATTGTTGGTTTGGGGAGAGGGATTATATCATGACAAAGAAATATTTGGAGACTCCAAATATATTTTTTCCTAATGACTTATTTCTCCCAGTTAGCCAGCTTGGAATGAAAAAACCTACTTAAATCTCTTGTCTGTCCTCACATAGTGTGGATTTATTTTATCTGTGCCTGATACAATGCACATAGGCAAGATCACCAGTGTTCTGGACAAATGTCAATTAGGGCAATATCGTCTGAAGCTGCACAGCCAAGCAAAATGAGAGTGCAGGAATATTCTTTCTGCTGTGATGTTTTTAACTCTCAGGACTGTGGAGTTTCCCTGGGCAAACTACTTATACTTTTCCTTCTTTCTCCAAAATGAAATGTAAGGGCATGGAAAGATCTAGAAGCAATTGAACTTGATTTTGATTGGAGAATATTTTTTTTAGGCAACAGATTAATGCACTGAAGCTATCAGTGGGTAACTGTTGTTTTGATTAGGAGGTAAACAGAGCCATTGCTTAATTTGAAACAAGTGGTTCTACCTCTGGTTCGGATGCCTTTTACTTCTGGCATTGCCTGTTGCAGTCTCATCTTCTCTGACATTTCTTTTCTTTTCATTCGTTTTGTTTTGTGAGACAGAGATTTAAATGGGCCGATGCAGGAAAAGGGGTTTACAACTACCAAAGTTTGCATGTTGAATTGCACACCCAGATTTTAATTTTTGTTACTCAGGTGTTCTGGGCACTAAGAAATCAATCTGAAATATTTAAACAGGCTTAATGAGGCTTGATGAGTCAAGAGGGCTCCTGATTGTTCACACAGCTACAGTGGCTCTGTGTTGAGAAGGTAGATTTTACTGTTGCATCTACTCCTTTCGGACAGCTTAAGTTCTCTTTCTTGTATGCAGCCTCCTGTGTTCATTTATGGTGCCTTTCACTGTGAGTTTTTTAAGTTAGAGCTCCCTCATATCTTCCTGAGTCCTTTATTCTCAAATCCACACCCTGGAGAGATCTTAGAGCACTATTAGATTTGCTGTTGTGGCTTGAAAAAGAGAGAAAGAGATTCTCAGAGTGGCAATCTGAAGTCTTTCCTTAGGCCTTGGTAGACCAAAGTGCTTAAGCAAAATGTTTATTTTAAAGGTGTTTATTCACCAGCTTTTAAACATGGATTTTACTGAATGACAGTTCAATCTCCTTAGTTAAGAGAAGGCAGTAGCTTCCCTGAGCTCCATCTGGTCTTCCAGGCTGATGATTTATTCTGGAAACCAGAATGGCAACTGTGCATCTTGCTGGGAATCCAGACATTTTGGGGGAAAGAGTAGATTTATGCGTCTGACAAATAAAACGAGGACACACTCAGAGATTAAACTGTTAAAATGAAAAACCTGAGTGCAAAGGTAAAGATGTAACAGTTGTTAATTGTATTTACAAAATAGAACTTGTTCTGTCCTCTGTAATCTACATAATATTCAAAACAGAGCCAACTCTGTTTTGCCAAACTTTTGTGGCTTCCAGGTGTCTTAAGATGTTCCCTTGTACACAGAGAGAGGTGATTACTGTAAGTTCATCATAGGTACAAAAACAGGAGAAGCAACTGCTGTGTTTTGTCAGGTGATGTGAGGGGACATCATTGGTAATTGGCCAAAAGTACTTTCTCTCTCTTGTTTATTTTTTTTTTTTAAAGTTTCAGAGGGAGATAAAATCTTACAGAAATTTTCCCATGTGTGTTTCTTCTGCCATGGAGATGTATTTACATCTGGTTTTTTGCAGATATCTGTACTGCCTTAATTGCTTGTTTTCCCACTTCATTTACGCACAGTTTTATACCCAGAAACCAGTTTAAAATATGGTTCTTTAAGAAATAGTTTCAAAACGTTTGATGTGTGTGAGACTTGGACTTTATGCAATGGAGAGTAAAATGTTTTGTTGAGATTTCTACCTGTTTGTTGGAACAATTTTGTCAACACTGTCATTCTGCTTCTCCTTCACATGGTGTCCGCTCTTTCTCATTATCTTGGAGGCAACAGCACAGAAAGAGAATTCCTACAGCTCTCTGCCTTCCTTCTGGAGGTGACTGGCCTGGGAGTGTCTGTAAGAGGGGAGAATGCACTAAGGAGCTGACTCTCATTTAATTGGTAGCATTTGCTTATATGAGTAATGGGGATAATTCTTATTTCTCTTTTCTCTGAACGAAGCTCAGACTTTCAACTACCCCTAGAAGTCTGTAGATTTTGTGTGATTAGCTCAATTTTGTGTAATACCTTAATTTTATGTTCTCTGATCACCTCTACAGGGATAAAATTCTTCCTACTGTATTGCACTGTATTCATATCCATTTATTCTCCTTTGGAAGTCGGTATGTTTTCATCTCATAATTGTTCCTCATTATCTAGGCCCTGCTGCAGGAGAAACCTTGTGTTTCTGGGAAATATTTGGAGCCAGTTGGCAACTAAGGCACACCAACATAGTGAGCAGAGAAAAGCCTGGCCTCACTTAGGCACGAGTGTGTGAGCCTACGTGTAACTGGAAACATTTGTTTTCCCTCTGTTTGTGAAACTGGGGGAGGCCTATTGCCAAGAGAGGAGCATCAAACAACATTGTAATGCCTTTTGATGTTTCTTCCTTGGTCTTAAATCATGCTATGGTGTTAATTAGTTTGGTGGGGTGGTTTTTTTCTTTTTTTTAATCATTTAATGATTCGAGTATATAAAATAATTTTCTTTGCCTACACCAAAATGTTGCAGACTGGTGAGTTGCTACTTGAGGTTAGAGAGGCTGTGTGAAAGCCAGAGTTTTACACAAAAAGTCAGTCAGTAACAAGCAGAACAAGTATCAGTACAAATTCTTTAGCAGCTTTAGGGTCTGTAGTACCACATGTTGATAGGAGCTGAAAAGAGCTTTCAGTAGCTCCTAGAGAGCCAGAAGCCACCGAAGGCAAAAGGTTAAGAGGTGGCACAGGGTTCGTAAAACTCTGGTAGAAATACCTGTGCTCAGTAAGTTGGTTTTATTCTGAATCTTCCAGTATTTCTTTCTTGACTCAGATTTTCTTCCATCCTTGGAGCACCCTTTGTTTTCACAGAGTTTTAGACTTTCTGTAACCTTATATGGAGTATTTGTGTTCAGGAAAATTTCCTTAAATAAGCCGCTATAGAGAACGCCCTTTAAATGAAGAAGAATGGTCATTCCAGAGGATTGGACGGTAAAAACTGAAATCACATGAGAAAAAAACCCTTAAGAGAGCTTAATTGTGTAAATTTATCCTGTGACTACACAAAGAAAAATTGTATTCATTGCACTTCTGGACTTTCCTCACCTATACTGTAATATGAAACATACGAAATAATTTTAAATATTGCACCTATTTAATATCTGTTGTTACATTAGTGGTGGTGGTGTGGCTGCCCCATCCCTGGAAGTGTTCTAGGCCAGGCTGGATGGGGCTCTGAGCAACCTGGTCTAGTGGAAGGTGTCCCTACCCATGGCAGGGGGATTGGAACGAGATGGTCTTTAAGGTCCTTTCCGAGCCAAGCCATTCTGTAATTCTGTGATTTCCTTTATAGTCATTTGCGCTTCTATAGTCAATTGGAGGTTTAAAGGCATAAATAACTTTATTTAGGTATCTCTTTTAATGAAAAAATTAATTACAACTTGAACTCTCCTGACTATCAGTGGTATGTGTGATGATTATGGTCATGACACAACTGTCTGACTTATCCTCCTCTTAAATAAGAAAAAAATAAGACAAAAACACTGGAATATTCTAAAGAGAAGGTTTCTTTAGGCTGTGGTCTCACATGCTGCTACCATTGCTTCTCACTCAGTAGAGAGACAAAGCCCATAAACATTTTGTAGAAATCTTTCATCGAAGTGAGCATACTCCTGAGAAATATTTTTGGGGTATAACAAAATTATGAATTTTATTTCTGAGGCAGTCTGTCAAGGAAAATTGCTACCATCATTAATCAGTTTAGTATTTCAAGATCAAGTGTCTAGGTGCTCCTTTTGGCAGATGTTATTTTGCCTGCACGGGAGACAGTGAATTTTGAGTGTTTCCCCTTTTTCAAAGCCTTCAGAAGCTTTTCCCTGTGCGACACTGTTCTGAGAGGCTGCAAGAGAAGTGCCTCAAGTATAGCTAATTATTTACTTGCCTCATCAAAAGGAAGCAATACTTTTCCTTGGGGTGGGTATGTGACTCACTATACTTATCTGTACCTGCTACCTTTCCCCTCGCTTGCTATAACCTTTTAAATATTTTAGGTATGGTGGAATGCGAACACGCTTCCGGAGCTATCAGCCGGCATGCCAATTTTCTGGGAAAATAAATAAAACAAACCTTAAAAGAAGCCAAACACCCCCAAAACACTTTGGACATAAACTGTGAAGGGACTTGCATATGGTCTGTAGCAGTGGGCAGAAGTGAGTGTTCTCATGATAGTGTTAAAATGCATAAACTGGGATTATGAACTATATAAACTGTGGCATCCTAAGACCCAACGGCATCTCTGGAGGCATCTTCTCCTGAAGCAGATTAGGGACAGAATTGGATGGATTTAAAGATATCGCTGTAAATGGGGGATCAGCAATGAGGTTCATGCAGTTGGTGTAGTTTTAACTCACGTGAAGGTAACACCTGTTAATAACCATCCTGTGTCCCAGTTCAATGAATTCGATGGAGCCTCTTTCAGTCAGCTAATTCTGAAATTGCTGTGTCTTCCCTGACCACGTAGGATGGTATACACGTGCCTTAGTGCAGCTGAAGTCTGAGATACTTTTTAGAATTATTGTAGGTGATCTGCATGGTGCTGTCTGTATTTAAAGTTGTCCAACTCTTTGCCAAATGGTTCAGTTATAAGAATCTTTGTGATTCTTTGACCTTTGGGACCATTGCTTGCTTCAAGCTCTCCTCATGTCAACGAAAAACACTTGTGTTTTTCTCAGGAAAAACTAACCACTTACCCCTGTTGTTGGGTTTGCCCTCACTCATATTGCTGGCATTTTTTACTGTGGTTTGGCTTAGAACATCTCTCACCCCTTGCACACTAGAGGAGAGGCTTCAAACTTCTGTTATGTGTGTAGCTTTTCTTACCTTTAGGAAAGCTCTGTCCAGATTTGGGCAGATTTTACTTCTAGTGAGCCTTGATTTCTGCACGTACACTTGATAGAGTTTGGCAGCTAAATTAAACACTTGCTGTTGGGTGTGACCTATTCTGGCTTTGGTTTTCTCACCCATGTCACTCGGAGGACTGAAAGTTGAGAGTGGGGCACCCAGAGGTGTAGGAGAAGAATGGAGAGTGACAGCATCCCTGTAGCTGGGGATCAAGTGGTTGAACAAATTGGAGAGGACCGATGTAGGAGTTGATACTGGTGAAATCAAGCAGATGGATCTTGTAAGGGATACTTTAAATGTCACAGAGAATCCAGATTTCTCTGCACACTTACGAAATCAAAACAGAGCTGTGAAACCCAAAGGCACAATATAATCTTCATTTTCCTCTGGTGAGTGGCCCACCTATGGTCTGCTACTGCTTTATTAGTGCCAGTGGTAGATTAGTTCCAGTAGATGTCTGTACTGATATTTCACATAAAATTCTGTGTTATTCCATATGGTGGGGGGGTTTTCTACTATGCTTCCTTTTCTAAAATGTCAGATAAGAAAAATTCCCATCAGTGTTGTTGTTTTCCCCCAAACAATGTTCATAATAGGAATGGTTTTTCTTTCTCATCTTATAAAGCAAGTTGGGTAATTCTGGAAAATATTGACCTAGTTCTTTCATGTACAAAAACCAAAAAGGCAAAGAGAAAACCACAGAAATGAACAATACAGTTAATTCCACATGGATCTCCTTTTGTATTTTTATATATAAAATAGCATTATGGGCAATAGTAAATAGACTTTTAATGAGCTGGAGAATGTAGCCTCAGGTATTTGGCTACCTTCCCAAGTCCTGCTTCTAGTGTTGTGTCAAACTATACAGGGATAACCCTGTCATTGTATGTTATGTGTAGATGATAGTAGAGACTTCAGGGTAACATGTTTAGGCAGTAGGGAAGATTGGGCATATTCCCTGGAGGAGTTCTGCTTATCAGAGGAATTTAAAGAGTAGGCATTGTTACTGTGTTCATCTTTCAGATTAATTTTCATTTATGGTTATATAGATCAGGTCTTATGTGCCAAACTGCTGGGCTTTCTTTTATGAACTTCTGTGCTAAGAGACAAACTGTGCTAATGGGGAATAACTTGAAACAATGAATTTCTTTTCCAGTAAAGTATTAGCAAATAGTGTTCATGCCCAAAAAATTATCAAGAACAATTCCTAAAATTTTCTGACCTTGGCTAACCTGGATAGAAAAAGGTAACTTTTTGATGATGCTCATGTGGTAAAAAAACATTATCAGCTCTTTCTATGAATCATCAACATTTCTAATTGGTTTCTTTTAACAGAAATGAGAGGTTTCTTTACTAGCCAGTTAGGGGCTTTTACAAGAGTTACCTAGTTCATGGAAAGACATACTTTGGTTTGGAAATGCTCTTCCTGTGCTTGCTGGGTACTGTAGCCATGTGCATCCCATGGGACAAAGCTCGGCCAGGATGCTTGCAGAACATGTTTCCAACAAAGTTTACGGCATCTAAACAGAAACTCCAAGGAGACACAATATAACCATTTTTGGGAGTTTAACTTGCTTTTCTGATGCAAAAGGTCTCAGCCTAAGTTTTTCCTAGAAAATGAAGGGATGCAAAAGTCTGGGCGGCTCTAGCTGCTGGTGTTTGTTGCCATTCAGTGTCAAACTGCAGTGCTGATTATGGCAGATCCTTTCAAGAACTGTTTGTGTGCATGAATCCTGTTGGCATCTTTGGCTCTTTTGGCATATCTTAATGGAAGATATTCTCTCTTTCTTCATTTTGGCTCTTTCTGTTTTCTTCTTGTGCTTCTGTTTTTCCCATGTTTCTCTTATTCCTTTCTCCATGCTCTGGCTCCGGCTCCAGGTGTTGGTTTCCTCTGTGATAGATGCAATTAGTGATGGTTTAGATTTTTGCTGCAGTTCCTCTGTAAGGAAGCTCTTTAACCTGGGCTTTAATTCCCCGGGGCAGAATAGAGGCCTCTGTAATCCTTGTGAGTTGATCGAAGTGACTTAGAGATAACTTCCGAATTCTGGAATTCCCTGCTGGCCAGGAGGACTCGGTGGCTGGATAATGAGTAAGATTCAAACACCCGAGTTTCAGGATGTTGAGGTTATATAAACTTGCTGATTCATGTGGTGGAAAAGCCAGTGGCCACTGTTTCATTTCTGGGACCAGCCTCTGCTGCTGTAAATATTAGCAGAGTGCCAAGAGGTGACAGAGGAGCTGCACTGGTAGCAGGATGGGGCTCTAATGACTCAATTAGTGTAAGTGTACATTGTTAGAGTGATTCTCTCTTTGGTAGACTCATCAGTGAAGATTTTTGAAAGGTAATGGAAGGGTACTATGAATAATAATCCAAAGCAAGCCCTCTAAAAAGATATATCTAATTCATAGAACTGAGCAATCAGCACTCCAGCTGAGCTCGATGCATAAAAACACAGTATGTGTGATATATAAACTATGTGCATTATTAAATCTCATTAAAATGATGGCTGCTGTAGAAGAAGAGATTCTGCCTTCAAAAAAAATATGTGCATGATCCATTTTCCTGCTGGAAGAGCAAAAATCATAGAGATTAACAGCTACTTTTCTACTTTATACATTTATAAATGTTGCCTGAGTGATATTCTCTCATCAGTTATAAATGGTATTTGAATAGCTTTTTTCGGAATTAATTCTCAGATTTCTAGAGTGTCCTGTTAAATCAAACCATTGTTTGGAGAGATTTTTTAAAAGTGGAGTGGGTATTTTAAGAGTGTTAGAAAACAGCATTTGGAAGTCTGCTCAGGTCTTCAACTCCATGGTTTTCTCTAAATATTTTACAGCTGTTTGTAGCCTCTTGTAACTGATTTTCATTAGTTTTATTGCTCCAATCCATTCCTGCAAAGTTTGCTGTAGACTCTGGTGTGTGGAGGGTGGATTTGCAGGCAGTGAGTCTGCACAAGGGCCCTGAATGTCCAGTTCCTGCCTGTGGCTCCTGATGGGATCGACCGCTTGTTAAACTCCCCAAGGAGCACTGTGGAATGAGCTGCATCTACGTTGCCCTGCAAATAGTATGTTGTAATTAATGTACAATGACTCACAGAGAATAATTTTCTTTGATAATCATACCATTATTTAACAATAATTCCTGTGGGTTTACTTCTAAGTAACTTCATGTGAGGAGTGTATGTGCCCACAGGTACTGTTTAAAAGCTAGTTGGGTAATTAAACATTTTTGCTATAATTGTTACCTCTTACAGCTGCTTCACTGTCATAAGAAAGAAAAGCTTGGAGAAAAAACAGCAGGAAATATGTAATTGAAAAAAAAAATTATCTTTTAGAATATGCCAGTAGTCTGGCTTAATTTAAAAGAAAATACAAATAGGAAGTTAAAGGAACTGTTTCTGATACAACTTGCAATGTGTCAAGTTTCATTTCAGCAGTATGAATAGTAACATCAGTGTCATTATGATAATTTAGGACCCATTTACTGTATAGTGGTTAACAGAAATTCAGAAGACTTTTTATTTTATTCCATGTTTGTCAAGTAATAATTCAGTGAGAAATCATCCTTCATTTTGATCAATTCAGCAAAGTTTTGAGATGATTATTGTGAAGATGGTGGGAAATTTTTTTCTTACCATTTTACTTGGAATAAAGTAGATTTTGCTAATGGATCAGAACTATTTCTGCTCACTGTATACTTCTGTCTGTGTCATTCTCTAAGCAGTAGTGTTTATATTACATTATAACAATCTCAAATCCAGTTCTTGGAAAATGGGTTATTTAGGGCACTTATAGTCTAAGCTCATGAAAGAAAGGTGAATAATTGAGTCAAGGACCCATCTCTTTGTAGATCTTCATAGACAGAGATACATCAATATGGTCTTTTGTCAAATTAAACTATTTTCATTTTGAATTCACTTAGGAGGGATGTGCCTGTTGTCTGTTCTCTCCTCCAGTCATTTTTCTGTTGCATTGGCACAGATAGGGAAGGCAGGGATTTACCTTGTTTCTGTTCATCCGGGTTGGGAAGGTTTGTGGATACAGAAGAGCTCCTCCTGAGCAGGAAGAGGGAAATGGATGCTTCATGATGAAGTCCAGGCCATTTATAAACAGGTGAAGCCTGGTGCTCAGGAGTTCCCTGAACTTCTGCTGATAGGTGTTTCCTTCTCTTTGGTTGGCATTTTTGCAGGTGGAGAGCCAGGACCAGGGATGCTCACCCAGCAAAGCCCTGCAGTTATGGCTTTTGTCCATTTTAGCACTGCATTGATGTAAGGAAGTGAAATTTGAAGTACTATGCAACAGGAGCAGACTCTGCAATGTGTGCGAGGAATTTGAGGATTTTTCTGGAAGCATTTCCTATGAGCAGAGTGGGATGAAAAAGCAGTGTTAACTCTGAGATTAATTTGCGCCCCCTTCCCCCACTCCCAAAGTTCTTGTCTGTGGATGTTTGTGCTCTCAGAGGGGCCAAAAGCTGTCACATGGGTTAATGAATCTTCCAGGAATTCTGGAACCCTGTGAGTTATGAAACGCACATGTAGGTGTACCAGAAGTGAGTATAAAATCTGCAGAGATTTTGGTCCTGCTGTTGCTGGAGACTGTGCTGAAGGGGTCTTCAGCACAGACCCCAACACCCATCTGTGTGGGTTAGTGTGGTCTAGCATTTTTTGATTCACTTACCTCTGAATGCTGGCAGTTTTGGAGCTACCATTTAAGAACTGAAGGTTTCAGAGCTTTTAAGCTGTATTCTCTGTTATACAAGTATTGTTTTTGAAACACCAGGCTTCGAAAAAGAGATGTTAAGCCAAGCCTGTTTGCAAAGGGAGATTTGAATCATGCATCAGCAACTGAATTTTAACTTGCCTTGAGCAGATGAGAAGTCATAGCTGCATCAAAATCTGACAGTCATAATCCCCAACTCTGTCCAGGGAACAATTTATTTCCACTCACATTTTAATTGTCTTCATTTTTGTGCTTAAAACGGGGTTTGATTCATTGGTGGCACCATTTGTGATCTTATTGTTGGTGCTCATCATGAGAAGAGCTGAATTTCTTGGCACAGGTTTCCCATAGACTAATTTTTACATGCATATGCTATTGGTACAAAAAGATTATATCTTTGCATCCCCCAGAAGAATCTAAAACTCTGATTTTTCTATCAGAGCAACTTGAGTAAAATGAAATTCTGCTTCCTCCTGCATATTCTGGCTGTCAGCCAAAGCATGGCCTTATGGATTCAGAAACTCGAAGAATGAATATGAGTATAATTTTGAAAGCTAAATAATATGTGGGGAGAAATTTCAGTAGTTGTGAAACTCTTAGTGTTGGAAATGTACCTACTAACGTGAAGTAGAATTTTTTTTCCCCTTAAGTTCCTTTGGTAAATCCTTACCATAGAGCTCAAGAGTTGTCTGCATTCAAGGGTCAACTGTTCCTATTTCCTCTTGGTTAGAGGGCAGCTTTGAGTACTGATGGCCCTGTTGAAGTAAGTTAGAGTAATTTAAATTTCAAATGTCTCCATGGAGTTGCTGCAATTTGCAAATGCTTCGGGAAGTCCAGATCAATAGAAAATAGAAATGGGTGTTTCCTTACAAGCCAAATTGCCCTTGGGCAACATCAAGCTTTGGGCATATTCTTCCTGAACTGCATCCTGAACTGTGCTATTGTCTGTCTTAAATGATAGAAGGAGTAATCAGATAGTTATGTTAAATTGACTACAGTTCGAATCTAAACGGTGATTAGAGCCCAAGATAAAGCCAGTAGTTCAAAGTGACTCCCAAGCAAGTCACTTAAGGTTTCAGGATCAAAAAACTGCTAAATTCTGGGAAGACATTAGCGTGAACAGTGAAGATACTTCCTGTTTCCACGTTGCAAATGAGCAACAAACTCACCATTGGAGTCTGGTAGGAAGAACACAATGTTTCTTTTAAAGGATGGTGCAATCGAGTATTTTTTCTCCTTGGCTAATACCTTACAGTTCCCTGGGTCTGGAGTGGAATTCTGTGGCACTGCCAACAGGATGGGACTGCAGTGGCTTCTTACTCTATTAGGTGAGAAAATGTACAGCTCGGGTACGGCAAGAACTTGAGTATTTCTGTTTCGAAATTGCTTCTGGTTTCCAAAATTTGCATTCTGTAAGGAGGGTAGGCTTGTTCAGTTATAAAGCTCACACCTATTTGGACACCTGTAAACTGAAGAAGAGTAAACCTCCCACAACACTTGAAAGCTTAGCTGAAGAGAAAAATCACCTCAGGAGCTCAGTGTGGCTTCTTTTGGTCCTTTCTGCCCAGCAGCTTCACAGCTGGCTCATAAATGCAGCTTTCCAGACAGCCAAGTATTAATAAATCATAGCGGGTTTATATATGTAAAAGTTGTTGGAGTTATGCAAATTAACTGTTCAAACATAGTCTTTCAGGGGGAAAACCCAATTTCTGTAAATTACACTACAAGTAAATGGAGTCTAATAAGAGAAAAGATGCATTGCTGGCTGTATCAAAGAAGCATAAACAAATGTTAAAAAGGTGATATGAAAACACTTTACCAACATATGTTTATACAGTTCAGGAGACCAACAAAGGAAATAAACCAAACATTTATAATAAAAAGGGAAGGAAATAAGCAATGATAATACTAAACAGCCAAGCAGTGCAATGATCCGTCAATCTTGGCAAATAAATGACCTATAAGTAGATCATCATAAAGCTCTCAGTGTAAAGGGAAGCACTTGATACAAAAGCTAAACACAGGGAAGGCTATAAATGAATACAACCCCAGAAAATGGAAAAAGCCATTGGTAAAGGTAGCTCAGTTTTTAAAGTGTGAAGTCATTAGAAAAGTGTAATTAGGGAGAAAAAAAAAAAAAAGGAAAAAAAAGAAGAAGAGAAATTAAAGATGGCCTGAACTACTACTAGTGTAGTGTTGTAGTAATTTATGTGATGCTGTCCTTTTTTTGTTCGTGGAAAAGTCTTCTCCTGTGCTGTTTCAGGCAGAATAAAGAGGTGAGTTGAAGTTCAGTAGAAGAGATCATATGCTGACCGAATTGAATTTGCCCATAACTCAACTAAACCCGTATTTGAAACACCTCCCCCAGTGTTTTATAACCTGGATTATACTCATAGATTTAGAGATAATATTTGAAACTGTCCATCAGGACTGATACTGTAATGTCTTGAAATGACAGGGTGTGTTGTGAGAAGTAATTGCTTCATTGAGGCTTTAGGTAAAGGTGCAGCTTTCTTGATTGAATTACACACTGACAAGATGAACACTCCTTTATGTGACAAGTAGAGGTGCAATCTTTTACTTCTGCTATTTGGAGCCACTGTTCGTTTAAGTGGGAAACAGTGGGAGATAAAACGTTAACACAAGTAGAACATGCATTATGTTACTTAAAATCCACAGCTGGGTTGTTTTCCAGGTAACATAGATCCCGCAGACACTCATGGACAAAAGAAAGGGGTGGAAAAATTCATTTAAAAACCAAACAGACTTAATGAGAACCACAGTAATTTTCAACTCTGATAATGTGATACAAAAACAAGGTAGATGCAAAACAGGCATCTTCACATTGCATGGCAGTAAGATGGAAATGAACAGGATGTCCAGAAAGAAATAGTGTCCTACATCAACAAGGCAGCAATTGCATTTGCCAGCACGAAGATTTAGGTGTCGATAATCCACAATTTAAAACGGATCTAGGAATCTTCTACTGAAATTCCGTTTCCACCTTAACACTTGGATGTGAAAGCTGGAAATCCACCAAAGGTACAGACAGACGTCTAAAAGCTTTTGAAATTAAATGCCTTGGGGAAATAGTAGGTATTAAATGGAATGAATTTATAACAAATACTGAGATTCGTCGGGGAGGTGAACAAGACTTAATCTCCTAAATTATCCAGAAATGAAGATGGAAATATCTAGGATATGTGGTAAGAATGAAGCCAGATCTGATGGCAGACTGTCTGCCACGGCAGGAATGCCTTCAGGCTGACTGTAGAACATGTAAAAGGGGCTGACCAAAATAATTCCTCCATTGAAAAGTGCTTAGAGCTGGAAACATTATGGGTGACTTCCCAGAGAGGGGGACAGTCAAGGAGAAAGCCAGATGGACAGCAGTCAACAGAGTCCCGCATATGTTTGAGGGAACTCTTGGCAGTGTAGGGAAAAATTGCGAGTTTGGTGTCACCAAAGGTTTTCATTCTGTTGGGGGCTGAAAACACTTGGCAGACCTGCAAAATGATTTCAGGAATTTTATCAGCACTAGAAAGGACATATTTTAACCCAGAGTCCAAGCTCTGTCCGTCGCTTGCAACTGGCAGCTGCAGTAAGCACTGCAATTTGTGTAAACTCAGCACTACCCACAAGTTTCTAAGATCAACACACAAAGTGGTTTCTGCCGGTATGAGGGAGAAAACCACCAGGTTGTCTTCCTGCATCCGGGTGGAGGAAGTCAGTGATTGTCTGCCTGCAATAATAAGGGAAGGCATGTCGGCTGGGGCCTTGTCTTCAAGCAGAGTGTCTTGGCTTCTGACCCAGCCAGTGCACTGCTGTTCTTAATTAGCCATGTCTTGACTATCTTAATATCTTGGCATGTAGCAATCTGGGATTTTGGAGTCAAGCATGCAGTTCTTTAGTATTATCCACACTTTCTCAGTCTCTGGAACTGTGTCACCTGAACTGTTGCGTCAGTGGTGTCCTCAGTGACCACATCTGGCTGTTCCCAAAAAGCTGGGATTTGATGACCTGAACAGGGGCATCCTGTGCTCTTTGTTCTGCTCAGCAGGCTCCTGCCTGGCCACCACCTACCCCTTGGCAGGGAGAAAGCATCCTTGGTAACACCTTTCAACCTTGGGGTGATCTAAGATGCCTTAGTCGGTCTCAGATGGTCTTGGCACCTGCATTGTACCCAGTATGTGTTAGTTATGAAGGGGCAGGAGGGCTGTGTCTCCCAAGGAGAAGGGTTTAAACCAAGATTTGTTTGGTTCAATCCCTGTCTGTTTGGAATATAAGTCTCAAGATAGATTTTTTTTTAAAGGCAGAATCACCTTGGTTTCCAATTTCAAGTAAAATGAGTGATATTTATTGTATCATGACTTTGTTCTCTCTACGAGATGAGTGACTTTAACTTACAGTTATTGTGATGAGTATCTACTTTATTGCTTAAAATGGTCTTCCAGAGCCACAGTAGTAAAATAAGATCTCTCAAATAATGAAAACCAGAAATTTATTTTTTTTCTGCCACAGCTTTGGCAGCAATGACGGAAAGTCATTGATTTCCTTTTGAAACTGTTTCTGAATTGTTTCCTTGATGTTGCCTACCTCTCTGCTGATCTCTTCTTTCTTTAGAAGCAGCTGCTTTCTCATGCATGGTGTGTTCCAGGAACATTTCTTTTACACTTTGTTTATCTGTAGTTTGTTAGACAGGTCTTGGTCACAAGCCAGGAGAAGTCATGAAGATTTCTGTGGTAGAGTAGTTACTGAAGTAACCAGGTGTAAGGAATACAGAAACTGATATGGCAAAAGGTTATATAAAATGGATCATGCGGCTTTACAAATACATCTTGTCTGCAGCACATTTTTACTTCTCCTTGTCACACACTGAAGTATTCGGTCTCAAGAAGTGTTAAGAGCATGTCCTGTTAATGAATCCTAGGAAAACCGAAAGTAGGAGCTGAAAACCTATTACAAGGCACGTCCTGATGGAGCTGACCCGCTGTCAATTTTCGTCATTTGAGGTTGTCTCTCTGAAAAGCATCTCATCCCATGCTGGTAATTTAATCAGTCAGAGCAGTGGTAATATAAAGATATAGGCTATGTATGGAAAATAATGTATTTTGTAGTGGATCATTGTTGCAGTGTTCAAAAGTTTCTGAGGAGAATTGTACTGTTTTGGCAGGAGTTCAGAATTTTCTTTCCTACAAGGAACAGGTTCGGTGGTTTGTTTTTTCTCTAACATGTCATTTTGAGGTTACATGGTAACATCTGTCAGAGCTATGCTAACCTCTGTCATCCAGCTGTTATAATTGCGGTATTTTCCTTCCTTTTCCTTCTCTTTCCTCTCCTTTCTGCTTTCCCTTTCTCCTCCCTCAGAAAAAGAAGAAAAAAAAAAAAGAAGGTAAAAAAAACCCCAACAACAAAAACCACCTCCTTTTATACTGAAACTTCAGGTGGAATGAAGTGGTTATAAAAGCGTCTGTCAACACAGGAATGGTTTGCCAAGCCAAGTATTTGGGTTGGAAGTCATGCCTTCCCAACTGCTTGAAAACAGGAAGTATCTCTGTTAAGTGATGGATAGCTCTACTTTGCTGAGAGGAAGAAAAGGCTTTTTTTTTTTTTTTCTTTCTTTCTTTTTTTGCCTCTGGGTCAATAAATGAGTTCTGCAGTTGTTCCATGTATGTAAAGAAAGACTCCCGTAAAAACGTGTGTTTGGGTGCACACATCTGTGTGTATGTGTGTATATGTGTGTGTGTATGGATATACAAACTTTTGAAAAAACCAACTCAAAACCAACAGTACACTTTGTACATGATCAGTCCCTGTCAGAAGCCAGCCCAGGCACATCTTATCCTAGTGATTCCTGTAAAGCTCTCAAAATCTGTCAGAAACAGCCTGCAGGATTGCAACGGCTCCTGGGTGATTAATTGCCAAAAGAGTCTGGTTCCAGGTTCCATTACATGTAATTGTTATCTTTTCTAAAGGGGTTCTTTTATTAAACCCCCACTCCTTTCCCCCCCTCCCCCCCCCAAAAAAAAAGAGGAGGAAAAAAAAAAAGCTGACATTCCTGAGGTTTTGCACCTCTTAGACAGGACTTTCTTATGTAAACATACACTGAAGAGGGTGTGTTATGTTGTTTATTAGCTGATGATAGATTTTTTTTTCCCCTTCACTTAATTTTAACTTTACTAAAAATCATTTTATTAGAAATGGGGGAGGAAGAACTGCATGGCATTTAGAGAAGAGAGTGTATTCCAATATCTTCTCCACATCAAAACCTCTCTGTGAGACCCAGCAAGTGGCAAAGGACCAGATCGCTCCTGCTCCTTACTAAAATTGCAGAAAAACAGCCAAAAATTGGGATGTTCTCTGTCCCTTGCCACTGGAATAAGACTGCTCAGATTGGACATGGGGAGAGGACAAGATCTTGTCCTGAAATCCTCTTTGGAAAGGAAGGTCGAGGCTTTAAAACGTGCGGCTGAGTGTCCTGAAAGTACGGGCAGGACTTGTGAGAAATCTGATGTAAATTACTTTTCTGAGACCATATTGACAAAGCGGGGGGGCTGATTCCCTGTTGGTGCCTCCATGGGTTTGAATGTAATTTGGAGCTGAATTTTTGTGGTGCCAAACTGGAATTGTATCAGTAGGGTTGCTTGGATTTGCACTGCTTTTTACTGCATTGAACATGGGCCGTGTTACTGACAGGTTTAGACTTTTATAGATGGAGACTTGGGCAAAGCTTGGCTCCCAGGGAGCACTGTAGTAATTTGTGCCAACTGGCCAATTTAACTGTTTAAAATATCAGATGGAAAAAAAAAAAAGGCATGGAGATACTGGTTCTGCAGCTGCAGAGTATCTGCCTGCAGATGTTTCTGCCAAGAGAAGGGATTGAAACTCGGTTTCTTGAGATATTTTAATCCTATCTGAACAAAACCACATAAAAACGTGCTCTGCTATTGTCTATATGGGCCAAGGAGCACATTGTTCCTCACAGTTGTGTTTTCATGGTGTCACTGCTGCAACGAAACAAGTCTCCTCAAGTCTCCTTTCTCTGCAATTCCCTGTGAATTTGCTGTATTAATCAAGCTCTGTCAGTGGCAGGATGGTGATGTACAGCAGTGGGGACACTGCAGTCACTCTGAGTAACATTAAAAAGATGAGAATATTTTGTTGTGTCCAGCTTTGTGCAGGTTTGGAAAGACAAGCCTGGCCTTCTGTAGAGGTTTTTGAGGCTCGATATGCTTTCACATCAACTCTGGAAATTTTTGCTTTCTCGAAGCACTCTAAGCACTGCCTATTTATGAGTTAGTTATTTAAGTAATACTCATACCTGTTTAAAATCACTACCCATAGTGGAAATGACTGATTTGCTGTGAAACATGCAGAAGCAGGGTATGTCGTTCAAGCAACTGACACCAGTGGTTTCTGTTGATTTAAGGCAGTTTTTTCCCCAGGTTTCTTTTTCTAAGGAAAGATGAATTTGTTATTTTTCTGCATACTGGCACTGCAGGTTTGCTATAATAACTAAGAGACTGATCTGTAGTTGTTTGTTCCTGTTGGTAGCCAGCAAAGAGAGCAGTTCCAGAAGATATATTGAATTATACAGAAAAGTTTTCCCTCTGTTGATGGGACAAACAGGTAAAAATTAGTGGTTGAAGGGAAAAGATTAACTAAAAGTGTAGACGTGGAGGATAAGCAAAGTGAGTAGATGCCACACAAGTAGGGGCATCTGACTGCTAAGCAGTGAGGGACAGATCAGTCACGTCCTTATTTTTGAGTTGGTTCACTCTCTGTATCGCCTCATCTTGGCTTGGACTCGGACCACATCGACAGTCTGCCTGTTGAAGTTGGTTTACTGTTTGCCAGTGTATCAAACCATCTCTGGCTTTAATTAGTGCTTCTGGTTACTGCCTGATTAAAAGGTTCCTGCTGTGCTGCCACTCGGTAGCGCACATTCATCCTGAACACCTGCTGTCAAACCTATCGTGTCCTTTCTTGTCAACTTGCACAATGCTCTGGGTCTTGAGCAAGACTGACACGATGGAAGGGTTGTGCAGCCTGATTTTTAGAGATCTATGAGGAAAGCGAAGCCTTTGCGTAGGGATTGATAACAGGAGACCGCCGCGTTTTCTAGGAGCTAGTTTCCCATAATATTTAATGAAATTCTGTTAGTGAATGCAGTTTATGAAGTGGTGGATATACCGTAGGGTACGGAAGCAAGCTGCTCCACCCTGAGAGGAATCGTAGATGTTGTGTAACGACAACAGAGTGTAATCTGCACAAATCTTGGGAGAAGTACAAGGGGTGGTGACCAGCAAAAAAAGTCATCAAAGAAGGGAACTGGTTAGAGATGTTGGCATGTGCTGATGGTGGTGACAGACTTTGGCACAGAAGGAAGAAGGTGGGGAGGTGGAAGAGTGTGAGGAAAGGGGCTCTTGGCAAGAACAAAGCAGTATCGCTTGACTTGGGTACCTGTAATTACAAGACTCCAGCCTTGTGACACAGTGAATAAGCGTGTCACCTGGAACACAGGAATTTGAGTTGCCTCCCAAAGCAGCTCCTGCCAGCTGGAGGGGGAATAAACCCTCATGGAACAATAAAATTTAGCTCTTCGCTGGACTGTGTTTTTTAAGTCCTTAATAGTGACACTCCAGTGTGTCTTTTCCCCCTCAGCACCTTCTAATTTTGGTAATGAATCCATGGTTTCAAAAAGCCACCACTAGCCTGTCTAGCAAACAGGACGGATGAGCTTCCTGTACTTGAAATTTTCAAAGATCCTAAAATGCCAAGCGTTTCCTGATGTGTTGGGTCGGGAGCATGACCTGCTCTGGCACAAAGCGAGAACGAAAATACCAGGCACCGAGGTGAGCCTCAAAAGCGTAGGAGAAGCACCTTTATGGGAGCTGACTCCACTCCTGCCAGAGATAAATGATGGCACAAGAAGGCCTCAACACTTCCCACACTTGCAACGCATCTGCCCTGACATGTGGGCAAAACCATGGAAAGCATCTCACAGTTATTGCTTGCACAGACTACAGGAAGGCTATGGCTGGGTGGTGAGGCCCTGGCACAGGTTGCCCAGGGAAGTTGTGGATGCCCTGGACATGCTCGAGGCCAGGTTGGATGGAGCTCTGAGCACCCTGGTCTAGTGGAAGGTGTCCCTGCTCATGGCAGGGGGGTTGGAATTGGGTGATCTTTAAGGTCCTTTCCAACCCAGGCCATTGTCTGATTCTATTCATCCTGTGACTTTAAAATGCTTTAGAAATACTCAAATACTGTAATGATGAAAGTAAAACAATTTTGCATTACCCAGTGAGGTTACAAGATAGAGAGCATCTCTTGTAGCGTAGTGAGGCTCTGTGTAAGTAGGGGCCACAACTAGGGTTCATGAATAACAATTGTAAATTTAAATTGGAAGGATTTGGTTGCAAATTAACTATTTCCAGTCCTCTCATTTTCATCATTTCATCCATCTCATTTTCATCTCATTGGTCTAATCCCAACGGACTCCAAAGGCAAAAATTAAACTTTTAGTAGCATTTTTTAGGTTCTGCTTTAAAAGCAATGTACTTACTTGAAAGAAAAGTTGTATAAAAATCTGTTCGTGCTTGTGGAGATTGATTGCAGCAGAGAACATGCAGTAGCACTGATTCTCCAGATGAGCTCTGGTACCTGCTGAACTGACTTGCTTTCTCTTACACACCTCAATATGCCATTCACTGTTTGTTTTGGGATTTTTTTTAATTATATTTATTTTTTCTAATGTCAGGTCACCCTCTTGCACAGTTTATCGTAACTTTTTCTGTAAGATCTGATTAAAAATGCTTTTGGTGAATTAGGCATGGCTGTGGAGGTATGTCAGTAGGAAAGCTATTTTTTTCCTATCCCACAGAAAGCTCATCACCTGGGTCTGCTTCTGCCAGTGTTGTAATTCTGCTTTCTTTGACAATGTGATTTTTGAAAAGCTAACTAAAGATAGATGCTTTAAAAAAAAAAAAAGGAAAAGAGGAGGAGGAGGAAAATTAGCAAAGCCCTAAGGTTAATTCTGGTCCATCTTAATAGGAACCACAAATATTTTACCAGCCTTACCTGTTTAAGTTTTCTTTCCTGAAATAATTAGCTTCATAATTGCGCACAAAATACACATTTTTGACTTAGCTGTCTTTTTCAGTGGTGTATTTTGAAGAAATACTCTTATTTTAATTATGAAAAAAAATGAACTGTGTATTTTTGAAAGGGGAGCACTTTCTTCTTCATAAAAATGTATTTTTGCCGTTGATGATACTAAGTATTACATGACAATTATCCCACTTCCTTAGTGCTCCCAGAAGAACACTGTACCTATGTACCACTAATAACCTTTCAGTGCATGTGCACTTAGACCCTTTTCATAACTGTTGCGGTAAAAACAAAAAAAATTACATAAACCTGCAAAAGAATTGCTTAATGGCATGAAGTGTTCTGGTTTTGAAGTGTTCTGGTTTTGAAGTATTCTGGTTTCTACCAAAACCCCAATTACTTAATTTTGTGCCCTTCCTGGCCGACGTAAATTATGCAACCCTCACATCTCGACATCAGTGAATTATGTAGCTCTGCGCACACATCAATTAATTTTGGCCCCATCAACTTCCCACCTTCTGTGTGCTCCTCGCCTCAAATCGCTTCTGCATCTCCCAGCCGCGAGCGGTTCATTTTGTGCAGCTGTATCTGCCTGAACCTGCAGCCCCACTTCAACTCTTCACCCTCCCCCACCTGCCTCTCCTCCTGCTCAGCCAAGACACCGCCTGCTCCTGCTAAATCCCTCCTCCTCCAGCTCCACAGCGAGGATCAATCCTGGTGCCTTCACCTTGTGCCTCGCCAGTGGGTCGTCACCAAATCCCAGTGCACCTACGGGCAGTGGGGCTGGTCCAGAGGTGACCTCGTTGTCCTTGTCACTCTCCTCAGAATTTTCCAAATGCACATTGCAAGACTGAAGCTCCATCTTCTGGAATGGCCTGTGAAAGTCATGGCATGCTTGGAGCACCCATCTCCAAAACCCTTCCCATAGCAGAGCCTGGATCACACAACATCCCACTGAGAAAAGATGTAGCTTCTAGGTCTGTGTGAAAAGTGGTGGTGAGGAAAAAGGTGGTGCCAGCATCCCTCAAACTCGGCACTGCTGCCAGCATGCTGGTGAGCATGACCCGGGCCTTGGTGTTGAAGCCGACAGTGCTGCCACAGGTGTGCACGCCACATGCCACAGCAGGCTCCCCTAAGCAACCCAGAAAGAGGTCACTGTCCTCCAGTGAGCAAAAACATCATGAGGGGTACCTTTTTCCCTTATTGCTGACCTCTACGTGGAGCTCAGTCCTAAGTCCTGAATTATTTTGCCCGGAAAGGAAAAACACCTCCATGGGAAGTACACAGAGACCAAAGACCTGAGAGAGCAACATGACACCCTGCAAACCAGAGCGGCCTTGACTTGCTGTTGCTCTCCAGTTACATTCTGAGCATCGGCAGCAGAGCAGCTCTGCAGCCCCTATGGCCCTTCACCCGGGCTTTGTCCTCCAGTAGCACAGGATGGATCAAGGCAGGCTCCTGCCTCACCCTCTCCCTCTGCTTTTAGTTTCTCAGAAGCGTAGAGGGTTGGTGGCTTGCCAAAGGGACAAGGTGGTGACAACAGAGCAAGGAGCAATAGAGCTGTGCCCAGGGTCTCCCAGGGTCACCACGTCGGGAAGGCTGGTGGAGACCAGCGCTCGGTTCAATCTGCTTTTGTCTCTGGGGGCTGGAGGGAATTTGACTCTTGTCTCAAGCTGAGGTTACAGAATATTTTCTCTCCTTTTTGTCTGTGTCAATATAAGCAGCAAGCGCTGCTGAGACTGATTTGTGCTTTTTTTGTACAGTTCCCAGCACATCTGGCCATCTTGGGCAAGGTCCCGAGGCCTGATTGTAGCAAGAAAATAGTGATAGCGTGTTTAAAACTTGGGCCTCCAGCTATGACTATATATAAAACACAAACCTTTGGGGACAAACTGGAGGAAATACATTTTCTAGTAACTGACCAAAAAAAGTATATTCTCTATGTTACATCTGCAGTTGTGCTTTGCCAGTGTGGGTGCTCTGTCGTGTTAGGAGACTCTCAGAACCAAAAGCCAGTGCGAGGCAATGGAGTGCTTGCCCCCAGCTCATTGGCACCAGGCATTTTTCCTGTCCCACTTGCACAACAGCCCTGGTCATTCATCACTGGGAAGTTAAGCTGGCTCTAGGAAACGTTCCAGTTATCTGGGTGTCCTGATGAAACCTGCCTTGATTTAAAAGAGGCACACCACCATACTCACATGAATATCTCTTGCTTCTTCTAAATAATAGAATTAGCTATGGGCATTTCCTTAAGAGCATGCAGAATACAATTGCAGTAATAATTCCTCTCCCTCCAAGCCTAGTCTTGAAACGTGCAAATTTCTCTTTCAAGTGCCTTGACAAAAATTGGCAACATCCTGACAAACACGCACTGAATTACACACTCATCGAGTTATCAGCAGTGAGCTGAGTTCTTTGGTGGATGTATCGGGAGTGCTCTTGACAACTTGTTTCTTGCTCTCTTTTGTAGGGATCTAGCACTGACCGCTGCAAGGACAGGGTACAGGGATGGATACAGACCTTTTGGTCTTCCCAGCACATATATTCCTTCTTCTATCCTTACACAGCTCCTTGCAGCACACCATGGTGCCGTGTGCTTTCTGCTGAGCGTTTTCATGTTCTGTTTTAAAAATAACAAGACATCTCTTAACATTCAGGATACATTTTTCCACTCTGAAGCACCACAACAGTCTTTTTAAAGAAACTCTAGGAAGGGTGTTAACTTGATCAATGCTGTGCAGGAAGGAAAGCTCTTTCCTACTATTTTTTCAGCATGACTTTCACTGACATGATCAGGCTGGGAAAAGACTTATTGGCTGACAGCCCAGGACAGCCATGCAATATCTCTAGTCATCTGGAACTCAAACTACTCTGCCCAAGGGAGAAGCATAACATAAAAACAATTTAGGTTACATGCTGAATCTTATAAACATCGTTCAGTTCTTAAAAAATAGTTTAAATACTATTTATGTGCATTCGCTATGCACAGGATTATTGTGTTATGGAGTTTTTTTCATATATCAAGTAAGAAAGGCTGGGAGGGTTTTTACTTTTTTTTACTGTAGATGGTTTTCAAGAATCTTGAAGATTTTTTTATAAATATAGGGAAATGAGTTTCCTCTCTTCTCATGTATTTAAGAGCTTGGCTTCTCCTGTATATCGGATATAACTGTTTTATATATAGACAATGTTTACTTTTTGACCCTGTCCAGAAAGTACAGAGTCACAGAAATGCTGGTTAGAGAGAGCTTCCAGAGGCCCTGTGATCCCCCTTCTGCACATGTGGGACTATTGCCAGCACCTGATCAGGGAGAGCTTGGCTTCCTCTGGCTGAGCCATAAAACCCCTGAGGACAAGAGTTTCCACAGCCTCCCCGAAGACCTGCCCCAAGGCTGTGCTTCTCTTCTAGAAATTTTTTCCTTCCATCTCCTGTTTTGAAGCTGAGCATCATTGGCCTCTGTCTGTTGTTACCTTATTTTGCATAAAAAGCCTGTCAGAATAATCTGTTCCTCTGTAAGCACATGCAGCTCTAATAATTTGGGATAAAGCAACATGAATTCAGAATGTAAGCTTCACTTCAAAAATCCTTTTTTTCTCCACTTGATGTCTTGATGGAAGATCTGAACTTGGGATGTGTCCATTGCCACCTGTCCGTCTGCCAAGCCCTAACATTCCAGCACACCTTGCAACAAGTCTAAAAGTATTATTTTAGGAAAATGATTATAGCTCCTTTATGATTCCTTTTTTCCATTAACTGGTATTTCACAAGCTGAGTAGCCTTACTGTCTTTTCTTGTGCACCTTATTGCTTTTGCTGAAATTGTTGCTTATTTGGTGGTGGTGTTGGTTTTGAGTTGTGGTTTTTACTCTCTTGATGTGCTATAACTTCTCCTGTGATTTCATTGTAGGCCTTGCTGAGACCAGGACGAATAGACAGAATTATCTACGTGCCGTTGCCAGATGCAGCCACTCGCAGGGAGATCTTCAAACTTCATTTTCAGTTCATGCCAGTGAGCGATGAAGTCTGCTTAGCTGAGCTCGTTGAGCACACCCAGAAGTACTCAGGAGCAGAGGTAAAACTTTCTGGAGTCGCTACACAAAACGATGTTTAAGTTGAACTCAAGTATCATCATCCAGATACCATCCCTTTAGCCTTCTCCAAGTGCTGGTCGGAATTGTGAAAGGGAACGGCTGAGAGATTTCTGTGTTTCTGCTCAGATAGCAGAATGCAATCTGGGGCTTTTTTATTTTGAGATCTCCATCAGAGGATTGTTGCCAAAGGAAGGGTCTCTTCCAAGGTGAGCCACAGTATGATCCCAGGTGGCCTCATGAAGGATGTGCTGCCAGGAGTGGAGGGAGGCAGAGGCAAGTGCTCCCAGACTCCCCAGGCAGTTCACCTGGGTCTCCCCACATCCCCAGGGATATTTTGAGTTTAGGATTGTGACTGAGAGCCTCAAATGGAGTTATGAAACAGTGTAGGGGAATTGCAAGGCAGTCACTGGTCACTTTGAAGCTTGTGTTCCTATTTCATATAATCAGGACCTCACAGCTGCACTTTACTGTTACAGCTCATTGCTATTAGTTACCTTCTGACAATGAATGTCAGACAATTATTTCCTGTCCTGGGTAGAAGGAGAAACTTTCTCAGATTCTGCTACCTGGCAGTTACAATAAGTAGCAGTACATTAGTGGTCACCACTCTGCTCCCTGAATATTATTCATGTCAGTGTCTCGTGAAAGGATATTTCATTCTTTCCTCATTTTAATTAATTGAGAGTAATTATATTACTTCAAAAATTCAAAGAATGTTATTAAGATTGCCAAGTCAAGCCCTTAAAAGGTACGAAAGACCAGAATTTCCACCTTCCTGTAAACAGTCCTAGTGTATTATCGCAACATCTTTAATTACATAGTCACCTTCTGCTTTTTCCATAGCAGAGTGGAAAATGTGATGTGCTTGCCTTAGCTCTCCAGCTTTCAGTGTGCTGTTTACAAGGGCAGGGAAATAAGGTAAACTTTTGTCTTGGTCCAAAAGAGAGGGTGATGGTGGAGTGTTTGTGTGGTTCTTGTAATGCTGAAGGCCTTTCTCAATGGACTGGTCATTGAATATGATGTTCCAGGCAAGATTTCGGCTCATTGAGTTATCACTCAAATGCTGGTATGATGTAAAATGCTGTGTTGCCTACTAAGTAACCTCTTGCTGCTGAGGGCCTTGCTGAGTGTGCTCCGGCCTCATTTTGGGAACCTGTGTCACAGGGGACACCAACGTTGAACACAGAAGATCTTTTCTCCTCCACAGCGCAGGACAGGCTGTGCTCTGGGAAAGAATGAATGAAAGCTGTGTAGAGAGCAAGGCTGGTTTGTGTAGCACATCTCATTTCCACACAATGTGGGCTATCCTAATGGAAAAAAGGCAACAATGAAAAGGGTTTCAGGCTTAAGTGTTGGTCTGAAAAACTGTTGCAGCTCTACTGCCCCCACACTTTGGAGCAGTGACCTGAAACAGTGCTGTGTTCATATCTGGGTGACAGTGATACAGCTTTTGCTGCCTTAGGGAAATTTCTCTGCCTCTGGCTGAGCTACAAGCCTCCAAAAACATAAATATAAACATATCCTCCGTTGTGTATGGAAACTGTTGTCTTACCAGGCAACAACTGTAACGCTTGTATTTTAGAAATTCCAAGCAAAGCATATGGGGATTTCCTTTGAATCTGGATCAGCTGAAGCTCTAGTGGTGAATTCCTGTGCCTGGTTGATAATGAGTCGCAAATGTCTTGGTGCTGGCTTTGTACAGAACCAAAAATAAGTTAATGGGTCATTGAGTGCAGCTACACACTAGTTGCAGGGGAAAAAAGGGCTGCCTGTTTCTAGCACAGCATTTCTCATGAATTTTGTTCTTTTGCATCATTCAAAGTATTATAATAACTGGGATGCAAAGAGTAAATACAGAAAAAGCCTCAGTCAGTGTTCCTTGGAAGAATACATAAGAAGTCTTGGCAGTTGGCACGCACAGTGGCCAGTTTCATTAAAGCCTTTTCTTCCTAGTGTCTCCAGCTTCCCAGCTTTACAAATAGTTTCCGCTGCTGAATGGCAAGTTCCCATTCCACTGTTCTACCCTTTGTTTAGAAAAAGAAATGGAAAATGCTTGGTTTTGTGACTAGAAGATGCTGTATGAATAGGGAGTTGCGTGTAAAGATGCGTTGAATCATCCCGCCGTGAGCTGAATAAACAAGCCAGTAAAGCGGATAGTTCAGTGAGCATCTGGCTTCCAACTTGGCCCTTTTTCAGATCAGATACTTGCATATATTTTTGCCTGTCATCACTTATGACCAGTTATCTCTGTTCACCTGCTGGATGCACGTTTCTCTTAATGAGTACCTTTAAAGATATATCAAGATAGCAAAATAGGGTGATTACTTCCCACTGTTTCATGTGAAAGAAGATGGAAGATAATTTATGAGGGTGAATTACAATTTCCTTCTCTCGTGTGTAAGTGAAGTTTAATGTAATAAAAAAAGGGCACTAGACAGGCAATGTCTGTACAATTAGCTTTTAGGTCCAACAAATTCTCAGCTTTCTAGAAATACTTGAATTTGAGTTTGATCTGCATTTCCAGCCTCTTCTGGAGCAGTGCTATGCAGCAGCGCTTGAGGCTCTGCTTCAGGGATACTTCAGTGTCTGTAAATCAGGAGAGAAATTGGTAGGAACAGAGGAGAAGTCCTTAAAAGTGATAAAAATGGTGAAAACAACAAACATCATGCTGCACCGAAACTTTTATAAGGTTTAATCTAGTGTTTCTGCATGTTATTTTGGGCAAAATTTCAAGAGGTCCAAATTTTATCAATATTTTTTAATGTTTTTTATTAGTTTTATATAATTAGGATGTCTTCACTCTGAGGTTGTTCCCAATTTGATCACAGATTTTTCCTAGAGCGTTTTCACTGCTGTACTTCATGCTGAGAAGTTTTATCTGTTTGATTTCTCACTAAAGTAGGACTAATTAAAGATCCGGCCACAGAAGTATTTAAAAGCGATGTTTCAAAGTACAAGCCGTGTGAGTTCCTTTTTGCTTGTTTTCATGGTGCTGCTACAGCCATATAACCCATCTTTAGGAAAGATTGGCTTTCCACAAACTCAGGTGCTCCACTGTTTTTAAATTGGGCTTAGATGAGCAAGGGATGAAGCCAGTGTTTCCCCACTGTAGAAATATTTTTTTTCCAGAAAGTAGGTGATAAAAAGGAAAATAAACCTAGTAGAGTGAGGGACCCTCTTTTATTGTCTGAGCTCCAGTCAGATAATGTTTTTGTTAAAATTTAAAAGACAGTAGCGGAGAGGGAGTTTTAGGCAGGAACTGAAATCAAGTGTTGAGTTGTTTTGAGTTTGAATTTGGTTAGAAGTAATAAAAAATTAAATAATCTGGATATGATGACAATATTCTTCAGACGAGTGCGGTAATAGAACTAAGATAATGAGACTGACTGCTTTTAAATTGGTGGAAAGCAGGTCATGGTGAAAGCCAAGGCTGGCGTGGTTTCTATAGTATTATCAGTTTCCATGCTTACAGGACACAATAGTAAAGCGGGAATCTTGGAACCTGTAAATCTTTCATTGGTTCTTAGGCGAAGCAGAACAGTTAATGTAAAAAATATCTTTCTCACTTTGCAATAACTCTCAATGGGAGCACAGAGAATGAAGGGGAAGAAAAGCAAGCTGATGAAGGTTTACTCTGGCTCAACTAAAAGCAGATTTGATGCCAAAAAAGGTCTTTGCAGCAGCACACTAGCTGCAATCAGCTCAAGCCTTTGAGTCTTAAAATATGTATTCCAAAACGTGCATGTTCTTGTTTACCAGATATTGACATATTTAAACTGTTAACTTTAATATAAAAACACCCCAAACAACTAAAACCTCTCCAAATTCCTCTCTCTCTTACAGAGGAAGGTACGAAGTATGAAAGGAATGAGGATGAGTTCTGTCATAGGTGTACAGAAGGGTAAAGAGTCTTTTAAGAGATTAGGAAAAAATTGTCTCTTTAATGAAGAACATCTGCAATAAAGGGGAGAGAGGGCTTAGATATAGGGGGAAAAAAAGGACATTTGAAAAATAAGGATGTTTTACTTTCTTTACATCTAGCTTTCTGTGAAGAAAAAGATCTTCCAGACTTAAGGAAAAGGCTTTCTGCCTAGAATTTTTAAAGGGCAATGAATTCAATCCTATATAGTAGCCTAAAAAGAGACTCTGGCTTTTTGAAGTGAAGGCATAAAAAAAATTTAAAAAAAAAGCCCAAAAGAATAAAGTCTCTATATGGGGAAAAAAACCAGTATACCATTCAAATCTTGTCCTGGCTGAAGCTCAGGGTTTTAATTTTTAAATGTAAACGTTTGTTGCTTTTCTGCTCAGTTATGCTAAATCCTGAGCACGTTCAATTCCCATTGGATTCAGCGGGTGTCAAAGGTGCTGAACACATCATGCTTTGGAACTGGGCCATCAGATTTTGTACTTCTAAAATGCCACCAAGAAATGCATATGTCGCATCAGAAATGTGTGATTTGAAAATATTCTTTGGTAGTTAAAGCATCTGGGGCTGAAATGACTCTGACCTGACACTGCTGGACGGCCTTTCCTTCTGAAGGCACAGCTTAGCTCCACACCAAGATGTGGTATCACAGTGAAATTACAGATTTTTGAAGTGAGGAACACTGTCAAACTGCAATGCAGCAAGATTAAGGCCTCAGATGAACTCCTGATGTTTCTCTTGGAATGATGCAGAGGATCTGTTAATTTATATCACTCATTGCAAAGCGAACATTTTTGTGTGGGTGGGTGAGGAAAAGAGGCTCAGCCTTCATCCAGTATGGGTAATACGGGATCACCGCCTTCCTACACACGTTTATCAGTGCTAAGGATGTGTTTGGCACAGGTGGCTGGAAGGTGAGGAAATACCTGGCATTCGGAATGTTTTCCGAATGTCAGTGTTTGGGATAAACGAGATGAATCACCGGAAAGGAAATAACTAACTACACAGGACTTCCCATGGGATTTTGCTCGCTGCTGGTCTCACAAGAACCTCGTACGTGCAGAATGTGCTTGGGCAGATTGGGAACGAGGGCAGCACGAGCACCTGGGTATGTGAGTGATCACTCATTGGCATGGCAGTGCTGAAAACAAGACTTTGTGGTGTTACTCCATCTCTCCTTTTCCTCCAGACTTTCCTTTTCAGGCATTTCAGAAAGATCAGGCTCCCATCACGCATTTTTTCAGAGATGGGGTGGCAGGTTTGTTGCCAAAAGTGGATGGATTTTCTGGATCACTGTTGTGTCTGAGCTGAGACCTGATACAGTACTGTGTGCACTCACCCTGGGAACATATAAAGCCTGGTTAGCAATCAGCATGTTTATGCAAAATGTAAGGTTTGGTATAGAGAGGAGTATTTGCACTAAAATTTATGCATGGCAAGCCCGTCTAGGAAAGAACCTTCTCTCCTTCAGTGAGATAATGATTTGCTAATAGTTTAATCAAGCAGAGGAGATTTAATGCATCTGGCTGAAGGGGCATTAGCGTTTTTGAAAAGGTCAGACCCATTAACGGCTCAGGAGGAATACAGTGGAAACTGCTTCCTAAGTAACTCAGAGAACTGTGATCCTCAGAGAAGCTGGGGGAAAAAAAGCCAGGGGGAATTTGAATGAGCACCAAGCAGTGCTGAGGTATGAATTTCACTGCTTCTCAAACTTGAGATTTCCTTTCCTCGTAAAGCTCCCTGTGCCTTTGCGGGGTTGTTTTTTTGTCCCTGTTCGGAGAAAGAACATCCATAGAAGCATCACCTGTGTCAGGGGCAAGCTCCCTTCCCATGAGCTTGTGCAAACCCACTGAGGCTGTGGGAGATGCCCGAATTTACCAGCAGCACCGATTGTACTGTTTGTCTCCTTCCCTGTCCCTGCCTTCCCTGTTCCACACACGGCAGAGTATCCAGGAGCTCCCCTTTGTTGAGGGTAGCAGAGGGGGAGTGTGTTGCCAGCACAGCAGGGGACTGTTGAGCTGTCACCAACAAACAGGCTTAGAAAAGGGAGACCTAAACTGATAGCCAGCTTCACTTGCCCTCTGCTTTGCTGCTTTATTGTCCTGGGTTTGGCTGTAATTCCCAGCAATGGAAAAACATGTTGCTCTTTAAAAGCAGATGGGAATTCATTCCTGAAGGAAAAATGTCTCTTTAGGATACTGCTATTGTTTGAGTTTTATTTTTTGCCTGTGAGTTATTTCTAGCAACTTTTAATTTAATTTATTCTTTTTTTTTTCTTTTTTATTAATCAGACAGCGTGGGGATTATTCTTCAATGTCTTAAAGCACACGCTCTAACTACAGTAATGGTCACAAATAGGGTATATAAAGTTCCGAGTAAAAATTGCATTTGCAGTGATCAGGAAGGAATTGAAAATGTTGGCTTATTTCTGCCTTTTGAAGTGTATTCATTTATGTAACACAAATGCTTATATCAGCTCAGAGTAGCAGAACTGGCTTTTATGTTAAAAAAGGGAAAAGGAAAAATAATAAGCACTTTTTCCTCACACTGACCTGTTTTTCTGATTTAAACCTGTAGTGCTGGCACTTGATCTTGTAAGTTATGATGTGTCACTGGGTATGTGGTTAGGATTGGACTTGCTGCTTTGGGTTTGTCTCAACGCTAGTCCTAAAGTATAAGACAAGGCATAAAAATTAGAGAAAGTCACCAAAAAGTCATTGCACTTCATGGTAAATCGATTCCTGGTCCTTCACTCTTATATGCCAACTTCAGGGCCAGATCCTCAACGTATGCAAGTTGCTGTAAATATTGAGTATGTCTTAGTACATTAGCAAAAGATATGTCTGAGGTTTTTGTTTTATTTTCCATTAAATCACTGATTTGTAGTTTTTGTAAATGGGGGAGAAGGGAGGGAGCTAAATATTCTTGCATATCCATTGCCATTTCTCATGCCCTTAAAATTAGTAATTGTCTGACTTGCTTAAGTGGCTGCTGTGATTACTTTTAATAGTGTACAATGTCTGGCTATCAGTCAGTGTTCAGTTTATCCTTCCTTACATGTATATTATTTTCCCCTTAGATATGCTGAGTCCAGAGGAGGCCACCAAGGTGATTAGAGGGATGGAGCACCTTTCCTTTGAGGAAAGGTGGAGAGAATTGGGATTGTTCAGCTAGGAAAAGAGAAGGCTTGGGGGTGACCTAATTGTAGCCTCCCAGTATCTGAAGAGAGCCTGCAAGAATGATGGAGAGGGGCTATTTACAAGGGCCTGGAGTGACAGGACAAGGGGAAGTGGCTTCAAACTGAAAGAGAGTAAGTTTAGATTAGATAATAGGAAAAAATTCTTTGCTGTGAGGATGGTGAGGCCCTGGCACAGGTTGCCCAGAGAAGCTTTGGCTACCCCATCCCTAGAAATGTTCAAGGCCAGGTTGGATGGGGCTCTGAGCAACCTGGTCAAGTGTAAATTGTCCCTGCCCATGGCAGAGGAGTTGGAATTGGATGATGTTTGAGATCCCTTTCAACCCAAAGCATTCTATGATTCTATGGTTTCAAGGAGGTAGCACTAAGACATAATCTCAGGCATCAACTTAGCCAGTAGAGCTGCGGTAGGCTCCTGGCTTCTGCAGTAAAATTACCTTCCCATCCTTAACAGAATTGGTCCTCCAAAAACAAGAGTACTACTTGGTCAATGAGATCTAAAATAGTTCTGATTATGATGTTAATTGGCACTAGGAATATTTAAATATAGTACCTGAAGGCTAACTCAGATAGGATGTTTATACCAGATGAAGGCATCCAGAGGAACACCTCGTGCTGACCTACTTGTATTTCTGGGACCCTGCCAGTTAAATTGCTGTCGTGGTGGAGGAGCTGTTAATGAATGGCAGAGGAATAATAGAGCCCAGGTGTAAAAGCTTATCTACCTGAGTATTGTTGCTATGAATGAAAAGCATGTAACGACAACACTAACTGTTTATGCTTCACTGAGTGGCAAATATTGGAGAGGTGGGGGTTGTGTATGGATTAAAATATTCAAACATGTTGGTATCTTTGTGTACATAGAAGATAGGGTGTTTGCCTTTGGCAGTCATCAGCAAAGTCATTGTTTCTGTTGCAAAAATTTGGAACCTAAAAATAAACAATAACATAATATCTAATAAAATCAAATCACAGTAGACTGTGAATATCTTGAACAATAAATGTACCTAATTTCAAACTTAAAGCTGTCACTAGTAAAACTATATTTGTGTGGAACATGCACCAGCTATTCTGTTTCCATTGCTTTCTCCTATGATAGAAATAATATTTCACTTGTGTAAAGTGAATTTAGAGTTTATTTTGTGAGGGATGATCATTATTGATAAAGGATTTGGAGAGGGTTTTTCCCCCCCCTTAACTTTCCATAATTTAATTATCACAATTTAATTGTGATATGCTTTAATGTTTCCCATCCCTAAAAATGTGTATGAGCTGCAGGCTTATGCACTTTTCATCCCATAAAGTTATTTGAGTTTGAAAATTTACTCTACTGTATTCCTTTCAAAGAGGTTTTGATTACGTATAATTTTATTTTTCTAAGTGAGATTTTTTGGGAGGAAGAATATTTGAAATATCTGCTTTTGTTCTGCTTTCTTTTTTTAACCACAAACTTGAGCCATAACACTGTTGGAGTTGGTGGCTTTTTGGTGAGGTTAAGCTGCTCAGTGTTAATTCTGAAACCATTTGAGAAGTTGTTAGTAATTAAGACATTCACTGATGCTGAATGTGGGAACAGGGAAGTTTTCATCTATTTGCAGCCAAACCTACATTGTCAAACAGGACAATTTTCATTCTTGCCCTGCAATTTCTGTTTTCCAGAGCCCTGCTGGAAAGCTGATGGGCACAAGCAGTGTTGTAGCTCAAATCTTTGTATATCAGAAATTGGAAGCTGTTATTTCCAAGTTATCTTTTACGGTTACCCTTAAATACGTATGGAAATACATAAAGCTTTAGATTGCCTTTGGCAAAAGGATTAAAAGGTTATTGGCGGATGGAAACAGCGCAATAACAACTCTGCAGCAAATTATTAGCTATGTTAGAAGCAATTCCGTGGTCTGTTTTGCTTTTTAATTAAACTTTTTCAAACTATCACCCAGTTCTCAGCTTAGGCTTTTTGTTTCCTGTCTTTGAGCAATGAAAACGTCAAGGATAGCTGGGTAGGAAAAAAGCCTTTCAGGTCTTAGTCTTCTGTAATTTGTCCATGGCATTGCGTGTATAGAAGTGAGCCATCGGATCTGGCTTGACCACTTGCAGTGGAAGAAAACAGAGCAAAGCCCAAGATGAGTGCAACTGCTAATCAGTCTTGACATCCCTATTGTCAGGGGAAGAGAACCAAGAGTGTTTTGTCCAGTCTAAAAGAGCTGCTTTGGATTTTGTTTGATGGCTCGTTTTCTTCTTTAGGAAGGTGGGGGTGGGAGTTATTTTTTTTCCGAGTAATTGGTGTCTTACAGAGATGGGCTTTGTGGTGTTTGTTACTTCATTTCCTAGCAAACAAAGTAAATTTGTGATAAAACTAGAAAATGGCTATTGCACTTAACATTGCAGAGTGAAACACACCATTGGAGGGGAAGGAGGGGGAGAGCAGCAGTCTGTCTTCTGTTTTGTCTTATTGTGCTTTTTACTGGGATCAACCAACTTTGTCTTTTTCCAGAACTGCTCCCAGTAAGCTCCCATTTGATGATAAACTGATGAAGAGGGGTTAAAAAAAGGTATGCCCAGCTCACACATTAGACTCTGTGTGTTTGAAAGTAGTAGTGAGTCCATGTCAGGAAAACTCTTTCTGCTCCGTCTCTTCGGCAGGTGATTTTCCTTCCACAATGTGTTTTCTGTCGTTCAGCCAAGGGTGAGGGACCAAAGGGGAGAAGTCAGGAGGGCAAGTTGGTGGGGATTTTTCCCATGACAGAAGCTGGGGTGTTCAGCCACAAGCAAGCAAAAAGCAGCAACCCCAAACCCAAAAGTCATGTGCCACTTGTGTTTCTGGTTACTTTGTGCAAGTGGCAGTCGTGGTGTGTACCTGGAGAGAGGTGTTTTTGGGAGCCCCCTTGCCAGGGAGGGCACACAGTGATGCTGGAGGGCTCATCACAGGCTCTTGTGATCAGCCATGTTACCATTTTGTGGGATCTTGCCATTTCTGTGGTCATTTTTGTGTATTTATGTGTTATACAAACCATGGGGAAAGAGAACCAAACCGCGTTCCTTTGTTAGCGAAACAGAATTTGCAGGCAGGAAAATGTGTGCGGTAATTCAGTGTAAACAAGAGAGAACAAAACTTTTCTTGATTTTGATTTTTCTAGTTAAAGGCCTGAGGACTTCCAAAGAAGCATTGGCAGTCTTGTTTTAATATTCAAATAGCAAGCACTCATCATAATGAAATGTCAGTTCTCAGAAGTGCAGTATAGTCAGAATGTTAAAAGCTGAAAACTTGCTCTCCATTTCTAACATTCTTTGCTCCTAAATTTGCAAAAGTGTAATTTGTCTTCATTAAACCATGTTTAGCAGGAACAATATGTATGGAAAAGCAGGAAAAAAAGAAAAAAAAAAAGAAATTATTTATCTTCTGTCAATGCTTGGAAGTTGGAATAAGAAAGTGAACTTGGGCATTGAGACAGGATCTTACCCTAGGCTAATTGTTTACCATTAAAGAGAGAGCTTGCATGCAGGAGGGAGTGTTATGTTTTGGACTTCCTTGTAACTCATAAATCTTGGCTGTATAAATGTTCAGTCATTAATTAAGGCTTTCAAATTAATCTGTTTCCTGACTGGACTTGGCTGTTTTTGCATAGAGCAGTGCTGTTGCCCAACCTCCCGGTTTCGGAGCGCTCTCAAATGTGTGACATGGAAGGATGATGTTTATTGTGGAGAGTTAATGAACAGCAATAAGGAGGGGAGGGGGAGGCCTTTGGTTACCAACATGTACAGGAAATAGGGCAGTGGTATCAAAATGGTTTTGCATACTGTAATTGCTTCCCTTACTTCAAACAATGGTAAAAGTGGCTATTTTATATTGATAAATGTCAGTCCAGAGCAGAAGGATTTTTCATTCCTTTCAGTATTCTAGAACAGTGTTCTGTCTTTGCAGTTCAGCCAGTTTATTCAGGATGTATAAATGCAGCCAAAAAGTGTCTCTCGTGATGGAAAAAGATTTCTACTTTTGTTAGAGACTTTTTAGAAATTAACTGGTAATGTTATCATTCAGGTAGTATTATCATTGCATTCATTTGACCTGCTGCTCATTTGGGGTTTGTGTCCTACTTGTGTTACTCTGTCTTTACAGATGTGTAAATGTAGATGTATTTGTGTCTCCTTTCTTACTTACGCAGGAGCATTTATAAGATATTTAATTATTTCTCTAATGTTAAGTATTTTCAGAAATTTGTCCTGGAGATATGCTACATTTTGAAGCCATTTTAAACCAAAAACATTTTCATTATCTGGCTTGTAAGGCTTAGATTAGACATATAGAAGAAATTCTTTGCTGTCAGGGTGGTGAGGCACTGGCACAGGTTGCCTGGAGAAGCTGTGGCTCCCCCATCCCTGGAAGTGTCAAGGCCAGGTTGAATGGGGCTCTGAGCAACCTGGTCAAGTGGAAGGTGTCCCTGCCCATGGCAGAGGGGTTGGAACAAGACATCTTTAAGATCCCTTTCAACCCAAACCATTCCAGAATTTTTTTTTTTTTTTTTTTAAGTAAAATGATTTTTCCATAACCAAGAAAACCCCTTGCATTTTCATGGCTCCAAAGAGAAGGCATGTTTTTGCTGTCAGTTAGTCCCAAGCTAAGCCCACTGTGAACATTTCCAGGTCTTTCAGTACTGTTTTTTGCAGGTTTGTGATGAGAGATGTGACTCTATGTGTTTGTGAGGAGCAGTGGCAGAGGAATCCCTGTCCTTTTAACCAGCGTTTTGAAATCGAGCACAACTCAGTGTGGCCTCAGTGCTAATGTAAGCATGTGCAAGAGCAGCCTTTTAAACTCAACTCTACCACTCTTATCATGTCTTTTTGGAGCAGCTAAAGAGATTATTGTCATCCAGTAAGTTCTTTCAAAAGTAGAAGCTGACCACAGAGACGCAGCGTCAAAGATGTGCAAGCAGCGAGTGACCCACTGAGGTAATCCAGGTGAGCCTCTTGTGCTTGGTAAAAGTACCACGTGGAGCATGATAGGAACACTTGATGAATGATAAAACATAGCATTAAGAAAGTGTGGTGATAAATCTCCCTTCTGCCAGAATACATTTGATTGAAAACAGTCCTGGGCTTGCTGGGAGATAGGTTTGGACTGTCTCATGGGTTTCTTCTTTCTTGCGAATTTGATTAAATCACTTGACACATCATATTTGGTAACAAGTAAACTATTTCAAAGCCTGAAATGATGACTGTGTGACATTTGTAATTTGAAATCAGTTATTACATAAGGCTTGGTGTTGAATTTGGTGGTGTCTGTTTGCAACCTAAGTAACAGAACAAATTATAATTCTCCTTATTGCTTGCCATATACTAAGTAGGACTGGTTTTGCCATTCAACATCAGGATGTACATTCAGAATACCTCTAGGGCATTATTACAAAGTGTGCGTTTCTCAGGCTACACACTTGTTTTGGTACCTGTCTCCTGAGTGGTGTTGCCAGTGGGTTGCATCAAGCCACTTGGGAATGGCTGGTTCCACTGCCATTCCGATACCATGAAGTAAAGCAGAAGTCATTCAACCTATTTGAAAAGTGCTGAAAACCAAATAAATGAAGTAAATAAAGAGGTTAAGTTAATGTAGTGCTGGGAGCCATGGCCAGTGCCAGCTCCCTGGACCACAGGAGCTGCTCCACTGATGTGACAGTCCCAGAGTTCATCAGGCTTTCCCTGCAGAGCCCGGTGCAGTGTCCCCGTGCAGTGTCGTTGCTCACGCTGTGCTTTTTCCAGGTGAACAAAACAACGATCCTGGTGTTAAAATGATAAACCCAGTCCAGTCCTAGCCCAGCCAGGATCTGCACGGAACAGGTTGTTCCCTGTAAGTCGGAACAACACTGATAACATTTGGCAGGAATAGCAAATACGCATTAATATTTGCGTTATGATAACAGAGGGAGCCTATTTTGAGGTTTGTATGTGATGCTAATAATTCATCCTTGGTTTTGAGATGATTCCTGGAAGAAAGTATCTCCTTCCTACAGGAACAGTCTTTCTTGAAAGTCTCTCATTTTTAAAACAGTAAGCTTTTAGTTACTTTATTTTTACCATTTAAAATCCAGCAGTTTTATTGTACTAATATTTAGTCTGCCAGAACATTCTAGCACCAGATTTTTTTCCTTTGAAAATAGTGAGGGTTTTTTTGTTGTTTGTTTCTTCTTAATTCATATGCAACATTTAAGGAAAGCTTAATTAACCCCAGCATGCAGGGAGAGGGAGAGGAAACAGTGCTAAGCAATTGAGAATATAATCAGCTACATTTAGACAGAATTGATTGTATTACCTAAATCCCTTTTTCTTTAATTTATTTTTGGTTGAGTTTGGGGACTAGGAAGGGAGGGCAGGCATAGGCTTGGTAAAAAAAAATAGTGGAGGGAGGAAGAATGCTTCCTTGGATCTGGAAAACAGAAATTTAATGAGCTATCTCTGATTAGAGCTGAAGCATTGGTCTTGCTCTTAAAAGTCCTCGATGGAGTCAGAGTTTAAATTCAGTTTAGGAGGTTGGCAAAGGTTGGAAAAGCCATGGAAGTCGAATTCTACTCTCAAGGTGTAAATATAGGACAGGGCTGATCCTGGATAGGAAGGACTGTCTTGTTACTGTTTTTTATTAAAATATTTTGTTACTTCTGCTGCAAATTAACATTGGTTTGAACATTTTCTCTCTTAAGTATTGTTCAGTCTTCCTCATTAAAAAAACATTTCCTCAATAATAATAGGTTCCATGTGTAGATGCCCTATGTATGTAAAATGATACATATTAATATAAGTAATCGCACATGAAAATGTGTTTTTTTGCTTTTCACCATGTAATGACTCTTCCCGCTTCAGCCTCCTGCCCCCAAAACAAGCAGAACAACAAGGAAATGTGCAGTTTTGAATAATTTTCCAGATAGCCCGTTGTCCAAGTTGAAATGGAGCTGGCAGAGGAGGCAACAGCTGGCAGAGATGGATGAGTGGCTGTTCCAGGAACAGGCTGACTCTGTGCAGCGGGGTCGGTACCAGGGCCTTGCGTGTGCCTGACAGCGAGTGCGCTCGGCTCAGCAAAGCTGTTCACCATGTGCTTCACTCCAGACAGGAGGCCAAATCCCTCCTCCTCCAGGATCCTTTCCCCTGACAAGGAGGAGGCTCACTCAGGTGCTTCCAGCTGAGCCTTTGCTCCAGTGCTTTGCTGAGCTACAGCATTGCAGAGAGATGGAAAGATCTCAAAAACCTACGGGGAAAGCATTTCTTAAAAAGAAGGAAAACAAAACCCCCCTTTCTTTTTTGGAGGGTTACAGTATTCCAACGTTTGCCTGTAGAAACAACACCTGACCTCCATTTCATAAAAACACAGAGCTATAAAAAGCCAAATCACCTTGTGAAATTTCTACTTTTTTAATCTTTTTTTTATGAATTTGACAAAAGAAAGACTTCCATGTGTTCTGGTTAAGGCTTGGAACGTGATGCCATCAGTCAGTTCGGCCGATGAGATGTTTTCCAAGTATCCTGCAGCAGATGAGCCTGCCAGCTTCCGCAGGGAGGATGGTGTAGGGAGAGGAGGTGGGGGAGAGCTGCAAGCATTTTTCAGTCCTGGCAGCTGCGTGTGCAGCAACACTTAAAAGACTACCCAGAACCATTTCCCAAAGCAAAAGGGATGCATGAGATTTTTCTTCAACCCAGAGGTTGATGGCAAATTAAAAAAAAAAAAAAAAAAAATCCTGAATAAGATGAAGTAGTACAGGACACAGCTGTCTCATTGCTTGCATGGGAAGAAATGCAGATATTAGTTTTATTTTTATAAATTTTGCTTTAGACTTTCTTCTGATAAATTGAATAGTTTCTTTGGTTTTGTATCATTGACTTAATTTTTTACATTAGAAGTAGAAATTAGAATGTTTCACCTTAGAAAGATTTTAAGTCTTACAATTCAAAATTACTTTTTTTCAATATTTTCTTTCAATTTTGTTGCTAAGTGGATTGTGTGAGGTTGAATTTGACCCTTTGTTTAATTGCCTTTGGATTAAATAATATATTCTGCTTGGGAAATATTCTATTCTCTGTTCAGCAGAATGCTTTTGGAATTCTTCTTTTGGATGAACCTAAAATTAGAGGGAGTTTTATTTTCTGAAACAGGCAGAGAGTAAAAAAGAAGTTTTTTGGGGTTTTTTGCACATGTTGATACATGCACTTTTACTTCAGCATCATCAACATCTATTTTCAGCTCTTTTCCTGCTTCGCTTCATCATTCTTTTGCTAAGAGAACTGAGCAGTCCAGACTGATAGTCTGCAGGCTGCACTTTCTCATGGACCCAGATGTTCATGTTCTTCTGTTTATATTGAATATATAAATATATGAAAGGTGAAAGATAACACTTTCTATCTCAGGTGGAAACGGTTAAGCTGTAGGAAATAGGCGTTAGGAAGCTTGTAGAGGAATATTTAGTTGATCTGTATCTCAAAACGTATTCTGTTTTGAAAATGTATTTAAATGATGGTATGATTATACATAGTTGTGGGTGACTAATCTAGTCTGTTGCTGCAGGTCATGGGAATAGTCATAAAAAGTATTTATTCGGAACGTGAACCCGGATGCGTGCTTTCCCGATGTGCTTCCCATATGGTCTGTAAGTAAACAGTAAATCAGATAGAGAAGAATTGAGGGAAGAGAGGAAGTGGGTACGTGGGGATTCTGCACCATTAAAACTGCAACCCTGCATGGTTTGAAGATCTGACTTGTTTTATCTTGGAAGAAAAAGAAGAAAGAATTAGTTTCTGCAGACCTAGGAACCCGTGGAGGTTCAGGCACTGAATTCTTTAATGGAAGTGCAGAGCAGACCGGTCACCTCCAGAAATCATGTTCCCTCTGCTCCCCTATGCTTGTCCTGTGGCAGAGCCTGGCACATGTCTGCAGACTTCAGCCTGCACTCTCTTCTCCTGAAACCAAACTAGTTTTAGGGAACTGTTGGTTTCATTCTGACAACTTGCTGTTCCTGTCGTTATTTGAGCTCACCTGGCTGTGCCTCACAGGGTGTATCTGCCAGAATATCCCTTTCAGATGTGTGGTTCCTGCTTGGTCCTTGCTGCTTGCCTTGGGAATTCTGAGCTAGGGAAGCAAGGACTTTGCAGATGGTCTCAGTGGGATAGGGTTGGGGGTCTGAGCTGTAAGCACTGCAAAAATGCCTTTTCTACTGCAGCTAAAGAGCACACAAGAAGTCCTGAGTTACAAACTCTGTACAATGGATGCGTGAGTGGGAGGGTGGGAGTTGTGCTTGGCAGGAGAAACCCTGTTTTGACATTGTCACTTCAATATACATGAAAAGTTTCAATCTCTATTCCTTTGTTTGCTCTATATTTATCTGTTTTACCTGACTGACCTTTAGTTCCAGCTGGGGAATCCATCCCAAGGCTCTGCAGTGTTGTTCCTCAGTACTTGAAGCCTAAGCAGGTTTTCTTTTAGCACCATGGCAATTTCTCTGTCACTGAAAGAGGCCATTTCATAGCTCTGGTATCTTAGGCTAGGAAATTTGCTGTTGGATGCAGCTCACACAGGCATTCCATGCCCTGCAATCCCTCTGATTTTCCTAATGTCCTTGTCTTCTTTTGTGGGCTAAAGAAAGTACGAGCTTTCTGTGGGAAACATTGGGAGATTAGAGAGAAGCAGTTGGTTTCAATCCAAGGGGTGGTGAGATATATTAGCACAGTTTATAAGATAAAGCCAAATCTCTATTCTCTGTTACCTTGTGAGACTCCAGCCTAGGGCTAAATGCAGCCACAGACAAATGCTCTTGTACTTCTGAGGGCACGTCAATGTGAGGAAGTTATCCTGGAATGAGATAGGGTGTGAATGTAAATGCAGTAGCTGTTCCAGCATAACATCCTGTGGAGACAAGGTCTTGGTGAAGTGACTAAAAGCAGTGCAATGACTCCAGTAGAAGCTGAGGACACTGAGCCCCCAGTGTGCTCCCCCTGCGGCCAACTCTGCGGGCAGAGGACAGGCTGAATACCATCTCCCAGGCCTTTTTTTTTGATGGGGATCCAATATCTAACCATCTTTGCACTGACTGCTTTTTCTGTCACTGTGGAAATCATGATTTATTGCTCTTTTTATCAATTGTCAGAATGAGGTGGAGGGTGATGGCCAACAGTGTCACTATAGGTACCTTGTGAACACAAAACATAGTTTAACACTCAGTGTGTGAGTGATGGGGAATATTTTAGCTCTGCCATCTCTTACTGGTATTTGTCATTCCTACATATTATCACTCCAGCTTTGATCATCAAAGGGTACCAAAGGCCTGTTAATGTACTATTTGTAGTGTTGGAGAGGTATATGTGTGCGTGCGTTCTTCATGTGGTACTCTGGGAGCTAAACCTCACCTCTTTTAGTGCTTGAGAAGTTGCTACACCAGTTTTTAGGCCTATGTGATGTGATTCAGTTGTTACCTGTTCTTTACGGGCTGCTGGAAATTAGTGTTTATTTTTAAAGTGCCTTTTTGCAGATTAAATAGAGCATTAATTAGCCCGTGTGAGGAACAGAGCATTATTCTACCGCAGCTTTCCATCAAGTCGAAAACTCATTACCAGATGTAGAGATCATAAACAAACACACATGGCTGCTGCATGTAAATCTTCTGCAGGAGAAATTACTGCTGATCTCTTCTGATTAGATCACTTTGTCTTCCAGCTCATTAATACACTTTTGACCATGGAGAATATTTAGGTGCTAATAGCTCACAAAGTAATATACAGGACATATTAACTTTCCATATTTGTTAGACATATTTCCATCTGGATTTTTTGCCAATGGTCTAGGATACTCTTTTTTTTTTCTATTTTGGAAGAGTAGTTGTGTAGTCAGAATTTTCCTTCATAATTGGTGTTTGCTTCCACAAACAGCAGAATGTACAAGCAGTCTTCCCAAAGCCACACAAAGATGATATTACAGAAATTAATCTGTAATTATTAGGCCAAAGTCTTTGCTGGCACAATCCCCAGGGGAGTTATGCCAGCAGGTAAATTGCCCCGAGGATGAATAAACCTAATGAGAGCTGGGAAGTGCTAATTTAGGACCTGATCCTACCTGTTACTGAGGAATTAGATCCCACTGCAGTAACTCCCATGGCAGACCCTGGAACCAGTCCCTGCCATGCCAGGCATCCCAGTGGTTGCTGTCACCTTCCTCTAATGATGGTCCATGAGATCTGGAATATGAGTGAGCACTGATCTCAGGAAGGCAGGCCATCCTAGGTGTCAGCAGAGCTTGCTAGATGGTGAAAAATGACACCTGTGACAGAGCCAAGACCTGTAATCCCACATTCAGTCTCTCTAAGGGATAGTCAAATGTCTTACTTCTGTTTGGGGTGACTTTTGCCTAACCCCACCAGGGTCCCTGGCATATTTCTTACCCCTCTCCCATATTTCTTATCCCTCTCCCAACCTCTCTGAGAGCACCAGTCACACACTTCCTGAGCTGCTGACCACAGCAAAGTGACCTGGCAGGGATGAGTAGTCTTGTCTCAGACTTTCATGTTTCTTCCTTTTACTGGAGACATCAATGTCCAGAAAATAGGTAGAAATACTTAGTGAGTAACTATCCTTATTGCCTGCTCTCTGCTTGTATTCCAGCTGTCAGTGGAAGTCCCTGGCTTTCTGCTTCGGGTATTTGACAAGTTGAGGTGTGAAATGCAGGCAGTTTACACCTTGGGGACAGAAGATTTGTGTGAAAATGAAGAATAGTAGTTTGTAGAAGATTTTTATGTTAAATACATATCACGTGGGAGTTTGGGAACCCAGGATGCCACTACTTCTTATAGGTGTTTTGCACATAAACCCCTAGCTGTAACTAGTTTAACTATTAAATGTTAATTATATAAAGCACCAAAGGAATGTGACACACTGGTGTTAACCACATCTTCTCTCTATTATCAGACCATGAATTTTAGCATAATTTTGATTGAATCCTGCATTAGCAACTGTCTCTAGTTCTGATAGTGGGTGTTACTGAGTCCAAAGTTTTGCAGAACCTGTAACTACCATCACCTTAAAGTTGAAAAAGGTCTCGTTCGTTGAACTTGTTCTGCTCATTTATAGCTTCCATTTACCTTCCAATTATTAAAAGCAGATAAGTGTTTTGGAATGTATTTAAGCATGTGCTCTCCTTCAGTTGTGTTTACTGACGTCAGAGGAACCCAAAACAGATGCCTGTGTGCTTTCAGGGATGCTTTCTTGAAACAGGAAGAGAGGAAAAGAGAGAAGTCTCTCCTTCCCTTCTTGGCTCTCCTCTTTTCATGTGTGAGCAACACACTGTGCATCTGGTTTTGTTTAAACTCAAGCATGGCAAACAACCACACTCTGTGAAAACTTCCTACTTCTTCCCATCCTTCTTTATGGTTTGGCTTTTTCTTCTTGCTATTGATATTTGGGAACCTGCAGAGACAAAGTGATGTGAAACTTGGAGGTCTTACAGAGGAGTTTGTTCTAGCAGTGTTTGTGTAAAGCCTTGTGGTGCCACAAAAGCCCCCCAGTTCCATTGCTTGGTTTGCTTTTTTTAAGCTAATTCTTCATTTGCAGGGGGCCTGTCAGGAGAGAGGTAGCGGGGAGATGGATGGGAGAATCTTCCAGCTCTCGACAGTTGGCTGAATTGCCTCTTTTACTGAAATAACATTCTTGAAGCATATTGTAATATTTTATAGCTCTCATAAAAGACACAGGTACTTGTTGGTAAATTACAATCTGTGAACCCAGTAAACCTGTTGGTTCTTCTGAATCAAGTGTGCTTGATGAACTTGTCTCCCAAGTTTAAATGGCAGTAGCACTCATTGTGTACTTTAAAATAACTCTACCAAAAAAAAAAAAAAGATTGTGTATACAGAGTTTACTTTTTAAAAGGGAAATAAATTGATAGTCATTTTGTTGGGGAATTTACCTTTTTTTTTTTTAAACAGTGAAGCATTTCCTGACATGGTTGCAACAGCTAAGCAAGATGTATGTTGAATTCACATGTATATTTAAGTGTTACATGGCTATCCCTGCTTTGCCACCTACTCAGTTCATGCTGTGACAGACCTAACAACTGCTAAGTGACAGAACTGAAAGTAATTTTGCAGGTTTCTTACAAACATGTGAAGATTAAACTCTTCCACCATCTAAAATTAAGGGCCCTTTGTGTTGCATCTGCAATATTTTGCACCTTGTAAAGATGAGGACAGGAACATTTTGGAAATAGCCAAGAGTAGTAGCATCCTTTTCTCTCCTTCAAAGTTTGGGTTATCTGAATAGGGTTATGTTGGCCCTAATTGTGAAGTCTGATGCTGACTAGAGATTTCAAACCCACTCTTCTGTGTGCAAAAATGTCAGTGTGAACTCGTGTTGAAGCCATGTAGACTTGATTAGGGTCTTCTTTTAATCTAGAAATCATATTATAAAATACATGTGTTCCCAACAGTTTTAAGAAATTCCTTGTGGCGATTAAAGCAATCGCTTGCTCAGAAAATAATACCAGGAAGATATCTAGCACATTTTTACTGATTTTTCCCCTTTTAGATATGTATATAGTGTGTTAAAGAGAAGAATCAGCAGTCCATCAATAGTACGTAAATTAAGAAGTCCCTTGATGGCCGATTTAATAATCTAAGTAGTAGTATTAGCTAAAGGAGAACTGAGTGGAGTGTCCACTTACTGCGTAGCTGCCTTGCTGCAAGGCTGTCAGGCAGTACTTAGTTATAAATCTTGCAAACTGAAAAAAGCCCACCCTGATAAGACTACCAAGGCATGACAAATGCCAGCTATAAATAGATTTTTGACTTCCTGCTCATCTCTTCTTTCTCCTGCCTTTCGCGCTCTGCTCTGGTGTAACAAGCTGACAGGGCTGTGCAAGCTCCTCCAGGTGAAGGTCAGCTCCTGATATATATTTGATCATCATGTAAAGTTCTCCTGTTAGTATGTGGTCCCCATTTTAACCTCTTTGCAGATTCCCCCAATTATCCCAAATCACTTTCACATGGAGCTGAGGTTAAGCTTTATTTCTCTTGGCTTGTCCCTTCTGTAGCAGACACTTCGTCTTCACTTTGAAAGGACAAAGCGATGTTCAGCTGCCTGGACCTGCGCCCAGCATTTGATTTATACATTATTTAATTTCCTTTAGAAAATTGGAAGCAGAACTTTAGGAGTGGAAGTCAGTCCTTTTCATTTGTTTAAGGATCTTTTAGGGCTAATATAATCATCGATAGTAGATGTCAGCATGATTAGGGTGACTTAAGGTAAAGCAAAGAAAATTGAATACCAAGAGAAATTCTTTCGAAGTGGAGAGGGTGCCAAGATTTATAGCTGTGCACAATATCTGTGGGTTATGAATTGTGGCATTAAAAAAGGTAAATGGGAAATCATCGGGTTTTTGAGTGACACGTTGAAAACACCTGCCTCCCCTGGCTGCACAGCAGGCTGGGACAAGAAAGGTTTGCACCCTTGGCGTTACATCTGCAATCGTTTCTTGGACCGTGGGTCTCTCTGGAACTTAATTCAACCAAGTAACTAATTCTGCAGAAACTCTTCAGTCAGTCCGGAGGTTTGCGTTTGGGCTGACTCTGCATTCACTGCTGCAATTAGGTCTGCACATGCCGGGAAGTGACTGCCAAGACAATTTGAAAATTTCTCATGCAGTGGAGTCAGGAAATTAAAAATTAACTCTGGAAAGGACATCATATAATATTTGGCAGTGTTGTTTGAGCACTGTGTCCACTGAAGGGTAGAAGGTCTTCCTCTTACCAGAAAAAAAATCCAAAACCCAAACGTATGAGAGTTAAAATTTATCTTCCATGGGATTTTGAATGATCCACAGCTGAGGGAAATATCGGAAGCGGAGAGGCCTGTGGCATGCATGTGCTTATGGATCCAATATGACTTACTTGTGGCCTTTAATTTAGCCAAATAGCACATAATGACACAGAGTGAGAGTGCCATGTTGTTTCAGGCTCTGTGGTGCTACAGCTGCTCTTCCTGACATAGTTATAGAGGGGCAAAAAAGTCTTCAGTGCCCGAGTGTTGCTGTGATGCTGCACCCATTGCGACTTCCAGAGTTATGAATCTGATTTGTAAGTCACTGGATAAATAGGAGATGCTCATTACAGCATGAGAGGGGCTTTCTGAATCACACCTGTGCTGTGCAACCTGCACTTTCTGATACCTGTGAACACAGTGACATACCCTTTGGGCTAAAACACATGCCTTCCCAAATTTGGGCTGCTGAGGAGGTAAGTACCAGTTGTGTGGTGCCACACAAGTGAAAGGAGGGAATGAAATCCAGTTTCCCTCTGACATTTCATGCTTTTAAAACTTGCTCACGCCATACAAAACAAGTGATTGATATCACAGAGTCTTCCAGAGACCATGAAAAGTATTAAATCTGATGTCAAGCAGGAAATGTTGAGAACACCTCCTGATCTTTGCAATGCTGAATCATTACAAAGCTGAGAGAAAATAGCATTTGGGTTTTGGTTCAGTGTGGAAAACTGTGCTTCTGTGGCAGCATCCTGTACCAAAGAATGAAGCTGCCTTCATTCTTTTGATCACCTTTTATTGTTTTTGCAGAGGGGTTAATACTTTTCTGTGTGAGTCCTACTGTCTGTGCATCTAACATAAAAAGAGTAAATATAATACACGGGGAAGTGGAAAATTCGTATTTTCTCATGCACAGAGGCAAATCCTGAGCAAATCTGAACTGAGGGATATTAAGGATCTGTACAACCCATGGTACTGGTGTGGGTTTTTTCTCATATTCTCATTTTATCCTTCTTCCCTTCTGCCAAAAGATCTCCCAGCCCACAGCTCCTCTCTGTCTTTGCTGTTGATCTCCGTAGCAGTTGTTCCCTTCATCTTTCTTTCCTCCTTTCTCTTTGTAGCTGCTTGGACAATTCCTATGGATACAATTCCTTTTTCTAGTGGTGGAAACTGGATGGGGAGCAGAATTTTTTCCCTGACTGAGTTTAGGCTCTGGTAGGTAAACCAGCCCCACAGCAGGAGGCAAAGAACCTGATGGTGACTTCAGTTCATAAGTGTCCCTCAAACCTCGGGATCACTTCAGGATAGTCCTGCACTAAAGTTCCTTAATGGCTTTTGAGGGTTTTAGTTGTGATCCTTAGTTCTGTTACAGAGGTTGAAATGCTGTTAACCTTAAAAAGCAAAGCTAAACACAACATGGAGGAAGGGGAAGGAAGCCTCCTCTGCTTCCCCCTATGCATATTTGCAAAAATGTTTAGGGTAAATTTTGCATATAAAATGTCTTTGTTAAGAGAAGTGCAAGTGACCCATTTTCTAAGTCTTCATAGCGATGGAAATTTGCATTACATTGTCTTGCCTAGACAAGGAAGGAGGGGGAGAAAACTCAGGAGATCAAGGAGGTTTTCACAATTACATGGCACAAACTGAGAAGGAGTTTATGAATATGAAAGAGAAGAAATACCTTTATTGACTTTCTCTTCAATTAAAATATACCCCTTGCATAAATCCTTAACTAAAGGTAATTGTTGGTACACCACTTTTCTTGTTCCGTATATTTACATCATTCATGGTTACTTTTCTTGCTATAATTACTTCATTTCTTTCCTTGCACGAGCAAAACTTGCATTAAAACTTAAACAAGTTCTTTACCAGCACTTTTGCTTCCTCTTTTAGGAGTAGTGACTGTACATGTAGCTGTGGCTGACAGCCTTGCTTGATAGGTCTGACTGTCCTGCCAGCCATACTCTGCCGCTCTGGAATACAGAGTATTGCAGTAGCCCTCCTCCCTGATTTTCCTGGGAAACATGAGCAGCTGGGTACCATGGGAAACTCCAAACTTAGAAAGAGCCTGAAATTCCTCTAGCATTCTGCTGAGGAAATAGATACTCCACAGGAGACATCTCACACCTTCCAGGAACTGAGAACCCAATAAATAAAAGCAGGAGGGCTTCCATTAAGGACATTATTCATCTTGCAATCTGAAGGCCTTATGTCCTTTCTCTCCAAATGTCTTTTCTCACCTCCTGCCTCAACTCAGGATGTGTATTTGTGTGTAAATAGCCATACAGAGACCCAGAAAGTATGTTGTAGGATTTGTGTGTTTTCTATCCGAATTGATAGAAGCACTAAGTTTCCAGAAGATTTGCCATTATTTTTAACTGAGTTTGCTTTTCCTGTATTGTATTATGATAGCTCACATGTAGATAACTACAAATACAGTTGCTATTAACCTGCTGTGTAAGATCCAAATCAGGACAATATTTGCCATGGCTCCAAAGACAAGATGAAAGAGAGAGTTTGAATAAACCCATGAAAAAAAGGATTTTTTGCTTTCCTTTTTTTGCTGGGTGGATTCAGAAGTTTAGCTACCTTTAAATGGTGATATAATGTAATAGAAATGCTGCCGGAGCTGAAAGGAGATGAAAGACAGTTCTAGACTGGCTGTGCTCTATTGAGCAAAAAAAAACATTTTTAAGGAAGGGAGGGCACTTCTCACGATTCCTTTTGCAGAATCGCTTTTATTTGCTTTGTTTTGATAGGAGTCTGAGGCCTTTGCTGCTCTCTCAGGTTAAACTTGAGAAAGGAAAGGCATGAATTATTTTCCAGTGCAAAAGAAATACAGAATATGTTGGAATATCACTCAACCTCATATCTGTCTGCCTTGAAATCTGAACAGCAAGCAGGCAAAGGCAACAACTGCTTAACACCTGCACCCTGATAGGTTTCATAAGGTAGAAGCTGCCAAATCTGTTTTGTAGGTTTGTTTTTGGTTGTTTTTTTTTTTTCTAGAGAGAAACTCATGTCAGCTGCAGCTAATGATGTCCTCCCAGTCTTCTAGTTTTAAATTTTTAGTTGCATAATTCTATCTGTCTTGCTGGCGGCGTTCGGCAAAATACCACTGGCTCTGTGCACAGGTCCTCTGCAGACTGAGTGAGAACACAGTATTCTCTTAATTACTTTTAATTAAAATGAGTGCATGCACACACATACACACATAGAAAGACTCTGTTTTTCTAGAGGCTTGGCTTCCTTTTCCTCATTGAAGGGAAGAAGTTAAATTTTCTCATTAAATGTTTATATAAAAATGAAATAATTCTGAGGTTAACCAGAAATGCAGCTTAATCTTGTACAGAAACATGTGTGTGATTTTTTGGGGGGTTGGTTTTTTTTTTCAGTCGCACAAATATAGCTGAAACTTAGAGTTGGCAGAGAGTGCTGTTTAAAAATATTTAGTCCCAACGTGTAAAAACTCGTTTTGTTACGGAATTCCTTTGTGAAAGGTGTAGCTATGCCATGTCTCTGCCAAAGTGATGGGAGCCATATCGACAGAGAGCATCTTGGAAAATAGCTGCATTTTGGGCTTGTAGTTGCAAATGTAAAATTGGAATTTACATGTTTTATATATTGCTTGGAAGGATACCACATCTAGTAATATTTTTTAAGAGAGTGGAAAGGAGAAAAAAGAAAGCTTGCAGATGGAGTCGAAGCCTTGCTCTGTTAGAACATGTCGGGATGAGCAGAGGTATGTGTGATGACACTGAGCATGTACCACTGAAAGCTCTGCTTTATTCTCTTTAGCTGTCATCATGTGCTGTAGTTATGATACATACACTTAATTTTGGCTACATACCTCATCTTTCCCTTCTCTGGGCGTGTTTAAGCTTTATAGAATAATGAGAGCTACTGATACATGTGATAGCATCTGCTGCACAGCACAACCCGTGCTCAGGTTTTGGTACTGTGAGAGCAATTAAATGCAGCATTTTGCTGTCATTCTGTCTCATTAATTGTTGCCACGATGCCATTGTCCCACAAGAGCCAGTTGTCTGGCTCAGCCCCAGGCTTTGTGGCACCGGGTGACCACAGCATGTAGACAAGGTAAATCTGAAGCCTGGCTCTCCTGGCTGAGAGAAGGAGGGAGCAGAAGGAGAACTTGGCCTTTGCTGTGGCTGCTGTAGAAGGGGTTGAGGGGGAACCACCGTCCTGGTCAAATCAGATGTATTCAGGTAGCACAACAGCTTTAAGTCCCTGTGCAGCACCTCAGGTAAGCTGTGGACACCCGCATGCACATCAAGCCACAAAATTACACAAATAAGCAAATGGTGCATTAAATAGTGAAGATTTGGGATGGACTGTTCTGAACTAAAGTCACTTAAAGACTTCATTAAAGGAGCTGGTGTTGTTCATTTACATGTCCTTAACATTGACGAAATCAGGAATGGCAGAGATTGTTTGCTCAGAGACAGAGGATACACATAATCATAGAATCACAGAATGATTTGGGTTGGAAGGCACCTGAAAGACCATCTAGTTCCAACTCCCCTGCCGTGTGTAGGGACACTTTTCACTAGACCATGTTGCTAAAAAAAAAAATACATGTCCTTTTCATTTAAGAATTGTCAAGATGCTGCTTCCTCAGTTTTAAAATAGATGATCCAATGTCTGGTCATATTGAATGTCTCTTTAGTAAACAAGGCAGAAAGAAGTCTCTGTTTTTATAAAAAATAATATCTAATTGTAGGCTCTCATTGCAGAGGGTGGCTGCAATATGAACTCATCTGTTCCAAGGCAATGTTCATAAATACAGAGCCATATAGATGGGAGTGCTTTAAGTTGAGGAAAACTAATAACATTTTAAAACATAGCTGCTTAGAGATCAAAAATCCTCTGGCTCACTGAGGCACTTGTGTGGCCTGTGAGGGCCTTGCACACTTTAGCTGGGCAAATTTTATGGAACAACAGATATACTAAGTAAATTCACTCCAAAGCTCCCATGGTAGGTTCAGTATATGAATCTGAGGAGTGAGTGGATACTGTATGAAAAGCATTATGCTAGTGTACATTATCATTTTCTGGTTAGAATAGATTATTTTCCGTTTGCAAAATGCCCAAATGTATAATTATATAATTTTGCCCAGAGAAGCTGCGGATGCTCCATCTCTGTAAAAGTGTTCAAGGCCGGGTTGGATGGGGCTTGGAGCAACCTGCTCTAGTGGTAGGTGTCCCTGCCCATGGCAAGGGGGTTGGAACTGGATTGTCTTTAAGGTCCCTTCCAAACCAAACCATTTTATGATTCTATAATCCATCTCATTTAAATCTACAGATCGTAGAATTGACTGGAATGAAGAGATGCACATACAGGGGCTATTCTTTGTCTTTCAAAGATTAGATCAAAATTTATCACAGGGTGATCATAGTATTGGAAACTTTTTCTTCTATACAGAACAAGATTTGTAGGTATCTGTAAGATTTTCTCTGTGCAGAGAAATGAAAAAAGCCGTGAAGAGAAAAAAGCTGTGTTATCTTGTCTTTCATGGGTTTACACATGAAACAGCAAAGCTGAAACACGAGAGAAGTATTAAACTTAAGCCGTTACAACTCGCTCTTTAGCCATTTTAGAGGAAAAAATTTGATATTTGTGACATGTTAAAATAGCACTTTTATCTTTAAATGTACCGTATTGTACAAAGGTATTGTCTAGGGCAGGTCTCCTCAGCATCTCTCCATTCCCTGGAGGAAGAGGCTGTGCTCCGCACTCCTCCCATGCTGACTGGTGCTTGTCAAATCCCCCTGTGAGCCCACCTCAATACCCCAGCAGCAAGCTAAGGCTTTTATTTTTATTTTCTGGATTAGTTTTCTGATGGTCTGGTGCATTGAATCAGTTAATGAAAGGGCCAGCTTAGGCCGGAGCCAGCACAAGAGCAGGGTGGGAGCCGCAGCCGGCAGCGGGTGGTGGCTGCACAAAGGAGAAGGGGGAAAGAGGGGCCGTGGGGTCCCACAGTCTGAGCAGGAGTGACCTGCTGGGGGTGGCACAGACCTCGAGGTATTTACATCTCTGCCCAGCACTGCACTGAGCCTCCTGCAAATCCCTTGTGGGAAGTTGTGCGCTGCTGGAGTTGCATTGAATTTTTTATGTCAGTTTTAGAATACAGCCAGCAACCTTTCCCAGCTACTCTCTGCCTGCAGAGCATTCTTCTCCTGGTTTGTTTTCTCACTTTGGAAAGGTATCCATGCCCACCTTTTCCCTCAATCAGGTGACGGCCCTGAGTCCTGAAAGCTTTCCAACTTCCCTGGTTTTGTGTGTCTATTGCTCTCACAGAGCAGCTCCTGATGCAGGGGTAGGAGGTGCCTGACACGGGTAGGAATTTGCCTGAGTGAGAAACAGATGTCCTGACCCAGGAGTTATTCATGTCCTTTTAAAGCTCCCATGTATGAAGCTTTTATCTCTCCTTAACTGAGCAAACTTCCCAAACCTCTCCCCAGCCTCCCTTTGAGGCTGCCTGGCAGGCGGGCACCGCATGGGCGCTCAGCCTCGCAGGTAGTTTTCATCCAGGAAGCGCCCCAATTCGTGCTATTCACAACCCCCAGGGTACTATTCTGTTTCCAGGCTCCTAATCCCTCTTACACACACAATCCCTTACAACTTTAACTGGCGGGGTGGAGGAGCAAGTTAAAAAGGAAGGAAAAAGGAAAATGAAACACAATGTACAGCCAGGCAGTGGCTGCCAGTTACCGGGGCACACAATCGACACCAGCTGCAAGCCCAATTAAACCCCACATTCACAGGTGTTCCCAGCACACTCGGCGCTAACAAAACCACTTTCTTGAAAATACCTAAGGCTTTAACACAGAAGCTCGTTTCTTTTTTTTTTTTTTTCTTTTTTTTTCCCTTTTTTTTTTTTTAAAGATTCTTTAAAGCTATTTAGAGCACTTTAAATACAAAGAAGCTGAAAAGGACTTTCAGTTCACGGGAAAGAGTTGGTGCTTAATGCCAGAATGGGGAAGAATCCGCGGGGCTGAATCATGCAATGTTACCATTGGTTTCGGGAGAAAGATGGGTTATGCTGAATGCTGTTTATTCAGGGAACAGAAACTGGTGCCGGGCATGTTATTGTTGCTGGGAGTGAAATGGGGAAGGAGGGAGTGACTAGGTGTAAATCCATATCTTTTGGGGACTCATCATGGTCTGCACTGTGGCTGTGAGCCTGTGTGTGTGGCTTCGCCTCTTACCAATCTCTGTGTGTGTTGTTCAGGCAGCAAATTTTAATTCTCCTTCCCTCCCAGGGTAGCTTGGTACTGTTGTCTTTTTGACTTTGAAGCAGGATTCTAAAAGTTGTTTATTTTCTGATCTTAAAGCACTCCTACAGGTGATAAATCAGTCCTCTAAAAAAAATAATATACTGTTTTTCATACATGAATTCAAAATTATTCCCACGCTAACAGATGACTGCAGACAGCAGATGAATGCATAGCTCAGTAACTTGCTCTCACTTCATTGAAAATGCGAATTCTATTTGTTAATCTTTCATTTATAATTATAATAATGATCAAATTAGGGGATATTGTGATACTCACAGGTTCAGTGGCACTCAGTCCCACCTGGCTGGCTCTTCATTGCTGCAGTAGCACCCACAGTGTAGTTACAGCTTAATTACCTGGTGCCTGGTCTGGTGCTGTGTAATCACTGTTGTTTCTGACAATCACTTCATGTCTTCATTACTGCCTTAGCAGTGGGTGCTGAAAGCCACTCTGTATTCAGATGCAATCATAATATCTATTTTGTCCTTCCATACAGCGAGCTGCAGTTTTGCCTTTAGAACAGGTCTAGGACATTTTTCCTATTCGTCACAACACGCAGAGATCCAAAACACTGGGCTTCTATTTATCTTCTTTTTTTAGTTTACTGAAAAGGTAAAAATGGTGATCTCTTGTATTTGTATTTGAAATTCGTTAAGAATTACCTTGCAGGTAGGTAATGTTGGCTCTCAGCATTCATTTACAAAGGCAGGCAGAGGCTATGCATGCTGCTAAATGCAATGGGGAAAAAAGAAAATCGCCCAGGCTTCAAATTCAGAAGTATTCAACCTAAATTCGGTATGGTCACTTGGGAAAAGATGCTGGAGGCAGCGTGGATAATTTTCTGAGAAAAATCATCTCAGTGCTAACACAGTGATAGGAAAGGAACTGCAAACAACCCAAGGACACAGCTATGGCCTGGTTTGGCCCCTTCCATGCCCTGCATGGCTTCAGCCACTCAACAGTGAGAGGACAGGGCAGAACTAGCCAAGACAACATGGGATGGGAGGAAGATGGACAAGTTGTGAGGGAGCAAGGACCAGCTCACTGAGGAGTCTTCAGCTTGCAAAGATTTGACTGAGGAGATGAGATAAAACTCTGTAAAATCATTGATAGTATAGGGCAAGTAAACAGGGAAGAACGGATGAGTCACCGTTCTCATAACACAGGGATTATGAGGCATTTGCTGAAATTACCAGGTTTAATACAAACAAAAGTGCTTTTTTATACAAGGCATGATTAGCCAGTGACACTCCATACAGGATGATGTTGTGGCGGCCAAAAGGAGAAAGGATTTAAGAAAGTCACTGGACAAACTCACCGAGGATAGGCCTGTTGCAAGGCTTTAAAACTGATGATCAGGATGTAACCTCTGGATTTGGAGTGCTGCTAAGCCTGGGAATGATCCATACCTTGCTGCAAAGCTGCAGGTCTTCCTTTGCTGTCAGTCAGCCCCCTTCTGCTGCCTTCCCTCTTTGCCTCACTTGACCCGACCTAGAGAAATAACATTTAAAAACCCTTCAGTTGCTCCACCTGGTAGAAATGTCCTAATGTGACTGTGACAAGAAATATCCATGAAAAACCAGTGACCTTAGGCCAATAACATGGCAGATTTCACCAGATGAATTCACTCTCACATCACTGTGGCTACACCACTACTTGTGTTTGCTTTCCACGAGTGATTTAGCTTTACCAGCTAGTGAGAATGCTTGTGAGGAGGGTTTTTTTTTTTATAGTTTGCATACTTGTACAAAGAAAAATAATCAAACTTGTCTTGTTGAATCTCTTACCTTAGAAACCTGATCTTCTGGGTTAGCCAAGGAATGGAAACAACACCATGTGACTCTGTGACCAGACATGAGGGCCTGAATTTTCAACACTGTACCATAATATCTGCTGTTTATTGCTCAACAACAAAAGATTTAGTCCACAAAAATTCTGAGTGCAGCCAGAAAAGAGACAACAATAATTCATGCCTTAAAATTCTTTCATTGTCCCTTAAAAACAGCTGAAATGCTTTTGAGAAGCCACAGATAATCTAGTTTTCTGCTGCTTCCTCACACTTAGTGGTTTTCAGTTATCACAGAACTTATGGTTCGGTCTTTAGGAATAAAATTAAAACAAAAAAAATCCTTTGGAGGTTAATTATCATCACAGTTACTACCAACAGTGTTGTCAGAGCACAGAGAAAACATGAGAGCATCACCAGAACTATGACCTTATGGGCAAATTCTTCCTGGGTGTATCTGTACAAATGAAATGGGAAGAAATAAGACTGACAGTGGTGTCCTTTCAGTTTTGGATCTGCCAACTTGGTAGTGTTTCCTTGAGCTTCTCCTTCAGTAAAACATAGCAGCTCCTAGCAACTCTTGTCAGTGACACCCTGCTTCATCATTTTGATGCTGTGGGTGGGGTGATGGTCTCAGAGAGAAGAGGGTGGTCAAAACCTGCTGTACTGCATTTGGGTTTGTTTTTTTTTAATAAAGGTCTCTTCATTTTGTGGAAAACTTGTCCTTACTGCAGTATTTATCAAGGGGAAATGGACCCCTCTTTTGAAGACCAGCACGGGTTCAGAGTCCAGGATGCTTGGGATCTGTTTTTCCATCCACAGTCTTTTGAAAGAGTGGTAGGCAGGGAGGGTGGGGGGGTGGGTTTTTTTTCTTTTTCTTTAATTAGCTTAACATTCGTGTTAGAGGTGGGGACACAGTCACACTGTCTGCCTGGGGAAAAGCCTGCACAGAAAGACCAAGGTTAACTTTCTGGATGATGTATTCCTTATCTCCACAAGAAGCTGGTGCACTAAATCTCAGCTACTCTTCCATGTTAGGCTGTCTCTGAAGTCCTGAAAAGCATTAAAATGCGTAACAGCAGTGTTTAGCTTCGCTGCTCATTAGAACAGCACAGAACTAATAGTAATATTGTTGTAACTTGACAAAGCTATCTAAATCCATGCATGTTTTCTTGTGAAAGCTTCCTAAACATGCTGCTAAATCCCCTAAAAAGCTACTAAAGGGCTTTGGCAACCATTAGGGGAGCATAAGCGGGGGGAACTCCTTTCAGTAAGTGAACAAACAGAGAAAATATGCTGAATAGCCGGACAAATGTGTTTCAGCTGGCTCTTTCATTTACAGATATAAGGCAGCAGTCAATATCAATCACTGTTTTCCCTGTTGCACTGGAAATCACAATATCTCTTTTCATTCCACAAGCTCCTTTCACCACAGTAATGTGTCTTTGGAGTGACACTGGCATCAGTCTGTTTCCGCTGTCTGAAGTCCAGAGAGCTTAAAAACACATTGCAGGGTATGAGACCTTAACCCTCCTCCCCTTCCACACACCCGTCTCCTTCGAGCCTTCCTTTCGGAATTAATTGTTTTTACTTCTTTCCCAGTGCGAAGCTGAGAAAGAAAAGTGCCCACAGAGCCTGGGAATATCTGCTCTTGCACTTTGGGGACCGAAAAACGTGTGGCTGGTGTTTGGGGTTTGAATTTATCAGGTGTTGTGGGGAGTTTAACACAAGGCAATACGATTAGCGAGTTAATTTGCAACATGCTGTATTATGAAAGGTAATGTTACCGTGGTTTGAATTTTGAGCTATATCCTGTTTCTTGGATGTCCTAATCGCCCACAACCTCATTTATTAAATAAAAAAAAAAAGTTGGAAAAGCTCTGCTTGTCAGTATCTGGCATTTGGAGTGTGTTGTTGATCTTGTGTTTGCTTTCTTCCTTTCAAGTAATATATTTTATAAGTATAATAATAATAATAACACTATGTGGTTGTGCTTCTCTATTGTTTCTTTGCAGATAACAGCAGTCTGTAGAGAAGCAGCCCTTCTGGCTCTCCAGGAAGACATCCATGCCCAATCCATCATGGGACGGCACTTTCGGTGCGCACTGACTGTCGTGACCCCGAGGATTCCCGACTCGTTAATCCAGTTCTATGCAGATTATCAGCAGCAGAGTGGACTGCACACGCTTTGAGAGGCAAATTAATACACACACAAATTCACACACAGTGTGGATAGCAAATTTCCTCCATAAAGCTGTCAGAAGCCAAAGAATTTTGTATTGTGAGTGGAGTATCTAAAGTTAATTAAACGTAGAATTGTTGTAATAAAAGTCCACGTGGAAGTTTTGAGTGTAATAGATATTGTCCTAAACTCCATATTTTACCATTTCAGTGGTATAAACTGCATTTTACAGGTAGTAAGATTGCTGATTTAAGTTAGTTTATCTCAGTGTATATCCACATATAAAAAAAATTTATCAAATTGTGAACTTTTGGTGGATTCTTGGCCCTAAAGAGAGAACCAACAAGTGCCATTACTGTCTTCATTTGTTCCTGCCTCAGCCACAGTTTAATCCCAGGGACCGTCCCAGTGAGGCACAGACCTGGGGAGTGGCCTCTCTACAAAAAATGCTGAAAATTATTGTGACTCTTTTGATTTATGATCTCCAACAAAGCTGCCAAACAGGCTTTCTGAGATAAAGCTGAAGTATCCTGATTGATTACAGCCAAACATTTATCTTTGGTCTTAACCAGCTCCTGTTCAGACATACTGGCAAGGAGGCACCCTAAAAACTGTCCATCCCTTGACTAACCTGAACCCACAGTGAAAGATTTTTGTTGCTGATGTTTGTTTCCATCAAAATAAATAGGAATGGTGATCGGTAATTTAAAGCTGGCCACTTTAAAGAATGAATAAGAAAACCTCCTTGCAAAAACTGTTACAAATGACCACAAAATACTTGGGGGATGGATAAAATCTTTTCCAGTTATTTCTTTGTTGCATCGTCTTTTGAAACGGTGACAGGTCCTTGTGGGCTCTCTGCTCTTGCTCTCAGGATGAAATGCAGTTAAGCAAACTAATATCCAGGGGTTTTTCCCCACAACAGAAAGACTGAGCTTTTCCATTCCAGACATAAAAGGTAGAGGGAAAGGTAAACCAAAACCAATCCAAACCTTAAAAAAAATTAAAAAAAAAAAAAGGTGACAAGAACCTAAATTCAGTGGGTAATTCTGTGTTTTCCTGGTGTTTTGTAGGTAAGTAGAAGAATTTACAGGTCAAAAATTTATTCAAATCTTCCCTTTATTTGTTGAAGTAAACAAGAAATGACATTTCAGGCTTAGGTAAGGTTATTTTTTTGGGGTTGTTTATTGATGGTTCTGAAGACTTTTCTTTCCTGCAGCCATTCTATATGTAATTATTTAGAAATTTATATAATTTTATGAGGAATTCGTATATCAAAGAGATATTTCTACATTATTTATTTATCAGTATGAAATTTAAAGAGTAATTGCTTCACCTGGATTATGGCTTTTCCTCTCCTTATTTAGTTCCACATTGTACACAATTTGTAGCTTTTAAACAGAAATCTGCTATTTTTAAATGACCACTTTTCTATTAGTTTTATGCTAACCTATTGTTTCTGTAATTAGCATTTAACTTTACCATCACTGACAAGGATTAAGGGATGAGGAAAAGCAGGTCATTTACTTAGTTCAGCCGACGTATGTGCAGGTTTTTTCTTTTTTTCATTGTTAGTCTCTTTAATAGTCCAAAGACAGAGGGAATTAAGAAAATTATAAACTGGAAAAGTTGCCTTGGAGATCAAGACTGCAACTGAAGCTACTTTAGTCTTCTTTTCTAAATTCTCTATACTCCAACTTGGAGTTCAGGATGTGAACCGTTTGTCACAACCATTACATTTTTGATGTTTCCAGAAATTAAATGCCATCCCCTGGCACTTTACTCTGGTGTCTGTTCCTGAAGGGAGGAAAGAGAGACTGCAGTTTTTACTGCCAATAAGTGGATTCTATTTGTAATTTTGTAGCCTAAAAGTAGCACTCTGAGATGCTCTATATGAGTAGCAAAACTGTATGGCCATTCCTTTGGAAGTGCTCAGATTTATCAAGAACATGCACCAGGGCATGAATGTGAACTGAGAAGCTGCAAGAAAGGCAGGTAGGAGCAGGCTGGCCTTTCCATTTGTGGACTCCTGCTGCCATCAGAGGGAATTTTGCACATTGAATTTTAGGACATTTAGGACAGAAGACTGGCCCGTGTCTCTTCCGGATGGGAAAAAAACCCATCCCTGCAAATGTTTATCCTCTCACCTGCATGGTACCACATCTGTGGTACCAAATCTTGTGATACACACCTACATGCCTGAAGTGATTTTGGATGCAGGAAGATCCCCTTTTTATCCTTGGGCTTGTGGAATTTGATTTTTTATTTTTTTTTTAAAGTAAGGTATTCTTAAAAAAAAAATAGGTGATGACAAATTTTTGAAGTTCCTAGGTGTCTGTTGCTCCCAAAAGTTCTGTTCAGAAAATTTTGCCAGTCTGGCACTGCTCAGGATCTTAGTCCATCCCAAGCCACTTATAAATTGAGATTTAAAGAAAGGTACGATGACTCCCCATCTCATTCCTAATGACAGAATGCTGTTATCATGGACTAGCAACTTGAAACCCACTTGTCAGAATTCTGGAAAAATAACCAAAAATTCATTTTTGGTCAAAACACACCATCACTGTAGTCCTTTCATAATCCAATTTGGCAAGAGCTTTTGCACCCTGAGCCTCTCATTGGAACTTACTGATGAGGGCACTGTAGGACAGAGCACTCCAGAGGCATCTCCCGTGTGCCTGTCATTTAAACAAGTGGGTTTTAGCTCAGAGCTGAACTTTTCACAGTGTGTTTTACTGAACACATCGTGCCTTGGCTCTGAATCAAATCTCTTGCAGTGTGAGGCCATATAAGCCTGAACACCTCTGTGCTGCAGAGTGAATCAAAGAGAGAGGTGTTCTCTCTTCTGCTGGGTTAATCACTGTTGTTGTTTGGGTGTTTCTATGAGATGTTATTTTAATAAAGTGATCAAGCCTCAGTGAGCAGAAGGCATCTGAGAAGAACATCTATCTTTCTCCCATCGTCTTTTTAACTGAGACTGACTTCCTAGACTCCTTTACGTTCTTTAGAAATGGAGTCTTTTTGCTGCCTGCTGTTATCTTTTGGAGCCAGTTTTTGGCCCAAATACTGCTTGAGTTGCAGAATTGTTACCTTTAAATCAAGCTTTCCAATGTTTCAGGCACATTTTGTTTAAATACAAAAATCTACCTTTCTCCTACAATGACAACATCTTGCAAAATGACATAAAATGTCTTTTGACAGGTTTGCCAAAAATGACCAGGAGAATATTTATGATCAAAATGCAAAAATGTCTTCATTTAAAAAAAAAAAATTAAAAAATCAGTCCTGTGTTCTCCTTAATGCATAAAACAGATTTTCACTGCACGTACGATATACAATTCTTAATTCTGGAAAAAGAATGAAGTTTATTGTGGATAGTTTTCCTGTAGTCTCTGAATGAGAGCAGAACAAACAGTTTACTCAGCTCAGGTGCGAGGGAAAACATCAGGGACAGAATAAAGATCGTTTTCAAAGGTGGTTTTTCAAAATCATTGAATTTAGACTTGTCAGCCCTTTCAAATATTATGTCCTTAAAGTGGATTTTTTTTTGTGGTTTGTGTATGCTGGCTCTTTCTTTTTAGCTTCTTTACTAATTTTAAATGTCAGAGTGTGGTGATTCCCCTTTGGAAACTGGGCACGTGCCAAACATAATGCTCCTGTAACTGAGCATCCGTCCATTAGTGCTGCAGGAAGGCTGAGGGTGATGTTTCCTGGTGAAGGAGGCCTCAAACTGTGCTGATGGGGTGTGGAGAGGGGGAAAGAGGAAGAAGAAAGGGGAAGAAGAAAGTGTATATCGGGTGTTTTGCCTGGGAAAATGAAGTTCAGCGATGGACACAAGTTTGTGGGCTGGAGAACCGTCTCTCCCTATTGCAACAGGTGAGTGTGGGGCCTGTGAGGGGCCTCACCGTGAAGGCTTTTGGTTGTTTCTGGCTCTGCCAGAGAAAACAACTGATGGGTAGGTGAAACAGTATTGCCAGCACTAGAAATGCCAGTGCCTGGGGGTTGTGATATCCCAGTATCTAGTGGTAGCTAGGAGAGAACTAAGGAGGAATTGTACCTGGAAGATGGAGTCACACATGTGTCTGGAAGGCAGGCACCCACCATCACAACCTTGGCAAAAGCCCCTGGGAGAACTAGTGAAAAGCAGGCATAAAGAACTTGCCTTGCTTCCTGTGATCCCAAAGTTGGGATAAAACTAAATGTGTTTCCTCACCCTTCTGAATTTTAAGACAACTCCTGTGCTGATGCAGTCAGGGCCATGGGAAGTGGCTTGCTGTGGGAGCAGAGGTACTTTTGGAAAATTGGTTTTTGCATTGTGACCCTTTTGTATTTAATGTTGTTGTTCTAGTTGCAGTGAATTGCAATAATTTTTGTCTCCTATGAACCCCAAAATCTCTTGCTTTTGCTGGTGCCTTTTTTATTTTCTTTGGCATGAAAGAAAACACCATCGCTGATGTAATGTGTGCGATTTGATAAGGAGCTTTCCCGAGGGAGTAGGTGCAAGAGGCATGTAGGATTGCAGTTGTAGTTGGGCATGTTTTGCATGGCAGGTTAACATCTGGAAGACACATATTCCAAGTGAAACCTACCTCTAATCTTGGGGTTTGTGTCTGCTCTTTCTGCTACCTGTTCATTCATTAATCTTCTCTGCAGCCATGCGTTTTCACCAGGGCTTTATATGTTGTGTGTTGTGTTAAATATTTTAAATGGTGTCATTCTTCCCTGCAGTCTTAAATCCAACAGCTCCAGAGCCCCAATAGGAGGAGGAGATGTGTGTTTTCTCTGTGGTGAGGGGGAGAGAGGAGCCCCGCTCTGTGTTTGTATGGCAGGCCTCCAGCAAGAGCGCAGGTGTTGCAAGAGGAGGCAATGGCAACCAGATGACATTCCTTCCCCTTGAACTAGTGTGGAGCCATTGCTCAAACAGATTGTGGGTCCAGCAGTTGGACTGGATGATCTTAAAGGTTCATTTCCAACCTAAATGATTCTATGATTCCTTCCAACAAAATTTCAGGCTAGTGTGTTGTCTGCACGTGCCTGTGTAAAATCCATGGCAATAGAGCTTGGGTTCATCCAACTAAAAGATGAGAGGAGTAGAATCACTCTTGGCAAACATTGGAAAGATACTAGAAGATGGTCCAGAGAGTGATTTATCCTGGCTGAGAGCTAAACTACCTTTCTGGAGGTGCTGAAGGGGCAGCTGATGTCAAGAGAGGCCTTAAGCACTTATTTAGAGAAAGTGCCTCGAGGTAGTTGAAAGGAATTGAGAGCAGCAACTCTCAAAATACTGAGAAAAATGTTTTATCATCTTGTGCAAATATATCCTGTTTGCATAAACGGTTCTGGAAATGCCATTGGTATCTTCCTCTCATACCTGTGTGTGTGTGGGATGGCAATGTGCTCTTAACCACACACCCCCTGATTTTTTTTATCTCCTTTACCAATACAGAGGAGTTTTCACATCCCTCTTTGGTAAAATGGCTCTGCATCAGCCAAGTGTGGAAAGGGCTTTGATAACCTTCAAGGTGAAACACTTGTCAGCTCTCACTTTATCCAGGAAAGGATTATCTGGGCTGTGGAATAATGAGGTCATGTCTTTCCTCCACACCGCTGGCAAGAGCTTCAAATTTCACACAGGGGCAGCTGCTTACATCAAGCCTGCTCTGCTTAATGCTGCTTAAAGCTACCCCCCTTCTCTGTCAGTGAGTTTTCCCCAAACTGAGGGTGTGAAACGTGTTCACACAGCCTTGTTTGCAAGACGTGTGAGGGGTTTTCATGGTGCTCGGGTTGCTGTCTTGCCCCAGAGTTGGTTGGGTTGGATGCAGGAGTGCAGGATGCAAGCAGTAGAATGATTTGTGTGTGCTGCTGCAGCAACAAACACTGCCTGTGAGGGATGTAGAGGAGGATTTGGTGGGTGGCTGGACCAAAGCCATGTAGCTCTTTGCAGGTGAGTGTCCCATCCTCAGCTTGCTGCACTGCCTCGGGTCTAAACCTGCAGCTTTAATGCAGAGCTGTTGCACTGAGAGTGGCCACGGACATGAAAGATCCCTAAAGCACACAAGTTGTGGGTGTTAAAGCCTATGGGTGCTTAAGTAGATTAGCAAACAAACAAATCCTTTAATATTCTGGAATACTTCCTCACCACCTAAGTAGGGATTATTCCACCAAGCCAGCAAATTCTACCCTTCTACCTAGTGTACAGTCTGCCTTGCAGATAACTGTGCTCTTTAATAAGCAGTTCTCTTAAGCTAAAAAAAAAAAAAAAAAAAGAAAAAAAAAAAAGAAAAATATGAAAGCATCTTGAAAACTTCAAGAAAAGTACAAAAATGGCAGAGACACCTGTTAAAAATGTGCAAGACCCCGTAAAAATTGAGGTTACTACAGTGCTGGCAGTAGCACACGTAGGATGCTGCACCAGAAAGGTCCCTACAGCAGAAAAACGTTAGTCTTAAAATTTGTTTTACAGAACTCTCCACCCTTTTTTTGTACAGATATGTGACATAGCTCATCCACCACTTTCTTCCTCGCACTGTAAAAATCTTGGTTAAACTGTCAGCTTTTTATCTGAAACATGTAGAAACAACCGGTTACCTTGGTCTGATTCCTCTTCCAGGCTTTCATCATCTGTAATTTTGGTAAAAAGCTGCTTTTGTTGATGTGTAATGCATCATAGTAACCGGTTACACTTTTACTACAAAAGGGTGTTTTATTTTCCGGAGGGATGAATAGTAATCAAGGATCAGCTGGTAGTGCCAAGTGCCTTGATAACACAATTGGCTGCATACAGCTTTGTTAGGCCCCTTCCTGCTTGCCGGAGAGACTTAAGAGAAGATGTTGGGAGAGCTGTTCTTTACCTACTTGGCTGTTGGGGAGCTGAATTTTGGGATCACTTTGTCTGCTGGGTGAGAAGGTAAGCTCCTGCTTTGAGCACGTGAAGCCCTTACTGATTAATGATGGCGAGGGGAGGGTGGGAGAGGAGAACAGATAGAGAGCATGCTTGAAAATAAACATGTGATTTGGGAAAATTACCTCGAAATTAATCACTGTCTGATTTTAATGTGGAGAGGTGAGGGGGCTGATGGAGTTGGAAGGAGACAGAAAGTGGGAATACTGATTCTAATCACAGTAGGGGCTGATTTGTGTTTTTTTGATGCTGATTTAGGTGAGCTGGAGGAGGGCTACAGTGACCCTGACCCCATTGGTAGGAAGTGTCTCACTGCTAAGCACGGAGTGGAATCTCTCTTTGATCTCATTAACCCCATCAGCACTGGATTAGCAGATGTGTTTCTGGAGCTTGACTCTCTCAGACACTTGAGGTGTATAGAAGGTGGCAGAGATTACTTCAGTAGAAAAAGGTAAGACATAGATTCTTCTCTTCTGAATTTTTCAGAAAATTCAGTATCTAGTAGAGGTATCATGAGGGAGGAGGGGAATTGTTCCCCTTTTCTCAATGAGAAGAGGATATGTTGGGAGAATAAAAATCTAAGAAAAAGCAGGGAGGAAGAGAGATGAGTAGAAAGCATGTGTGGACAGTTTCCTCCTTTCTTCAAAGTCTGCTCATTGTTTGTTTCTAAACTCCACAAGAAAAACAATGAGATGGAGAAGAAGGAAAACCCGCAGCAACAATAACAGGAAGAGCATCTTGGAGATGGTTTTCCACAAAGGTGGGCTTTATGTCTTGCAGTCAGTTCTGTTAGGACTGGACTTAGCCTGAATTTTTTGGGAATAGTCAATATCCTTAAGTGCCCTATAATTTTAAGCTGGATTTATCCTAATGCATTGTCTTGGGAAGAAGGGACACAACCACATAAGCTGAGACCAAGCTGTGCAGATCACTTTGAGATTTCTGATTAAAGAATAGAATATAAAAGTAAAGTTCTGTGTTAGCTCTAAAATTCCACTGTTACATCAATTAAAGATCCCCCTTCATGACCTTCATCGTGGTGTGTGTGAAGGGAAAATAATGGTGACTGTGGCTTGCTGAGACCCTCCAGTTGTAGCACACTTGTGCTGTTTTATGTGAGGGCTGGAAACAAAGCTCATATAATAACCTCAGGTTTTTAATCTCTGCAAAACATAATTAACTGTTTGAAAGGGTGGTTGGAGGGTTAAGCTAGGAAGAATAGACTAGTAGTACAATAACATCTATATTAAAAATAAAAAAAAAAACCCAACCAACCAACACAGATGTAACGTGTTATATAATCTGTGTTAAACTTGCTCCGGGAAACCCTCCAAGAGCCAGTGTCAGTCTCCATTTTGTACAAGTCTGTACATAACCTCTATAAGAATTCGTGTGAAGTTGGGTGGGGAGACAGTGAAAGAAAAAGTCAGAACAGAATGTAGCCTGACCAAAGTCTTTCTGTGGCGGCGCACTCAGAGCAGGGACGGAGGGACGTTTGTTCCTTCGTGGGTCTTTCCACCAATCCACCCCCTCGGCACAGGTGGTTTCCAGAGCCTTGTCCCTGGCAATGAGCTTCCCAGCGCCATCACATCTCACTCATCGTCAAGCAGCAGTCTGAAAGGCTTCTAGGTGTATTAACCTCTTAAGTAATTACTGGTTTGAGATGTTATGTTAAAAAGTAGCCACCCTTCTCTCAGCAGGGGGGTGCCGTGCCTTTGGGAACCATGTAGTGTGTTGTCTCTGGCCCTGTCAGCCACACAGACGGTGCCTATCAGCTTGTGTTTGTTGCTTACAGATACAGCAATTAATTTAATGACCACTAATAAATAATATATATAATAATAATAATATACGGACCATGCCACAGAATGACTTGTTCTCCGGGAGCTCAGTCATTGTTTATGTTACCATTCACTTACTTCCAGTCAGAGACTAACTTGGAGCAAAGTTTGAAGCATGTTGTTTGGATACAAGGGGGAAAGGTGCTGAAAACAGAGGAATTATAGTAATATATCCTTTTGTGAAGTGTCAAAGAAGCTTTTAACACATTTCTGACAAAAGTCAAGTCCGTCTGTACCGATCTACTCCTCCCACTGAGCTCCTGTCAACTTCTGGTCCGTCCTTTCCACTGTCCTCCTTCCCTTGAACTACTGTCATGACACCTTTGGAAGCCATTTCTCTTAATAGAGACGTTGGAATGCTGCTTCCTTCCCATTCCCTGGCAGGAAGGATTGTTTTCCTCAAGCAGCAAGTAGTGCTGAAAATATTGATGATGTGGAAGTGATTTGGAACATGGCACATTTCCCCAAACAAACAAGTGATGCAGTGACATTCATAAGCTTTGGCTGAGGTGTACTGTCCAGTGAAGGCAGTGGGATATCCTGAGAAATGGGTAAGGAGATCCAGATTTGACTTTCCTGCTTTCATTTGCCTAAGGCCAGACTTCCTCTGATAAAGACATGAAGTTCTCCTCAGGGAAACAAAACTGTGACAAAGTGTATTGCAAAAAGTTACATCGTGTTTGGCTTTGCAAACAGCTCAGTTGGTCTCCAAGAATTTGACTTTTCAGTGAGGCTGTGACACTCATTTTGTATTATCAAGATTAAAAATGCATTTAACCTTTGTGAAGTCCACAGCACTGGGAACTCCAGTGTCTTTATTTTTAGCCAGAACCTGACTGAGCAGCATTGTGATTTCACTTGAAATCAAGTGAAATACACTGAGAAAATATTTTTTTTTTCTTTTAGTTCAAAGCCTAAGTTTATAACAAAGCCAATGGGTGAGCCATCTTCTGTCTTAACTATCTTTAATAGCCACAGTAGAGCTAGTTCAGCTGTTCCCCAAGGAACAAATTTGAAGTAAACAGTGAATAATTCCACATTTAATACATCTCTCACATTTGCTTTGCCTCTTTGTAGGTACAAACCAGTGTACATAAGGGCATCTGAGTACCTAACAGCACATGGAAAGATGGATATGACTTAGGAAATGCATACCTTGGAAGTTCTCAGCTTCTCAGATTGCTTTTCCTGACATGTTTTTTCCTTTCAACCTCCCTTTTCTTTGCCCAGGGAGGTTAGACAATAGGAATTCTCCCTTCCTCCCTTAGAAAGAACTCTCTGATCAAATGATTCTGTGTCTTCCTAAGAAGTGCTGAGCACTGTTACTTTAAAGCAGTTGGTACCCTGGAAAATTAAGTCTGCAGGAGCTAATGAGTCTTCAGGAGTGTTTGTAATTGATTCGAAGTTGTTGTTTTTTCATGTGGCAAGTTTAAAAAATACAGCAAAATGGTTTTGAAAGGTAATTCTTGACACCAGTCCAGCTTCAAAAATGTTGTTTTCCATTTACTTCCCATGTTTCAAACTGTTTGTGTGTGATGAAATATGAGTAGTGCTACTGCTATGCTCTTGCAGACTTGTGGTGAGAGATCTTTTCCATGTCTTTTCAACCATAAAAGAGAAAAAGAAAGGTGTGGTGTTGGTTTGTTTGGGTTTTTTCCCTGTACAGTACCCTCAACATAGACTCAGAGTATGGTAAAATATACTGATAATTGGATCTTACTTGCATAAGGTTTAAATTTTCTGAAAATGGGGCATTTGGAGGAGAATTAGAAAAGTCATGTCAGTTTGCTATGAGGACAGAGTGGTGTTTAAGTTCTAACAGATTGATGTTTAGGTTTTGATAATTGCCCTCTACAGAGCTGAAATCCAGCCTGGTGATGACAGGTATTTCACTACTTTGAGAGGAATGGACATAAATAATAGCTGAGCAGTTGACCTCAATATCTGCTGAAGCTGAGGACGACCTTTTTTAAATACCCAGAGGTCTCTGTCTGGCCTTCCATGTAGAAAAGACTAGAACACACCGGGGAACTGTTATCAGGGATTTTTTTTCTTTTATTTAATAAACAGGATGTGGAATTACTGCAAACACTGCCAGGCAATGATGTCCACAGTTCTAAGCTAAGATAAAATGTGCTTTCTGTTTTTCAGCTGGGCACACTTGGCAATTTTGTCTTTATTCAGAGGCTTTTTAGGTTGGATTATGCCACTGTAAATCTATATGAATAGCAACAGTGCAGTCCCTCCCTTGTGAATGCTTCAGTATTCCGGCAATGCTCCAAGAACTGTCACCTTGCAGTAGCATCACTGCAGTGTTCTGGAAGGTTAGTGGGTTACTTTAGGTGGAAATTCCATTTTCTGCATAGATTTTCAAAACTGCTCACCTTGGGAAGCAATAGATACAGGATCCTCATCAGGCTTTGAGGTACTTTAAGCAGGGTACGTATCAGTAGTAGGTGTGGCCTTTTTCTCAGTTCTTTTTGGCTTCTCAAGAACAATGTTTGATTGGTCGCAGAGAGAAACAAGAATCACAGGAGTGGTTTCAAAATAGAGGGTTACCGAGGGAATGGAAGAGAGGGGCCACCCCCCTCCCCAACACACACACAGAACTTTTGGTGTCATAACCTCCCCGTGTTAAGTGTGTGTCTGTACACGTCCTCCTGGGTGAGAGCCAGCAGGAGAGGCAGTGCAAGTGTTCCCTATGGCTTGTGTGGAATTGGAGCAGCACAGCTACAGCCTGTCTCCCACCCCGATGGAAATGAGGGGGGTTACATCAGCAGCGTGACAGTATGTGCATGGGCAGGTGTGGTTTATGTTCTTCATTGTTAAGGGTTTTCCCAGTTCTTTTTGGTGGGAGAAATCTGGCCTTTTCAACCCAAAAGCTCTTGACGGATGGTATTTTTTAATACTATCTCCAAAATGAAGCCTCCTGACTTCATCAATCCCAAAGGAAACCGGTAATAACTTTGATTTCCTAGGAGCAGAATCCAGCCCTTGACACTGAATATTCCTTGGCAGGTAGTTTTTGTTATTGTAGAGCACAGTTTCAAGATGTGACTAGCAAGCTCTCCTGGAGTACAACAGACCACATCAAACGTGCAAGGGGCCCTTGACACTTGAATTGCCAAATGCAAAACAGAATCTCTCAGAGAAGTAAGACAGAGAAAATGAGAAAAGGAAGAAAAAATGCAGGTGAATAACAAATTATATTTTATAATTCTCACAGTGGGATGCAACAAAATACTGGTGAGGTCACTGTACTCTTATAGAGTTGTGGTGAGAGATTTTCCATGTCTTTTCCACCATAAAAGAGTAAAGCAAAGGTGTGAGGTTTGTTTGTTTGTTTTTTTTCCCGTGAGAAGTCAAAATCTGTAAATATTTATGTATTGAAGTGGATGATGCTGCAGCCAGAAATTCATGCTGCCCCTGTTGCATGTTCCTTTTCCTGTAGCCAATTTCTGATCCAAAAGCAATGACAACACCTAAGCTGTTTGAGAACTGGCTCTCTAGGCACACGCTTTTACAGCATCATTTGGTATCATACACCTGTGTGAAGGCTCAGGGGAAGAAGTTTCTGTGAAAAGAACCCCTTGGTGCAAACTTCTCATCGTGGGATCCGTGGAAAAGCTTCTTCCCTGTTTGCATTCCAGGGAATCCAAGGTGGTCTGTTAAAATCTCACTGAAATGCCTTTTGACTGGTAAAGCAGAACCAAGAACGTGACACAGATGTTAAGTTACTGCTTCTCCACAGAAGCTGCTACGGCCGTGGAGGGAACCTAAACTTTGGTTGTTGACACATCGTTCTTGAGAACGACAAGAGAGATTGTGTTCATTAGGCCAACCCCATCACTCTTGCTAAAAGCAGGCTCAGGTTTCCATGTATATTTTCAAATCAAATTAGAAACGCTGCTGCTGAGACCTCCTTCAGCTGACAGTGACGGATTGCACAACCTGATAAACAGGAGGCATTCCTGGAGCTGTGCTAACACCCGAGTCACCACAAGTGGTTGGATAATAGAAATCACACACAGAGCCATGTATTTAAATTAGCAGAGAGCTTTACCTCTTCCTCCAATAAAGCAGCCCACACCTGGGGAGCGGCCACTTCTCCAACAGCAATGGGAAAGGTTCGTTTCTGTGCAAGGACTCCTGTCTCAGGGGGTAGTAAAAGGCAATTTGCTTAGTGATAAGGCAGGAAACAATGAGTTGCAGGTAGCATAATTTACAATAGATGTGAATGAGTTATTTTTGGTATTAAGCAAAAATGACAATTTTCCTTTTTTCACAGTTTTTTTTTATGCAGGCAGATGAAGTAATATTAGTTAAATAGTTAACAATGAATGCAAAGTAACGAAGACATGGTCAGTACCTTAGCAGAGTGTCTTGTGGAAGCGCAGACAATTAGTGTAGCAGCTAAACATGAAGGCTACAGAGACAGTTCTCCAAGGAAGAATTAAACTTGTTCAGAAAACAAATAACTGTGGATACCTGAAAAGGAGAGAGGTAAAGGTACCCATTGCCTTTATGGCAAGTGAATAGTGAAAAATGAAGAGACAGGCTGTGGCCTGCACTTAGGAGAATGAAGCTTTGCCCCTTGTTACCCAAGGAAAACACTGGTTTCTCTGATATGGTGCAAAAGATGGGGAAGGGAAAGCATGTTCTCAGACTCTCAACCTATTGTACAGACCCTGGCATTTTCTTTCTGTTTAATTTGTGCTGAATTTGGGCACAGACCTTGTTCTGCCGCGTTTCCCCTGTGCTTTGATTCCACGTTTGAGTGCTCGTGAAGCAGGTTCACAGTGAGGTTCGTCCCTTTGTTCTCAGGTTTGCCTGGCTGCTGCCTGTTACTGTCTCTTCTGCCCCTAAGAAAAACTGATGTTATCTTTTGAAGTGAAAACCCCATGTTCTATTTGTAACTGAGGGTTTCCTGTGTGCCCTTCCCCAGCCTGTGCAGTGACGCCAAGGGGTAGCGGCGCACGGGCTGCGCTTCTTCAGAGAGCTTTGAGAGCAGTCCCTGCACAGAAGCTGAAGAAATCCCCAGCTACTGGTGCCTTTGATCTCAGATAAAGGTCAACCTGTCTGGCAGAAAGTGTGATCGGAAATGCTACCACATCAGCCTTCACTTTCTCTTCCTTACCCCAAAGTGATTCACTGTACCTGTCAGGGTAGTCCTTCACCACAGCACCCGTGGTTTTTACTTGGGCTCTTGGGAATACCTTCATTCATCTCATGCCCCAGCTTAAGCCAGGACTGCCAGGATTTTCTGTGAGCTGCTAAGAAACTGTCCACAGTGCTTATGATTAGAGTAGTGTTTCATAACTACTGTAGGATTTGATTTTGTTGGTTTGCTGGGGTTTTCTTAATCACAGAATCGAAGAGGTTGGAAAAGACCTTTAAGATCATTGAGCTCAGCCAGCAACCCAGCACTGACAAGTCACCACTAAACCATGTCCCTGAGTACCACATCTGCACACCTTCTAAATCCCTCCAGGGTTGGTGACTCAACCACCTTCCTGGGCAGCCTGTTCCAGTGCTTTTGGTGAAGAAATTCTTCATAATTTCCAATCTAAACCTTCACTAGTGCAACTTGAGGCTGTTTCCACTTGTCTTGTAGTATTTATAGGCCTACTAGTGTGTTAAAAAGTCAGTTATGCTGGTGTTGCACCAACAAGCACATACTGGTTCCTTGCACCGAGAGTTTCTGAGGCTCTTTGAGCATTAACACCTACAAAGTTCCATCTAGTGCAACCTCAAAGCTCTGGGGAGCTGCAGGTTCCAGTTGTTTCTCCTGACACCCACCTCTGCAAGATCATTGCTGCATGGCTGGTGGAGGGAATACCTGACTTACACATGCTACAGGTAAGGCTGGCACAACAATTCTGTTTGTAATTTCATTATAAATGCTAATGTGTGTGGGGGTTTTTAATTGCTTTTGAATTCCTCTTAACTTTAGAAGTGTTGATGCATCTGTGGAGATTGGTTACTAACTGATAAGTAACTTGCATAAAGGGAAACGCATTATCTGCTGAGTTTCCTCAAAGCCATATTGGCTTTGTGACTGGGAGTAAGTGCATGTCCTCCTTCTGGACTGGGATCTGTGCCTTAGCAAGGGCTAAGAGATACTGCTTAGGGCGATTTATAATGGTATTCCCAGGTGGGAAGCAGTTTCTCCTTACTGATAGTGGGAGGATCACAGTTTATCCGATTCATCTTTACAAAGGTGTAGTTCGCTACCTATAAAGGTCAGTCAAGTGACCTAGAAATAAAAGTTGCTTCTAGGGGTGGATTAGGAAGAAAAGCAACAAAAAACCTAAAGATGGACTCTGCTTTTATTCTGCCCAATGTGCCTTTTGGCACGCTGAAGCTTGCATGAGGGAGAAGTAGCATCTGCCTGCAGAGGGTGGAGATTATCTCCAGTCTGTGATCCTCAAAGTGAAAGCGGAAATGGGAATTGAGTCACGGCTCTCAGCCATCATTCAGTCTCTTGAACTCTGTTCTGGGAGGTTTTTTAGAAGGATTGACTTTGGGCATAGAGGGCTGGTCTCTCTTGACTTGTTGTCAGTGCAGGAGACGGGCACCTTTAGATGGCAGTTTGGAGATGGAAAATAACTTGGTTGCATCGGATTTCTGTCTGTGTGTCAATCCTCGAGTTCAGGCTGTGCCAGGGATGTAGTCATAAGGTGTGTCAGCCCTCTTCCAAAGTGCCAGTTTATTCTCCAGAATGTAGCTCTCCTTTTTCTAACCCAAACTTCTGGCTGCTATAATTTCCAGGAAAAATCTAACGAGATGGCTTGTGTGAGGTGCAGGCACATTTGCTTGAGTCTGTGGAGAGCCTTCTGAATCCACCGGAGGGTTTTCCCTTCTTTCAGTGAAGTATTAATTCGGGTGCCAGGTGATAGTAAACAGCTGCCAGTATTCTTGGTGATTTTACTGACCCATTTAAGCCCAGTATTGTGTTTCTAAAATCAACCTCTTACACTTGGCATAGGTTTTTTAAGGTGGTATTAGTTTAGAGATGTGAAAAGAAAGATGCTGAGGTGTTTTTATGGTAGTATTCTAGGGGAAGTGCATATGGACTTCTGTGAGAACAAAGACAATTGCTAAATGTATTTTCAGTGGTGGAACAGAGCCCTGCTACCCCCAAAGGCTCCAAGATGGACTCACACCACTAAGGACTAACTCTGAAGGAGTAGGTTTTTTTCATTTTCTTAGTAATTTTGGGTCTTTGGTTGGATTTTTTTTTTTTTTTTGTTAATTTGAACTCTGATAGGTTCCAAACTTTTCAGATGGAGTTCACTGAAAATGGTTATGTAATTTGTGCTCGAGGTCTATCTGAGAATGCTTTTGGTGAGCAACCACATTTTCTAAATCCCCTAGCAACATTAATGCTGAATTGGGGTATTTTTATTCCATGCCAAAGATTTGTATGCCATTTTTTGCCCTTGAGCCTCTGTAATTGGCAGATGGTATCTGTGATTTGTCTATATCAGCAAACTGTTAATTACAAACTCAGAAGTATTAGAAGTCATATCATTACTAATATTAGTATTTTAGTATTCAGTATAGAACCTTTAATGCACAAAGATTTTATTTCCTAGAGAAATATGTGGTTGAGGTAAAGTTCTTGTATAATGATGAAATTTTTAAAATTTCAGTTTCGGTGTTTTCTTTCCAAGCTTAGTGAAGTTTAATGAAACACAACTGTGCTACGTCCATGAGTGTGAGCTGGGTGGACAGACTGTCACTGAGTACCACCTCTGTACCAATGTGTTCTGGTTTGTAGGGATTCTTTGCTTTTGGATGAATGTTCCTGCTAAGCAACTCCATGTATAATTCTTTTCTTTGAGGCAAAAGGTGGGAGAATATGATTTGTGTGAAAGACGCTGTAAAAAGCCAGTTAGAATGTTTCTGATAAACTTGGGGCTGCAGTGATGTTCAGCCAAGCACTGGAAGTCTCAACTTCTCCAATACTCTGCATGTTGTTATGAAACAATTCTCAGAATTTTGATGTGCTTTACATCATTTTCCCATATTCTTTTAGTTGCCTTTTAAAATTCTCCACTCAAAAAAAAAAAAAAAATAAAAAAAATAGTATTTGGTCATAAAACTAATGGCTTGGAAGGCATCCCTGTACCTCTTCAGCACCATGGCAGGGATGCAGTGGTGAGCTTTGAATGGGACCTTGCTGAGGCTGGGCTGGAAAGGCGGGAGAAAAAGACAACCGGGTAAATAACCCGTGTCATGCCTCGGTGCTTCAGCGCCAGCTGTAACGCGGTGGGAAGCGCCGTGTCCTATCTCATGGAAGGATGACAGGAGCGAGTGCTTTCCGAGGTGCTCAGCTGCCTCTGTACCGGGCTGAAAGAAGCAGAAGATATCTTGTGAATATAAATAAGCGCGTGGCTGTTCCACCTGGCCAGACCCCGCTGGGAAGGCGCTGACGGTAAGAGACAGACCAGAATCTCTCCGCAGGGCTGTCAGGGGAGCGTGGCAGAACTTCAGTCCCTCGGCAGAGCCTCTGCGCGGCGGTGCCCCGGCGGCAGCGCGGCTGTGCCCGCCCGCCCGGCGCACGGGGGCGGCTGCGGGAGCGTGTGCGGGCCGGGCAGCGCCGGGACGAGCCCCCGGGGCGCTCCCTCTGCCGGCCGGGCCCCGGGGGCCGGGACAACGCGGGGCGGGGCCCGCAGAGGGGCCGGTTCTCCCTCCCGCCCCCGTCCCGGCGCGGAGAGCGGCGGTGACCCGCGCGGGAGCGGCTCCCGGCGGGAGGGCGGGGAATCCACGCCGGGATTTCGGTGACACGCTGACATCAGGGGGGCGCGGCCGGCGGCGGGCGGGGGCTGCGCGCTGAAAGCGGCGGGGCGCGGCCCGGCTCACTCCGGCACGGCGGCGGGGCAGCGCGGAGCGGCCCCGGCACTGCCCCGGCGGCATCCGCGCCGCCAATGTGCCGCGGGAGGCGGGCGCTCACCCCGGCCCTAGGTAAGCCCGGGCGGCGCTCGCACAGCCCGTCCCGCCGGGTCAGGTGCGGGCGGGCGGCGGGGGCTCCCCGAGCCCGGGCTGCGCTCGGCTGGGCTGGGGGCGGCCGCCGGGCGAGGCGTGCGGGAGGTGCGGGAGAGCTGAGCTCCGCTGCGGGGCAGCGGGCGGGAGAGCCGGGGGTCGGCTCCCCGGGCGAGCAGCGCCGAGCTGGTCGCGATTCGCTGGTCGTGTAGAACCTCCGGGTCCGTGCTTTGCCTGTCCCGCCCGACCTGACGGGGGTCTCTCTGGCGTGACCCTCTCGGGATAGCGAGGAGCCTGCGGAGCCCCCGGTGCCGGGCTGCGGTGTGCGTGGCCACCAGGTTCTGCCCGTGCCCCGAGCCTGTCACCCGGCCCCCGGCAGCGACAGCCAGCACATGGCTGCGTGCAGGGAGCTCGCAGGGCCATTGCGCGCTGCCGCTGGCTTCGTTCGCAGCTTGCTCTGGAGAGCGAGAGCAGCTTCGTGGTTGGTTTAGAAAGAAAAAAAAAAAAGGGGGGGGGGGGCAAAAAACTGAAACGAAAAACCCCAACCAAAATTTCTCGCACCAGGGGTTGTGGTTGCACTTTGCCAGACGGGACTTGCGGCGAGGACCATGCGGTGAAGCCGAGCGCCGGAGCGGGACCGCAGCCCTGCACTCACGGGCCGAGGAGAACAAACAGCCCGAGCAGGAGCCGCGCACCCGCCGCCTCTTTCCAGAGACCTGCATCGCAACAGCTCCGCTGCCTGCCGCAGCCTGCCGCTGCCTGAGGCTCGATCCAGACACACCGCTCTGCAGGAAGGGCTGGATTTGCTGCCCGTCGCCTCCGGACCGAGAGCCCCGCTGCCGAAGGAGAGCGCTGCTCCCCTGGGCACCCCGCGGAGGAGCGAGCCCGGGGCGGGCGGCTGATGCTGACCCCCGGGAGAGGGGGGCTGCGCCGGGCAGCACAGCGGGGCTTCCCTCCGCTGGCCCACTAGGACGTGGAGATCGGCGAGCGAGGGCTGTGCGGGGACGAGGAGCGCAGCCCGCCGGCCTTCCCCGCCCCGCGGGGCCGGGAGGGCGAGGAGCCGGGGCCCCCGCCCGCTGGATTTGCCGTTCCCGGTGACTCCCCGCAGATATATCAGTAAGTTGGGGACCCGCCGAGCGCTCGCAGCGGCGAGCAGGTGCCGCGGGGCTCAGAGGCGCCCGCCTGGCGAGGGGCGGCCCCGGCCCCCCTCCCACCGGCCCCCTCCCGAAATACTGGGACCGAGATCCCGCGGGAGGGCTCGCGGGGGACCGCAGTGGGCTGGGAGCGAGCAGGAGGTCAAAAACACCCGCCAAACGCTCCTGGCAGGCGGGGGGCGGAGGGTGCCGGACCGCGGCGCGGGGAACCCCCGGGGCTGAGTGGCCTCTCCCCCCGGCGCTGCCGCTTTAAGCGCCGGGTATTCCGCCCTCCCGAGGCAGCGCCGGGCTGGGCTCTGCCCTCCCCTGCTGAAAGGAGAGAAGGAGGGAAAGAAAAATAAAAAAAAAAAGCCCATGTTTTCATTCATAACTTTTTTTTTTTTTTTCCCCTTTCCCCTCCTCTTCCTTCCTCTCCGTCAGCGCCGCGATCCGCTCCGCTCCGCTCGGGGCGCAGAGGGCGCCGCGCCGCCGCCCGCCCGGGGCTGCGGGAGCGGGGCGGGACGGGGCGGGGGGGCTGGCGGCGCGTCCGAGCGGGTGCGGGGAAGGGGAGAGAAAGGAAGGGAAGGGGGATCCCACCCCCCGAGGTGTGCGGGGAGGGAGCGCAGCCCCGGGTGCAGAACCGTGAGGGCTCTCGCCGCCTGCACCGTACGTTGTTTTATTATTTTATCTTGCTTATTTTTATTTTATTGTCGGGGGGGAACCAGTTTACGACCGATCTGCGCGGGGGTGGTGGTGGCTGGTTCAACTCTCGCCCGGGTCTGCAGCTGGGCTTGTCAGTCTGCGCCGCGTTGATGTTGCGCTTTCCCCCCAAAGATGGCACTGGATGTCTTTCGCATTTTCTTGGGATATTGTTTTTCATCCCCTGGGGAGCCCAGCTCCTGGCTGGTACAGCTGTAAATCTTTCCCTTTTCGCATTCATTCACCCTTGGTCTGTCGTGGATTTGTATTCAGTGCTCGTGAAGAAGGCGGCTTGTTTTGTGGGGTAGGAGGAAATTCTTTGCTGTGAGGGTGGTGAGGCCCTGGCACAGGTTGCCCAGAGAAGCTGTGGCTGCTCCATCCCTGGAAGTGTCCAAGGCCAGGTTGGAGGGGGCTCTGAGCAACCTGCTCTAGTGGAAGGTGTCCCTGCCCATGGCCAGGGAGGTTGGAACTGGTTGGATGGTCTTCAAGGTCCCTTCCAACCCAAACCATTCTGAAATTGTATTTTATGAATTAGAAGTGAGAGTGTTTGGTTTTCTTTTTAATCTGGTGGCCCTGAAGCCCACACAGGTGACGCTAGATGTAAAATGAAGTCTTTGACTGCTGGCTGAGCACAAAGACTTTGTGTCCTGGCAGAAGCTGTTGCTCACTGTTCATGCTCACTGTGTTAGAAGAAGCTTTCCTGTTCTTGTCGTCCCTGTTCTTCCATGACACAGTGCCCTTTTCTCTGTGGAGTGGGGAACAGCTCTGTGCTAGTTGTGTTCTGGGTAGATAAGACACTTTCTTAGGATTACTGGATGAATTTTGGAAATGCTAGATACCACTTAGCTTTCCCTGCTTTTCAGGTAAACAGGTATGACATCTTGGAGGGGAGTGAAAAGGGACTTTTCCTCTGGCTGACAGTAAAGAAAATCAGGTTTTTTTCTTTGGTTTCCTGTATAAGTGTGGCGTTTAAATACTCAGCTAAATTTCTGTATAGGTCCAGAACTGTCACTGCAGTTTTCTGAGTGAGCGTTGCAATCTTCATGTTGCCAGCTAGGCAGGATGAAAAGGGAAATATGTGACAGTTCTACTATTCTTCCACTATTTAAAAGACTAGAAGATGTTCTATTTATTTGAGAAGCTTTTAATCTATCTGATGAAAATGGATTTGTTCTTTGTTTTTGTTTTGAGGTTGTTGTTGGGGTTTTTTAATCTGCTCTTAACATTCTTATGAATCCTCAGGTACTTTTTGTCTGACACTTAGTTCATCTTAGCCTTTTCTACCTCGTTTTTCTTTCACACCTTGGCCTGTGGTCAGGAAATACTTGAAAACAGGTTGTTTGCACCCTTGCTTTAATTTTATAAGGAGCCTGTTAGATCTGTAGGCTGAGTTACTTTCTCATAGAAAATGTCTTGGCCACTTGACAGCACTTAGTTCAGGACTCTGTAATGCACATACGTCACTTTAAGAAGGAGACTTTCCAAAGGCACTAGGAAGCAAATTTGTTGAGCTTTCTGATGCTGCAGATTCAGAGGGAAGAGAATTGGTCACGTTCCTTACTCTGCCATGTGGAACACTAACATGATGGTGTTCTTGCCTGTTTCCAACTCAGTTTTGGGGGCATTCGAAATTGCTATTGCTAGTTAGGCAGATGTTGAGTTCAGTAGCAAGGGAGAAGCACTTCCCATGACTTGCCAAGCAAGCATACCAGCTAATACTGTTTTTTTTTAGATGGCATGGGGTCTCCTTTGCATTCCTCATCTATGATGCCATATCCATACTCTCCCCACTACTGGACTTCGGCCAGATCCTCAGCGTTGCTGTAATCCCCTGCTGAAAGAGATCAGTACCAGGTGGCTCGGGCAATTTGGGCTTTGTCAGATCATTTCTGTTTTCAGAAAGTCTCCGGTGCTTTATCCCTCTTCTTCCCTTGATCTTGTGTATGCGTGTGTACATGTACACATGCAGTGTTTATTTACACCTTCTGTCTTCTTCTTACTTTAGGGTTTCAGATGCATGCCAGGTTCCTGCTGAATGCCAGCAGTAGAGATCACTCCAGATGGAGCCCCAAGGTCAGCATGGCAGTGGCGGTTCCGTGGTGGTGATTCAGCAGCCCTCCCTGGACAGCCGGCAGCGCTTGGACTATGAAAGGGAGAGCCAGCCCACGACGATCTTGTCACTGGACCAGATCAAGGCCATCAGGGGCAGCAACGAATACACCGAAGGTCCTTCTGTGGTGAAAAAGTCTGCTCCGCGGACAGCACCGAGGCAGGAGAAGCATGAAAGGACTCACGAGATTATACCAATTAATGTGAATAATAATTACGAACACAGGTCCAGCCATGTGGGGCATGTGGCACATCAGCATAACACGAGGGCTCCCGTCCTGAGCCGGTCGACCAGCACGGGGAGCGCGGCCAGCTCTGGGAGCAACAGCAGCGCCTCCTCGGAGCAAGGGCTGCTGGGGCGGTCACCCCCGTCCCGGCCGGGCTCCGGCCACAGATCCGATCGGACAATCCGGGCGCAGCCCAAGCAGTCGTCTCTGATCGTGGATGATCTGAAGGGTCCTTTGAAAGAGGACTTGACGCAGCACAAGTTCATCTGCGAACAGTGTGGGAAGTGCAAGTGCGGGGAGTGCACGGCGCCGAGGGCGCTGCCATCCTGCCTGGCCTGCAACCGGCAGTGCCTGTGCTCGGCCGAGAGCATGGTGGAGTACGGCACCTGCATGTGCCTGGTCAAAGGGATCTTCTACCACTGTTCCAACGACGATGAAGGGGACTCTTACGCGGATAATCCCTGCTCCTGCTCCCAGTCACACTGCTGTTCTAGGTACCTGTGCATGGGAGCCATGTCCTTGTTCCTGCCTTGCTTGCTCTGCTATCCTCCGGCCAAAGGATGCCTAAAACTCTGCCGAGGGTGCTACGACCGCGTCAATCGTCCGGGTTGCCGGTGCAAGAACTCCAACACAGTCTATTGTAAACTGGAGAGCTGCCCCTCCCGGGGTCAGGGCAAGCCCTCATGATTTTGGGAGGGAGGTTTACTTCCTCCAACTTCAGTTTTTCAGGTTGTAGCTGATTTTTTTTTTTTTCCCTTTCCTTCTTCCCCTTCCTCTCCCGTTTTGGGAGGACTGTTCTTTTCCTTTCCCTTCTGTCTCCCCAGCTTCAGATACACAAGTTCTTCCCTTTGCATCTTTGCTCTCCTCTTCCTATTGACTTGGCTGAGTGTGGAGCGTTTCACGTAGTTGCTGCTGCTCTTTGGTAAGTGTGGACCTGGTATCTGCACCTGTCTCTCACTTGGGCAGGGTCTTTGAGTTTGTAACTGAACCACTCCTGAGAGAGACAGTGAGGGCTCACTGGGCTCTTGAAGCTTCTTGCTCTGTGAATATCTCTTCCCAAAGATGTTTTTCCTTCTCAGCAATTTATGGGGTTTTTTTCCTTAACCTTCCGGTAGCCAAGGAAGAATATCTTTCCTGAGTGAGCTGGATTGTGAAATAATTTTTTGTGTGTGTTCTTTCTGGAGAGGGATGTAAAATAAAGGCTTCACCAAATGAAAGGTCTGACTCTTCTATAAGCAGCCTGCTTCTTTTTGCATCTTTTTTTTTTTCCCACCCTCTCTTTTTGTCTTAACTTTTGGAACATTCTCACACCTGAGAATTACCCTGCCTGCCTCCTGCTTCTTGTTTTTTTTTTTACATTTTCAATGTAACTTCAGTTTTTGCTACACTGTGTAGATCTTCACATTGGAGACATTGTGGCTGCAACATACTCATTTGCTTCTTTTGCTGTCCAGTCTTTGAAGGATATTGCTCTCTCCACTCTCCTAATCCTGTTCTTATAGTCTGTCAGCATCAGTTGATATTAAAGTTGGTGGTGTTCATATATCCAAACAGCCTTCAGGTGTCATTGAGTCACCTAAATGTTCTTGAATCCTTCAAGTCTCTTGTGATCCTTTGGTTTAGTGAGTTTAGCTCTGCTCTGTACTTTATAATTTTATTCTGTCCCTGTTTTATTGCCTTAGCCACAAATTGTGGTCCTTTTTTGTATATTTTATGTATAAAACACAAAGTTGAATCCCAACTATTTTTAAGACAAAAGTCTGTTAAAACTTTTTTTATTGTAAAGAATATTTATTATGTGAATCTCTATTATTTTATGATATTTATTGCAAAAGACTTTGAAAATGTACTCATGTCTGAATATAACAAAATATCAATACTTAACGAAATAAGGATGACACGAAGAAAGTACATATGTTAACTATAATGCAGAAAATATATTAATTAATGAAAATGGCTCTTGAGTTCTTTTGTTACAATGACAGGTTGTGAGCTATGTGTGGAGTTTCTCCTTGAGGTCTGTCAGGTGGCAAATAACCTCCTATTGATACTTCAAAACCACTAGTCTGTGCTCTAGTTTAGTTTACCTAATTTTAAGTTCACTAACTATATATCAAATAAGTTTTTTGCTATGGGATATTTAATACAATTGAATATATGTTGTGCTTAACAGTGCCAAAAAGTGGAGGCTCTATTTATTTATCAAAGCATTTGGAAGAATACAGTTGTGGAGGAGGAAACCACAACTTCCAAGTTGGTTGGTTTGTTTGTTTTTTTTTTTTTCCTTAAGGAATATCACATTAACATGTAAAGCCATTTTAAATTTTCCTACTTAAACTTACTGGCTGGTTAAATTGTGCAGTAACTGAAGAAATTAACCTCCCAAGCTCAAATCCAAATAAAAAGCCAAAGGATAAAAATAGTGGTTGTGTTGCTGCAGTTTTGCTAGCTTTGAAATTTGGGAATGTGTGTGTTTGGGCCTATGTCTATGGCTTATTTGGTTCTTTTCCCATACGTTTTCCAATGTCAACTAAAACTATCTTCTGTCTTCAAATTAAAGGCTCTTAAGGGTGACCTAAGTGTCACAGCTGCTTGTGGCCATTTAACACACATTCAACAGAAAAAGCTTTTCATTAGGAGTGAATGGGGAGACCTCATTCTTCTCCTCATGTGGGTCAAGGTTACATTGCACTTCTCCTGAACTTAAAAGTTTATTAAATGGATGTAATTTCACATGGTGTTCAGAGTAAGTGGTTCTAGAGAAACTCCACTTCAGAACATAGTAATGACTTGACAAATGTGCCATATCTTGCTTTTTTGAGTCCTGATGCTTTGAATTGCCATATTCAAGCTGTCCTTACTCCCAGCACGGTGATGATCTGAATAAGCTCATCTTTTTCAGTTAATGCTGTCAAAGCTGATTCAATGTCATGTAAAAGAGCTGACTGAAAAGCTGCATTTTTATCAAATGGCACAGATGACCTCTGGGAGGTATGAAGTGAAATGATCACACATGGCTACATCTAGGAAAGCCCTTGCTTTGCAGTGTGCAGTTGGTACTGCTGCTCTCCCGGCCTCCGTGTGACAAATGTTTCGGGCTGGAAGGCTTGTGGGGCAGTGGTGGACGTATAGGAATTCTGCTTTCCAAGATTTACTCTTCCTGAGATGAAGCAAAGCCAAGAGAAGAATGTTTCTGAGGAGCAGGCGACTTGCTTTGCACTACTTTGCCATCACCGCTGCGTCTGTAACAGCGACAGCTGCAAACAGGCCTTGTGAGACAATGAAGTCCTTGTCCTGCAGTCGCCGCTGGTCAGATCTGTCCATTTGTAACTGTACTGACACCCAAAAACTCCCAGCCAACTGCCTCTTCATAGCTGGATGGGGTCCAGCTCTGTGTTGAGTAAGTTTGCTCGAAGGGTGTCAGTTGTGCCTCTTCAAGAAAAATGTTACACTGCGTATCTCTGTCTCTTTTTTTCAGCCAGGTGACTTATCTGGGGGTTTGGTTTGGTTCCTAGCAGAAGAAAACCCAAAGGGCCCACATGTACTTCATCTTTTAATTCTTATCTTCCATCACAAGCTATGTCACAGCATTGTTTTAGATTTCTTTTTAAAAAATCAACAAAACCTAAGCTATAGTTAGTCCCACTAATGCTCCCTTTCACAACTAGACTTTGGGAATAACCTCAGGTTGCAGTCCCTTCAGAAGAAAATTTGGCTTGACCTACACAGCAATGAGAAAATAACAGTTCCTTGGATGTCTTAAACGGTTTTCTAATTGCCAGGTGTTACCTAGACATGGCAGTGTTAAAACAATGACAATAATGAGGGGTTTTTTTCTTGTGTTAGTTGATATATCATTTGTACTTAATATACGTGTGTATTTGAGTTCACTTTCAGGTCCTCTGGTTGTTGCCTTATGGAAATGACTGGGAATTCATTCAGGCAGGTGGATTTTGTTGTGTAGAACCATGCAGGGTTGCATGAGAGCACATGTGGAAAAAGAATTGAGCAAGCTGACAGATGGATGAAGTAACTCTCCACAGCTTGAAGAGACAAAAGTTACTTTAAATATGCCCTGAGTGGTCAGTCATTGTAGTCTGTTCTACTTTCCACAATATAGTAACTGGAATGGCCTTCCAAGGGTGCTGTGTTCTGTTGTAAAGGGGTGTGCTGAGTGCCAATGGGATTTCTGGTGATTAGGAGGCTGAAGAGCAAATTTCAGTCCTCCAGCCCAAAATTTGCCAGTAGGCTGTTCAAGGTTATTCCAACAGGTCTGTAGAGTGTCAGACTGTCACTGTTACAACGCAGGTCATAAAAATTACTTCTTGACTGTTTTCTGATAGTGTTGAGATCTTGTTTTGAAAAATAAAGAGAACTCTATAAATGATGGTGTAATTAGGTGATAAGTTCAGCTGACCTACTAACCTAATTGTAAGGGTTGGTGATGGATTTGGCCAAGGCTGCCATCTGGTCATACACAGCAGAGGCCTCAGATGTGTCACATAAGGTCTGGGCTGAAGGAAAAAGGGAAGTCCCTTCAGCAAGCCGGAATTCAAGTCTTGCTTTGCTTAGTGTCTTGAAACTCATGGTAAGAGATGAGTTTTGGAAATAATAATTTACCAATAAAACCAGTTGGTAAATAATGTTTCCACATTTCCTGCTGGAGGAATCCATGGCTAGGGTGAGAATCTGAGCTCAGGGTTGGGGTGTTTCTCTAAAGACGGCTTCATTACACTAATGCTGGTGTGGGTGATAGCGTTATCCGAGGGGGGATAATGCTTAACAAATGAAAAGGACTTGCTCTTGTTTATGGTTCCATATCATAGAGACAGGTGGGAGAGGATTAGCTCCTCTGCCTGTGATAAAGCAAATCTGTTAAGAGGGATTAAAGGGGCTAGATGAAGTGTTTTAATAGACTTATATGAAGTAATAGATTTTTGTCCTGGAGGAATGTTCAGCACTCACTGATACTTCTGCATTTCTTGTTCTGCTAAAATTACCTCCAAATTCTAAGGAATCCTGATTAATTGTTGGCTTTCTTCCAGCTGCAGCATTTGTGTCAGTCATGTTGGTGCTTCAGAAACCTGGAATAAAATTTTGTTCTGCTGTCACACAGCTGGATTTACCAGCCTGACACAGCAAATGGGTTGCACAGGTCTCATTCTGATGAGCCTTCATTTGGTGGACAAGTTGTTTTCAGGGCAGATCATCATTTGTACTTCCTTGCTGTGGCTGTTTCACCTTCCTCTGGTTTATGAGAGGAGCCAAGGCATGGCTTCTCCCCTTGGCATTAGTTACCCAGCCATATGGAGCCTGTGTTAACAAGCTCCGTGCTTACTGGAAGGATCTATTCAAAAAACTTGTAATCTCCAGAGTGATATTTACAGCTTGGTTTATATTTGTGATAAAGAGATGCAGTGCTGTTGGTTTTCCCAGTATGATGCTTGCAGCTGCCATTCACAGTCCTCCTGGTGAAGGTGTCTTGAGGTGAGATTCTTATTTACTTGTTGATAAATACAAATTCAGGACAGGTTTCCTGCAGACCACACATGGTCTTACTTCTTAGGTTTAAGTATACGGGGGTGAAACCCTAATCTTAGTGAATAACTTTTGATCTTAGCATCAAAGAAGAACTAGAAGTTACCTGCATCTTTCAGTATTCCTGATACATGCATGTGAGAGTAGAAAAGGAAGAGAAACAATGTACTTCCAGGGGAAGTAATTCCGAAATTAGCTTGAAAGTGCATGAATTGCTATTTTTTTGAAGCAAGGAAACATACATTTGGTTAGTCCTTAGAGAAAGGTGCACCCGATAGCCGTGCCTCTGGCATTGGAAGCACGCCCTGTTTTTGTAAACCTTTGTATACACTTACAGTGCTGCGACCTGAAAACAAACATCCTCCAGAACACGTTGTCCGGAGGCACAAACTTCTGACAGAGGCTCTGCCCCAAGGGGCTGAACCCCATTGTGTTTGTGCAAGAAGGAGCACAATGGGACATCCTGCCTGACCCCTCGGGGTCGCTGCCATAGTATGACTGGGTTTGTTCCATGGAATATTTCTTCTGAATGGAGTTGATGGATTTACACCAGTGATTGAGTTGGCCAGGGGACAGAGCTCTTACACTGCCTTAGGAATGTTGAGCGTTCATAAGTGTTAGGATGTGCTCAGTTTGTAGGATAAAGTGACTGAGAAGTAGCTGGAATACCCAAAACATTTGCTGAAATTACATAACTGATTAACTAATGGATGTTTTGAATGAAACTGCTGGGGTTTTAAGCTTCAACTTTCGAACCACCTGACAGTTCTTCCAGTGCCGCAAGGATTTGTCTTCCACAGTTCAAACAGGAGGAAGAGATGAATTTACATGACCTGGTAAAGGTCCTCTCCAAAGCTTCGTTTCTTGTGTGATGTTTGATTTGTTGCTTTTTGATCCATGCACTTTATGGGTAGGACACTTCCAAATGAAAATGAATAAACTAGTTGCCTGGAAGGAAGGGGGAAGTGCTGGGACTTTTCTCTAAACTGGATACTGGGAGACTGCAATGTACTTTCTTTTTATATCAAGGTCTCCTTATCTAAATCTGGTCTCATTTATCCGACCTCTTTTCTCTGAGAGAATAATTGTACACTTGTTCACTTTTCTACATAGCATGGAAAGTTCTTCTGGATGAAATGATTTATGACTACATGAGCACCTGTGCTGTCACTGAGGCACTTGCTGATTTAATACATTTCTACATATTCTGTATCTTGTCCTAATCATGGTGAGGATCAGCCCGGTCAGTCAGGGTGGGAAATACATTTAGTTGGATCTCATGATATTGTTTCGGTCCAAAGTCCAGCTCTAGGTATGAACTTTGCCAAATTTTGGCCCTACCTGGGCTTGAATTTACTGATTGTGAGGAAATACTGTTATAGTTGAAAACGCATCAATTCTGCTGCATTAAATAGTCAAAGGGTCTCTGGAAGCAAGTGGTAGACACATAAGACCCCCTTCTGGAGCCTCCACAGACATTTTTGTATGGGCTTTCAAACCTGGAGCTTTAAAGCCTGTGTGCTTGTTTCCTCCCTTTCCATCCCTTGCCCTGTAGTGCATCAGGAGCATTTGCCATGGTAGCTCTAGAGTCACCCATCACTGCTGCCAGGTGCAGATAACATCCCCTGGAAAAGTTGACCTGATTTGCTCTTCCTGCTGACAACTCTAATGCACTGGGTTTGGGAGTTCAGGTGGCAAAAATTGCAATACCTCCTTAGCAAGTAGTTGAAAGCATTCTGCACTTGGACTTATGTTCTTTGAAATCAACTGTGCCTGGTGAAACGGCTCTGAGGGAAATACTCCCCTTTGGCCGGTGGGAAGAGCGAGGCTGGAGGGCTGCGTGGAGCCACGCTGTGAGGCACTGACACAACCAGGAGCCTTTGACCAGCAGTGGTTTAATTACTGAGTCATTCTTCTGTACCGAGAGATGAATGGATGGATAGAAGGATAAACGGGAAAACCTCTTCCTGCCTGAAACTGTAGCACTTTTTGGAGAATATTTCAAAGTTGTATGTTGTAATATGCCATAGGTGGGTGGGTGTGATGGCTTAGAAGGATTGTTAATACTCTAGGGGGAAAATACATAATCCTAACACAGGGAACAATTTGAAATGATCTTGGTACAACACACTGTACAGAGTGATCCATCTGTAATGAACAGTTCCCACATTTATTAGTTTTTGGGGTCTTTTTTTTAAATAATATTTGAAAATGGCAGTGATGCTGATCTCTGGGTGTCAGCGTTTGGATGTGTGGGAAACGAGGCAGGAGCCTAAATAATACATGTTGCTTGCAGGGCTGGAAACTAGAGCCATATCCTATGGCCTTCTAATTAAAACTCTTTATTTCCACAGATTTATTCTGTGGGCCTTACTAAATAGATCAGCCTTGGGTTTCTAATGGTGACTACTTGAGGAGGAATGTCGCCTTTGTTCCCCTGAATGGTGGGGAGCAGATTACCGGGCTGCCAATTTCCTGCTGCCTTTCAGAGCTGCAATTTGAGCCCTATTTGCTCCTGGCTCTTGCACAATTGGAAACAATGGGTGGCTTCTTTCAGGTTTCACTTCAGAGCTCTTAGAAACTGGGGAAGTGGCAAAAGCCCTACTTTACAGGTAATTAACAATAGATAATGTTTGCTCTGCGTTTCCCCCCCTCTTTTTTTTTTCTTTTTTTGAGAGCTGATAAAGGTAGAAGTACACACCGAGCTCCCAATATAGATACTGCACGGGCAGTCTTGTGGATGCAGTCCCAGCCATAACCCCAGCAAGGTGATGGTGTGGGTCAAACCTCCAGGCAAACACATGAAAAGGCAGACCAGAAGAGCTGCTGGGTTGCCAGCAATGCTGAAGGCTGAGCAGCACAGTCTGGACAAGCTTTCAACCAGCCCAGTATGTGTGAGTGTTTGCTGGTGTGAACCTGCTCTTTGATTTAGGGCCCCTTTTTATTGTGGCCTCTATCTCCTTTATTAGGTGCACTCTTCTCATACCTTGTTGACGTTTATGTACGGTAGTTAAATGTTTTCTTGTGGATATTCCAGTCTAGGAAACCACCTGTCCTGTAAAGTTTATCTTAAATACAGAAGCTTGTTTTACCACATAAAGATGTAAGTAGCTGTTGTTTAGCCTTATCTTGTTAATGGAGAGCTGTGGATACCTACAAGGAAGAGAGAAAGAGATGCTTCTTGCACTGTTATTAGTATTTATCTAAAAATTAATTGGGTCAGATGGAACTCGTCTAAATTGGGATGCTCAGGCTCCTTGCAGGTAAGAGATGGAGAACAGAGTCACCTGCCCTCAGAAGTGAATCTCACGTGCACATTGCAGGCTGTGAGGTAATATGGTGGCAAGTTATGAAAAAAGAAATGGGGAAACTGAAAATAGAGCTTTGAACATGCTGACAGCAGAGATTTCTCTTTGGGAATGTAGAGCTAACATCTATCTGGCCTTCCTGTGTATGTGAAGACTTCCTGAGGACTCAGGAGATTTGTGCACACACATAATGTAGTTGCTGGGTATGTAAATGCCCACTTGCATTCTGTATCTGCCAACTGACCGTATGTGTGCAGAAACTGGAGGAGAGATGGAAAAGCTCAGTCTGGTAAAACCTGCTCCAGTAAATCCTGCAATGGCAGAGGGCAGGTTTACATTAGATATTAGGAAGAAATTCTACCCTGTGAGGGTGGTGAGGCCCTGGCACAGGTTGCCCAGAGAAGCTGTGGCTGCCCCATCCCTGGAAGTGTTCAAGGCCAGGTTGGATGGGTCTCAGAGCAACCTGCTCTAGTGCAAGGTGTTCCTGCCCATGGCAGGGGGTTGGAACTGGATGGTCTTTAAGGTCCCTTCCAACCCAAACCATTGTGGGATTCTCAGCGAGGGCCCAGTTTGGTGGAGGGACCACTGGCCTGAGGAGTTGCTGCCTCCTTTGGTAATGCTGATGCAACTGTTTATAACAGACAGGGCACCCAGGAGAGAAGAAGGGAAGGAACTTCTTGTGCCTGACTGTGGTGGCAGGTGCCATACAGTGCCACACCTGGAGGCAGCACGTGGTCTTCAGGGCTGCCTCTCTGTGTTAAATGTGCTCTCAGGCACCGAGGCAGTCACCTGCTTTCCTTCCTTACCTCCCTGCCTGAAGACACAGCGTTGTGGGTGGTTACTGAGACTGCAGACATGGATACAGGGCTATGATCCAAAAATGGGACATATCTAGCAGCACCTGAGGAAGTTCAGTCCCTGCACTCCATCCACATGCATTTTAAAAAGTAAACAAGTATTAAAAAGGAAACAAAACCAAGAAGGAATTCTGCACTTAATGCCTGTGTTTCTGAGTTTCCCATGAGGCTTGTAGAATTTCATTAGCTTTAACTGTGAACATGACTTTTGCTTCTTGTTCTCACCATCTGCTAGGCTTGGAAAAACTGTCTGACTCAATAACTTACTTCTGTTTCTCCTCCTTTCTGTTGTACCTGCCCCTCTTACTACTGTGACTTCAGTGATATCTTTTAGACTGCAAGTCTTACCATAGAACCTATCCCAGAAGGAGAAAAGGATTGCAGAGTTGCAACACTTTGGATGTACCTCTTCTCCAGAGTGGGAGCAGATGGAAGGATGCCCATGCCCTCTGTTGCTCATCTTCATCAGGAGCTCTAAAAAAGAGGAGGAAGAGAATCTGAGCAAAGGCTTAGAGCCAAGCTGTAGAACTGCCTCATTGATAGTGGTAGGTTTGTTAGGGGATTCTGATAGTTTCCTCCTTTCTGCAGTTCATTGCAAATAATTGAGGAATATACGAAGATATAAATGAAAAAAAAAAGGTTTCCTTTCTTTAGAAAACCACAATACATTTTAGCAGAAGTTCAATAATTTTGGCTTTTGCTATTAGTGCTCTAAATCCTGTGCCCTTGTATTAGGGAAATGTGAGTTGCTATAGCACTAAATGTATTTATGTGTATTTATGACATAAACTTACAATGTAGTTGTATTTGTAAACACAAGCTGTTTTGAACCACCACAGTCCACTTAAAATCCAGCCCCCTGTTCTCCATTATTCCACATTGAGGTGTTCTAAGTACCTTCCTTGGGCCTGTGCTTAGTTTCCAGGTTTCTTAGGTTCTGTTCTCTGGAGGGGAAGAAGAACTAGCCCTTGGTAACCAGTGTGCACTGCAGAGACCAGGCTGCTGTACCTCTGTGGTCTCTATGCTGTCAGAGCCCTTCCCAGGTATGTGCCCATCACCTTTCCCAGCTGTGACTCTGCAGCAGCACTTCCACGAGATGCCAGTGTAAAGGGTCTTTCTGGCTCTTCTGTGTTTAGGTACAATACAATTATACAATAAGGAGTTGGGTGATAGGTAACCCTTTCCTCCTCCTACGTTCTGTGGGCACAGAGATATGTGGGGATATTTGCATATGCACTCAGCATAAGGCAAAGATTTTCCTCTCTTGCCTCTAAACCCCCCAGTGCCTTTGGGCAGACTGTGCTGTTTGTCAGCCTCGCTCGTACGTGATGTTCTGCTGTGGAAAATGATGCCTCTGTTATGTTTTCCAGAGGATGTAAGCTTACCAAAACAAATGATGGGCAGAGGAACACCTGAGAACTCTGGTTTGATTTTACATAACCTTTACAGTATCTTCCTGCAATGCCTCCCAGATAAGGAGGTGCTGTGCCAGAAAGAGAGAATAGTTAAGACTCCTGGTGACCTCATCTGATCGCTCTCTTTTAAACAAGGCACTTGTTGATGGGTTATGAGACATGACATCAGAGTTTTCGGTTTCATGCCTGCAGCAACAATGGGAAGCATCCCATGGAGGTGAACCCCCTCGCTGGGTGGTGAGGGCAGCAGTAAGACACCACAAGTGTGAGCAACAACAGCAACAAAGCAATGGATGAGTTGGACAAGGTTGTGCGATGATACACCAGAGTCAGAAGGGAAAATGTTTTTTAAGGTTCCTTAAACTGGCTCGAGGCTTGGCTGAGACGCAAGGGTTGGGTTTCATCTCCTATTATTTAGAGATATCGCTCTTCCTGGCATTTTTGGACAAGTGGTAACATTTGGTTTTGCTTCCCCATCCTTCCCTGCTGTTGCACACCATCTCACCATGCTGTACCTCAGGGCAAAGCTGTGGATTTTGTGCAGCATAATCTGTACATCCTTCTTCTTTGGCCATCACCTTACTTTTAAAGCTGTTTGTCACAACAGGACAGCCACAGGGCATGGAAAGGGCTGGAAGCTAAAGGCTGTCAGGCTCAGCCATAACTGGAGTTAAACACTTCCCCAAGTGAAGGAGCCAGGAAATGGTTACAAAGGGAGCATTTCAGGTGGCTCTGTCTGCTTTGCCCTCTTGCACTGAAAATGCAGGGATGGCCTGTAAAGCCAAATTCAAGATGGCATTTCTTGCCTAAGGAGTCTTTGCTTCAAGTTTCTGCTGAAGCTTCTTCTCAGTCCAGGCATGGAGAGGAGATGCTACCTGGCAAAGAGAAACAGGTGAAAGCACTTAGTCATCTGCAATCATTTCCTTAACAAAAGGCCTTGGTGCTGTCAGCTGGTGCATAGCCTGGGGGGTATATTCTTATCTAGACTTAGGCAGGAAACCATTTGATTTACAACTGGATGTAAGAAAGACTGGTGGCTTGCCTCATCGGCAAAGTACATTACTGGAATATATTTCCCTTAGGTTACAAACCTAAAGGATCCCACATCAGCAAGACAGAGCAGTGCCTGTATGTGTTGTTGGCTAAGCCAGTTAGGATACTGAGAGTATGGCAGACTAATGGCACCAGGATCTGTAAATTCAGAGTAAAATGAAAAAAATCTGCTCTGAAAGTTTTTAGTAACACTCAGCTGGTGGAAAACTCATTTGTGCCTCTTGAGAGCAGCTGGGGTACTCCACAGAATTAGGAGATCCAAATTCACCACAGCTGAGGGGAGACACCCAGGACATGAGCCTTTGCTTATATATAGGGGCATTAAGCAGGCCTGTTCTTTCTGAGACAGGTCACGGTTTGTCTTGGTCTTCTTCAGGTTTGCCCTGAGACCTGCAGCCTTAAGCCCGGGAGGTTATTTATTAAAGGAGAGCTGTGCTGTGTGCCTGCATCCCTTCTGGAGTCCCACTGGAGTACATGGTCTGCGTTTGGTGAGTCTGTGCTAAGGATATCACATAAAAATGGTCTATAATCTGTGACCAAGCTACAGGGGTTTGGTAGAGAATTACAGTATCTGCTCTCGGCAAAGTGCTGGTTTTGGGTGAGCCAGAGAGACCAAATCGAGGTTCTTACCAACTTAGTCTTTGTTGGGTGCCTAACTAGAGCTGAGCCTCCTCCAGAACAGGGGCTTTGACTGGCTTTTGTGATACAAATGGGGTATGTTTAAAGCCTTGCAAGCCCTGTTTGTGACTGGGAATGGGAAGCTGTTTGTTTGAGGGTATTAACTGTCTGATAGCTTGGCCCTCCTCGAGGTGGCCCCAGGAGCAGGGTAGCTTGGAAATGCCACTTGCAATTAAAACCTGTATTTTTAAGTGCAGCTCTGCTGTTTGTTCATGCTGAGAAGGGTTTCCTATCTTTCAGAATCTTTTGGTGGCTGGGCTACACTTAATAGGATGAGATTTATTTTTTTTTTCCCTTTCCCCCTTGAACCACAAAGCTGCCAAGCTATCCAAGAAAGAGGCTTGTAATTAATGCTAAGTGGAGTGGAAAGCAGGGTGGCTGCTCAGCATAGGGCATGGTCTGGCCTCAAAGAATGCTGGTGAAGCTCTGAAATAACTGTGGGTCTCTAGGTTTTTAATCATGGTACGTGGGAGTAGGAACTGCCTCCACTGCAGTGAAGACGTTTGGCTCCGTTGTGACTGGAATGTGAATATTGTGCTGATGGCCATGGAAGCATCCCTTTGGGTGGATTTTTTTTTTTTTTGGGTAATCCAGGAAAGGCTGGATTTGCTTCTCTTTAAAAGCTTTGTGGAAGTTCCTGTGGGTTGTGACCTTGGAGTTTGGGGCTGTGATCTTCCTGATGATAACCTTGTCATCTCCCCTTGGCTTGTCCCTAGAGGGGCTGTTCCAGGGACACATTTTCTTAGATATCCCCTCCTCCTTGCACAGAGCTTTGTTGTTCCAGTAAGTGGTTTCACTTTCTGAAGTGCTGAAAGTGGCTGTTAAAGAAGCAGCTGTCTTAACCTGAGGCTCACCTGCTTTACATTTGGTTTTGTTTTTTTTCCCCCCTCACCTTCAGGTTGTTTTCTCATTGGGTTTGATGAGCAAGTGGAATGCAGTTTCCATGTCTGATGTATGGGTTATAGACCTTACTATGAGCAACAGGACAGGGCTTTTGGCTCAACTCTAGAAGAAATAGGGAATGTGGTGGGAAAGTCCTTTGCCTGCGCTTTTCTAACACCTTCTGGTGTCCAAAAATCCTTAGAGAAAAATGTTTGTGACTGCTTAGAAACCCTTAGCTGGGTAAAAACTGAGAATAGATCAGTACTGAGTGGCAAAAAACCCATGTGACGAGCAGGAGGAGTGACACTGGGTTTTTTAACCTACTTTGTAATGGTCCATTTCAACTCCATGGTTTTCCTTGTTGGCTTTGTGTGTCCCAATTATGTTCTGCATTTCTATATCTGTTTGATGTCTAGACTTGTGTTGAGACTATAGCGGAACTCTACAATAGCAGAAACTCTGGTATCTTTGCACTGCCTTAACTTGCAGAGCTGTAGAGAATAAATACCACAGCTGTTGGCTTTGACCATTTGGTCAACTTGCTGTTGGGAGTGGGATTTTTTGGTCTTGTAACAAATAGGCTACAGTAGAGGACCTGCTGTGTCATGTTTCTCAGTTTTAACTCCTGCTTTGTGGACTTTTTGGTGGTTTTTTTGTTTGTTTGTTTTTGCTTTTAAGACAAAGCCCCTCAATTCTCAACCCATGTCTGGCTTAGAATTCCTGAGGCTTTTTTCCTTTTTGGAGGTGGCTGTATAGAGAATAAACGTATGGAATATTTTTCTCCTCCAATCTCTTCATAGATCTCTCTCTAAACTGTATGTCGGTGTTTCCCAGCTGCCTTGGTTTCTCATGCAGATGAGCCCTGCCAAACGGTTTCCTACTGCACCCTCTTAGGACAAAGGCTCAGTTGTTGTTTTCTGTTGATAAACTGGACATTTAACTGCTTCGTTTCCCCCTACTACAGCAGAATTAGTCGGGGGCTATTTGCTCAGGCCCCAATCCCTGGGATTGCTGGGACAATCGCTCAAGAGGTTCCGATTTAGAAACCAATGAATGTCAAGCTGAGCCTCTGAACTAAACTTTCTTTGAGATGAGCCAGAGTGACCTGCAGCGAGCTGTAAAGAAGAGTGCAATGAACCCCCCCCTCCCGTTCCCTTCCCCAAAGGAAAAATATTTCCCAGACCACTGGGAACCCTCCTGACTTCCTCTCCTGTGAATTCTGGATTAGTGTGATTTGCATGCTTAAAGTTAATTCACTAGTGAACGGAGGAGGTGTCTGGGGACTTGAATAGATTCAGCTCCTCGCTGCTGAGTGCCAAGGGCCTCCGGTGCAAACCACAGAGTGAGGGAAAGTGAGGACATGGAGGACAACTGCAGGGGTGAAGGGAGGGAGGAGGGATTGTACCATTTGTACTGAAGTGTTTGCAATTCTGCCCTCCCACAGGCCATGGCAACTGGACTGAATGTAATCTGGCCCTTTTATTTTCTTGCTTTCATTCAAGTGAGGCCATATAACAAGTGGAGAGCGAGAGGAAGGGGGGAAATGCATGAAGTATACATAATAAAGGTGATACTGCTGAAAACGCTGTTTGCTGTTGAAAAACGCAATCAAACTTGGTTTATTGGGAATTTGAGTGTGCTCCGTCCTCGGGAGCTTTCTCCTGAAGCCATTCTTAAAAACAAAGCAAACAAAAAAAAGCCTTGTCTGGTTATCCCCAGGCCTTGCTCCCTGATAAGAGCCATCTCTCATGACCAAATTAAAACGTGGGCTCTGTCTTGCATCTTGCACTTGATAAGACACGTCCATCCGCGTGTTGGGAAAGTTCCCATTTCCAATTTTTTGGTGCCTGGGAAAAGCCTCTTTTAAATTGATGGGGGAGGAAGAAAAAAAAAAGAAGAAAAGTTTGAATCATTGCATGGAGTCACTGGCCCCGCTGAGGGGGCTTTCTCTCTCCTCTGAAGAACAGACCACGCACAAAGCCAGATGGTTCCCGTCTGCTGGCTTTATTCAATGCACTTCCTCCCACAGACGGGAGCCCTTTTGCCCTCCTTCCACCCCCCTCTTTCAAGCATCCACCACTGGGCCTTTCTGTTCTGCGGCTGGAAATAATCTTTTATTGCCCAGTTGTTCGGAAGTGACCTTTTGCCCTTGATTAGATAGCACCAGGCTCTATCGCCGGATTGCTTTTGAGCTGGCAGTTGCTTTTTTGTGTCCGCTGATCCGGTGTCAGGGAGAACAATGCAAGGCTTTGCAAAATTTTAGTCCGGCTAAGGCTCCATGTGGGATGGCTGGGGGTAGGGAGGAACTGCGTTGGATAAAGCAGCCTCGCGGACCATGATTAATTATATGAAAACATTTCCTTTAATAAACTGCAAAACAAATCGTGCTTTGGTTTGGTTTTTATATTCATCTCGCGCACTGATGCGAACCGCTGCGTGCTCCTTTCCAAGCCGTTAGCTCCTCATTGGAGACAGGGAGCAAAACTGCTCCTTGTTTCTCTTCTATGGGATTTTTCTGTGCCCAGCTGTGCAGGCAGGTGAGCTGAAACCTGCCCCCAAAACCCTCCAGCTGGTGTTGAGCTGTGAAACCACTGTGTTTCACTGATGGGGTGACCAGAAGAGTTATTTCAGGGAGATGCTCTCAGGCCCTGGTGGAAATAACTGATCCTTTTCCAAAAAGCAGCTCTGATAGCTTTAGAAACAGGGAATCTTTCCAGTTACCTGTAGAAAAAAAAAAAAAAAAGAGGCGGTATTTATGTAAGGTTATGGAAATTCTGTAAAATGTAGTAAGGAGAAAAATAGGGTTTCTAAAGAAATTTTAACCCCCAAAACCTAGAACTGATTATGCTTTATGCCTCCCTTGACATATCCTGTATTATTTTCTATTAAATATAAAATGTACTGCATCTATTTATGGGGGTGGGAATCTTTCCTAAATAAACAGACCTTGAGTTTTAGCCTACAACCAAATGAAACAAACCCCAAACCTACCTTTCTCCTTCAGCTTGATCTGGACTGGCTTAGAAACAGCAGGAAAGAAGCTGGTGTCCTGTAGGTTGTTCAGTGATCCGAAAGCTAAAATTAAGGAAGTTGTTTTTTGAATTAAGTTTTCAATATGTATTCAAGACAGCTTAGTCTTCAGCAGTCTGGCAAAATAAATAAATTTTAAAAACAGTAAATACATCTGGTTTCCAGTCCTGTAGAAGTTAAAGCAGAAAGATCACTGCTCTGCAAGGTTTTTATTCTTTGTATTTCAGTTCGAGTTTTTTATTTTATTTTTTTTTATTTTTTTACCCTGATGAAGCTTTGGGATTCTATCCCTCCCCAGTTTTGGAGGAATTGTCTACAGGGGATAATTTGTTGGTTACCACAATCCCTTTGTTAGTAGTGGGCACTACACTGCTCCCTTGAATAGTAACCTTTAAAAAATTATGTATTATTTCTCTTGGACTCAGTGATTCATCAGCAGCTTTTTAATTCTGTCAAGGCCACCCCTTCATCTGGTAAATAACACGAATGTCTGTGGTGTGGATTGGACGTGTTCCGTGTCACAAAGGCAGCCTGTGAGCTCTGTTCCCTGTCTGACTGGGCTGCAGCTGCTGGAAACCTGGGCCCAGTGAGGAATGTTGCCAAGCCAAGGTGGCAGCAGGGAGCTGGGGCAGGTGCCTCCACCTGGGTCCTACCTGCTCTCAGACCAATCTGCTACAGGAGCCTGTTGGTTTCATCGTTGTTACATGTCATGGGACTTCTCTGTGAGGAAGAGTTTGCTTACGATTCTTAATTAATTCCATGCATTTTCCCTTGTACACCCAGTTTATCCATTAAAGTGTTATTTTTAGACAGTAAGAAATACTGAAATATTTGTATAGGTTCAGTTGCACTGCTTGGAAGACTTGTCAGGGCAGCTGAGAAGCAGAGGTTGTGTCACCTGTAGCTCTCAAGGCTACAAGAACTGTTCAATTAACACAAACTGTGTTAATTGAACCCAGATCTGTACCCATATCTTTTGGTTGTATTCAGAGTAATTACTGCTGCTCTGTCTTCTCCCCTATGCCAAAGTTATTGCTATTATAAGGAATTTACATCTTTAAATATTTTAGGTTGGAAGGAACCTCAAAGCAGTAGTTCCAGCCTAAATTGCTTTTATACAGTTTCTAATTTGTGCGAGTTCAGAATACTTTTTTTAATGAGAACTGATGAAGAACAGCTATAGGAAAATTCATACCAGCAAATTTATTTTAATTCTTTCCACTTGTCAGATCTCTCATGTGGGTTCAGTGATGGCAGTTACTCAGTCAGGTTTGAAAGATGTCAGTAATAGCAGAAGAGACTCCAGAGTAACTCATGACTTTTTATCAAGTGGAAAAAAACATAACCTGGTATAAGGCAAAGTAGTATATCTGTTCTCATTGTCCTGCGTAGGAACCCGCATATTTGTAACAGGGCTATTTCCACTTGCTAATATCTCTGCTGATGTTAGCCAGTAAGGTGCCCACGACTGTCAGCAATGTTGTTTTCAACTTCTGTGCGTGTTTTCAGATTTTTTTCCGCAGATAGTGACACCTCTTTGCCCACTGTCTACATCTTGTGGGCCACTGACTACATCTTGTGGGCTGGGCTGCAGCCCACGGCAGCTCTTACCCCGTGCCACACGCACGTCAGGGGGCTTAAGTGTATGTCAACACTTGTGGCTGTGGTGTTGTAGGACAGAGACAGGCAAGCCAGCTGAAACTTCTGCAAGCCAACCACAGCAGTGTGGGCTTTGATGTGGGCTACCTTAGCTGGCTTCTCCCTGTCACGTCTGTGATAACGTGCTCACAGAGGAAGTCATGCTCTAAAACACATCAAGTGGTCGTTTCATGCCCTTAAATCAAGGGTGTTATCATCCACAGGTTTCTCTTGGACTAAAGCTTGATCTTCCCCATCCTCTTTGGGGTGTGGGGGGGGTGGATTATCAAGGTTGTGAGCTGCTCCTCCTCAGTTAGAGAGGGCACCTGGGAGATTGCTTGTGCTCAGGCCAAAATTGCTCTGGCTTGGCTGCTTATCCTTGGCTTGTTCCTACAGGGTCCAAGCACATTTTCAGCTCACAACACGAGACAGGAAAAGGGGGAATGGTTTTAATATGAAAGAAGGTGGGTTTAGATTGGACACAAGGAAGAAATTCTTCCCTATGAGGGTGGTGAGGCCCTGGCACAGGTTGCCCAGAGAAGCTGTGGATATCCCTCCCATCCCCGGAAGGGTCCAAGGCCAGGCTGGATGGGGCTTTGAGAACCCTGGTCTAGTGGAAGGTGTCCCTGCCCACGGCGGGGGGTGGGGTGGGGGGGTGGGTGGGGCGGAATGAGATGGTCTTTGAGGTCCTTCCCAGCCCAAACCATTCTGTGATTCAGTCCTGCCAGCTCTAGCCTAGAGTGGCTTTAACTGAACCAATATACAATATGCAATTATCCTGCAGAGAGGAAAAGGGGATGGAGCTAACTGGGAAGACTGGTTTGACTTATTTAAATTCTACAGGGTTTAAATACACTTTTGCTTCCTTGATAGTTGTTTGAATTTTTATTTTTTTTTTTTTTTTACTACTTACAGGAGACTGAATATTAGAGCTGGTTTTTGCTTGCTCACACTGTTTTGTCCTGAACAATCTTTGAAAGCTTTTTCTTTTGCCATATTAAATCTGCCTAAATAAATTGCCTTGGAAAATTAATGAAGCATTAAGATGCTGAAAAACTGGGTTGCATACAGGAGAAACTTTAGATACCTGAAGTCGTTTCAGGATATGTGTGCATATGGTGGTAGACGGGAAATGAGTTAATTTTCTATATTCTTAACTTGTTCCTTTCTTCTCCAGCACTGTTTGCCTGGGAAAACAATGATTGCCTTTCAGTCTTTCCTTTCCTTTCAAAGAACTGGGATTTAGTCAATGGGCCTATTTACATGCAAAACGTGAAGCATATGCATAAGTGCTTGCAGGACTGTGGTCTTTCATTGTCACTAAAGCATCTCTGCTTTCCGGTGGCAGATGAACTTGTCATTTTAAAAGTCGTAATAAACAAAATTGAGTCATTGCGAGCAGGTAATTAGCCTTAAGAAAAATAAACAAGCTCTAAGCACTTTAAGAAATGTTTTCCCCACCCCCTAGCTGGGGAAAATGAGGCACTGCCCTTTGAAATGATGTTAAAGTGCAGGAATAAACGTATTGAAATACAACTGGTGATTACGGTAAGCGGGGTAGAATCTGCTCTTGATTGTGTTGAAAGCAAAACTGAATAAGACGCTGACAGCACTGGGTTTTCTTTACTCAGTTTATATTTAGGTTTGACTTATCTTCCTGCCTGTACTGGAAGAACGTGCAGATACCACAGCGGTCCTCTGATGGTTTGCTGAGCAGCGTAGTCTGCTGTGTAAAACAACAACAAAAGCAGGACAACCTAAATATCTCCCCTCCCTGCCCTGCTATCGTTCCGACCGGTATCTTTAATTTGGGTAGATTAACCAAAGCACTTGTTTTCTGTCTAATTTGGTGACTACAGAAGACAACTGCGACAGGAAACTTGCTTATCAAGATATGTCGTGGAAATAGCTGTAAGTGTGAGATGATGTCACAGTGATTGTGCTCTTGTTAAGGCTCCTTGAGGTGAGAAAAACTTTGTTGTAAAACTATTTTCCATGTAATCTTCATGTTGTGAGTACCCTACTTGAATTGTGCTGGGATCTAATTCCAAAAATTCACTCTTTCCTCGGGTGTTCAGCTAGGATTTTACAGTGTGTAAATATTCAAGCCTGAGGTAGGCTATAAAAATCACTGGCTTCCCAGATGACTTCTCTCTGCCTCTATCACCTCCCACCCTCACTGCAATAACCAAAACCATTCAAAATAAAGCCCAGAGATCACTATGCTCCTTACTACGAGCAAGGACTCTATGTCCTATTTCTTATACAGCACTGAGCACTTTGAAAACTAAACAAATAACAACCCTATCAAAATGAACCAATTTAAAATGGTAGCAAATAAAAGGAGGAATACAATCATGTGCTCCTTTGCCTGACTAATGTTTCTATGTGCTCAGCCCTTGGTGTTATTGCCTTTATGAGATTTACATAAATTAGTCATCACATTTTATCATTTTCCTTTTACATATGTATGGCTGTTAGATGCGTGTGAAAAAATGTCATGAGTATCAGAGGTCTATTTGCATTAGAATTTCCAGTGGAAATGTCAAGTATGACCTTTCTCTTGTCCGGGTGGCTAATCCCATTTGAAATTCCTGCCATGCTCCTAGGGAGGGTCACTGCGCTTGTGAATTCAAGCACAGCACCTGCTGCAGCCTCCGCTCCTCCTCTTCCTCCCTGAGCTCAGATGACAGAGCTGGCAGCCTGCAGGGCTGGGCTGATGCTCAGCCTGGCTGAGGTTCACTGCAATCTCTACTCCCCAGTTATGGACTAAAATGCTTTGGTATGGATTTTTTTTTTTTCCTTGACATGTTGTTTCTGGAGTGTCTAAAGAACATAAAGGAAAGATGCAGCAGACATTAATGGTGACTGCTTACTTTTGAAATAGAGGAATAGCGATTTGGAAATTTTAGAGCAGAAAAGTAAGACTTTTTCATATTAAAAGAAAAAAGCAAGAATAAAGTTGTGTCTGGGTTCATGATTCCTCCTGGATTATTGGATAACAGATCCACCTGTCATGATGAGTGACTTAAGTCTTCGCTTGTGGCAAATCAACCTGGAGGCTGCAAGCAGGTGCAAATATATTGGTAGGACATCCAAATGTAATAAACTACCCCTGCTTTGCCACTACATTGGTCTGTTGACAATTTCTCACTATAGGAAATGCTTTTTGATATTAAGAGAAAACCTGCTCTTGGGTTAAAATGTCTATTTCTGTCACAGTGACTTTTTAATCCCCTTGTATGCTGAGGGGATTTGGAAGCAAAGTTTCCTGCAGCCTATGAGAGAATAACTTTTATAACCTTGCTTATCTCTTATTAAATTTTATTATTTTTTAGATGTTAGTTTATTTAAATATTTAGTTTGGGAAATAACCATCACAGATTAAGTTCTTGGTTCCTGTGGTCATGTGGGTATTATCAGTTTATGGCTCCTTTCTGAACCAGCCCTCAGTCAAATAATTTTCTATCAGACTGGAGCTGTATTGGCAAGAACAAGAACCACTGGTGCCTTTGTAATCAGTTCCTGACATTAGAGATAGTACGGCCAGTTCCTGGGCCTCCTTGATCTTATATAAAGTTTGATTAAAGCACAAAGCCAAGTGAGTGGGAATGCCAAACTTGCTCCTAACTCTGCTGCCAGATTGCTGCATGAGCTGTAGCAAACAACCCATTTATAATCCTTAAACTTTGCGCCCACCTATGAATTGAAAAAAATATCCTGTAATGTGTGGAGGAGGCTTGGTGAATGAAGATTCTTAGGAAAAAAAAATTAACTTCAGTAAATAAAATTCAATAGTAGCTTGTGCAATACTGTTGGGAACTTGCCACTCCTGCAGCCCTCTCCTGCTCCTGGTTTAGACCTCCTGGCCTGGGTGGGGACCTACTACCCGTGGGATGCTGTGAACAGCTTAGGTCCACGGGGAGCCTACCTGTTCCTGTTACTCATGAACAGCTTCCCGTCCGTAGTTTACACTGCACTGTAGTGTGTAAAACCACTTAAATTAGTGCATGACAGCAGGAGGTTAACTCTGGATGACAAAACTAGCCACCATGCCAACTGAATTATTTCCCTTCCTTTTCAGTCTAAGAGGATCCCTTTCCCGCAACATCTGATTGAGATTGGTCCCAATGCCTTTATTGTTCCTGAAGTATAAGCGTATGTCTTACAGCAAGTGTTTTGGTGGGCGACTGGCATTCTCTTAGAGCGTAACCTTCAGTGCTTTTCCTGAGGAAGTGAGCTGTACTGACAAATGAAGCATGTTTATCTGTTGAATAGAAAAAATACAAATGAGAAATGTATTTAACTGGGAGGTGACTCAGTATGTGACAGGTGGGATGCTGGTTACATATTTTCCTTAAGGAGTGGTGAAAGATGACGGGAACAAATCTGTCATGTCCTCCCAGGGTGTGTATGTGGGCACTGTGAATCAATATATTACAAACATGGAGATCATGGGGGGTGGTTTTAAATTCAGTGCTTCTAAATCACTGGGGGCTAAAGCTGAGGTCTTTAGGCAGCCACCTGCCCTAAAGCACTTTGCTGAAATGCTCCCCGTGGGTTTCAGTGAAGTTACTTTTGGCTTATGTCTAAGCAAGTGCAGTTAAGACAGTCCACTGAGAGCAGGGCAGAGATTCCTCTGTGAAAGGTCTTGTTTCATCATGCTCCATGTGTTTATCTGAAAACAGAATGTATTCTTGAAATGACTAGTTATTGTCTACTGACATTTTCTCAGTAAAGAGCACTGCTTGCCTCCCTGGGGAGCAGTAGGGCCTGCTGCCAGTACAGCACCTGGAGGGAAGACTGTGGACATGGCAGTTCCCCTTCTGTCTTTCTAAAAGTCTGGATGTGACATAATCTGCAATGTTTACCATGAGCTAGACAGGCCAACAGACACCATAGGTGTGTGTACTGGGCAAAAACCAGCTTATTAAAACTTTAGGAAATATATATATATATTTAATAGGAATTTTTGTATGTCACTGTTAGTTTGTCGGGCCTTTCTGTGGCTTTTTGCTACTAAGACAGAAGAGGAAGGGATCCCCCAAGGCATGAAAGCAGAACTTACCCTACATAGGCAGTAGTGGCAGTGGCTCCTGTCTCATTCTCTTCCCATTAGACTCCCTAATAACCACTACTGGTGCCCCACATCACTCTTACAAGAGGAATCTGACATGGATGAAGGCAGGGATGACTGCTATACTGACACAAGCCCCTTAGCAAACTTGTCTTTTTGCTGCCTAGTCATTCCTATGAGCTCTTAGGAGTATTCCCCATGTTGGACAGATGGCTCCAGCCAACTGGGCTCACGGGAAGTGTTCTCATGTCCTCAGATCTTCCCGTAAGTCTAGCTTTTCCTTTAACACAGAGCCTGCTTCCTTATATAGGAGGTTGCACTTAGAAGTGCAACCTCCTGTGAAGATTTAGGAGCCTCTCCAGGCTGCTGTATCTCTTCCAGGCACTGTGCTGATACAAACAGGCTGGGTTTGTGATGCTGTGGAGACCTTACAAGGTAGTGGCCAGAGCCTCTGTAATAAAACCTTTCTATTTATTAGTGGCTTTCGCAGCTTTCACATGCTACGATCCTGCTGAAAACAGCCTTTCTCCAACAATGCTATTTCCAATGGCTTTACCTACTTGGGTTAAAAGTTCAAGTCAGATCAGAAATATTCTTTAGTGCTGCGTTACTAACAAAAGCTTTGTGATGTATCAGTTAAATGGCACAGGCGTGACATGATGTGATTATACTTAAGGAAAATAGAGGACAAATAGGGTCATAAACAATTTTTATAGTACTAGGAGTGGGAAGAGAGAACATTCTAAGGCATGCTATTACATTTGAGCTACGTTTCCCTCTCCTTGATTTTTTTTTTTTTTAATATATATAGTGTTTCTGAAGAAATAAGAGAACTAGTTATGGAGTTTGCTTTTGTGTCCAGGCTACCATCTCGCTTCCTCATGCAGCTGAAAATCGATTTACCTCTACACTAGCAGAGGGGCTGAGCATCAGATATCATTGATGGCTCTGGTAACCTGCTAGGTGTGACCTGTATCAACGCAGCTTGAGCGAAATTGAGGTGCAGTCCACTGCCTTCGTGACTCACTGGAATAAACAGGAGCTAATTAATTGTCATGCTGCCTTGTGAGGTCTCTCTCAACCTCGGTAAAATACTCCACAGTTCTGACCTCATAAAGGCTAAGTGCCAATCTGTTCATTCCACCTGCGAGATATTTCTTCATGTGTTCGGAATTTAGGTCCAAAGTTGCCCCCAACACACAATGTTTGACAAATGCTGCTTAAGTACTAGATAAAATAAATAAGTGATTGCATGACAAGTAGGTTTTTGTTTTAAATTTCTGTATTTTATATTACTGTGATTTCAAACATATGCGGTTAAGCTTATCAGATTTCTAAAAATGAACGTTCTATAAAAATCACACTGGGCCCCTCAGCTGTGTTTTCCTCTATTATTTATAGACAAATTGAAAACAAATGGTCTTCTCTTTTTCAAAAACAAAAAGCACAATGAAATGGAAACAGCTGTCAGAATGTGCTTTTCCTCCCAAAGTCGTCTGCAATACAAACTAAATGAGAGATTATTTCCTTTAATCTGAAGTGCATTGCCATTTAATGGTGGTTTCGGTGGCAATTCCAGTGGAAGCTAAAGGGAAAAGTGTCAAGACTGTTGCAATGAGAGAGAACTTAAAGCCCCCTTTCTTGGTCCTGCCCCATCTTTAAAGGCTTGTGTTTTGCATGGAGAGAAAGAGATCAAGAATTCAACCTATTTAGCTTATCACAAAGAAAGGTTGAGGAGCTACTTGATTGCAGCACTTAAACACCTTTTTGGAGAGGAAATCTGTACTAAAGGGCTCTGTAATTTAGCAGGATAAGTCACAAGACTGAACTTGAAACCAGAAATCTCAGAGTACAGGCATGTATCTTTAGCAGTGACGTTTAATAACCATTATAATAAACTACCAAGCAAAGGGATAAATTCCCCAGCTCTTGATTTACGCGGCCCTACTTGGAAGCAATGCTTAAACCAAACGCAAACTGCAGGGATGAGCAGAGAGGTAACAGCAATTAAATGGCCTCTTGTACAGCAGACTACAGGATCTTAGGTGGCACAATAGTTAAACTTCATGAATGCATGAAATAAAGTGGTTCTCTTGCTGGGCTCACCCATTCCAACAACAGAGAGCAGCCTGAATCTGCTGCAGAGATCACCTCACACAGAGAACAGAACCACAGAAGAGCAAAGTGTGACATCATCCTTAGAAATAACTACATAGCAATGGCAAGTGTTATATAACTCCTCACTGTATCATGAGACTACTGGAATTCTTCTGGGTTTAGATCCTGTTGGAAAAGATCCAGTTTGAGCTTTTATTTCTATCCAGACTCCAAACTCAGATATTCCAACTTGTATTAGCAAGCAAAGTCATATTTTATTTGTATAGGAAAGAAAACTGCTAATTATTAAGATAGTTATCTTTTATGAAATAAGTGCACCAACTTTTATAAAACAAGCATACATATAAAATCTCAGGCACCAGACGAACTAATCTGCTTGAGTTACTGGAGTGTCTATTTGCCTCCAGACAATCTTCTGTGAGCCTACTAAGAACAGTGACTGTATGTAAGTGAGCAAAAGGTAGTAAAATAGAGTTTACAATGGGAGGGGCAAGAAATCAAGATGATGAATGAATGCTTTGATAGTGTAGAATATAATTAAATTTCTGAAAGCTGAAACAAGGGCAACAGGAAAAAAAAATCCACCCTATAACCTTTGATTTTAAACTGAAGCGTGTGTTGCTTGCAAGATGTCTCTATTTCTGAGTTTTGGAGGCTTCAGGAAGAGTTAACTGAAAGCCTTCTGCTGATTCAATTGCATTTTGCATGCTTCATAGCCTCTCCTCATTACTGTGCTTCTGTTTCTCCAGTGTCCAGCTTTTCATTCCATCCCCAAGTGGCACCATGCGTAATCAATACAAGTCCAAGTAGCTCTATGAAGGCAGGTGACTGTATGAAGAACTCTGACATCCTCTTACATTGTTGTTAATTAAAAATAAATAAATAAATAAATATTTATTTTAGGTGGCCATTGCCTTCTTGTCTGCTGCATTGTCCAGGGTTACTGTCAGGGACGAGCTTATGGCCAAAAGGAACTCTTGTTCTGATAACGTATGGCAAATCTTATTTTCCTTACAAGAAAAAGGAATCAAAATTAGAATTAGTTAGGAACTAGAATACCCTATCTAGCGAAGGTGCTTTGCCACCCCTTCTATTTAATTTTTGAATCTTGCCAGCAATACCACAGAGTTAATAGCAATTACTGAAGAAAAATATCCATTAGCACAGTGCTACTGTGTGGTATGCACTCCATAGCCATTACTTTCAGAAATCACTTAGTTTAGGGCACTTTCTTATGACTTTTCTCTCAAACACACCCTATTAACAATGCACTTTGTCTCTGACTGTATTGCAGCTGATGATAAACAGATGGATCTCGGTCACTGGATGAATATGAGAAAGTTGCTGGAGCATGGTATGGTTTGTATTCCCATCCAGCTGCCTCGGGCTTCTGTCCTCTTGAAACCCTGCTAAACAGCAAAGGCTTCTAATTAGAGTGAGGGTGAGGGTCTCTTTCTGACCATTTATCACTTTCTTAGGCAGGGCTTCCATGGATTTGCAAGAGGGAAAATGCACGATGCTGTCAAAACAGCATCTTCTTCAGAGTGACCTGAAGAAAAATGGGGTTTGTGTGAAACAAACACGCAAGATTGCTATGTGGGTGGGGAAGGGAAAAGAAGTAAGAAAGATGGTGAAAATCGCTGATATCTCACATAAAACAGCTCCTGGTTTGAAATGATGCTGTGAGTCACTGGGGACACAAATCAATATCACAGGCTTCAACAGTGGACATTATGCAACACTAAGTGATGATCTCTGGATGTCTGAATTGTGGTTTGGGGGTTTTTTTAGGGCTGTTTGCTTCCATAATAAAACTTCCTTTTGTGGCAGTAAGGTCTAATGCTGCACACAGCGCCACTCTGGGTATGAGATTTTTATCTGTGTGAAGTTGAGTGGTCCGAGGTGATTATAAGTCTACTAACATCTGTTGGAAAAACCATTTTCACGTGGCCAATGCCTCGTGAGGCTGAAATGGAGCGCTGGCACTGTGTAGGTGTGCCGGACCAGCTGCCAGCCTCTTAGATTTTCTTTTTTTTTTTTTTTTTATCCCAGTTCTTAGAAAATGATGACAATAGTAAAGATATTGATATCGAGATAATAGAAAATGGAGACACTGTCTGCATTTTGCTAATTCTTTGCCCGCTTTCTGTCTGGAGGCCTGAGCTCATCTCATGCGGGGAGCGCCCCTCCCTGTGAGGCGGCAGAGGTGATGAGGGGAAGGTGGAGATAATACAGGTTTTTCTCCCCTCACACCTCCGCTTTCAGGGCACTATAAGGGGTAGGGCGAGCGATGGTGCCAGGCATTGACTCCATTTGCATCTCAATGGCAGCTGCCCCGGTGTGTCCCCTCATGGCGCCTGCCCGGGTCAAGGCTGTGAGGGGGGACAGGACATGGCGGCGCCTCCTTCCCCCCATTGAGCTGCCTCGCGAGCCCGCCCAGCCTGAGATCACCCGGAGCCGGCCAGGCGGTGCTGAACCCCTCTGTGAAAATGGCTGGAATTGGGCTTTATCCAGCAGCCTTCTGCCCCAGGACTGGCCTAGGAGGCAGGCAATTCCGTGCTGCCATGAGGCGTGGAAAGCCCTGTGTGCCTGGTTGCAGCTTTGTCTCAGTGTTGCCATGAAGGTGTAGGTGTCGCGCTGTCCCCCGGGCTGAAGGGCTGAGGTGATGTGCGGAGCCTCCCTGGCTGTCCCCGTGGGGAGGATGGTGCCCCAGACTTTGCCTGTGTATTTACAGCTGTGTGATGTGCCAGAAGGCTTGGTCACCGTTTTGTGGCAAGTTAATAAGGTTTTATACCTGCCTTGAGACAGCCTCCTAAGGAGAGGAGAGAGGCTGCCTCAGGCTCCGGGAGCTTTCCCTATACTCACAAAGTTGCCCTGCTGGGCTGTTTCCGCTCCCAGCCGTGCTGATAACCCTCACCTCCCTGACAGCAAATAAACCCTGCGGTTCCCCAAACGTTGGGACACATCCTGCAATTCCGCCTGGAACGGGGTCAGTCAACTGTCAGCGAGTGACCCATTTTTCCAGCTGCTGCCAAGTGCGTTTAGCCGAGGCAACCGGGCTTCGAGCTGTGTCCCTCCCCCAAAAAGTGTTGATGTGTGAAAAGAAAACAGGAGTTTTAGTAATAACAATATTTGAAAACCAAAAGGAGGCTGAGGTGGGTACTAAAAAGTCACTGTAAAATCACAAGACCTAGTTCTGGAATAAATGCGTGCTTCCCCAGTATTTTTGCTTGCCATAGGGACGATGACAGTTCAGAGAATTTTAGAGGGACATTTTTAAAATACTCAAGACTGATTCTAGTGGAGGGGAGGGGGGTGAGCAGCTATTGAAATGAGGCTCTTGCAGTGTCCATGAAAATCAGATGTTTGTTCTGTTTTAGTTTTACCTCATCTGGATCGTAGATTTCCTGGAGACTTGGATACATTTGTGCATGAAGGACATCCATCTCAACAAAATGTGTTATTGCTGCATACAGGAAGGAGGACCTGTTGTTTCCATGTGCGTTTCTTTCCCTTTCTCTTTCATATCTTATTGCTCTCTCAGACAAACCCCAGATGGTCACTTTTGCGCTGATTTTGCCAAAGTCTTCTGAGCTGTTTTTGGAAAACGACAGGAAAACCTTAAAATATTTTTCTCACCTTGAGGTTGGTATACTTCTAACATATGGATTGGGACTGAATGTTTTCAAACACAGGCTAAATAAGATTGTTTATTTCTACTGAATGATTAGAAATAATCTTAAAGACCTGCTTGGAGTGTATTTTGTACATGAGTTAAAATAATTTGTAAATAGCTTTTCAAAAAATGACGCTTATAATGTTTTAGGTGTGAGAAATATCTGTTACTATTTGATCTTTCTCCTTAGTAATGGAAAGTATTCATATCTATATAAAAAACTGATATTGATATCAATATATATATATGAATTTCATACACATCTCCCAATTTGTTCCTCTTACTTGCATAACAATATGCTTTTACATTATGCTCTTGTGTGTTACAGTAATCTTTCCCACCTTGGGAGTAAAAAAAAAAAAAAAAAATCACCTGCACATCTGTCCCCACTCTCATAATAATAAAACTTTTATGCTCCAGTGAATATTTTATCTCCAAGCACTGACACCAAAGTCCTCCGATGGGGCTGCACAGAGAGTTTAAAAGTAGGATGCCCTTTGGCAGTTAATCATAGCTAATGCAGAGCTCAGGAGGAAGGGGAAATGATTTTATGACTGTAAATGGAAAAAGGACAAATAAACAGGGCTGGGAAGAGGAGCTGCCATGTGCAGGGGAGCCTCAGGCTTTTGGCGTGGTTGCAGGAAATGGGCTCTTTGCATCAGGAGGGGCGCCCACAAATGCACTCAGGGCTTTCAGAGGTGTATTTAGGTCACTGACACTTTGAAAGCTTTATACTTTTTGAGTCTAGGGGCTGTGACAAAGGCCTGTAAACTCGGAGTGAAGGCTAGCATCCATCCGTGGCTGGCCTTATTGTATCCCCAGGAATTTCGGATCAATGAAGGATGTTAGCAATTATGTGCTGAAATAACTAAGTACAATGGGATGAGGTAAGGAAAGCGACTCAGCCTTGAATTTGAATTTCTTTTGGTTTCTGTCAGTTTGTGCCAACACCCCTCGCAAAGCGTAGTGTGTCTCTGGGACTGCCCTATATTGTTCAGTACAGGAAATTTGAGAGACGCAAGTTCAGCAGCAAACGTCAAAAGCTGCATGTGTGGATGCAATCTTTTCCCAGCAGTTTTGCTGCTGGGCTTGTGAAGGTATTTTGTGGATGAAATGCTGGTTTCTCTCTTTTGGCACAAAATCTTTTATAGCAGGTGTTGTTCTGGTTTTTAAGGCTGAGAAGAAGTAGCCGTGATGTCACTTGACTTCCTGCAAAGCTCCAACCCCCAGCGTGCTGTGAAGAAAGTCCCGTGTGCCGCCTCATGCTCCGCTTGTTCCCTGTGGTTCTTTCCGCTTGTAATTCCCAAAGGGCCAAACCCAAGGTTGTATGCCTGACCCCCGTATCCAGGCCACTGGGCAGACTGAAGCAAGGAGGAGGAATTCCTTTGAAGTTGTGGAGCTGCTCCCCAGTAGCTGACTTGAGCCCAGTGGTGGGTGCAGTGTCCCGTGGTCCTCACGCTGTCTCCCTGAAAGGGATCTGATTCCCGCTGCTCCCTGCAGCTCAACCATATCAGTTCCACTGCAGTGCAGCCTTCTCCCATTGCTGAGTAGTGGGCTGAGCCTGGCTCTGAGCTACCTCAGGATGACAGACACTCACAGAAAACCCCATAACAAACTTCCTTTCTTAAAAGCCAAAACACACGCTAGGAGAGCCCAGAGTCTGTGACTTCCAGTTAGGGCAGTTAATCAAAACATTTGCCATGTATTGTGTGAGCTCCTTCACAGTTTGTGCATTTATCTTTTAAACATCTGCGGAACAGCATGGCTTAGATAGGTTTCTGTTACTACTCTGAGCCTTCATTGGCTTTCAAGAATGAGTGAAGAGGAGCCAGACAACATAACGGGCAGGCAATCAAAGCTTTTGACTCTTAGATCCTCGCAGATGGGCCTCCTGATGAAATGACTAACAACTGTTGCCAGATCAGCAAGTAGCAACCACAAGGCACCTGTATTTATTTAACTTTCATTTTACCAGATAACTTGTCTTTATGCTTTGGAGTTTTAACTATGGATTATAAGTCACAAGGCTTCCTTCAGATCTCCCTAGCACAAGTGTAAAATGAGTCACTTGAGATTGGTTGGTGATAAGAGTTCTTCTACTGTACAAGCAGTAGATGCAAAGGCAGGATCAGGCCAAGGTGCAGATCATGGGTCCAGTGTCTAGTTTGTTTGAAACATCTTTATTGCCCGCCTCTGTGGTGAAGTCTTCAATGGGCACGCACTAAAGGGAGGAAAGGTTTCTAGCAGCAGCCTTTGGTTATCTTTAAAATAAATAAATAAATAAAAATCAGTGACCTCATTTTTCTTTTCTGAATGGCTCCGCATCTTGTGAATTCCACTGTGCTAAAGGAGACTATCTGCATCCAGGGCCCCCCAGCTCCTTCAGTTCTGCCTGGGTGAGACGCAAGGTGAGGGGCAGCTGGCTTCCCTGACCTTGCAAACTGCCTGCCAAAACCGAGATGTTGCCAGATGCCTCAGGCTACAAACCTTGCACCTCAGAGCACCAGTTCCAGGAATGACTTGCAGGTGGTGTTGCCAGCAGCTCCACAGGAGCTTTGTTGCTCTGGCCATTATGGAAAGGAACAAAGCTGAGTATGTGGCCGTGCCCCAGGATGACCGAGTGGTGTTGGCTTCAGTGGTTTCTGCTGTCTTGCAGCCTTTCACAGGCACTGACTCTGATTGCCCAGTCGCCCCAGTGCCAATCCAGCCCTGCTGCCAGACACCTCGGTGTAGCCCTGGCATGTGAAGTCTACTGCTTGCTCATGAGCAATAATGAGGTTTGCCTGTTCCCCTGCCTTCCTTGAAGGCAAATATCAAAAATGTGCCATGCTGAATATTGGATATATATTGGATATTTTATCTGGGCAGGTTAGAACACACTTTGTGGCTCTGATTGCTACTGATTTTGAGTGCTGTGAAGGGACCCGTGGTGGGTGCTCGGCTGTTCCTGGAAAGCAGTCAGCTCCTCTGTTCCTGGAGTCGGATATCTGAACAACGGCAAATGCCAAATCCGTAATTATTTCTGTATGTACCATTCTCCAGTTTTATAGCTGATGCTTTACCTGTGCGCTTTTGGTCACTAGTGGCTTTTGTTCAGCAAATAGCAAATCCTGCTCATATGTGTGATACGGCCTGTTGACATAGGATAAAGTCACAAAGTGAACGTGCTCAAGTGTTAGGAAGCAATGTTGCAGCACTACTATGAGACTTGGCCCATGGGTTTTAGCGATCCGTGCAGCTGTGCCTGTATTTAGGGATATGCTTTGGTGTCTAAATGAGCACATGTATTCTCTTTCTGATAGTGGAAACTAGTTAGAACATCGAGTTCTGCCAAATTCAATCATATGTTTATTTATTTATTTATTTTTTTTTATGTCTACAACAAGATCTGATAGTTTAAAAGGCTTTCATGTGCCTCTTGCTGGGGATGGTTTTCTTTGGTCACTTCTGTCTATCTCTCTTCTGATTCCAAATATGATGAAGAGGAAATGTAGCTGATTTAAGTACTTCAAGCTAGTGAAATTAGACCAGATTGATTAAGAGCATGTTTGGCAAGCATAGCACTTGGAAGCAAACCTGCTGTTCCTCCTGAGAAATATTCTTACTGAGGGACTTAAAATTCAGATTGATCCGAAGTTTTCAGTATCAGGATTATTTAAATGTTCAGCTCTGCCTTATTGCTAACTTTAGGCTGTAGGGTGTGATCTGTCTTCATGTTAAGTAAAGCTTTCTTTTGCAAGGAATTTTGCAGAAAGAAGTGAAATTGAGTGGAGCTGGGGGAAGCTGTGGCATATGGTGTGTCATTCAAGCAAGAATGGTCCAGTCTTTCCCCGGCTCCCCAGGTAATGCATTTGCTTCACTGTGGCTTCTTTTCCTGGAGTCATCTCCTGCAGGGAGTAGCTTGGATCTGAATTTATGCAAATATAAAAGCACTGGAGTGTCTTGCATTGTCCAGAATCATAATCATGAAATGAAAGTGCAGGTTAGAACTAAGGTTAACTGCAAATTTCCTGGGCTTTGTGAATTTTAAAAATCAAATTTACTTTTGCCTTACCATCACATCTTAGAATCAAATTTCCTTGTTTGTTTTAAGATAAGGAGAAAAAAACAGGAACAGGATTTTATTTCACCAAGAAAAATGTGGTGAGGCTAATTTTTGTTAGGTTTTGCTAAAACAAGCAGGCAAACTCACCGGCTGCAATCATTATTTGTAAATCGATGGACATCTTCAGCCAGGAATATCTATATTTATTTTTCTCTTATAAAGCAAAACATCTGATGTTTGCTTCTGTGCAGAGACTTTGGCAATACTGACAGCTTTTTCCATAAGTTACCACTGGCAGCAAGAGTCACATAAAGGTGCATCAATCTGGCCAGTAACTCCAGACAGACTTTCATTCCCAGGAAATGTTAGGAAAAAACACCAGCATAGGACTTCGAGGCTGAAAATGAGACCATTACATAGATACGTGGTTTGTCTTCAATCAGCACAGTTAAAATTTGCTTCTTCTGGAAATAAATGTGTGTAGTACGAGATAGGATCAAATGAGGCATCGTTCAGTGTTGCTGATATTGGAGTCATGAGTGACCACACAAATCCAAGCCATGGTTGTGGACATGCTGTTGAGCATATCAGCAAAGAACAAGAGCAGGGCTGGGTTTGGGAGGATAAAGCTGCTGCAGGAAATGTTGTGGCATATGCTGGACTTGCTCATGTTCTGTGAAGAGCTGGTTTGTCCAGCTTTGCAGATAAAACGTGTGATCTACTTCTGGCAAAAAAAAATGTACGAAGGAGGTTGACAAAACTTCTGGTTTTTTCTGTGCAGTTCCTGTACCTGTCAAAAGGATTTTATGAGACGGAGAATGAGGTGGGTGCGTGATTTCCTGAACTGTGACTGAAAGGAGATGGATTTGTTGAGACAATTTTGACAGTGCGTTTGTTGCTATAAAGGAACATTTGGGAAATCCTGTTTGGTGTGTTTGAGTGTGGCAATCCTCTGATGCTCTTCCTCATGGCAAACTGCAGCAACCCTGACTGGGATCAGAGCAGGTGTTGCCCCACTCATAATAAAGGTGTTGAAACCCTTTCTGCAGCAGTGTCTCTAACGTGGTACCTTGGGGTGTATTTGCTGAGTCAGCAGCATTACTGGTTCACTGGTGGACCTGCACATGCTGTGTCTAAAATTAAGGCAGGCTCTGCTTCTCTCCTGGTGGGTAGGAAAAGAGCACAGGAGTGGGAGAGCTAAGAATGAACAACGTAAGCGTAAGGAAGAGGATTCCCACTTTTCTTCAGTGGCTCACACAGAGTAACCTGAACTTTGTTGCCCTGCTCTTGCTGCTGATTATGTGACAGCTTTCCCTTTGCTTTGCCATTAACTAATTGGACCTCAGACTGCCTGTTAACGAAGTAATTTGCCGCATCTGCTTCCACTTTCCGTGTCACGGACAGTTGCCGGTTTTGCAAAGTGTTGTGTGTTTGTCAAGTTGCTCTGCCTGCCCACAAATGTTTTGCCTGCTCAAATTTTTTGGGCTCATACCTCAAGGACTTGTTACTAGGTAACAGAGTTCCATTTGCCAATTGCCCACTATTTCCTTCTCACCATATTACAGGCCTGATTATTAACATTTAGTTCAGAGAAATTGCTGTCATTATGTGAAGTAACTTCCTTTAGAGGTTACTCATTAACCTTAGGTATTTTACTGTGCGATTATAATTGCCAAATGCCATAGGCATGGAAAACCTTTGAACTCCTCAAGGTATTAGTGTATGGGAGAAATGGTATCAGCTGAGATTTTTATACATTCTCCACATCTCCCCCAGCCCCCAGTTATTTTTCCTTTTGACTGTATTCTTGTTCCATTTCTGTTGACATGCTTCGTAGCATACAGGCCTGCTCAGCTGCTGGAGAAGAGAATGTTTTCCTCTGGAAGGCAATCAGTTTCTTCCATTCCCCTACAGATCAGAGATTAGGCCTAGTGGTATATCTGCTTAGTGGTATATCTGCTTTCCAGTGCAACTAAGAACAGAACTTGATTCCTTGCCCTTGTGTGAGAAGTGAAATAATTGGAAAGCCAACAGTCTTGTGTGGCATGGTCCATACTGTTTACCATGTACAGTTTTCCAGCACTTGGGATGGCTCTTCCATATTTGCTTTGGGAGGACTCTCAATCAACTCTACTGCTCTAGATTGTGTTCAAGGAATGGAAATTTTCAGACAAAACCCCACCATTCCTCTGGTTTTTTTCTCTCATTGTCTATACAAACAAAATCAGCTGCATACTAAAACATTTGCCTCGGGACAACATGTGTTCACTGGAAAAATCTTACTAACTATATTTGTCTTTCTCCCCTAACCCATCTCTCCTCAGAAGTGCATTGACATTCCTAGTAATTTGATTCCTCTGACAGGATAGAGCAAAGCTGCTCTAGCTGTAGTGTGGGCTTATGTTGTCATGTGACTTCAGCAAGGAAATATCATATCCAGGAAATTAGGGAACAAGTGAGATACATACATAGTACATACATAGAACTAAAAAAAATACAGAAAAATTACCCAGGCAATAGGCACATCTTTACATGGAGTCACACCTAGTTTTGGTGATAGGAAACAACATGTTGTGGTGGACAATGAAACCATTAGTCTGATAAATCTTCTAAAATACAACAGTAGAAAAACCAGTTCTATAAATAAAAAGTGGGGAAAGCAAAGGTGGGATTAACAAATGAGTTACCCCAAGTCCAAGGAGAATAAAACAAGAAGATATGACAGAGCAACTTCTATCAAGCCCTTGATTTTACATTGCTTGTCCACTCTGCTCTGTCCTTTTAATCTCAGCATGAGCTTTTGGGTTTTTTTGAAGGGGGAAAAAGTGAGGAAAAAACCTGAAAACCAGTTATGTCCTTGCATGATGCATGTAGTACAATCTCCACGATGAAAGCGCCAAGTCAGTACCTGGATATTTTTAATGAAAAACATTTAGCAACATAGTTTTTGATAGTGCCCTAACTCTCATTTTCTCGTGGTAATTTGTTTCTTTTTGCATTCTCTAGAACAAATTTTACTCCTGATTTCAGTGGATTTTCTCAGTTGACAATGCGTCAGCTGTAACTTCTCAACTACTGTGTGTTGCAATGAGCTAAGCAGTGGAATTTGTGTTGACATCTAATGTTACTCTCTGGGATAAATTTAGTGATCCGTGAAGTCCAAGCAGTGCAGAATGTGGGTAACACTTTAAAACGTCCATTAGTAAAACTGTGCTCCACTAAATTCCTGTCTGCTCCTTTTATTTAACCTGCTCACCTGCAGCTCCGGGTCTGATTCACGGATATGTAATTCAGCACTGTAGGAATAGCTCGGTTTTCAGTTTTCACTTTATAGGTTTATTGTCAATAAATCTACATAATTTAATGCAGACTAGTAGTAGCATTTAAAAGCAAGCACACCTTCATCTAGCATTAGTTACTTAGAGCCCTTCTGTGTTACATTTTTTACATGTGTTGAGTTTGCAAGTGCAGAAGAAAGAGATTTATTTTTAGATCAAAATTAGACTACGTGGTAATACACAGTGAAGTACTTTCTCCCATGGAAGTTGTAGCAAATTTTATGTTAAACAATCATTATTAGGTTTCCACAGAAGACTGCAATAGGAATAAATCTCTCTTGTAGCAACTTTCATTGTAACTCCACTTAAGGGTGAAAAAAAAAAAAGGAAACAAAAAGAGGCTTAGAGTACAGCATGAACTGTGCTGTCCTTAGGACATACAATATCAGCTAAAGTTGTAAACACTCTTTATTTCCTTAAGGTCTGGATACGTGCCTTTGTGAGTCTCATTGGAAGCAGGATTTATTGATCTGGAATCTCTTAGAAACACCTGTGAGGTTCAGTGTGTTATTTGCTTACACAAGTTTGTTTCTTTTGGAAAATGAAATGCCTATCGATCCCATAAAACGGAGAAAATGTTATTGATTGGCCACCAGAAAGGTTACATTTAAGCTTATTGGGGGGAAAAAAATATTTTCAAGATGCTTGGTAAAGTATTCCAGCTTGCTTGCTTATTTATTTATTTATTTGTCTGTTTGTATATTTATTTATTTATTTAAATTAATTCCTCTTTACTAGTCCTGATGTGGTCATGTTTTATTCCTTTCATCAAGAAGGAAAAAATGGAACCTGTGACTGATGGTATATTGAAGAAGAGAGGATTGGTTGTTTGGCGATTTTGTTTGTTTGGTTTTCCCTGGAGGGGAGAGAATAAGAAGAAATCTTGGTCTCTTAAAAACAAAAAAAAAAGGCAAGAGACTGATTAGACTTCCTGATTTCAATAACATCCGACTTGCTGCATTGTAATGATGTTTGATTTTTCTATTTGCTTTCCCCCCCTTTGAATGCAAAGCTGGGATCTGTTGTTTCTGATTAAATGTGTGGTGAGCTGTGTGCTTTCAGAAAATTGCAGACTGTGCTATCCCTGCACCTCCATTCCTTGTGTCCTCTGTTACCCAACGTGGAAGTTGTGGCTCTGTGGGGATTTACTGTTTCCTCTTAGGATCACCTGTGCTGTGGCTTAAATAAAAGTTTGTTTCTTCAGCTGTCTGACTTCAGACTTTATCTGACTCAGGCTGACCCCTCAGTTTTATAATGAGCTAGTTTATTTGCTTGTGCAAATTGGGTTTTCTTAGACAGAAATATAACAGACTGTAAAGAGGCCAATCTTTTGATCATTTCACCTCCGGAAGGGGGAAAGCTACAATGCCTTTCTGCACTCCCTGGGCACTCCCTGGGTTGTTAATAACATTAAGTTACTGTTCCTGAACGCTTTGTGGTAGGATTTTTTTTTTTTTTTAATACCGTGTTGTAAAAGTCTGGTGTGTAGAAAAATGTTGTTTCTTCTGTCCGTGCTAGAAATATTGATGGGGTTTAGAGTTTAATTACTTCTCTATTCACAGGAAATAGAGAGCCTTTGCTTAGCAACCAGTCTGACTGTTTCTAATTCTTCTTTAAATATATCTTTGTGTTACACCTATAGTTGTGCACACGGGGAAGCATGAGGCAGAATGCTGGAAGAAAAGGAGGAGTAAATAATTGTGAGTAAATAAATTGTGAAAATGGTGCCAGTTTTTCCTCGATGGGCCTTGATCCTCCAATACAGCCTGACAAAGCTGGGAGTGATACTCCAAAATATCTTTTTAATAAACAACGTAGGCAGTAGGAAATAATACTGGTCAGGGCTTGTTTTTCTGGCTCAGGGCCTCATTCCAACCTGTTGCAACCAGCTATTGAACGTCTTTGGGGACACCCCCACACAGGAGGCCCCACGGAGGAAAGGAACTTTTACATTTGTGTTTGACTGGGAGCCTTGCCAGTGGCTAAGTTCAAAGTGCAGTTTCCAGTAATTTGCTGTTACTACTCCGTGTGTTTGATAGGCCAGGACAGAAGCATGCAACCCGAAGTAATATTTCCTGATTTCTGACATTTCTCAAGATATGAATGGAGGTTGCTGAGGCACTAAAACTTGGAAGGGTTTTCCTGACTCCAACACCTTTGATGCTTTCCTTTTCTCCTCTCGCATAGCCCCTTTCCCTGCCCCCATCTCCTCCCTTAGATCACGTTCCCTGCTGTTGTCAGTTCCGTATTTGGATGACATTCATATTGATTGTTTCCCTATGCAAACACTGTGCGGCTGGTCTTATGCAACTAGAGAAATCCTATTGATTTACTGAGTGTGAGGGTTATTTAGATTGATATCCTTCTGTAGTAGAGGTAACACTTTCATCTCCCCTTAGAATTATGGTTAACCTTTCCATTTTTGGGGGGAGAGGGTGCAAATGAATTTCTTTTGCCCTGTTAACTGTGATAAGAGAGAGGTAAGCACAGGGAAAAGCCAGTGGAATAGCTACTGTTCTCTCCAACATATGCAGTTGTAGGCCATGTGTATGCCATTGTGGTTATGGAAGAAGCATCCTCTGTAATTAAGATTATATAAGCATTCCTATTGTAATTCTTTGTTTTCTGCTTTCCAAAATTTGCCTCTTTTGGGCTGATGTTTTCCTGGCTTGTTCTTTGCCATGTCACAACTTAATTATTTATTTTCCAAGCAGGGATACAAATGTTGGAGAGAGCTGAGGAAACGGACCTCTCTTGGCTGCTTGAAAAAGAAAAATCTTGACATTTTTTAAAATTAGATCCAAAGTCCAAATGAGCTTTAGGTACAAAGTTTCCTGGATGTGACTGTCAATGAGTGGAAAAACCTTTTGGTGAACACTAATTGCTGAATAATCTACATCTGTGCAAAAAGTAATGCCAATGTGCTCTGTGAGGGCAGCTGAAATGCTTAAAATCCTAATTCCCCATTTTTTACAGCTTAAGTGTGCAGACTTCCTAGGCCCAAAGGGGCGTGGGTGTATTAGTACAGTTACCTACAAAAGCAGAGCAACAGGAAATTTAAAGGTGCAGTATTCAGCTCTAACTGCACCCCTTCAGCAAAGTGAATGCCTACAGCAACAAAAGCTGAATGCTGAAACTCTGTCCTGGTTTTGCACTGAAGCTTTACTTTTCAGCTGAAACTGTCATCTCACTTCTAAAATTCCTTTGGCTAGTATGTAGCTTGAGTTTTCAAATAAATAAGCAAACAAATACCTTTTCTTCCAGAGAGCACTGACAGGTGTTCACACAATCCAAGCACTCCTGAGGTTTTAATTATTAAACTAAATGGTTCCTTGAAAGCAGAGGAATTTGGAGTTAATTCTGATCTTTATACTTGTGCTGATCACTTTGCATCCACTCCAGTGTGTCCACTGTGGTGACATCCATGAGACTGCCTAAACAGCAACTGAAGGAAACACTGAGAACATATTTTGGAGCTGAACGTTTCTAGTACTGTAATTGGAATTGCATTATTCATGATTAGTGCCTTTTTTCCGATGTTTAGTCAAGAATTCTCAAGGGGGGGCAGTGGGAGAAAGCACTGAGTAGCAAATAATCACAAGATGATCTTCAGTGGCAGTTAATTTGCCCACAGTGCATCACTGGTACCAGGGTGTTTGTCATGTGGCAGGCAGCTGTGTTCCACTGCCGGATGCTCAGCCCTCCTCCTCTTTAACCAGCTGCAGTGCTTTGGCCTCCCTCTGTTTTGGTTTCCAGCCAGAAGGATATGGAGTGGAGTGGAAGGGAGAAACCTGCAAACTGGTCCGTGGTTTTTTTTTTATTATTATTATTTTTTATTTAATTGTGTGCAAGAATAATTCACCGATGGCTGGGCTGCACAAATGTGTTAAACTCACAATCTCCTGTGTGTACCAAAGCCTCTGGCTGTGTTACCTGTGCTGTGAAGTGACTGAAGAATGTTAGGTTGCATCATGAGACCAAACAGCAGGTAAACAAAAGGAGCATGCCATGTTCAAAAGAAATAACTCCTCGTAAACCTGGAAGATTGCAGCAAACTTTGTTGCTGAGTGGTTTCCTGGCCAGGAGAAGCACCGAAGATGTTACACTGAATAACTGTAAGGGGTTACTACACTGAAACTGCAGCCTAACTCTCTTGAGGAAGAAGTAGGGCTCACCAGATCCCACAGGAAGTTTTCAGTGCCTTCATTGTTGATATGTGAAACCAGAATAATATTCCAGAGGCTTTCTTTGGTTTCCATAATATTTGCTTGGATGTGAATTGTACAGAGGGAGCTGCATTCAAACTTTGAGATCGTCTGTACAAAACAAGAAATAGTGAAAGAAGGAACGTGCCCTGTTGTTCACTGTAACAATAAACATGGAAAATGATTCAATGATCTGTGAAGTTCAGCACAAGTCTCACTCAAATAGTGAAATTTCTGAGAACAGAGCAACTGTCACACTAGTTTAGATCAGAGATTATTGTGACCCTGTATCCTGTCTCCTGCAGAGGCGGGTGAGAGTGGGATTGGGAAAGAGCCTGTGAAAAGAGGTATATATTTGAAATGATTTTTCCCTGCTGTACTTTCTGATGGAGAATTGTACAGCAAATTGTATTCTGACATTTGCTTTCAGACCATTGTGCTTGAGACCAGCTCCTGGATGTATTCATCCTTCATTTCTCTGATCTCCATTTGAACCTGTGTGTTTCCTTGCCTCAACCAGCCCCTGTGGGCACTGAGTTCCACACTGTAATTGTTTCATGAAAAAGCACTTCCTTTTGTTCCTAAATTGCTGCCAGTTTAAAACAGGCTTCCCGACTTCCTTTATTACATACAGTAAATAATTCCCTTTTTTTTACCACATCATTCCATTCATTATTTTTCAGATGTTGATTCTGTCCTCTCTTAGCCAGCTGGCATGCCCTAATTTATTTATTTTCTACTTGTCCAGAAGTTGTTCTTTACTTTCCACATTGCCTTTTCCTCTAATCTTTTCTAGTCCTTCTGTGTGCTTTGTGGGATGCATAGTGTGGAGGTGAATGCAGCAGTGTAATCAAAGGGCTCTAATGAGTAACCCCGTAGGTTGCTTGTATGAGCAAAATGCCTGTGGACTTGAGCCAAAGGTTGTGCTGATTAGCCTGGGAAGACCGGTACTGTCAGGCTTTGTCTGTGTGGTGTCAGAACAAGATAAAGCTGTACAAGCGCTCCTTGTTACATGCTTTAAGTTCATCATCTCTGTTCTGAAGTTACAGCTGTGATGCCAAAGCTCTAAATAAACAATACTTCAAGTTTCAGTACCTGAAAGAGTGGGTGCCAAAAGAAAAGGATGATACCAGCCATGATGGGGCGATGAAAGTCTGTGAGGTGCTAGGGAACGAGGGGAGAAGTTTCTAATGTGTTCAACAAAAAGCTATTGCACCCTCCAAACCCTGCAATCAATAAATGAGTGTTTTTTTAGGGTTTTTCATGATCCTTTAAGTTATTTGCATATGTGAATTTTTGCCTGAATGCTGATACGCACTGCCCTTAAAAAGGGATTTTGTAGCGGAAGGTGGGGATGTATGTTTGAGACTACTCTCAAATCTTGGCTTCACAGAGCCCTGAAAGCCCCGTGCACTTCAGTAACAGCCATTTGCACAAGCCTTACAACGCAGCGAAAATTCAAATGGTTCCTTTTGTGGCGAAGTTACAAGTCAATAATTTGAGCTCGGATTGTGTCCATATCCGGTGAAGAGCGAGGATTACATGCCCCCCGCCTTCCCCTCGCTGTCCTGCCTAACGAATCCAGACCCATTCCCCGCAGGGAGCCGAGCAGGCGAAAGGAAGGGAGTGTCGTCCTCCTGGGAGCTGTTACAGCATCCGCTCCCCCCAGGAAAGAGGAGGGAGGAATTCCGACAATTCCTTGCCAAGCTATTCCAAGGATAGAGCACTTACACCCCACCAGCTAATCAGGGCTGTTCCTTAAGGCTTTATTTTAGCATCTGGACTTCAGTAACTTTTTTAAGCCTAGTTTTGTACTGTGGATTACTGTGAATTTAGATCCAAACCATTGCTTGAGTTGCACATCCAAAATAAGCATTGTTAACAAAAGCCAAGTGCCTTATGCATTTTATTCAGTGCTAAGAGCAGCTTGACTGCTAATATTTCATGTGCTGAATGAAATGGAGCTGCAGTGTTTCAAGCTAATTCTGGAATTTCGAGGCATATCCTGCATGGCAAACTGTAATGCCCCATGGTTATGCCAGTGGTGATCTGTTTGCGGCCGGTGAGATGTGAGTGTGGAAAGATACAGGATGGAGTCCTTATAAGAAGGCAAACATATGCTTTGCCATGTTTGTTTAATATTGTCCTATTCATTTTTTGAAGTGCCTTTGTGTATAATGTCTACCCATGTTACCTTTTAAAATTTTTTCCAGGTCTGCTACCATTCAAATAAATCATATATCCAAGCAAGAATTTATCCTGTCTCCTCCTAAGGTATGTAGGCTTAATACTTTTGCTGCCTAAGTCACAGTTGTGGTGTTAGAAAAGTTTAAACACAATTCTGCTGTATATCCCAGCAGTGACTTCAGAGAAATGTATGGGGAAGTGGGAAGCAAGGTAAGAAAGGAGAGAGTGGCTGGCTGAGGGAAAGAGGAGAGCATTTACCTGTCTTCTCTTGCTGTACCAGTCCAGCCTGAGTGTCTGCACAAAGGAGTTTTGAGTTTTTCACTTTGTGGGAATCATCCATGAACAAAACTGGGTAGAACTAAGCAGGACTGAACTAGTCCAGAAGGTGAGTTGCTTTGTTGTGCCACAAGAGTGTTTCTCTCTAGCTCCGGTCGAGCGTTCTGGCTTTACAGAGCTGATAGCTACACAAACAAAAGAAAAGCTCAGTTTTCCTTGCGTTGCTTTTTGCCCTTTATGCTCTAGATTTTACAAGGCATGTCATTTTTTTGTGTGTTGAACCAAAAAATTCCTAAGTGAACGAGCAGATTATTTGTTCCGCAATGTGCATGTTAGTGAAAAATGCAGAACAATGGGTGTAGCCCATTTCATAGCTATTAAGCTGTATAGATCATGGGTGTAGCGACAGCTTCAACTTGCATGGGTGCCTTTTTGGCAAACACAAGGCTGCAAAAAGAAATGGAACAACTCTACCAGTGTGTTGGAAGACAAGGCCCAGATAAGTAGTGTTATTAGCCAGTGGGGAGAGCAACTAATGACCAGGTGGAGAGCATCTGTTCCAGGTGCAGGATCTGAGTATGGAAACAGCACTGACCTTGCACACCCTGATTTTTACAGTAGAGTATTTAATAGGAATGGAATATGCAGGTGAATGAAAGCTAACTTAGTGATGTCTGGCTGTAATCCCTTTGTCACAACCCCCTTTGTTATCTAACATGCTTACAAGGTGTGGACATCAAATTTTAAGTGCAAAAGGACTCTAAATTGTCTCTCTTTATTACCCTTCCAGGGAGAAAATGGTGCTGATAAATGTATAAATCTGAAGAAGACTGAGACAATAATGTGAGTATGTGTATAATGTAATATATTGTTATTACTCAAAAGGTAGAAGAATGCCTGTCAGGAAACTACTCTCAAAGCTTTTAATTGTAAATTGGGATTCCAGGCATAAATTCTGTAGGGACTTGATTAGATTCGCTGTCTCCTCCCCTCAACACTCTGGGATAATGATTAGTTCACTATCCTAAGCTGTCTCTCATAATGGAATGAATCTATTAGTTGTATGTTTCTGTTACAGTTATTTGCAATAAAATAATTGTTTCAAGTTACATTTGCATGGTAATGGACAGGCTTTGGCTGTTCAGGAAGGATGAACAGATCAAATTGCAGGGTTGCTTACAGAATCAGGAACATGGGGTGGTGTTGGCTTTATAGTTTGTTTGTTCTTTTGGAGATTGTTCTACTGTTCATAATGAAGCATTTGGGAAACTAAAGAGATGATATAGTGGTCTGGTGTCTAGGACACTTCACTGTCCGGAGGGGGACACCAGCTCCTTGCTTCAGTGAACATTTGGAATACTAACTTCTCACCTCATCTTTCCTCTCTTGTCCTGCTGCTTATACTTTTCTTCCCCTATCACCAGTCTTCTGGGATATGGAAACTGTATGGAAGCAGCTGTTGGCTATGCTGGGGATGCCTGCTCTACCTACCTGCTGCCAAGAAATCTTTTTGAAAGATTTCTGGGGCTAGATCTTATCCTGTGATCACAGCCAAGGTATTTTCTGGAGCAAGGCTTGCAAGTGCAGTAGGCAGAAGAAAAGTTAGCCTGAAAATCCCATCAAAAGGAAATAAAGAAGGACCTGAGAAAATTGGTGTCTTAGGACTTAAATTCTGAATTTATCTGCTAATGAAAATCTAGAGACCTGCAGGATTAAGATTAACGAGGTCAGGGTGTGAAAGCAGATGGTGTTACCATAGAGAGATGTCCAAATCCATCTTTTGGATTTTGGATTTAACTTTGTGTGTTAACTCCTAGAAAGATGTAATGTGCTAACCACACAGTTAAGCTCAGAGCATCCCTTTCCTATTTCCCTTGGCAGCCAGTTTGTTTAACTGTAGGTCATGCCAGGAAACTAAAAAATGAAACAAATCAAAGCTGCTCTTCATTTTCTAGTCTGACTCTCACCTGATACATTGTGGAGCATCACCGTGGGAAGCTCAAATTCTGCCTCATGCTGTGGGATGTGATACAGCACAACCTGACTTACACAGGCTGTGTCAGCTACAGGAAGTCTGAGAATGTGATTTCCTGAAAAACAAGTGAAAGGAGGGGAAGTACGCAGCTTATGTTTTGAAGATGGCATTATTGGAAACTCCATGAGCACTTATGTCAAAATACCTATGAAGTAGCTATTTAGTCATAGGAGTAGTTGCTGTTTATTTACAAAGCATCTGTGTGTGAATTAGGAAAAATCCTTTGACATGTATCAGACCTCACAGAGATGAGTAATTCTATGGAAACAGTGTGCGTGTCAGACGTGACTGATCGCTTGTTACCCTGTATTCTCTCCTTTGTTTTTGAGTAAGACTCAAATGTAAGTGCTAGAAATAATTCAGTATGAACCAGGGAGTGTCTGGTAGAATCTGCTTGTCTCTTGCATTTCAATAGAAGATGCAAAATTTTCCTACTGAGGAAGTATTTCCCTGACAGAATCAAATTGTGAGGCACTTGTGCAGCTGATGTTAGCCAGTAAGCACTGGTTTGCATCAGGTTAGAATCTGAACTCTTTACTTTTAGATAACCTAACCCTAACCTTAATGGCTATTTTAAAAATACACTTACCAAAATGCATTAGCAGCTGTTGGTGAAACCACCCTGCACTGTGCAGGGGTGGTTGTGATTGTTATCTGTCCTTGATCTCTTAATTCTATTTGTAGAATATAAGGCCCTTGCTTTCAGCACCTGTGGTGTAAGGTAGGAGCTGGATCTGTGGTACGTGGCTGATGTGTGAGCTAGGAACTGGAATCAAACTCAAGGCCTCTCTTTAGGCTCCATATGTTAACTTTAATTACTTTTCTGTGTGATTTCCTTGAAATGTTTCATGGTTTTCCCAGTGCTTAAATACTGAATCTCCTATTTCCTGGACAAGTCCCTGAGCAACCTGATCTAACTGGACCTGCTCAGAGCAGGGAATTGGATTAGATGACCTCCCAGGGGTCCTTTCCAGTGCAAACTATTTTATGGAAAGTAAAAGATGCCTTTGGGACTGATAGATGAGGGATAGCAGGGGAAGCCACAAGCACTCCATTTTACGCAAAGATATGAAGCAGTTATTTTCCTGTATTTGTTGTTTCCATCTTTTTGCAGTAAATTTAATTACCATTGTGCAAGACTTTTTCACAAGAGGCTAGCCAGGAAATGATCTACGGAGGGCTGGAGATAGAATTTCTGGTTGGTAATTTGTGTTAAGTCAACCTTTCTTAACACCAGTTCTAATTCAATGAATGTAACTTCTGTATCTTGAGTGCATATATGGTTTAAGTGCAGGCAGAAAGTAAATGTTTGGCAATCAAAATGATGCACATCTGCTGAGAGCTTTAATGTGAAGCGATGCAACTTTCCTGTGCAAAGAAACATCTGGAGATGCCAGCAATAAGAAATCAGAGTATAGATTTATTTTTTAAGCAGACAGAAAGGCCAGGGAAGATCTGATGCATAAGACACCTTATCCCCACTGAAGACAGTAACAGAATGAGGGACCACAGCAGACCTTGCTTCCCCTTGTGTTTCTCCAGGGATTTCAATCCAGCCAATACTCCTGCATAATTTGAGACAAAGAAGGCAGAGGAGTTCAGTCCTGTCTGCAGTGAGCTAATTTGACTTGTTTCTCATCTGGCTGAGTAGTTGCAGCCTCCAGGGCAGTTGTAGGGCAGCTTTGTGCCGAATACTTCCCTCTATTTACACTGGTCATCCAACTGTAGAGAGAAAGTATTTCTCCTGGGCCTCTATTAAACCTCTCTGAGCTCTCTACTAACACAGGTGGCTTATGTTGGGCATGTCATTTGGGGGGACAAAAAGGGCTAAACTATGCACCTTGAATATGCACAGGTATGCTTTAAATGCAAACCAGAATAGCTGTAAAAGCTCATCTGGGAGTTTTGCATCATAAGCTAAAATGTCACAGTCCTTCAGTGTTATGCATGGATTATGCACAGGGATGATTTCAGTTTTTTGTGAAATCAGTGTTGCAGACACTTGCAATAGTGGATTTTTATCAAAATATGTGCAAGGTAAATTTATTAATTCAGCAGTCAAGGATTGTTGACTTAATATTAGCACTTTTGTATGCTTATGAGTTATTCTGCATAACTGTGGTTAGAAGTGTGTCTGTGCCTAAAGAAAATATATGGTAATAGAAGCATCTCTGTTTCATAGTTCAATACTTTGCCGTTCACCAAGATGTCCAAGTCCTACCTCATGCTTTGGACAAAGGCCCTGTGTAAGCACAGCACTTACACTTCCTACCTGCAGAAAAGCTTCCTGTTCAGGCTTTGTCAACAGATGCACCGAGCGCAAGAATTACTGTTGACAGTGAACACTTTATTATGGGGCAGAAGATCCTCTTAAGAATGTGAGGTCAGCAGTCTGCGAGTGAAGAATTTCTTATGCACATCAACACACAAATGCTTGATGTCTAATCCTTTAATATGATTTTTATGGATTGATTTCAACAGGAATTCAGGGACAAGTCTTCAGTAGCTGAACAACCTTCTAGCAACAAGCTGGCTTTGTTGGAATTCATGCTCAGAAATTAACTCACTCTAGTTACTTTTTAATTTTGTGATTGCCAGGATCCAATCCTGTAGCTCATCTTCCACTTTTGAATGACTCCTTACTGAAGCAAACTCCTATTGAACTTTTTGAGTATTTTTCTAAACTAAGTATGTCTGTTTATGGAGGGATGTCTTAGGGCTGTAATAACGTGGATGACTAGGTGACAACGATTCATTTCTGTGAGGTTTGTCAGTCTTGTAAAGCTACTACTGATTCAGAACATAATTTCCATTTTAGATGTGCTCAACAGCTTTCTTGCTTTCAGCTTTCACCTTGAATGGCAAATTGCAGCTGGTTTGAGAGCAAACTCTTAGTCCTTTGATAATTTCTCTGTGAGAGTCTGTCCTGAGTGTCTGTAGAGCTCTGGCTTGTTATTCTGAAACTTGCTTAGTCCTTCCCTTCCAAAAATAACCTTGTAGCTGTAAGTCTGTTCTCTAAGCTGTCACTACTTTTCTGTTCTGTGTTAGAAAATCTTTCTGCTGTATCTCATTTTTATGTGGAACACAGCCCTTCTCTAAACTGTCACGTAGTTTGTAGAGAGCTCAGGAAGAAGAGGCATCTGAAAGCTACTACAACCATCGTGTTTCAAAACCAGTTGTCAGAAATAAAAGATACCTTCTGGTTTAAGTGATGGCTAAACTTCTTCCAGCTGTTGGTCTTGTCAAAGAGTTTGAATTTGGAAGGAAGCGAAGGCTTTTTGCTGTGTTGCTTCTCCAGCTGAGGTACTGCTTTAGTTCATTGCACTCCAGATATTCACTAATCTCTCGTAGCAGAGGAGCTGGACATGGGTTTGTTTTGTTTGGTGTGCAGGTTCTGCCTGATCCACCCTGTTTCCTGTGATCTGTCTGTTCAAGGACAGCGAACCCCTTAGACGATGCCTGATTACATGACCCAGGAGGTCTTTGCAATTCCTGGGAGTAGGTGTGTGTGCCAGACATGCTCTGAATCTATATTAGGGTGAGATTCTGGGCTCAGATTGGCTTCCAGTTTCTCCTTAGAGGAAATCCAGGTGAATAGACTGGATGTGAGCCTTAACACACTCTGACAGGTCTCAGATCTGGATGGTTTGAGGGCAAAGAGGGAATGTCAAGGCTGGAAAGCACGCCAGGCTATCTCCAGCAAGGATCTGGGCAAGACCTTAGAAGACCTGTTACCTACAAAGTATCTGAAGAGATTTCATCTATTTAATTTCTTATGTTTCTTGGGTTTATTTCATTACAAACATTCTGGACATTTAACATAATGTTGCAAAGATTATGCCATGGATTCTTCATGGGATCCCTGGAAGATGTGAGCAATTCCTAGGCGAGAAGAGATTCTTAAATCCATTTTCAGTAGCTCAAAATCAGTCATGCTTTCTTTACTGGGGCATGTTCACCACTGTAAATCCTGAACATTACCTACCTTTCTGCTAATGCCTGGGGCTTTGCTGTCATTGCTGATACTGCATTTCTGGCACTGAAGACCTGTGCCCAAAATTAAAATAAGTGTGTTCAGTTTGCTGATTGTTTTTCCAGAAAATGTTTCTTAGGCTGAATTAATATATTGTTGTCTGTTTGAAAATCTGAACTTTATACAGAAATTACTTCAGGCCTTTTCTTTTCTTCTGTAGGTGAGAACGTTCAACAAAAGGGTAAAAATGTAGAAAAGAAGCTTTTGTTTTTTGATATGTGGACAATCAGAAGTAGAAAATTAAGAAGCACAAATAAATATATGCAGTGGCTATGAAGTAAATGGCTTGAAAAATGGCTTGAAAAATCCCTTTATTTTGAGGGTGTTGAGGTGCTGGAACAGGTTGGCCAAAGAAGGTGTGGATGCCCCATCCCTGGAAATGGTCAAGGCCAGGTTGGATGGGGCTTTGAGCAACCTGATCTAGTGGAAGATGTCCCTGCCTGTGGCAGAAGGGTTGGAACTGGATGGTCTTTAAGGTCCCTTCCAACCCAAACCATTCTATGATTCTATGACTTTATACTCAGCTTCCCTTACATTTATTTTTGATCTAGTAGGCCTGTGCTAAAAGTATTTTTATTCTATGATCTGAGGGCAGAAAATGACACTAATAAAGCTTTCAGGTCGCCTCTTTTAGTAGCAGCTGCTGCAATCAAAGGCATTCGGTGCCTTTCCTGCAAGGAAAGGGTTATCTCTCCTCTCCAGTGTGAGAGCACACCCTGCTCTAGCCTGCAGGCACAGATAATAATAACATGGAAGGATGGCAGCCTGTGCTCTGGAACGGTTTATGAGGAGGAAGTCCGCAATTACATATTTCTGGGCAAACATTAACCAAGACTGAAGCCTAGCTTCGAAGAAAAACAACAGACTGGAACCTCCAGTAATATAGCTGTTATGTGGACTGGAAACAGCAGCCATGCATTCATGGTGCATTAGAAACAAAGTAAGAATAGCCTAACAACAAAGCAAAAGGCTTGATAATATTAGCACATCCTGGTGTGTGCTTGCAGAAAGTATCTCTGCCCCTACCCAGCCCTCCAGTGGTATTGGAAAGAGCAAGGAGGATTTTTTTTTTTTTTAAGTACTCTCTAGCTCTGTGAAAACAGACCTAAGCCAAAGTAATGGGACTATTGTTTGCTGTGCTCACGGCCTAATCCATTTATATCGGTGGTTTCAGAGCTTGCCACCACACACTGAAGTTTCTCCTTTAAAAAACAAGTTACTTTGGGCATCTCTCAATCACTGCGGTTACCAGGCTAGAAACAATTGCCATTCTGTGCTGTGGTTTTGTAAAGCAGCAGTCTTATTTAGAGCTTTGTGTGCTAAACTCGGATATGCCCATTCTATTATGGACTCTGTGTACCTAAAAATGGAATTGTTACACTAAAATTAAGGAGACAGCCAAATGATACATACTTCCTCTCCTTTGTTTTTTCTGACAGACCACAATTACTGGGGAGAAGCTGTCCACTCATTACTGCAAGCTCTGGGGAAAAGGAGTGACAGAATATAGACCTGCATAGGAGAGGAGCATTAGTCTAGAGAGACACTTGCTGTGGCAAGCATAATATGTAAATTCCAAAGTTAAGCACTTTGGAAAAAGTCCAAAAGATGAAGATACATACATTACTGCTGCTGGGGGGAAGGAAGGGAATCTTAAATGTCTCCATAGAGAATATTTACTTGGCTTTTTTTCCTCTCCTTTTCTTAAAGGGCAAGACAGCTGTGACTCAGAAACCTTACACTTGGATTAGGGTAATAGGTTCAGGTTTAATGCTAAAAGTAAGCTTATGCTGTTGTTTGCTAGGCTAAAATAAGCTAGACATTGTAGAAGATAGGTTTAGTGTCCTAACATCATTCCCTGCTAGGGCAGGCACATACTTACCCACTCCTCTTAGTGACTTGGAATCACTAACATCTAATAGCCCATAAGAAAGCTAGACTGAAGTTACTGGTTCAGCTGGCTTCTTCCTGGACAGTTGTTCCTGCCCCAGTGCTGTCTTCACAATTAGCAGTGATTAACAGTCACGCTGCAACCAATACCCCATAGCGAGACCAGAATGGAAAATGCAGCCTTGGGGACTCTGTGATGTCTCTCACAACAACAAATTACCTTCAAAAAGCAGCTGATTCTGCTTTGCCTTTATGATAATGGAAAACCGTGTTCTTTGTTTTTGTCTTTTCCCTTCTCTCCTGTGCCTGATACTGCCCATTTTTTAGTGCCAAAGCAGCTTTTGGAAGCCTCCTCCCCGCACCCTTGAGCACTTTAGCAGGTTAATCTGGAAGTATTTTAACAAAACACAAACTAAACAGTGGTTTCTGTCTTAGAATGATTTCTGCCATGCTTATGCTTGCATTTTGAAAACCCAGAATATTTCTAGATAAGTACTAGTAAAATGTTTTTGATACAGCTGAAGGGATCTATTTCTGGCATTTTTGAAAGGGCCAGGTCCAGAGGGATAGAAAGAAGTGGCCTGTTGTGATCAGTATAGCTGGATTGTGTTGGAATAAAGGAATAAAGAATACTGACCCCTACACAGGTATCACTCTAAATATCTTATTCTAACTAAAATAAAACTATACTTGTGTTAAAATAGGACAGATGATTAATGGGATAATGGGAGGGGACATAGTTTCACCTCTTGTAAAAGGAGTACAAGTATAAACTTGACAAAAGGCTGCTTTTTTCAGTTTGTTTTGAGGATGGACAAATCATGGATAGCTTACAGATTTAGAGTTGTCTTTTGGCTTATCCTTTCATAGTTTATAGCATCTTTCAAATTACGTTTTTGGAGATTGTACAAGGATTTAAGTTAATCTTTTAGTGATGTGTCTATACAAGCTTTTATAAGTTGATGCCGTTATCTCCTGAATGGTAGCAAATTTGGCCCCTGCTGAAGCAGACTGTCTTCTACTGTGTCCTTCTCCTTCTGGGAACCTTAGCAGCACGCCAGTGAACCAGCAAAGGATGAGAATCTAAGCAGAATATTCAAGTCAGATTCTTTTTTTGCCTGTTTAAGAAGTTACTCATTGCATTGTCATTCATGATCATCTTCCCGTGTGACAGGATGGGCTCGTCAGATCCCAGGGAGATAAAGCGGAATTTGTCAGCTCCTAGGGGGCCAAAGTAAGCATCCTTCTGACTAACAGTCTCTGAGCATTGGGAGTTATGGGAATTGGGAGTTACGTGCTGTTGAGTGGCACAGCAAAATATGGTTGTGTAAGTGTGGTTAGTGGTTAATGATTTCTTTTTTTTTGTCTTTCCTTCTCTGCTTTCTGTGCTCCTTGCTCTCTATGTGAGAGCAGAAAGGAGGATTTGGATGGAGCAATGCAGCCTCTTCATCTTTTCCTAATTGAGTCAATGTTTTTGCTATTTCTAGAAATCGTCTTTGATCTTCTCTAAAGGGCCATCAAGACATGAGAGATGTCTTGTGACATGGCAGTGTGGAAGCTGGGACTTCTCCATCCCACTGGGAGCTCTGCCTGATGGCTCTTCTCCCATCTTTGCTTACATCAAGACATGAGATTGCCCACATTTTTTCCTGAATAAGCTACCCCTTTAAGAAGGGAAATTCCCATGAAGAATCTGTTTACAATCTGAGGGTCCCTATATGCAGCTGTTCCCACAAACCAAAATGAAATGCAAAGATATGATGTGAGCTTCTAACAGGAGAGAGAGGGAGCCCTGAACTCAGCATCCGATTTGGAAGAGGGCCTTTATCATCTTTATGCTGGTGGCCATAGTTGATAATAAGGGTGAATGAAGCAGATCTTCAGCGGGTGCAGTGGTTACCTTCAAATGAAACAAAACACTGAGAATCACCTAAAATCTTACCAGTGGTTGTGAACATACTATGTGACACTTTAAATTCTCCCAGAGAGTCTCATATTTTGACTCCCTAATGATTTGCTTCAGAGTACGAGCCTCTGCAGCACTGGATGTGAGAGAGAGCCTTGTGTAGGCAATACTGTGTTGACAAGTGCCTTGTACCATCTGCCTCCTTCCTCCACAAATCCATCAGCATCCATGCAGCAGCTTGTACTTGGTAAGAGCACTGAAAGGAGATGTGATTTAGATTTAATCATTAGCAAATGTCCTTTGACTGTTTCTCAGTTGCCCATCTGAGTTTAATTCCACGAGAAGGAAACTCTGATGTATTCCTGCCTTCAGGTATAATTACTTCAAGACAGATTGACCGTTTAAGCACACACGACACTGCTTAGCTTTAATTAGAGTAAATTGGCAGAATTTATATGACCGGTAGTTTTGGGGACTGTCAGATGCATGAAAGTATATTTTGCATATCATTTCCTGCTGAGGCTAAGACCAAGGTACTAGCTGAAAGGCTTGTAATTAGGATAAAAACACTTTGTAAATTTAACCCTATCTCCATTAGGAGCAGAGTGGGACTGGCTGGGGAAGGGGGTGGTGCTCCGGGGAGACAAAAACATTTGAAACAGCATGTGAAGGAAGAAGTTGCTGGAGACTGTGCAATAATAGAGACAAGTGTTATTGCCAAACTGAAATCTTTGTAGACAGGCACAGGTGATTTGTAAGCGTGTAAGTAAGATTATAAACCTAAAGTTAATTTTTTTTGAAGGTTGTTCTAGTATATCATATAACACCAATGTTGATATAACTGAGATTAAAAAGAAAAAGAGGTTTGGCTGGATGTTCTGTCACAACAATTCCTGGTGCACCGATTCAGAGCACCCTGGAATAACATCAGTCTGTGCTGGATCCATTCCTGACTTGACCCTCAGCTGTCACAGCAGTGCAAGAAATGAGGATTTAGTACACGAAAAGATCCCAAATCCTTGACTGAGCAGTAAGTGAAGATCAGGAGTGCTCTTGAGTCCCTAATGTACTGAGCCCTGAGAGGCGCAGTGCTCAGAGAAACATGAAGGGAAGAGCCTCTCATTGCTGTGCCCTAGACCTCTTGGCTAGAGCAGCACTTTCCCAAACCAGGAGCAGGGAGCTGTAAGGTGCCAAGCACCTGCTGATGCTGGTGGATCTTGTCCTTGCAGTTTGGATGTAGTTTACAATCTGTCTCTGCCTGGCAACCGGGGAATCTCCATTTAAATATTTGTGGAAGATGAAGGGTCCTGAATTTTCCCAAAGAAGAAGTAGATGAACAGAGCAGGGTCACATTCTATTAACTTATTGGCACAAGGTTTGCTTACTGTTCTCTGCTTGATCTTGGGAGCTGTTGCTCATGGTATTCCCTGAGAAGCTTCTGGATTAACAAGAGTTGCATTATAAGAGCTTTTTTTTTTTTTCTGAAATGATTCAAAGTGTAAAGTTTCTGTTCTATTGCTTAGCACATGAGACGTGGCAATATCATCCTGCTGATTTGAAGTTTGGTGTAAAGGCTTAGTGGAAGTGGTCTCAGACTTCTTTTATGATGAGGTCAGGATGACATGTGAGTCTATTTACATGAGGATGCTGCAAATATGGTGGGCCCAGCATACTGAACTATTCTACTTTCTGTTTTCTTCATAATGTACCCTGGGCCTGAGAACTGTGAAGAAAGTGGAGGGGCTGTGGACTTTCACACTTGGGTCCCAATGTTTAAGTTGCTGAACAGTTCAGTGTCCTGAGAGGAGTTTTATTTCTATGTCAGCTGTACCTTCTTGGACACATCTTTGCTTTAATTTGTTGCAAGTGTGCCACTATCCAAATGTGATATATCTGGATCCAACAGTCCCTTGAAACTGTGTTTTCTCTAGGCAGGGTGATGGAGTCTGTAGATGGATGGGAGTGGATATCTTGTGTTAATCATGACAGAGGCCAGTCTGGCTGTTTCTTGTTGCTTTTATGGGATTTTGACTCTGTGACCGAGTTTAAAGACAGTCGACACAAGATCTACATCTGCTGATGAGTTAAGAGCTTGCTGTCAGCACCCATTCTTCCAGCACAGTATCAGTACTTCAGGTTTCAGTCACCTTAATCTCTCTGCTTTCAGAAATGGAGTCCTGCATCCCTGAAAATGGGACACAGTGGAAATTCTTTTGATCTTTCTTCCCAAGTTTGGGCTTTAGGTGGCAGTACTAAGGTAAGAAAGTTTGAGTAAAAACTCTATGAATTCTTTGCTGTTCATTGTTCGCCTTCTCGTAATACAAACATTGCAAGAGCAATTTCTGATAAGATGCAGTTTTTCTGAATCCCACATGTTCCAGACTGAAGTGAAATGGCAGAAAAAAAGGCTCAAGGTGAGTGAAGAGTATTTAGTGCACTGGAGGAATGGTGATGATCTTGGCGGTTCGGCTGTACATTTGTTTCTAAGCCCAGCACAGGTGTTTTTTCCTGTCACTTTTATTTTTAGCAGGATGCTGGGGGTGCAAACCCAATATGAAACATTTAGGACAGCATTTTGTACAGTGACTAATCTGTCCTCTCTGAAGCTAATAATCATCCCAACTACTTCCAAGAGGGAAGTCATGGAGTTGCGTTTTTTGCTGCATGGCACATCACAAACAAGAAAAGTGGTTAATGGCTGCTAATAACTCCTTGAATTCTCCTCTTCAGGGAGCCTTCCCTCGGGAGAGCCGTTATCGTTAATCTGGTTAAATCGGGATGTTTTCCCTCCTTTTCTTACACTGTTTGCTCTGCTTCGAGGTAGTTACAGTTCATTTATGCCTGGTGAAGGAACGAGTGGTGTTTGCCAGGGCCAGCTGCAAGGGCTGATGGGCACCCGTTTGCATAGGCCACATTACAAAGGCAGACCACATCCTAGCCAGGACAAAGTGCTGTCTGATACACAGCCGGCACACACCAGTACCTCCCTGGAGGCCAGCCAGGGTGTGGGCAGGCTTTGTGAGAAGGCACTGTGTTAGTCTGCCTTGGAAGTCGAAGGAAGGGATAAACCAACTAAATTAATCTTTCTTTCCATTCTCTGGCAGAGCTTCCACCAGTCAAAATATGCATATGATTCACTACAGTATAAATTTTTCCTGTGTTTTTTTGTTTGCTGTCATCTAGGAGAGAAGTGGTGTGTCATTCACTCAGCTGCCTCGTTTGGAGCAGAGCACAGCTAGACAAAACTAGAAGACCCTTGCTTAGGCAACTTCTTGCAAAGATATTCTTGCTCCAGGTCTAAGGTATTTTTGCAACCAAGTGATAAATACATGTTCATCTTCTTCCATCTAACAAGTTAAAAAAACCCCCCACAGAGCAAGTTCTAGGATTTAAACTTCCAGCTTTTACTGAAATGGGTGGGTAAGCATCTATGTGCTTGTCAGCTGTGTTTAACTCTCATAAAATAAAAATATAAGAATATAATAGAAAACCTGAGTAGTTCCCTTGTGAGGAAGAGGGTGAAGCTGCTGTTGTTGTACACATACAAATCATTATTTTCTGTGAGTTAAGGACAGCAAGATGAATCCATAGAGTGGATTTGGTGACAGAGTTGGAGATACTACCCCATACTTCCTTGATTTTGCATATGTAAAAAAAAAAAAAAATCAGAGGAACAACTGTTTTTCTTTTCAATTAAACAGCACAATAAAATATGAACTTGATGGAATCCTGAAGGCAGCTTAGGGTGATTTCGAAAAGGAGTGGGACTGCATAGGTTTGAGTTTTTTGAGCCTCGCAGTGCATTTCTTAGTTGATAGAATTATCATGTGGCTACAGGGTTTTAATAAACCTTTTTGCAGCTAAAATAAAACGTTGAGGTTTGATGGGAAAGCAGATTGAAGTGGAACGTTGGTTACATCAGTAAATGTGCCTTATTCTCAATTGGCAGTGGTGAGTGTGAGTCAGTATGTTTGTTTCAGCCTCTAAAAATACCATATGTCTTTATAATTCCAAACAAGTCCTTACGATGGACAGAACCAGTGCTCTTTTTTTTTTTTTTCTTAAATATGGCACAGTATCTGCTGCATATTGGATATCTCTGAAAACAAACCAACCCACACCCTGACTGACCACTGTTTTTTGCTGTCTACTTCATCAGAATGAGTGACCTGACAAAGACATGAAACTTCAGGTAGCTGTGGGGATGCTGGTCCCCACAAGGATAAGGGATGTCTTATGTTTATATATGCTGGAGATCAGAGTTAGTCCTGGCATAAGCAGGTGAGTTTTCCATTCAAGCTGATGGGAGTTGTCCCTATCTGTGCCAAGAATGAACTCTAAGAATGCACTTGTGGGTGAATTCCTCACAGATTTTGTTTATCCAGTTTTGGGTAAACACGGTGTCCTAAAAACTACCGTGTGAACCCAGCTTTACCGTATGATTCAATACCAAAACTATGTGAAATTAGCCCTTTTTCTTTGGATCTCATGGGTTTGACCTGAAAATAATTCTGAGGTTTTTAGTCTCCTTGAATCTAAAAGTTGAACAAAAATAGAGTGCATAACAATTTTGTTTAAACCAAAAAAAGGCCTTGGCGAAAATACCTGTCCTCTGGAATAATTGTTGGGATCCCCACTGGTTTAAGACCTTTAAAAGTAGGCAAATACACTGTATGGGACTCTTTTTCTTCACTGATTTCATTCAAATGTGCTCCTGGACAAATTTTGAAAGGAAGTGAATTTTATGTTTTATTGGGAACAGACCAGCCATTCGCTGTTGGGATTCAAATCCATTTGTCTTGAAAACTTGGAGACCATTTACTCATATATATTCTGGTAGAAACTACTGGAAATTCTAGTTGCCATCACGTATGTGTCTGTTTGACTGATCTATAGGTGCCCTAAAGTTGTGAAAACTCCTTTACAGTGAGGAGAATTCTTTTTTGTGTCTTAGAAGGAAAAAGCCCACCAAGTCCTCAAATACACATCTTTTGGTCTAGAGCTGACTTCATTTCTTCTACACTTTTACAAAACACATCTTTGTGTTTTGTCCAAAATCTATTAATAACTTCAGTTTTCTGTATTCTAACTGTAGTATTTAAATTGTTTGTTCTGCATTTCCTTTTCTTCTTTTATGACTGTGACAGGATAACTAGAAATATTTGATAAATCTGTTGAATTGCACAGAGGGACTGTCAGAAGCATCACAGAGAGAATTCCTTATCCATCTGTAGAGCACCATGGAATATTGCATCCATTTTTGTCAGTATGGCTGTATTTGAGCACAAAACATTTATTCAGACAAGTGCTGAGCTTAAAGGAACTTTCCTGTGTTGTAGGTTGGCCTTTTCAGGATTGTGTTGTCTTTTTTTGGATTGTGGTAGGGTTGATTTGGTTTTACTATTTTTTTATAATTAATTAGGAACATGGATGTAGAAAGTACTGAAGCTTTGCTAGAGTTTTATGAGAAGGAACAAACTATTGTTACTGTTTGTGGGAGGAATCTGCTCAATAAGCCAATATATGGGTCCCTATGTCAGCTGATAGTACCCTTGTTAAAGCCCATTACTATAGGCCTGTCTTTCCTCCTGCCCTTGTCACTTGAAAAGCTCTAAAGCCATCACTCTCTCTTTATCTGGTTTTAGAGAGAATGGGAAGAGCTGTTTCAAATCCCCAGGAAACACACTGAACAAAGAGTGTGATTTGCTAGGTCAGACCAATGGCTTATCTTGTCTCCTGGCTGCTCCCAGCCTTTGGCCTTTATCAGTGCTTCAGACAGCAGTGGTAACACTTGTCCAGGTATCTGTGTCCAAATGGGGGGCTACAATGAGGGGCTGGGTGTTTCTTTGACCAAAAAGGACAGTTGCTTTATACCTTGAAGCATGATTCATTGTTTTGTAACATTGGCTTTGTTCATTCAACAATAAATGTGACTTCCACCCAAGGCTTTATTGCAAATGTTTGCCTTGATGTGCTGGATGTCCAACAGCAAGCATGCAAAAAGAGCCCTGAAGATGTGATTTGGAAACAGAATTAACTCCTCTGCAGAATTTGCCTGAAGGAAGTAACAGCTAACAGCACAGGGTCTGCAGAGCTTCAAGTACAGCTTATATACTCGGGAACAGCGGGGCATGTGTTTTTTTTTTTTTTTTTTTTAATTTTTCCATTATCTCCTCTACCTATTTCAGGGTCAATTCATAGTGGTGTGCCTTGTAACTGGCAGGCTCCCTAACACTTCCAGTGACAGAAGTTAATGTGTGTTGGTGAGAGATGCTTGTAGGTGTAAGGATATCTATTTTTAGAGATCACGAATTCCTAAGTGGTGGGTCTGCATGTAGAAGGTTGTCCGTGGCTTTTGGAGGCATGGTAGGGGATAGTATTCCTAGATTACGTGTTGTAGGAATCCTTACAGTGCTTGGGATGGCTTGGACAGGATTCCAGAGACTCCACTCCTTCCAGGAGTCTCTGGAGAGTGTAAATCAGAGAGACAGCATGAGCATCCCTACCAAGAATGAAGTGTATGCACTGGTGCAGGGCAAGGGTGAGATTGTGACCTTTCCCTCTCTGTCCTTTTGCAGGCAGCAAGCACATTCTCTGCCTATTTTCCAGGCAAGTGACTGAAGAACCTAGGTAATTTTCCATGGTTTTATTCTCAGAAGGGTCTCATTAAGTGTCCATGACTTGTTTTCCCCTAATAATCCAGTTGTTCTGGGACCTGGTTTAACAATTTCTGATTTACAGCTGAAGTTGCTCAAAACAGAGCAAATAAAATAGAGGTCTTCAAGAATCTGTTCTCCTGTGGGCTTCCCTTCAGAGATCTTTCAAGTTTTTTTTTTACAATGGCCTTCTATGTCTCCAAGTTCCACCTTCATTTCTGCTTCATTTTGAAGCAGGGATAACGATTCTGTGTGATCAGAGGACTACCTTAGGTAGTATATATATATATATATATATATATATATATATATATATATATATATACCTCAGTTTCACCATGGAGAAGCCTCCTAAGGGAATGGTACTTTGCTCAGCTGCTGTGCACAGTAGCAGAAGGTGATCCACTGAACAGATGCAGTGCTGACTCGTTTCTGTGCTGAGCACAGGTGGCAGAATTCCCTCCCATCCAAGGGGTCTGCATGGTTGCCTCGCTTCACTTCAATGCCACTTAAAAGGCTATTTTCAATGCTCAAGTAGGACTTAAGTACTGCAGTCCTTGCTGGCGCACCAGGAAGGAGGATTATGGGTCAATCTTTCAGGGGTGCCAGCAGAAGTAACTTTTACTTTGATAGTTCTGGTGGATTTATTTTTATCTTATGAGATCTTTCTTGCTGTGGTGAAAATTGATGGAACTTTGGCTTCAAAATTGTGGTGGTGTGTCTGAAGTATTTCTACAGTGCTTCAGTTCTTGCTCTGTCTCTATTTAATATGTCACCACAAGAAGCTTCCAGTGGAGGGACTAATTAAAGATTTTTATTTGATGATTACAGTTACTGGTTTCTTCTTCATGGATTTGGAGCAAAGAAAATGATTTTTCTGTGTTCTCCTCTGATGCATCTTGCAGAGTCACCTTTATAGCACTTTAAATAGGGATGCGCCCGCAAACTCCTGCTTGTTTTAAGGTACTTCAGAGGCTGAGTTTAGCTATCTGGATTAAAAAAAACTTTAATCTTGAGTTGTTTTTAGGCTCCTAATTGATGTGTCCCTATGAACTTGGTAGCATGGAGATGTACAGCTTTAGCCTACCTTTCTGAATTCTTTTGTTACTTGTTGATTCCATCACGTAGCCTGCGTTGTGGGGGGTGGCAGTGGTGAAATCATGAGCTGTTAAGCATTCAGTCTTGCAAAAGCTCTTGGTTTGTAGTTTCCTCCCTTCAGTAGCAGTAAAATGCTGCTGACTCGCATACCATGGATACCTGTCTATCCACTTAAAGCAACCAGATAGTGTGTTTTATGGGTACAAAGGTCAACTGGACAGGTTCATGAAAGAGAAATTAATTGAGGGTGACTAAATAGATAAAAAGGAGTCTGGCACAGGAAGTCTCTGATCCTCAAATGGTTGGCTACTGGGAGACTGCCAGGGAGTTATCGTGTATGCTCACCCAGTTCTTCTGCTCTTTCTTAGAGATCTGCTCTCCATTACTATTGGGGGACAGACTGCTGGGGTAAATGATTTGTTCTGAGTCAGCATGGTAGCTTTTATATGTTCGTGCAAAACCCCTTTTCCACAAGAGAAAATACTACTGTATGGGCACCTGCTTTAAACAGTTGAGACCTTGTTACTGTAGAAGGATCAGGATCAAATCTGAGGGACCTGATCCTGTGTTTTTAAAGCTTACTCTCTCTCGAACTTAGAAATATCAAAAGCTTCAGCTACCTGTGGGCCTCCTGTTCTCTCTGATGCAGTCAGAAAGGTGAAATGATAGAATTTACTTGGTAACGTAGTTGGGAAAATGATTCATTTGAGAATACAAAATATTTGTCCTTAATTCTTATTCTCATTGCCAGGATCAATACTAGCCTAGTTGTTGGAATCCAGTACTGACTACTGGCTGGACAGATCCTGTAGGAAGTTGCTTGTGTCATCTTCCAAGAGTGTTTTTATATGTTGAGCCCATTCTTCCTGTTCAGTGAGTAGCTGCAACCTAAAGGCAAGGAGCTTTGTGCAGGTTTCCACAGCCATCACTAAGATAACGCAGTGGCCCCAGGGTCCTGGTTAAATGTTAACAGCCTGCTCCCAGCAGTGTGTATCCAGGGCAGTGTGCAGGTACTAGTGGCTGCAAGTTCAGCATGCTCTAATTGGCAACATTAATCTGCCTTGGCATGCTCTCAGATGTGTTTTTCCCTTTTACAGCTTGCTTCAGTACTGTTGCATATTCCCTGTATTTGTGTAGTCTTATATAGATGGGAGATAATTTCATGCGCTTAAATCTCTCACTCTGAATTTGCCTTCATTGTGTTAAAACATTTTGAAGCAGATATGTTGTTTGCTTTTGCAAAATTCAAACAGCGTTGGACTCTGATCTTACACCAAATGAACAGTCAGTCTTACATGAGCCTTACATTTTTGAGGCATTTATAGCTGGTTTAATTATTCCTGTGCTCTTTGCTGTGACTCGGAAGTGGAAATGCCCAGTGAGCTCATACTGCCTTTTGAAATCCTGACATGTTAATGCACTACCTACTTAGGTGCTTAATTAACACAGTAACTAAGTAACTGGGCTGCAGGTAAGCTGTGTCTGAGCTGGCACCCTGTCAGGGGTACGAGCAGGCACTGTTGGAGCTGCTTGACTGGCAGCGAGGGAAGCATTTCTGATAGATAGAGGGTTTTCTGTCTGAGTTAATGAAGCCTGCAATAAAGTCAGCTAATCTGGCTGCTTGGCTGGCAGTTCCCAGGTAGTGAGTGCAGGCAGGAGCAGGAGCTGTAGGACACGTAAGTGTTTATTCCATCTGCCTTCATACCTGCCAACTGTGCAGCTGAATGAGCACAGGGTGAACACAGACACAATGATAATGCTGGGCTCTTCACTTCTTGGGACTCTGTGCCACGTTCCCTCACTGCTGCTGCTTCTTCACAGTTCAGAGGCTCCATCCTATATTAGATTGGGGAATATCCCATTGGCTGGGGCAGTTGAATTTAATGGAATTGAACTTTTCTGGGACAGTTGTCCTTGTGTTGCTACCTTACTGTGGAGACTTGTGTCAGCACTAACGTTAGGACTGAGAGCCACAGAGCATTGCACCAGTGCCCTGGTGGCCAGTTCCCACACTGGGCAGAATCTGTGTGCATGAAGCATCCTTGGAGGTGGTGAAAGCATTTGTTTCTCACTAGTTTCCATCTAAACTGGACACTACATAAAGGCCCCATGTATGTGTTTGAAAGGGTCAGTGTCTCAGAATTAAATCACCTTGAAGGAAATTTATCCAGCTGCAGTGCCAACACACCCCTCAAATCCTGCTTAATCTCTAAATACTTATGCAATGCCTTGGCCTTGTGCGTAGGGGAGAATTGCACCCGGTGTGAACAGGTCCAGGGGAACCTGGTGATCCTGTGAAGTAGGTAACACATAGGGGTGACTTAATTCCCTGCTGAAATACAGCCACAGCAAACACGTTTTCACTTCCAAGAGGAAATGAAGAGGAATATCCAAATATCCATTTGAAGAATGAAGACACACTTTAAGCAAGTGAACTATAATGACCAGAAACAGTATTTCAGGCAGGGTACTTGGGTTTAACAACTTAATGTTTCTTTCGAAACTGCCCTAGGATTTTTGCAGTCACAAGTGGCCAGGAGCTTGTTTTAAAATGTGGTCTGAAAGTCTGTGCCCCAGATTTTGCTGTTATCCTGACATTAGGCCACATAATTACAGGGAAGTTATTCTGTCTTTATGTAGTGAAAAAGTAATTTAGCCTGGTGCCAGTGTATGTTAAAAGCAGACTGGTAGAATCTGTGGCACCATAAAGAAAGATAATTTTTTCTGTTTGCTTCTGTAATGGGGATGGCTCCTGACTGAGACATCTCCTCTCTCTCTAGACTTGTGAAACCACTGGAAAAACCCCCCAGTAACAGTATTTTGCAGCAGTCATCTGTATATGCTGTGTTTAAATTGTAGCCTGCAGTAAATGTATCAGAAAACTGTGGACATAGAAAGACTGATGTTGCCAGAGAGAATTTAATTATGAAAAAAAAAAGCTAAAAATGAGTTAGTTTTTGTTGGTTTAGCTATCGAGTGTTTTTTTGTTTGTTTGGTTGGTTTGGTTTTTTAAATAAAAAAACCTTAGTAAATATTGCAACCTCATAGGGTTAACTGTAGGTTACAGACTATCTGCATGGGAGTTGGGTTTGCTCTTACTTTGGTTTCATTAGCAATATGATTTTTAGCAATGTGTTGCATATTAAAGTGAGAATGTCTGAGTGATGTGGGATGGTGATAGAAATCTGCCCCTTCAGAAACAAACCACCCCCCCTGCAACCATCAAACCAACCAACAGCTTTCCCCACCCAACCAGAAACAACAAAAAATTCCCAACCCAAATCTAGATCAAAACCAAAGGTGTTATGTCCAGTAAGAACTCCTGTGAGTAGACTACATATGTTTTTGTAATGCATCTTTTCATTCTTCTTGTGTAAAACAGTTATTTGGTGTGAGAGATGATGCCAAATGAAATAGTGGTTTGCACATGTGAATTCTTGTGCAAGGAAAAGAGACACCGCCGAGGGGTAGAAATTAATCAGGCTTTGAATTGTGTTCCTTTTTCTGCTGCTATAGAGTAATGAGGTCTTGTGGACATATCACCTGGTGTCTCTGTTCCTTGGTTTCCTCCTCTGCAAGTATGTGTGATATTTCTCTTGCTTGCGTGAGGAGCCCAGGATCACTTCAAGATGGTGGAGTTGCTCAGCAGGAGAGTTATGTGCCACTACATTTCCTGTGCACATGCATTTCCTCCCATTATTGACTGACAAGGAGGAGGAAGGGCATTTTTTAAAGGACTGAAAATGAGCCTTAGACAGCTGCTTTCCAGATTTTAGAGAAAACAACTGACTTTTTTTCTTTTTTCTTTTTTTTTTTTAATCTTCTTCTCAAAAACATGCCTGTTTGCCCACTGCCACTGCTGTTTTTCACTGCAAAATTACCCAAATGTGCTAGAGGTTTCTGAAAAGCAAGTGAAGGAAGCAAGCTGAAGGAAGCAGGAGCTGATGCAACAAGCAAGGGTTAAAAATTGACTGGGGAAAGCTGAAGGCGACAAGAATAAGCTCATGTGGTTATGCCACAAGGAAACTTCCAGCCCTGATGGTTGGAGGGAAACAAAAAACATTTTTGTCACTTTTCTCTCTATTCCCTGTGGGACCACAGGGCTGTGGAAGAGCTGAATAAGGCGAGAGAGATGACCTTGTTGTTAAGTGTTCTGGCTCGCTGGGTTGTGCCTTTAGTGTGGTGCTGTATCATCCTGAGATTTTTTGGGGAGGGAGTTTGGTTTTTTGGTTACTTGCAAAGGCCATGTCTTGAAAACAGCTGTCTGCTGGACAATAGAGTACTAAGCACTGCAGGCTTGGAAACAGAAACGAGTCTTTTGAACCGAAATGTGAAAATCCTGAGACCTATGCAAGTGGAAGGAAGAAAGAGAATGTCTTGTGGAAATGTTAGCAGGGCATATCAATCTCTAACACTGTTCTGCAACAACTTTATTTTTTTTTCCTTTTTTTTTTTAATTTGAAAAAAAATATTTAAAATATCCTGTAACAGTTGGTGAAGTGAGTTTGCTGTTGTGGTTTTGGTATTATTATTTTTTTTAATAGGCAGTACAAAAAGAAATGAAAAGCATTAACAGCCTTGCAAGGTCACTGGGACCTGAGCAGAATTATTAACCGGTTCTCTCTCTGTCAGGCACTCTGTATTCACTGTATTGCAAGCTTGAAGCCAGACCTTATTTTACTAAGCAAAAAATGGTCCTTTTGTTGCTGTTTTTTCCCCTAGTGTCATCTCTCATGGTTACCAGGGAAACCAGTGTGTATCCTTTCAGCATAGGTTATTGGGCCTCAGGAAGGAAGTGCTCCAGTGCTGGCCTGCTATTTTTATAGAACCGTTACATAATACAATCTATTAAAGCTTCCTCTCGGTGTTTTATGGCACAAAGGGGAAATTAAGTTTGATGACTCCTAAATGTTTGATGGAGGATGTCAGGTGACTTCTGGATTGTTTTGTGCTTGCCGCATAGCAACAATATTTCTGTATGCAATTCAAGAAGAACAAATATACATTAGTGCCCTGGGCAATATTTGCCTGCATGCAGATCACCAGAGGAAATTGAATTCTAAGCAGAGCAAGTACAAACAGTGCAGAAGTGCAGAGCGCTATCAGCTAGGGAGGGTGAGTTAGCAGAGTAGTTGATGTTTTGACAGCATAAGGAAAAGAGGTTTAAAGGAAAATATTATTTTTTTCCTTGCCGTATTCTGTTCTACTGCACAGAAACTGGGAGGCACCATAATGCTTTGGCAATCACCATATACATCTGTAACATACATATCGTACTAGCTCTTTCTTTACTGACACTGATTTCTCAGAGTTTAGTACCATGAGAGAATGTGGATTGCAGCTTTGGTGTCACAAGCCTTATTATTTCAACTGTGTAGAGTTAGTGGTGTTGGCTATACGTGAAACTTGAATGACTTCCATACACATTCCGATCCTAGGTAGGCTATTGTTTCACATGCACACTGATTGTTCAGAGATATATTTAAAAACCGAATAATTCTGGGTTTAACGCCTGGACAGGAAGAAATCTCTGCTCAGAGACTGAGGGTTCACAATTCCTTCACCACCTCCTTGTCAAGGTCAGATCAACACTGTGTCTTGGCTGCTCCATAACTCCAAATGCAAATAGTTTAGCATGCAAATGAGTTGCTGTGGAATAACATTACTGCACTTGCTCCAGGGGAACTGTCCACATACTTGTACTTGGCCTGCATCAAATATGAGATAATCCAAGACAGATTAGCCATCAGTGTCTGTTCTTTGTCTATTGCAAGTAGAAGTAGAAATCTGTGATTTCCGTAACTTTTTAGTTGTCAGTAGAACAACTGTGTTGTACTTAAGCCCAAATATAACATGTACCTAGAGTTTCTAACATGGGTGACATGTAATTTTAGATAGTTCTGTGCCGAGTCCTCAGTGCTGTCCTTTGAAAGAATGAAATAATGAGATTGTGAATGGCAAGGTTGAAGGCTTTGGAAAGAGCAAGAAAACATCCTTCCAGAAACCTAAAGGTTGGAGGGTTAGACTGCCTTCTGATCTTTACTGCTTGTGAAAGAAGTGGCATTTCCACTTGATGCTTAAAGCTGCCAAGAGAAAATATCTTAATTTCTATGCAGGCAGAAATTCTATTAAAGCTGATAATTGTAATTCATGCATTTGCATTTACAGAAATAGTTTCAGTGATATTGTGCACTGCATTGGAGGGAGATTCATTGCTATTTTCAACTGTCCCTGCTTATTTCAAAGAAGGCACTGCTCTTCCAAAGCAACAGGGAGCAAGCAAAGAATTTTCAGTTGCTTATAACCCTTTTCAAGTAACAGAAAACTTTCCTTGCTTGTAAAGTCTGTGCAACACCATTCAGGAGGACACCCGAGATGATCCCTGCTGAGGAAATAACTTGGTGGGAGTAGGTGAACACAAAAGGGAAAGTTCCAAAAACTCAGGCCTTGATTCTTTGCTCCTGAGAAACAGGAGTTTGATTCACAAAAAAAAAAAAAAAAAAGTACTGCATTTTTGACCAGGATGTTATATATGACCCAGAGGATGCAAGATTTTACATGTCCCTTAGGAGGGGTGGAGGAGGAACCAGAGCTCAGAACAGTTTTACTAGGCTCCAGTCAGCATGTGTGGAGTGAAGCACTGTAAATTCATGGCCATGATTTAACGTGAAGATTAGAGCTTGCTAGGAATTTTCCGAGAAAACATTTTTTTCATCAGAACTTTTCATGGAAACTTGTCACTTTGGATGAAGGTTTTGCATGGAAAAATTTCTGCGATCTGGCACTGAGTTCCTGTAGAAAGCCAGAGCAGAAAGCTCAGAATAGCCAATACCCCGGAGGGTAAAGCTTTTCCTGGGAATGCAGGAGATCTGTCTGCCAAACATGAGGTCTTGATTCTCAGGTTCCTGTTCCTTCACTGTTACAAGCTCTGACTACTGGGCTTTTGGCTGTCCTGTGTGGATACCTCTTTTCAGGGCAAGGAGTGGAGGTACATCTTTCACTGTCTCCTCTTTTGTGTTCTGGTGCAGAAGAGTTTGTTGTAATCCTAAAAATGTTAGTGGGACAGGAAACAAGATTCCCACCCTGCCCTAATGATGTATTTTCACATATTCCCACCATATGCAGTTTCTGTTGTACTGTAGCATGTTTATAGGCTGTGGATCAGGCGGGATCTGACCTGCCCAGTCCTGATCACTCAGACTGGTGGTCTGGCTGGACAAGTTGGATGGTTACCCTTCTACATCACTGCTTGGACTTCCTCTGCATTAGAACTGGGCTGTATCAGGACCATTTCTTAGCCAGCTTCAATTTGGAGCAGACACTTCAACACAGGTCTTCAGACATTCACCTGATCTCAGCCTTGAACATTTTTCTATTTTGTTGTAATTTCTGATGTAGTTTTGTAAGTCGTAACTCCTCAGTGGATCAGGCTTTGGAGACCCTGAGCTGGATGACTAGCTTAGCTCCACCAGTCTGTCTTGGTTCTCAACAGCATTTAATTTAAATAAAATGGAATAACTTTAAGGAGAACGTGCTGAGGTACTTTTCTAGCCTAGCAGAGATGACCTTCTTTGGGCAGGTAGGACACGAGTTTGAATCCTTTCTGATTGGGACAGATTGGACATAACAAATAATGTTATATTCAGGAATTGCTCTTTTCCCACTCTTCCCCCAGAATTATGTCTCTAATCTGAAACAACTTGCTAAAACCACGACTAACTTGCAAAACTTTTCATATTGATGAAAAAGTAATTTCTGAGGGAAATTGAACTAATTTTAGCACTCCTGGTTTTGTGCTGTCCAGAATGACAGTGCCCAGTGAAGACAGAGTGAAGCAGCAGGCAAAGCAAAGGAAGGTACATGTAGGAGACTGGAGAAGATACTTCCTGTGTTTGCTTTGAAAGCAGTGATGTATAAAAATCCTTGTTTGTTTTCAGAAGGAACCTCTGGAGGAAAACAACTGAGGGCAAGAACGTGCAAAATGTAGAGCTAGAATTATCTGACTTTGTCCTGTCAAATGTTAAGCCAAACAGGAAGGTTTATTTTTCTCCCTTCTTTTTTCTTTTGGCAACTACTTCCCCAAGCTTCCTATGGGGTGGAAATGGGCAATAAATAGCAGGGTATCTAATGGCATCGTTCCAGGCCTCCCAGCTACTGGTGTTGGCAAGGAAATGGCTCTCCTTTTGCTTCCTTCTTATTTTTAGAGTGCTGAGTTTTCAGGAGGTGGAGGGAGGGTCGGCTATTATCAGTAAGAGTCAAACCACAGTGGCTGCCTTCCGCAGAGCTCTCACCACCCTGCCAAACTGGAGGAAGTTGGAGTCATATAATTCACACCACTAGCGGTTTTGCCTTGTAAGTGAGACTTCCTTTAAATCTAAAATACATGCACATGCACGCAGAACCGAACTGTCTCGTTCCTATAGGATCCCTGCTTTAAATGTGTTCACATTTTTGTCTTTTGGCCTCTCTGGTTTTTTTTTTTCCCCCGCTGCCACTTCTTCAAGTTCAAAAATGCTCACTGGAGAGATGAATTGCAAACAGAACCAATGTTGCTCTTGGAAAAGTTGCTCAAAGAACAAGCCCTGGAGAACAACAGGCTGAAAAAAAGTCTTCTCTGTGATTTGATGACTTCCATATAAAAATGGTCTTCTCCAAAATTCTATTTCGAGCTTAGTGTTTTTGAAGTTGGTGGGGTTTTTTTGGTTTTGTTTTTCTTATTTTTTCTTTTAGGATTGTCAGTCATGCAAACTGTAGAAAATGCAACTGGGTTTATGCAAAATCAAGAGAATTGTTTGTCATGAGGTGACAAATAGAACCAAAAATACCAAAGACTGTTTCCAAGTTTCAGAAGTAAAGCTTTTTTTCCTGTGAAACTTTAAACACTATTCTTAGTTTTTGCACAGGGGTGCAAATCACGCTTCATTTTCATTGTAAATCTGTAAACTGGCTCAAATAATTCAGAATTCATTCACACACGATAGGCTTATGTTTCTGCTTGGCTCTGGAGCAGAGCTTTAAACTAGAGAAGTTCAACTTGGTTTTGATTTTGACATGAACATTTCAAGCAGCCCTATTTCTACAAACTTCATGCAAGAACCATTTTTTTGTGCTCTTTTTTTCATATCCTGGACCTGGAGCAATTGTGGCTGGAAGCTTTGATCTCCAGCAAGTCCGGTAGGTTGCTCCTTCCCCAAAGTGGATTCAGATCTAGCAAATACTTTCTGGAGGCTTTTCCAAGGCTATTTCCTGGCTATTGGTCTCAGAGAAGGCTTTAGCATATGTCCTGTAGTAGGGAATGCTGGAGGTACAGCCTACAAATATCTCTGGTCTGGACTGTATTCTTCCGGGTTGTATGCAAATATAGGCTCTGAAATTTCTCCTGGCAAAGGAAAAACTGATTCCTAGGCTAGATTTGTAACTTTACTTGAAGCCTTGAGGCACAAACAAGGTATGATACTGGATACCAGAGGAATGGGTGAGGGAAAACCAGAGCAGAAATATCTGCTTGTACACGTTCAAGTTCTGTTGGTCCAGATTGCACCATGGAGCTTAATCACGGTAGAGATCTTTCAAATGTGGCCTTGGTGGTTTCTGAAGAACAATTTCACAGTCATGAAGATGTCTCCAGGTGGTTTACTAAGTCTGTGCTAACTGATCAAGCCCCTTGGGCATGTGTCAGTCTGGGATTTGGCAAGACTTTAGCTGAAGCACAGTATTTTCCAATCACATGGTTCTAGGAGAATGGTTCTGTAATCCTGAGTAGCTCATTGTTTCATACAGTTTCTGATGCAAAGACTGAGGAGGACCATGGGATTGGCCAGCCTTGGAAATTCATGATGCTGAATTGATGGTGCATGTTTGTTTTCACTTGTGCTTTGTATAGTAATATGGGAATGTAGACTTTAACCCATGACTTTTACATTGTTTGCACTTGATCTCCTACAGAGGTTCATTTTGAACCTGATCACAGAGGCATTTCTGCCTTTGTGTGATGATACTTTTGTACAAGCCTGTGCAGTCTACTCAATGTGAGATTATTTTTTTCCCCAGAAAAAAACATCCTCAACTATGAACAAGTAGGAGTACTGCTACAAGATGATGGTGATTATTATTATTTTTATTTTTAAGACAAAACTGTCACTTCAAACAGATTAAAACCCCTTGGTTAGCATGTGTATCCCCAAACCACTGAATATATGCCCTGAAAAATCTCTGTTGACTAAGTACCATTGACTTCTGGGAGAATATGATCTAATTGCTGTCATTGCACTAAAATGCTCCTATTTGTATTTTTTTCTTGGCTGATTTGGGTTCCAAATGTACCTTTTCTTCAAGCAGTTTGGTGCTGTGAGTAGGTAAGAATGATGAATCCATTGTAAGCTTGCTTTACACCTGCTTTATGATGTTCTGCTCTTTAGAATGTATTAAAGACAGGATTTAATAGCCTTCTGTACTTAGTTCTCACTCATAGCCACTGTTTAATAGTCTTTTGGAAAGTGTAAATTGCTTTTTATGACAGAGTTTGCAGTATCCACAGTGAAATATCGCTTCTATCAAAGGCTCATTTATGATGTCAAGTTTCTTATTAGAATGAGATTTATCTGACATATCTTTAAAGGCTTAAGGGCTCTTCCCCCCTTCCTTTTGTCCCTTAGAGTCCTGGTTTACTGGTATAAGGCCTGATGTTTCCTGAGTGATAACATTAAATGTATTATCCACTTGGTGTGCTTGAATAGGAATTATGACAGAGGAACCCTTTTGGAGGTAGCTAATAAATCTCTTATCACTGTAAACATGGGTGGTGAGACAAGGGGACTTGGGCTAAGCCACATTTAGGAATAATGTCTCTCTTTGATATCCATGGGTGTTATGATAAAGGACCGTTCTGAAATATGGTGCAATCTGTTAAGTGATTACCTGGCTAATTTCATGCCAAACACATGGTGTGTATTTTTCAACACAGATTAGTAAGATGTGATCCCATATAGGAACGTGCAGCTTTCTGTCGAATACTGTAAATACAAAAATAAAGTACTGCGTATGTGGCTTAACTATGGCTGTTGAAATAAGGAATCTATATACAGTGAGCACTTTAATGACCCTCAGGATAAAAATATTTACTGTTTCAAAAAAAAAACCCACGGAAAAATAGTTATGATTTTTTCCCTGCTATTGGGATGAGATTAGTTTATTTAATAAAACAATATTTTACAAGATATAAAACTTGGCATGCAACTGTTAAATCTCTTTTAAATACATCTTTGTTGCCTTCTATAAAAACTGTATAAACTGCTTTATGTGTATCCATCACAGCCAATAGTTAAGTTCAGATATTTTCCACAGGTATCCTTTGGTCTTCTAACAGGCATGGTGAGACTTTATGGGAAGCCCTGTGGAAGATGATTTATTTTCACAGCATTTAACACCACAGTCCTTATCTTTCCATAGGAACAGGGTCTGGATTTTCTCCAAGTGGAAATTTTTTACTAAAAGATGAGTCTTAAACTGTGGTTAGGGAAGCAGCAGAGGAAAGAGCATAAAACCGATGTGGCCAAATTCTCAGTGATGTAGAGTTGGTGGGATTAGACCACTGAGGATTTCTCCTGCTAATACTAAGTCCCAGCCCAACATGTGTATGGCCTAAAGATCCCATCCTGTTATGAAGTGGCTGGACCAATACATTTGACTACCTCTGACACTCAACTGCATTTTGGGATGACTTGGACATTAATGTGTGAAAAGAGAGTGGGGACCCATGAAATTGGGATCCATGTCAGGGAATAGAGACAGCAGAATTTCCTGCTCTGATTTTTATTATCTTGCTCCCTTTTTCAGTTTGGTAGTTTTGGTGGAGGTTTGTAGGCCAAGGGTTGCAAGCAAAATGGTGGTAAAAGTTAAACTGAGGAGATCAGACAAATTGCATTTTAAAATATTAAAACTTGTAGATTCCGGTTTAGCACAGTCTTTGACAGTCATGTTTGAAAACTAGCAGATACTAAAGGACATTTCTGTCCCCTGAAGGAACAGAAATATAATAATATCTTCTGATAGACACAAAGTCTGACTATATATATATTTTTTTCTCCTTCTCTAAAAGTGGAACTACTCAAAGATTTGGAAACTTCTGTTGCAGCACCTTTGTGTGAATTCTTTTTTTTTCTTTCTCTATAATAAAAAAAAAAACCAAAGAACACAACTCTCAGGTGTGTCCAGAGATCTCAGTGACCTGAAAACAGTACAGATTTATGCTGTTGTAATTTATTTGAAGCCTTGTCATCTGCCTTTAGTGTTCCAGTGAGATGCTAATCTCCTCAGATTTTGTGCACTGTTAGTACATGTAAAAAGCTGTCCAAAATGTTGGTATCAGCATTGTTTCATGACATTTACAATGAATGTTTCAAAACATATTTGCACTAGTTTAGAGTAAGTTTTACAAATTGATTTCAACCTTTGCAAATACTGCTAGGAAAAAAAGCCCAGGATAAACATTCAGGGGTTTGATTTTTGGATGTGGGCAGTGCAGTGTGAACCGTGTGTGTAATAATTAAGTAAGAAGGTAGAAGTCCTGTGTGTTGAAAGGGATTTTCCTGTGAGTTTGGTTGGTTAATTTGGTCAAAAGTCTGTGGCATGGGAGAAATAAACTTTTTGACGAAATGAAAAACTTAAATGAAAACTTTCCACTTGGGTTGAATTTCTAGGCTGTCTTCAAAAAACACTAAAACTTACTGAACTGAGAAAAGGGTTTAGTTGCCAAAGCCAAACAAAATTTAACTCTGTATGTAAAATGGAAACTCCAATTAAATTGAAAATTGTTCATTTTCCTAAAATGCTTTTGTGTGGGTTGGGAAGTGGAGGTATAATTTCCTGACCAGCTCTAACAGAGGCTTGCAGAGCTGCTTCTTTTTATACTCGTAGGCAGCCGGAACTGGTGACTAAGGTTTCGCTAATATTGCAAATTCTATGAGCTGGTTGTTTGTGAGCATGTAATTGACCTTTGCTGGCAAAGCGATGTGAAGATAAGGAAAGGGAAAGGATAGATTTCGTGTCACTTATTTTCTCCAGCTAGGAGGAATACACACCAGTGCTGCCTCTTGTTTTAGCAATCCTTTAAGTGCAGTTTGTAGTAATGATTTCAGTAGCACATAAGGCAGTTGCATGTCTTACAGTTCCTTCTTAATTGCACAGGTATGAATCCAAAGTTATTCAGCAAACCTCTTCAGTACTGAGAAGGCTCCTTATCTGCAGTGATCTGGTAGTAAACAATACAGTTTTCTATAGACAAGCCATGTCCCTAATTCCTTACCATCCATGGATCCAGAGAATGCTTTTCCTAAGCACTCTACAGGAGGTAAAACAAAGTAAAATGTGAAGCAACCCAAATTTCTCACTCCCTGTCATATTGTTTGTGTTTTCTTAGGAAGTGGGTTTTCTTCACAAGTGGAAAGTATCGATTTATCAATGACAAAGGGATGGGAGGGAAAAGGTGACCATTTTTTTCGATCATATTAGACATGTGTTCATGCAGCTTGAGTTCTGAACCCACCACCTAGGTTTGAGCCTCCCTAAATTTGGTAATATCAAATGAAAATTTGGTTGTGTGTGAAAAAATAGTCTACTTGAATGTTGGCCCTCACTGGCAATTTCCACATAATTCCTGACTTTGTCCAGTGCTATGATGTAGCTGAGTGACACCAGAGTCAAGTGCAAAGCTGCCAAGCACAGCAGTTGCAACTGTGCTTTGGAGGGTGGTGATTTCCAACCAGGTAGAATTCACTGGGACTGGGAGAAATGCTGATGATTATGAAGGGGAAGGGAAATAAAGTTTAGCCAGGGGAGGGGAAGAAAGCTTCTGCTCTAGCCATTTGTTATCATAAATATTCCAAATCCTTCTCAGCTGTGGAGTAGCAAAAGGTTCAATTCTGCCCTTCTTTCTAAAGGCTCCATCCACAGTGGCTCCAGTGATGGAGGAAAATGTGTGTATGTGCATGAGTGTGTTACTGCCACGTGGCAGCGTTGGTATTGTTTTATATCCCTTGCTGATATGGCTCTTTTATGCTCAGTTTTGCTGGTCTGGATTTTTTGTGGCAATAGGTTCTAAAGGCAGCGTGTGTTGTACAAGAGCAGGGTTATTTTTCCTTCTACGGCAGGAAAGAGCCAAACATCTCTTTGTCTCCCTTGGGATGAGAAGAAGGAAGGATAATTCTGAAGTGCCGAATGTCCTTCATCTATGTTGAAGCCAGCAGTGGCAATGCCTTCCTTGTGCTCACAGGGCTGTGCCCAAAAAGCGTTTTCACTTCAACATGGCAGAAGTAGGAGCTGAGAAGAGGCTGTTTTTCTCATTGTGTTTATTCAGCCGTCTCTCGTTTCTGGAGCCCGGGTTCAGGAGCAAGGTACCGCGCACTCAGCTTCTCAACTTGCTGATGTTTGCACTCGCCTTCCCCTGTGACTCATTCCAAACACATCTCGTTCATTCAGGAGGGTAATTTTCTATTTCCACTTTGGTGCGCTTCTCCTCCTCCACCTCTGCCCCCTCCTTCCAGATCTAAAATGTCCTGTCAGCTGCTGTTTATCTGATGGTTCAAATGTCCATGCTTGGTTTCTTTTTCCTCGTCGCTACGGTTTCTCCTTCCGTTTCAAAGGCTGTTTTAGTTGTCATTTCTATTCCCCTGTCAGCAGCATTCTTCATCGTCTCTGGCTCGGGCAGTCTGTCTACATCGTTTTCTTTAGAGGTGTTTTTGTGCTAAATGAGTGCCTCCTAGGAAGCCCAATGTAGCATAACATAATTAAGTGACAATATATGAGGTGCCAGTCCTTTACCAGGCAGTTAATGACTGGCTGGAAGATTTACAGGCATGAGGTAGAGTCAGAGGAAATTTAGCACTCCAGCTTGCAGTTAAATGACAGGTAGAGGACATTTGAACACCCCTGTATTCCAAATGTGCACTAGTTTAAACTTGCGTTGTGACTAGTGGTCAACTTGCTTATTTCTGTATTAAATGAAATGAATGTTAAACTTATCAAGGCTGCAAGATGTTACATGATAACATTGCCCTTGGGGAAGGGTATCCCTGGGCTGTCTTGGTAAGGTGGAGGGTGGCAGCAGCCTTAGTTTTAATTCCATATCTTCCAGTAATTGCGTGGCTACATCTGGGAAGATTTTACTTTGGGTTCTCACTGCTTCCCATCTTCATTACTTTAATTGTAGTGTAGTGTGCACTCATGATCTTCCCAAAATAGCCTGCGAATTCTTTATCCCGTATGCCTACAAGCTTTGCCTCAGCAGTGTACTCTGGAGGTCATGCCTGCTGCTTCATGATCTGTGCACTGATGTCCCAGGCAGGGCACAGAAAAGTGTTTCCTAACCCTGCCTCTGCTACCCTCAGATTCCACCTTTTTCTGGACACAAATCAGTGCTCTAGCTCTCTGGCAATCATTTGCAGTTTGGAGAAGTGAAGTGCAGGGATGTCAAAAATGGCTCCATGCTTCATTATTTTTAGGTATCTAGATACACTGTAAATGGATATATGTATCCCATTCCCCATTTGCCCCTTCCACAGCCCACATGAAAAGAAATATGAAGATTGTTTATCTTGGTTTGGATCTTACTTTCTGTGTTTGAAACATTTCCAATGGGTTCTATACTTTTAAACATATAAATTATGAGTTTTCAAGGCTGAGGTAAATTATTCTAGCAGGGCTTGTGGGAAGTGTGGGCATGTGGCACACAGAACATAGGTTGAGTGATATCTGTTCACATTTATCTTTTTAAAAGATGAAGGGGAAAACCCCCACTATCTTTGAACCAATGTCTGCAAGACTATTCCAGGTAGGCTACTGGTTCCTTCTACTTTTTTCTTTTTTCTTTTTTTCTGATGTTTCCACTCATTACTTCCCCCCCCCCCCCTTTTTTTTTCCTTCCTCCCTCTTCTTGGTAGCAGATTACTGTGGCCACTAAGAGGTACTGTTGATACAGCTCTAGTTACCACTGTTTAGTTACTGAAATAGGGATCTTTTTGTGTACTCTCTGCGTATTTGAGCTGCTCTTTCATTCTATCCTTTTACTTGTTGTTGCTTTTTGTTTTACTATTATTTTTGTTTTAAATGAGCAAGCTGTTTACATTAGCTTAAACATTCACTCAGCTTCATGCCATTCAGCTTCAAGTCCATGTACAAGCCAGGTGAACATCACACACAGTCACCTAAATGAGCATTAGCAGTGCAGGGTGAGTACCTGGCACTCAGCCCCTGCTTTTCTTTCCCAGATATTGCTGCAGGAGGTGCCAGAGGCTCTACCTGTGTTTCAGACCATGCTGATAACATGTTGTGGTGGCTTTTGTAATGCCTGAGGGTGATGTGGAGGCACTCTGCACCTGTTTGCAAACATATGCCCCATCCACAGATCACAGTTCCTTCTCCACCCCCCCCCCCCCGACTCCCCCAGCCTCTAGCAAAGGGACACTTTCCCTAGAAACTGCAAGGGCATCTTTCCTGGTGTGTGGTGTTTCTGTGGGGTGATGAGATGGCCCAGATAGCCTTGATGTGACTTTCTGCTGAATGAAGGTTCAAGTGGCTTGTGCTGTGAGTGTTTCCCTTCAGGACACTCACTCCTGTGTTGTCCTGCTCCTCCCAGGAAAGTCAGGGCACAGCTCCAATTTTCCTTCCTTGTTGCTCCTATTTTGATTTTTGGAGTGCTTTTAGCTGTGCAGAACAGGTTTGTCTCAAGGGGTGCATTTGTTCTAGCAGTGGAGTGAGCACTCCTGCCTGCTGGGTTTTCCTGCCTCCCCCAGCTGTGAAGCTTCGTTAAGATGTTTTGTGGGATATTCTGGGCTTCTCAGTGTACCTGTGAGGGATCCTCTATAAACTGGCTGAATGCACATTTGTTATTAAATTAATGACTGCAGATAGCTATTAGCTACCATAAGGTATGTATTAAATACACCTTGCTGGTGCTTGTACTGGACACATCAGAGATGCTTGGAGAGCGTTTCCTTCGTTTTAGCTCATCTTTGCTCCTTTCTGTTTGTGAAGTAGTCCACTTGAAATCATGTCTTGTGAATTTCTGGTCTTTTATATTAAAGATTATTGTTTTTGTCATGAATTTTTTTCTCTGAATTTCAAGTAAAAAGGAAAAAAAAAGCCATAATCCAAATGAGCGTCTTCAGGAACTATTTCTGCTATGGGAAGAAGTTGGAATATTTTCCAAAAATATAAGTAAAGGTGTTCGTGAAAGTTTAGTAAACAGAGTTTTAATATCAAGTATTTTCAGGTTTTCCAAGCATCACTAACTTGCTATTGAAGCATGCTCCAGTCTTGGATACATGGTGGTATTTAAATGCCCAAGTCCTATGGAATCTAATGCCAAAGTGGCTTGCGGATGTCAGCTTTGGATGCTTTAGGAATATCCTTCTTTTTCCCTTCTCCCATCTTGTTTGTGGTTGCCTATATTTAAATAAATTTTTTTTATTAGCAGCTCTTAAAGAAGGGATAAATTGCTATGGATCTCTGCTTTCTCCCAAGCTGAACCTGTTTCTCCCACCAACACATCCCACATCTTTTGCAATTGCTTTTCAGCCCCACGTGTTTGATTCTTTTAATTTAGCATCGCTCTAGCAGCATTCATTTGGAGCTGTCACCATGAGGTTGCTGTATGCCATAGTGGGATTTTCCTTGTTTTAACTGCGTGTTCGTGAGGAATATCTGGACTCCCAGGAGAGTCAGACACTCAAAGGAAATGTGTCCAAACGCCTGTCAATTGAATTGCCGAGCATGTGCACGCGTATATCGCTGCCCTCTCCTGCATAGAACAGGTACTGCTCCAAGATGTGCCTCAGGCCATTTTACTAGGGAATCAACAGCTGTGGGGAAAGGGTCTTGTTGCTTTGTCCTGGGAGATGATCCTGCTGTTTCTTCGAAGCTCAGAGTGCCTGTGGTGAGCACTTTGGAGATAGCACAGCCACATCTGAAATCCACAGAAGTTCCATGCGCGTTTCCACAAAATTAAGAGTCTTTTGAACTGAGCTCATTTCTAGTTGCAGCTGAAAAAGGCACTTGGAAATCTGAGTGCTCTTTGTTACTTTCTCGACAAATTGCTATCTATTGCCATATGTCTATAGGACATTGTTGAAACCAACTGAGTCATGGTGCCTGGAAATGTTGGGAGGCATATTGAATAGCAACAGAAAGTTAGGGGTAATCACAGCAGAATTAGAAGTTCTGTTTAGTTCCAAGGCTATGAATACAACAGCTGTGCAAGAGCCACAGGGCAGGGAGCTCCTGCAAGGCAGTGCCAAGTGGGGACCAGATGGTGTGTGAGGTTGGTAAAGCGTATGAAGTCATCTGCCTGTAGGTTATGAATTCAGGCACAGCTCAGGATGTTATGCTGGCTAAAATTTATAGTTATCTGCAGTGGCACTGGACTGGACTTTGAGCTGCTAATGAGTAAAATTGAGCAAAAAAAGGCCCTTAGTGAATGAAGAAGCAAAGGCCAGTGTTACAACTGATGCAAAGGGCTGAAGGCTGCTCTGCCTGTTTGATATAGAGTGTTTTGCAAATTTCTTTTCTTGTTTAGGGAGTGAAGGTAGACTCTTTTACAAAAAGAAGATTAAAAAGAAAAAAGAGGGGAGGGGAGGTGTCCTGATTTAGTAGCACCAACTAGTATCTACCATCCTTCTGATCCCTTTGACAAAAGCTTCATTCAAGACTGAAACATATGAGCTGTGACAATCTTAGCATGGAATGTACTTTTTTCCTTTCAGGTTGGACTTGGATGTGGGCAATGGGTACAATCAGGCTTCTAAAATTCAGACAAGCACTTGGTCAAAGAATGGTTTGGGTTGGGAGGGACCTTAAAAATCATCTGATTCCAACCCCCCTGCCATGGGCAGGAACACTTCCCATTAGACCAGATTGCTTAATGCCCCATCCAACCTGGCCTTGGTCCATTTTTTGCTGTATGAAATTAAACTTTTTCTTGTCTGGAAACAGATAGATATTCATAAATGAAAGGAGGAAATGAGGCTGGAAGAAAGTTGTAGTGATAACAATTGACTTTTGATTGCAGGGGCTGTTTCCCTAAAGGCTGTATTCACAGAGCAAGGAGACAGGTAATATTAACACTGACAGACTGAGATGGAAAAAGTCACTTTGAATGATTTATATTCTGGATTTGGATTCACTGGGATGGGAATAGAGGAGAGGTTATTAACACTCTTCTGCTTCTCAACTGGGCTTTAACAGCTTCCCATTTTGTAGCTGCTGGATGCTACTAAGATATGTTGAAGAGGTGCAACACTCCTTCAGGGTCACTCTGCAGGGCTAGAGGCAACCACGAGGGGAAAATAGGAGGGAAAAATGCCATGTAGCCCATGGATGTGGAGGTTTGATCTCCATGGTCACATCTGGGCTGAGCCTGCGTGTGTAAAGTATGTGAGGTGGCCTTGAATATCATCTGTGGTCTCTGGATTGAAAGCGGAGAAGGTATGGAAAGATTAGGAATTAGGGATGATGATGGCATGTTTGGAGCAGTTTAATTCAGCAAGCCATTGCCAAATGCCTTGTCTGCTCCATGACTGACAGATAAGAGGGAGACGGGTGATGGTTCAAAATGGAAGGGTGACAAAAACATGGCAAAATGAACAACTCGCCTTAAGCACTTTTAACTACAAAAACAGTCCCCTGTGATTCTTGCAAACATCTGCCACCAAATTTGCATCTACTCTGAGAGCCAGATGTTGAGGTTTATAATCACAGTGAGATAAAGCAGCACATCCTGTGTCCTAAGTACTCTGTTAACCAACCCTGACTTCTCTATTCATCAATTGTGCTGGTTTTTTAAAGTTATATTTATTTTTTTTTGTTATTATTATTTTTATTCTGAATTTTGTGCTTTGGGCTTGTTTTCCACTTTCCTGAGCTCAGTATGTTTAAAAGCAACAATTTTTTCATCTGACAGAGTATTGCATCTAAAGTTTTGGGACAGTGATGGAACACAAATTTAGGGGGAAAAAAATAAAAATGGGTGATTCTTTTGGCACATAGGAAGCTCCGAGCATTTTTATTTTTCAGCTCAAACTTTTTAGTTTATGTAGGAAGTTGACTTGAAATGTTCTTAGCTTTACTCCACAGGTTAATCCAGGCATTTCAATGGTGCTTTTGTACATACTGTTAATACGGCCAGCTCATGGAAATGAAGCAACTTAGATGAGTAAATTTTGATCTCCAGAAGGTCATGCTGATTAGGCATAATCAACTTGCAACTGGATAAGATGACATCAAATCTGATAAATGCTGTGTTTGTTGTCACAATATTCTGTGAAATTTTGGTCTAGAGATAATATAAAGTAGTTCTTAGTTGTATATGTCAACTGTGTGACTTCAGCAAGTGGTACAGAAAAATGATGTGTGTGATTGTTTTCCACTTCATGGCTATCGCACGGAAAACACTTTTGGAAGGTGGATAATTCTGTGTGAGGGACAACTTCAGAGAACCTAGATGTGACAAGCAAATTGTCCAGAGTTCCTTGAGATATGAAGGAGGAAGAGGCGATCAGAAGTTAACAACTTTTTGTGTCAGTTGACGCAAATCCTTGCTGGCCAGAAACCACAGAACAGCGAACCGCACCGAGTTACTCTGGAATAAAAGCTACATTTCTACTTTTCATGTTGCTGCCTATTTCATGCCACTTATTCATGTGCCTGTATATTAAGTTGCTGAATATTTCCATGTATTCTGATTTGGTTCTTTTAAGAGGTAATTTTCTCAGTATTTGGAGGCTTCAGGTTTGGTTCTATAGAAGTTAAAGTGATTTTTGTATTTGGGAAGGTACATACAATAAGACTTGTATGACCAAGTGTAGTTGCATTTGTTTTTTTGGGAGGATAACAACGGTTTCCTTCCAACGATGAGGTTTCATTTTCTGACACATCAGCAAGTCACATCAAAAATGCTGAACTTCAAATACGCTGAAGAGAACTGAACACAATGTGTAAGGTTCTGAATGTAGGAATAGCAAACAGAGGTGTGATCTCTCCTATTGTGCTTGGACCTTTGGAAACAGAACATACCAGAAATATGGCCTGCCTTTGTTTTTGGCATGGCTAATAAATCCCTCCAGTCAACTGGATGTTCCTTTGGAAGGTTACAGTAAATCATGGGCCTGGACATAAGCCAACATTTCCTTCCGTGATGCAAATCTTAAAAGGTACAAAAAGGCTGTGTTGGGCTATTCTCAGCTACGGCTTCCTCGTGGACAAAGCCTGCTCCCAAGTAAGGGAGCCACAAGAGGGCAATGGGTCTTTTATACAAGCTGGCTGTAGTCAAAAAAAAACCAAACCAAAAACCCAACCCAGGTAATTCAAACAGTTGATTCCTTTAGACAATGGTAGAAAGTAATTTAAAGAAAAACAATTGGGTGAAAGCTGAGGGGTGTAATCCGAAAGAGCAGTGTTCAGGTCTGCAGACTTGCTGATAAATAGAGCTGTGTGTTTGTTATTTGCTTAGTGGCTTTAGAAAAGTTGTCTGTGCTTATAATCCACTTCTTAAGGGAAAAAGTCTCGGCTCTTGTATGTTCTTTTATGCTCCTGTGCTAGATTTATTATCAAGCTTACTGCACAATTGGCACTTAGAGTGGATCTGGATGTACTCAGATCCAGATGAGAGCTACTTAGCCAGTCTCTCAGTTCCATTGGTACATCACTCTTTTCCTCCTTCTTTCCTCACCCTCCCTTTTATTTCCCCCCCCCTTCACTTTAAGGTATGAACAAAGTGTTTTGGAAAGACTTGAAAATAGATTCTAAATTTTGGCTTGTGATTATCCAGGAAAAATTCTGACAGTACTGAAGAAATGTACAGGCATTTCATATTTTAATACTCTCTACTAAAGAAATACCTTACCATTCTATATATTCACTGTATGAGATTATATTTGTTTTAATGGGGCTCATACAGGTCTCTTAAGTCAGTTTTGAGGAAGGAAGAGTACATAAGCCTTGTTACACTGGAATTAAGACTGATCCACTATAGTGTCTCACTTTCTTTCTCACTTTTTATTGCCCACCCACTGCTTTTTCTCTTTAGAGCAGGAGCTGAAGGGAAACGAGTGTCTGAAATCAGTCACTGGAGGGGACCAGTTTCATTCTCCCTGTTTTATCTGGGTGATTTGTGTCCACAGAGAAGGAGTACTGAGCTGTCCTTTCCCATAGCAGCTATGCCAAGCACAGAGCCCTTGGAGCAGGTTTCCTTGACCAAGGAGGAAAGGGCTGGGCACTGGAGCCTGGTGTTCAAGAGGGGAACAGCCTGCCTACAAATGTACTGTGTAAATATCATGAAGTATTTATACTCCACAAATTGCTCGTGGGGTCACAAATGGAACAGGGAACTTTTATTATGAAACTGTTTTGTGTAAGTGCGTATCCTTCTTTATATTTCCAGGGTACACAACGTGTAAAATACCTAGCTTGTTTCTCAAGTGTAATCTTTTGGGTTTTTTTTTAAGAACAGACAACAAAAACAAAGGTGCTGTGTGAAGGAAAAGGTGGCTTTAAAGGGCTAGTGTTTGGGGAACAGGGAGGGAATCTTCCACCCAGATCTGTCAGATATGTAATTATATTTTTTAATAACAAAAATTTATATTATAAAATTCTATCAAGGAGTGAGATGTATTATATTTTTTATTTTTAAATAAGAATAATTGTTTCAATTTTTTTTTTTAATTATGAAAATGAATGGTGGCTTGCAGAATAGTTCTGGAGTTTAGAAGCAAATACAATGATATTACAAGGCAATAATAGAAATTTAGATTCAGACTGAATTACATGGAATTCCTTTGCTATGAAGGTTATATTTGCTGGAGATGAAGGCAGTGTGAACATTTGAAGGAGGGGTGGGATGTGAGCACAGGATAGCCCTGATACTCCTACTCTGTTCCATTCCTTGTCTATAGTAAGTGCTGGTATGGCACAGTGGCTTTTTTTGACATCTGCACATATGTGCGACAAACAAAAAGAAGATCAGTTCCTCCCTCACCCACTTGTAGAAGGTTTCAGAAATGGCATCTGTGGTACTGCTGACACGGCTGTAACTGAGCAGCACTGTGGTGGAAGCACAGCCTTCAGAGAATCTTTATCAAGTTTCAAGACTCATGACAGTTGCTAATTTTGGAAAACTTTCAGAGAAGCACTTAGCAGCTCAGCTGAACTTTGGTTTCATCTATTAGTAATTACTTCCAGAAGTTAGCCTGAGTGAGAAAATAGAACCTTGCTGTCTCCTGACCAGGACCATGGTTGTGCAAAAAAGGCCTCTGCTCTCTTTTAGAGCTCCAGGCTGGGAATATGGTCTGATCTGGAAGACAAGCTGGGTAACCAGGCAGTCTCACTTCATCCCTTCATCACTTGATGACAGATTTTACATCTGCTAATTATTTTCTCCTTGCCTAATTTCTCAAAGCAGAGTTTCCTCAACTGATTTCTGAAGCAGCCAGTCCACTGATAAGCCCAGAAGGTCCCTGGCAGCATGACAGTGTTTTCCATTCTATTTTTCTTTACTTAAACTTACTCATGAAATCCTGTAAACTACTCTAAGTGGCTAGGAGACTGAAGGAGCTAAAAACCAAACAAGCTCCTGGGGCAGTGCCCCTTAATTTGGCAGTATGGATTGGTTCAGCTTCAAACCAAATTGTGAGGGTTGACCTCTTGGCACCAGTTCATTGGCATGATGATGCCACTTGCCATGGGGCTGAGGGCAGATCTTGACCCGCTGACTGGTGCAAAGGGAGTGTACTAGAAAACTGGAGTCAGCACAAGACCTGAATGTCCATTTAGGTAAAAACATGTGTGATAATAACATGGAACCTGGTCGGGTGGGTCCCAACCTTGCCGTATTTACTGATGTGTAGAAAAATCATTAAAGATGTGGAAGCATACATAGGAGTCTCTTGGTTATTGAGGCAGAAAGAAATATTTCTGTAGCTTTCAATGACCTTGTGAGTCAAGCCTCACTCTATCATTAAAAAAAAAAAAGGCAAGCAGGAAGGAAGTGAGCTTTCTTGAATTTCAGGTTCTTTTTTAAATGAATCAGCACAGACCAATCTATACTGTGATTAAGTGCCTCTAGCCAGAAGATTTAAAGAAGAAACAAACACAGTTTTGTCAGTCCCCTTCCTCCATCCTGCTGTTGTGCCATTTCTGTGCCTGTTGTTTTTGCAGCCCTGGCAGACGTGCACCTGTGTGTGTGTGTGTGTGTGTGTACACACATATTCTCACGTGCACACCCGGCCTGCGCTGCTTGAGTGTGCTGGGGTGATGCAGAGTCTGCTGCCTGGCCTTGTCAGAACTTGATAGCTCTCTAAATATTGTATTCCATGTTGCCATAACACCAGGAAAATAGTAGGGGATACTGCATTATAAATATAGCTGAAGCTTTGGGGAATAGGAGCATTTCTAAATGACTTGAACCGATGGCAGAGCATAATTCTCATAAATAAATGGGGACAGAATTACCGAACACTGACTGGATTTTTGCCTGCTGTGGTGCTCAACCTTGCTAGACAATTATTATACTAAGGGATTGTATTTTAACAGAGCACAGTTATATTTTCTGTTTGTTTTTCTTATTTTACTATTCACATAAGCCAGGCAAAATGCAAAATATTCTAATTTGTCATGGATCTTTCTACTGAATAAGCTCTAGTTTTATTTAGAAGATTTTTATGCAGTGCATTCTACTGGAGGAAGCTTAAGGATGAGGAGAGAATTTGACAGGTCTGTTTTACAAAGCCACCTCAGTGAGGATGTGAAATGAGGGAACAAACAGATCAAATCATGTTGAAATGGCAGTCCCAGTAAATCTATAAAAGAAATCAAGTTCCTTCTGTTTCTATCAAAATAAGGAACATTAAACTTTTACCTCTACCTCACCTGCCTCAGCTTGCAAATCTGACAGCTGCAAATAGTATTAAATGTACTCACTGAGTAGTGATGTAGTGATTCAAAATAAAATACTCTGTCACGTTTACTGTCTTTTACAAGACCTGTGTTTGCTATATATGCTTTGCAAGAGTTAAATGACTGCCAACGCTATGTGGTCTAAATTCCAAACTGGTGGAAAAAGGGAGACTTATCTATACTGAAAAAAATTCTGAAGATATTCAAGACGAGTAACAGATGGCAAGAGAACTCGAAAGGGACAGGCAAGGGAAGGAATTACACTGCTGAAAAATAAGTGGAGAACGTTTAAGGCAGAGGGAATTATAGAGATAATTTAGTCTCTGACAATTGGGAAGAAAATAGACTGCAACCAAGAGAGATGAGAAAAGGCAAATACTCCATGGTGAGGGGAGGGTGGTGCAAGATGCATGTGTATGAATGATTTTAATCAATGAGGAAAAAGAAGTGGTAAAGAATGAGGAGAGTTGAATGGGTAATAATTTTTGTGTGCATTAGAATTTGTTTCTCTATAGAAATCTGGTTTTCAGTCCATTTTGTGAGAGATGGAAGTGACACATGCAGACAGTGGGAGAAAGGTAGTGATAGAATTCATCTAGACAACTATCTTGTCATATAACCTTTCTAAATCCAATTTTGATGACTTGCTAAGCTCCCATTGGAAATTTCAATCAGAAAGTAATACTCTTCACTTATTTTTCAAAGCCCCAGAGACAGTAGTAGTTGACATAGATGGAATGATCCCTGCTTAAACTTATTATTGCTAGGTCTTTTCTCAGTTCCATTGGCTCAGTAGGAGTTAATCTTCAGCCAGGAACTGCACTGACTTTGATGCAATCCACTGGGGACACTTGAAAGATCAGGGCTATTGCCTGTGAAGTGCTTTAGGATCAGGATACTGCTGGAAGGTGAAAAGTAGCAGGTAGTGTAGATTCATAATCAGGCGTTTTAGGAAGATGTCCAGTCCAGCCCAGCCTTGCTAGTCGGATCTTGAACTCCTTCAAGGACAGAGTTTCCACAGCCTCCCTGGGCAAACTGTTCTAGTGTTTGATTAGATTAATGAGAATGGTGTTTCAGTAGCCAGTGTGCCCTGTGAATGGCTGCATTGTGCTGTACAGCCCTGACCTTTTCAATATTCTGTCATCTAGATGCTGGTTGCCTCTTCAGAGGTTCAGCAGCTCCTGGAAAGAGTGAGGCTATGGGGAAATGTAGACTGAAGAGACCAGGAGTGTGATTCATTGTCCTACACCACAAAATACAAAAGGTATTGCTCTGATGCAGCTCTCTGAGTGACTGCAGTGAGGATGGGCTGAGGGAGGCTGAAGGTGAGCAGCTCTCTGCTCATGATCTTTTGGGGGCCTTCCGTGCAGAACAGTGTGGCATGGTAAAATAAGTAGGAAAGAAGGTGCTCACCTTCAGCAGCAAAGGTAACACTGTGATCCTCAGGTGCTGGGAGCTGCTGGCAGGATAAATGATCTGGGGAACAGACCATCTTGCTTGCTGTGTGCCCAGTGAAACAACCTTCCTTGGTCTTTGGCTGTTACTGTAATAAAGAAAGATGATAATATTTGCTTATAGAAAGTAGGCTGGTTTTGTTGGGTTTTGGTTTCTTTTTTAAATCACCCTATGATTTTGCCTCAAAGTTCCTGTCAGTGAACTCTGAAGAAATCTGGGAAGTGATGTAGGAGAGCAAGTTCACCTGAGCACTGAGACCTTGTGCCCATCCAACACTATCTCATCCTCTCTCCTCATCTAATGCTACCTGATTATTATTAAAATTGGTATCATTCCCTTTGGCAATCCTTGAGATCCTCCTGACATGTAAAACCTATTTATCAGCACAATGTATAAATAAGTGAAGCAGTAACTGTGAGGGAAAAATGAGATTTTAACATTTATGTGATAAATAAGAGACAAAGTAGTAAATGCCATGTAGGATCCCTGATGTCAGGAAAACTGGATGTTTTTTCTTTTGCTTGATCAGTTTCTCTGGCCTTAGGAAACTTGCTTCACCTTCCTACATCAATTTTCCAAATGGTAAAGATAAGTTAATAATCTATATCAAATTGTACTTAGTTGTCTTGATAGATGTATAGAGGAAGTCGTGTTATAGTTGCATAGTTTTAAATTAGTTGGAAAGTGCTAGAAGTCAGAGGAAAAAGTGTCAGTATAGCATCAGTCTGCTTTCTCCCTCTGAGTTTGTATTCTTGCTCCCAAACAGTGTGCAAAGAACATTTGAATGCTTTACTTTGCAACAAGTTGCAAAATGCCAAAATCGCTAGCCCACACAGTTTTTCCTACAAATTTTAATTCCGACATCATTGAGAACATCAGTGCTTACTGAATTCTATATCATGTTTTCTGTTTTTTTGTCCTCAACGTGGCCTGTGACTCATTTGCTGCATGTTTTTCAAACCCTGCTCTGAATACTAACTTCTTCGTGCTTTTTTTCCATGGCACTTACTACTGCAGGAACCGTGCTGGGAACCAGTGTTTGAGTTTTGTGGCAGTTTGGAAACTTGAAAACTGTTTCTGTTCCAAGTCTGCGTTTTCTATAGAACAAAATTCAGAATTAATATTTTGGAAGAACTAAAGGAGATGTGAGTCTCTGTATGTGTACACACACCTCTGTGTGTGCAAACATAAACCACTTCACTAAAAACATTTAACTTTGATGATTCTGATTGCAGTTTATGTTGCAAAGTTGAAATATTTTTACTTTTCAAAGGTCAAGCTACTGTAAAAGTCTAAGTGTTTAGACTTTTGGTATGAAATATTGGTAATATTACTTGGCAATTAATCTGTGTGTATTTGGTATTTAAAGACAGACAAACAGAAAGATTTACCTGTATTATGCTGTAATAATAGGACCCTGTCTTGCCCATTGAGTCTGGGAACCTACCATGCGTGTAGCCAGAGGACTTGAGGAATTTAACAGCTGATAGGGGAGGTAACTCAGTTTATTTGGTTTCTGCTGGAAGGCTCAGAGAAGTTAATGGTGCTGCAGTGTGTGTGCATTCCACTGAAGTTTTCTGGTGGAAACTTTTTGAGCAGCTTGACTAATTATATGCATAGTCCATCCTCCCCCAGTGATTCCTTCTACTGAAGCCAAATGTGTTGGCAGTTCAGTCTCAGATGTTGAAGATAATGGGTTTGGGACAGTTTTCCAGGTTGGTTTGCTGTCTCCTCCTGTACCTGCTGTCTCTGGAGCATCATCACGTATGTGCTTGATGCATGTTACTGAATAGTAGAGGGGCTGTATGAGCAGTGGAATCAGCAAGGGGCTTTGTCTTTGCTCCAGTGGCTCTGCAAAGCAGCTGGGAAGCTGCCTTAATGAGAGAAGGGCAGATTTATATTGGCTCCAAGGGAGCTTGGGCTGCCTGTCCTTGCATGACTGGAAGGAAGGAGGGTGGGAGCAGGAGGAGCGCTGAGACTGCATGTTTACCTTTACTTGGCCCAGACTTAGGTGGCAGTAGTGAAAAGCAGATAATGTGGAATGGCTTAGAAATCCTATTTCTCTCTCATCCCTCTCCAGCCTCTGGAGCAGGGAATTCAGTGCTCTGGGAACTCTTCTGCTAATCTCGCTGTTTCATCTTGAAGCTTGTTTGTGTGTCTTTTAAGGGTGACGGTGTCTGTAAGAAGGACTCTTGAGATATGAATGGCTTCAGTTTCTGGAAAACCTTGTGTACTTTGCTTGGGTTTTCTTCAGGCTTCTTTTATTTTTTCCCTCTTAATATTAAAACTTCTAACTACCTTTCATCCTCACACTTACTGCTGTTGTTCCTCTTTTTACTGAGAAAACAAGGAGAGGGAACATTTGTACTTGAAGGTATACAGGCTTTACTCATATCTGCTTTTTCTTGTGCCGGTATTACTTCTGTCCCTTGACCCTTACCACAAGTCAGCAGATGTTATTCTTTCCTAAATCTAGAAGATTCTTCCAAATAAGAAGACCTCCCTTCAAAAACGGCAGCATTTTGGCACATAATCCTTAGCAGGCAGTCTCTGCCTGTGAGAGTGGAACTCGTATTAAAAGTAAAGTTTACAACATTAAAATGGAGCGTTCTGGGAGTTTCAGCAGCACAAAAGGTTCTTGTGGATCCTGTGACAAGTTTGATTCGTTCGGGCAAGGCACATTCAAATAGATGCTACATCTATTTCTAGGGAAGGACAAGCAATGTGTTTGAAAGGCAAGCCTAATGAAGACCTGCATATTTCATGATGTATCATGTGCTGCTCAGGTGCAGAGGCAAAAATTCAATACCTTACAAGCGCGTCTGCCCAAACTGGAGCAGAGGTTGCTATTTTGCATCCCGCCAAAGTGTGTTTGATCTTGGAAGTTATAGAATATTTGTTTTATGACTATGAGAGTGCCAAGAAATTCTTTGAAGCAAAGTCTGTAACCTCCGAGGCTGAGATGGAATAGGATGAAACAGGAAAGTTACTGGAAGATGACATTGTTCAAAAAAAAATACAAAGCCCCCTAAACTCAAACCAAACAACCTTCCCCTCCAACTCTTTTTAAGCCTGCTTCTTTTAATTATATTGCCTGTCATGACTCTAATTCCTTAAATTAATTATGGTGACTGATATGGAGTCTGAAATGCCTTTTCCAATGTACATATGATTTGATGGATTGTGATTAATTGAAATATAGAGGTCTGAAGTTTGATAGCCTGTGAGGTACAGTTTGTTATACAGCCTCAGCTTCCATTTTTTTACTGAACTGTCTTTCTGAATGTCATTAGAGTATTAGACCCAGAGGGAGACCATATAAATGACAGATCACTATTGAATGAAATTCCAAGTTTTCCTTTTTTCTTTCCAGACTGAGGTAGCATGTTGCACTACTACCTTGCCTGTTTTTACAGGTAGAAAAAAGCAGTGACACAAATCTTCAGTTTAAAATGAAATCTGTACTTGCATAACAAGGTTTGCTGTACTATCCCCGTTTGTGCACTTGCCTGGATAGCACAGTATGTAAGTATAGCTGAAATTATTAAATATGAACACATACGTCAGTCCCTGTGAGGGGTTTCTGGTTTTGTCCCTTGCTTTTGGCTGTTGAGTTCATCCCCCTCCAGTCTGTTTTGTGACACCATGCTGGAAATGTTCTGTAGAGGGAGTTGAAAATAACTTCAAATGTCAGACTTGCTTAAATGATTTCCCCTCTTCTGGCGTTTAGATCTGAGCCAAAGTCTTTGTTTCACCTCTTCCCTCCCCATAAAGTAGGTTCTGGGCAGCTCTGTGAGAGACCTTGGTAACTTAACTTGATTAACCCTACTTCCAAATACTCTACAGTGAGGGTGTGGGATTTTTGGGGCTGGTGTTTTTTTTTTTTTGCCCCCTTTTTTTTTTCTTTAATTACCTTAAAATAGTCTGCAGTGGGAGCAGTATTTGTATTTGCGTTTTGTACAGGACCTGAAAAAGCCATTCCCAAATCTTGAAACTAACTTCGATAAGCATAGAAATACCATACTTAGGATCTGCAACTAAAAGGTTGAAACTGATTTTGCTGCTGCTTTTAAGCCATTCTGGGGCCTGTTTTTTGTGCTGTTGCAATTATTGTAGACATTACAGATCTCTCTTGTGTATGAAAATCTAATGGTATGAAATTATGGTGTTTTTGTAAAGAGATCAGTAGAAGCAGTGCACACATTAGAGAAGCAGCTTTAATAAGATGTTTTACCTATCTTTTATTCCTTTTCTGTACCACTGCAGGCAGCTAGTCAGATTTAATGTGAATACTGGACATGACTGTGGTTCTTTTTAAAGATCAGAGGTGATGAAAGAGGTTGTCTGAAAGAATCTCGATGGGCAGAGCTATTAACAGAATCCAGCAGAAGGCAGCTGCTGTGTTGTGCGAGTCACACACCACACAGGAGTGGCTGTAGAGCACAGGTGGTGGAGAGACTTCTCTCAAAAGCTGTGAGTGATTACTGAACACGTACATGAAGTTCATATTCTGGGCAGAACTCAACAACTGTGCTCACCTACCCCCACTGCGACTCTGGTGATACAGATGACAAATGGAGAGTTCATAATGCTTCAGTTTGTGTCTCAAGTAATGGCCACTGACAATAAGCAGTTCTGCACTACCTGGAGAGTTTTCAGTTAACTTTGGGCAAAGGAGGCCAACAAAAAGTATTGTAGCATTCTGAAGAGTAATGACAGCACACAAAGTAAGTAAGGTGCTCCCAAGAGAATAAATGCTTTCAAGCTGAAAGGCCAATATTTCAGGCTTGTGAAGTTTACTGAATGTCTGATAAAAGACAAGAATGTATTCTGGAACATAAATTCCCTCAAGTTTTAGACCTAGAGAAAGCAAAAGAAATATGCCAGGATTTGATAGAAGATCTCTGATACAAAAGGGCTGACACCTGTTAAAGGCACATAAAACTCAGTTACAGTGTGCAGAAGTGCCCACGGAAATGTGCCACTCTGATATTGCAAGAAGATGCCTGATATTTGGAGAAAAATAAAAAGTGAACAGTAGTGGATCTTGTTATGTTGCAAGAATTTGTAGAACATGTGTGACCTGGAGAAGAGGGCTGACAATTAAGTTATTAGCCCCAAGGAATTCCTCGTGGGAACACCATCACAGGAGAATATGAACAGAGCATTGCACAGATAGCAAAAGAACCATTTCTTAATTTTAACTTGAGGATGCTGACAATTATTTTCGTTCTGAAATAATGAGGTCAGGATTAAAAAAAAAAGAACAGTGGTCAGTTGGAACACAATAAGGTAAAAATTTGCTCTCAAGAAGAGAGTTTGGGAAGTAATGGAGAATAGCAGTCTATCTTTAAACATACAAAAAACTCTCAGTCATTTTTTTTGAGGAATATTTCTCCACTGACTGTACAAGAAATGTAGGCTACTAAGTGAGAGTATGAAATAGGCTGTCATGCAATTACCCTGTCTGGATGTTCATCATTGCCTGTTTAAGCACATTTTCAGTGGAAAAGTACCCATGATTGGTTTTAAACCTACTAAATCCTCAGATTCTATGGTTAGGGGTACATCAGGGCAGATTTGGGAAAGTGATCTTGAAATCCTCTGTTGGGGAAAGAATTGCCAAATAAAATGAACTTGACCTAATTCAACTTTGCCACAGCTTGTGATTCAGGGAAAGATTTTAAAAGGTAGAAATTAAAACTAACTGTATCTTATTGATCTGAAAGCAAGTAGAAAAAGTTGCATTTCAGTCAATTTTAGGACTGGTTTCTACAAAATGCTTTTTGGTCTCATCAACCGGACACAAATTGGGATCATTTGGTGAACAGACCCCCAAATAACTAAGTTAAATGAATTACTTCATACCAGTTACCATGAGATGTAAATGCCTTTTCTAGAACTACAAGACTCTGTCAGGTGCCTTAGGCTGTATGGGACAGGTTGGAGGTTTGTTGAACATTTGTTGGGTTTAGCAAACAGAGGAATAAAAGGATTTAAAGTTGTAGGTATTGCTATAATGGTCTGGGAAAGGAACACACATGGAAATACAGCCTTAGGAGACATGTATGAACCAAGGGGCATTTGAAGTGTCCCTGGAAACAAGAGTCTAAAATAAGCATTTATAACCCAAGCATTGAATGAAGCACCACAGTAGCCATCTCAGTGGAATAATGAGCTCAGTATTTCTTGTATCTGGGCTGTAATTTCAATGCCTCTGCAGGCACTGCAGATCTTTTTAGATCTTTCTAATTCACCATGCAAAAGAGGAATTTCCTGTCTAATCCTAACCCTATTTAAATTTTTACGTAGCATCATTAGTAGGGGTAGCTGTAAGGTGTTTATCTCATTAGTGTGTTGCTGAAAGAACCTCAAGAGTTGCAGTTTTACTCTACATTAAAATGTTATGCAAATTCTCCATCTCACTCAGGGAATCAGAGTGGAACACAGATGCTGTTTTATTATTCTCAGCTCACTTTTGACTTGTTTTACTAGGCTTTGGGCTCAACAGGCCCAAATGTAATTAAATGCTTCCTTTGTGCTATTTGGAAAATCCTTCATTAGCAGTGTTAGCTTGCTTCGAAATTAATGCCGTGCATGCCAAATAAAAATCACTCTTTAAAGCTATGAGAGAGTGAGAAATCTTATGTTTTGTGGCATTGTTTTAGGCTTAACAAAGATTATGTTTGTATCTATCTCATCTACTAGAGAGTGGACTATTAGAAACCTGTTGTTCAAGGTTAGTCTGGCGTCTTCACTGATTTGGTTAGGAGGAAAATTAAAGCCATGCTTGAAGCAGTCAGAAGGCTGGGTGAGGATTTAGAAAAAGGGAGGAAAATGTATATGTCAATATTTTCATAGCCCAAACCAAGACAACAGTAGTGACTTTTTAGGTTTGAGGCTGTCTTGACCCCTAGACTAAAAGTATGGCTCCAAAATATTAACTTGTACAAATTAAATGAAGCGTACCTGAGTCTTCTGTTGCTTTCAGTCAGTTTGGCTTCTTGAGCAATCAAAATCCTTCCTTTGTAACCTGTTCCCACTCCCCACCACCAAGCTATAGACATGCAACTGTCTTCTTCTTTGTCATAATTAATAAATCAGTATTCACATGCTGACTTGGTTATTTATCCTCCTTCCTTTTGTAACTATATTGGCTTTAGAGGCATCTGTGTGTTTACATGGAGTATCCAGGAAAGGAAAACTAGATCAAGACAAGATACCAGTTTAGAAACTCTGTGAAAAACCTGCTCAGGCTCTTGGCTTTTAAAATACTGTTTCCTCTTCTTGTAACAGATCCTGGAACAGAGCTGAAAAAAAGAACTTTAGGAGACATATTTTATAAGACTTTATCCTTCAGATCAGTGGGACTGATGTGGTCTGCAGGATTTCTGAAGTCTTTCTGGGGATTTTTGCTATGGGCTTGGGTTCTACCAACTCCTGGAAAAATTGAGACATTGACCAAAGATTCTGTGAGTGTTAGATATAAAAATTTAAAACTAGATTTGGATACATCTAACTAAAGTATAGTGAACTTTACTTAGTAGTTTGCCTTTGTGTGCCAGTGAAAATATGAAAAGATTATTTTCCAGTGCAGTTCAACCAGATTTATGGCAATGATAGGCTCTGGTAGCAGAATATAGTATAAGAACTAAAGAAAAATTGGATTAGTGGTTGATTCAACCTTCTTAAATGATTAGTATAAATTAAATGATTAGTATAAATTAAAAGCCAGAGTGGAGATGGTGGCAAACCCCCCTAATAAATAATTCCATAATGTAAAGCCCTCGTATGAGCTCATGTCTCTAATGACATTCGCATCTACTTGTGAAGATAGGTTCTTCCAAACAATGGGAAGATATTCTGCCAAAAGATTTCCAAATATTTTGGAAACTGTGAAATAAACAACCCTTCCATCCCATAAAGTTTCTATTAGGTACTCTTCATCTTTATATTAATAAATTATAAGATTTGAATCTACAATGAAAGCTAATAAGCCTTGGTAAGATCAGCATGACTGTTTCTCTTGAATGAGTTTATGGTCAAGTAACAGGCACTGTAATAATGTTTTGACAACATAGCACATTGAAATAATGCTTGAAAGAGTCCATTAAATGAAAAGCCATTTGGGTACTTGACAAACTTTTCATCAGTGTTTATTGAGGATTATTTATTAGAGTATTCAGAAATTTCTAATAAAACTAGTGAGAGAACAACACTATGAGAAATTAAATTTTCTGTTAGAAGCATAAGATTGATGTTATTGGAAAACAGTGACTGTTTTTTTTAGTTACTTTTTATTGGGTTTTGAATTAACTGGAGTAAACTCAGGCTTAGGTATGAGAGCCCACTCAGTGCAAATGTCTGTGAGGTACAGTGGTAATCATAGTAGAAAAGAAAGAGGTTAGCTTGGGTAAAAGGAAAAAGGTAAAGGATGTATTATTATGCTATTGAGAACACAGGTGAGATCTTCACCACTTAAATATTAATTTCTCCTCAAATATGGAGTCTCAATGCAGAGTTCTAATCCTGGAGTCTGTCAGGTTGAGTCTGAACTCTTGGCTCCTGCAGTTGCCCTGGCATCTCATGTCGGTCTGCCATGGTAATATCTCCAACAACTGCAGCTGCATCTTTGCATCCCAGTCTGTTGGGGTGCATAGATATTAGTAGGCTGGAATTTAGCTGGTTTTGAAAACTTTAAGATGCAAACTCTAATTGTATGTGTTTTCATGATATTGCCAGATAATGGTTATGAATCATACTTCCCTTAAGGCAGAAATCATTATTTGACTTCAATGCACCAAACAAAGAAGGTTTTGTTTTATTCCTTTTGAACTGTCCTTGGTTTGATGCTTGATTGGGTTAAAATTCAATGTTGTCATCCATTTAAGTAATAATGATGCACTTTAATTTATTGTCATCCTAAACTCAAAGGCTTGTGAATGTCTGAAGAGAAATAAATAACTAAAATCAAATTTAGGACAGAAAAAAAAATAGGATATTGATATATCCTATTGGTCTATGAATTAAAATAAGACCTATTTTTTATTTTTGGCAGGAGATTAAGGGAAATCATTTATCATTGTTTAGAGTCTTAGATACTGTAACTAGAAAATTGATGAATATTTACCTGTTTTTCTCCTGCAGAGACCATTTGCATCCTAGTCAGAGCTTTTGTCTCTGATTTTAGCAGAGAGGTTCTTCAGTTTGCCATATTTTATTTTGAGAATCATCATAGAATCATAGAATACCAGGTGGGGAGGGACCTTTCCTGGCAAAAACACAGTCCAGATAAGATGGCACAGCACCCTGTCCAGCTGAATCTTAGAAGTGTCACATGTTGGGGAATCCACCAGTTCCCTGTGGGAAATATTCCAATGGCTGATTATTCTCGTTGTGAAGATTTTTTCTTTTGTGTCCAGTCAGAATCTCCTTAGGAGCAACTTGAGTCTATTACCCCTCATCTTTTCTGTGACTCCCTGTAAAAAGGGAATCACCATCTTCCTTTTACCTCTTCCTTCCTACATCTTCTTTGCAGCCACCCTTTAAATACTGAAACACGGTGAGAAGATTCCCTTAAGCTTTCTTTTCTCAAGGCTCAACAATCCCAGTTCTCTCGGCCTTTCCTCACATGGCAGACTTCCCAGTCCTTTGATCATTGTGGCCCTTCCCTGGACCCTCTCCAGCCTGTCCAGGTCTTTTTAGCATAGTGAGGACCAAAACTGAGTGTAGTATTCCAGGTGTAGCCTGACAAGCGCTGAGTGGGATAATGACTTTTGTATCTCTGCTGGAGAAGCAGCTCATTGTCCACTGGGACTCCCAGGTCTTTTTCCACAGTGCTACTCCCCACCTGGGTAGATCCCAGTTTATGAGGTTTAAATATCAAATGAATGTTTTGCAAACTGTTTGGTTGTTACCTAGTGCTTCAACCCAGTAAACACCTGTTTGAAAGACGGGGGAAAAATATTGCAGAATTTAATAGTGATGGTTTTGCTGAGCTCTGCTGGAGTACTTGTACATTGATTTGGCAAATAATCTCCTGCGTTTTCATGCAGGTTCTAAAGGAATTTCTTTTTTTGCAAAACATACTGCAAAAGTACCAAACCTCTCCTATTTACTATGAACCCTTTATGAACTAACGCAATTTCTATGGTTCCCCCACAGTTTGCTTCTGTTTGCTTGTTTGTTTCTTTTTTTAATTTATCTTCAGTCTTTGTGTACTCCAGAGGTGTCATTCAGCATCTACTGAGCTGAAACTTCTGAACATGTGAAGGACTGGCACCGTGCTGCACTTCAACATAGGTGGGTTTTTTTGTCACCCTAAGTACAATTTGATGTGGGAATTTTATTTTTATTTATTGTCAAATCCTAAAAGTGTTACCGTACAGTGCCCACACCTTTAAATAATAAAACTCCTATATTTGTTTGCAGATACTCTAATCTGTTGTTAATAAACTTGAAAGAATACAGTCTTGTCTAATAAACACATCAAACTAATGGGTACCAAAGCAGTTCAGAAGAGTGTTTGTTGTTTGGTGTTTAGATTTCAGTCAAAATTAATCAACAATGGATGGGGCCTGCTGTATTTATTAGCAACACAAATCCCTGTGATTCAGTGCCAGGTCCCTTTGACTTGTTCCAGTGTATGCTGGCAGGGGTACAGAACTGATAAATACTTACATCCTTGTGACTGGGAAAGAAAGAGGGGAGGGGGATAGAGCCGAGAAAACAGACCTCACAGTTGGCATGGATTCCTTGAGAGCCATTTTGAATCTCTTTCTATACAGCTCCCTTGTAAATGGGAAGTCATTGATTCAGGAACAGTAGAGGCTTTTTCTCTTTGTGAAACCTTCAGCTTTGCAGATGGCTGGCTGCATAAGCCTGCATGGTTTTGTTCTCGCTTCCCCTCCCAGGATGCTCTCTTTCCCCAGTTTTAATTTTCATTCTCCTTTGCTTTTTATTGAATTTCTTAAGGAGATGCAGTTATTGACAGTAGAAATGCTGTCACAGACATGCTCCTTCTTGGGAACGTCTGTAATGGTCTAAACCCTCACTTGGCAGAGAGATTAAAGTGAAGGTGTTTAAAGTCTTCATGTTTAGTTTTAAGTTCCGTTTGTGAATTCAAGGCAAACTATGGCTCATTTTGTGGAGAGTAGAAATGAATGACTTGCATCAGAAGTGTTTCTGTCAAATTAAATGAAAATCCTTACTGATTCTCTTTGCATCAGTTACTTGTGAAACTGGAGATACAGAGGTTCCACTCATGCTGATTTTCTACCTTACAAAAATGGGAAAGGCTATTTTCCCTGCAGATACTGACTCTTGCTTTGCTTCTGGAGCCCTAAACTCTGAGTCTAGGAAGTAAAACCACTCCAATTCTGAACAGAAGCATGTTGAATTCCTTGTAAGAATTACTTAGTGACAAACTGTGCTAGGAAACAAGTCACAGCATGTTGTTCATGCAGTGCTGGAATTTCAATAATGTTATCTCCGGGACTAGTAGTTGCACTTAATACTGATACATAAACCAGTCAGGTCACAGTATCTGCTAAAAATTCTTGCTCTTGACATGACACTTGCAGTTTTACAGCTTTGAACCCAATTTTCTTTTTCTAATGGCCAAATGACTCGTGGTAGTTGAGGCTGCTTTCTGAGGAGAGATGCTTACAGCAGAAGGGACTTGTGAATTTGAACACAGAGAATTCAGCTGTTAACTATGGGAGAAACAATGGAGGAAAAATTATTGTGGCAATATTGCTATATGACAGCCTAATGACAGACTTTGCTGCTATCTACTCTTGGGTCTAGTTCCTTACATCGTTGTTATCATTTGCCTTATGAAGGGAAGGCAGGAGTGGTTCTTGCTTGTAGATAGAAACAGTCTGTGGGCATCAATTGCAAAAATACCCTCCAGCTTCTCTGTGGGACTCTGTGACTTCTCTCTGCCAATGAGTGCTCTGCATCAGGGGCTGCTCTTTTGCTGTAGGTTTTGTTTCCTGAGAGAAAACCTGTACAGATAAGGGAAGAAATGAGTTCTTCTCACTTGAGAGCTTCACCTAGCAGTGGTGGTGCTTATATTTTCTGTCTTATGGAGTATTAAGAGAGAACATGTGCAGTTTACCCCAGTGGTTACCACAAATCCCACTTTTATGTCTTATTATTTCTAGGAAAATACAGAAAACATAGACTTCCTTCAGCAATAGTGAGGCTGCCTGTGAGGGAGTTGAGTGGGTGGAATTACTCACAAAGATAGTTCAGCACCTTGCCTTGGGTATAATTTGGCATCTTCTAATTTGAGAATATTTGTTTTACTGTTCCTCTTCCTCTTTTATTGATGTTCTAATTGGTGTTCTCTTAGGTATGGGCTTAAAGTAATGTTTTGTGAACAAATAGTTCAGGACAGGATGATATGATTCAGAATATGAGCTATGTAGGAGTTACAATTCTCACACATTTATTTTTCAAAACTTTTTAGAAAATGATCTAGGAGAATTATCTCTATGATGCCCGTTCTAGAAATCTTCAGTGTCTCCTCAGGCTGAAATATCTGTTCCAAGCTGTTCCAAATTTTCAATGCTATGAAATTTGTGTTGATTATCTGAGCATAACTGAATGATCAAAGTCCTGATTTTGAGGTGAAAACCTTAGTTCAATTTTAGCTAATATATAAAAAATATTTGTGTAAAAGTTTCCTACCACCTACTACCTGCCTTTGAGTAAACTCATTTGCCAAAGCAATTGTGGAAAGTGATTGTGTAGAGATCATTTTACCTTTGTTGCAAAGTTCCCTGGCTGGGCAGTAGTAAGGTTGCCAGAATATTCAGCAAACAGTTTTCCTCAGTAGATCCTACTGTTGCTGACAGATGGCTTTGCAACTTAGAAATACAGTTTACATGCTCTTTTTCACTTGTTTTCTCTGTTAGGATCGTTTGCATTCTCACAGAAAATTTCATGTCAGTGAAACCGAGGCAGCTGTAAAGCTGTTTCCATTGAAGTGTTTGGCAGACACAGAGGAAGGCTGGAAGTGCCTTTTTATCATTTGGAGGCATAATTTTGCTATAGTAATTTCAGAATATTTTTGAAATGTGGAATCTGTACTTTGTGGTGTTTAAACAGTATGAAAAAGAAAACTCATAATGTGTTTTTTGTTAAACTTGTGTCTCTATAATTTCTTTTTATGGATTTTTTTCTTCCTAATCTGAATGGAGCTAAACTTCAAGCTCTTCAAAAAAGTGGATTTTTTTTTTTACCTGACATCCATTGTTCTGAGCACTCACTGTACCCTCCTGATGAGTAGACGTAGTTAAAAATTTGGCAGATCTTTTGAGGAGTTGCAGCTGACCTCTGTGCAAGGATTCAGTATTTGGCAGCTTAGTAATTTTGACTGTGACGTTGATGAAGTTGTGTGTGGAGCAAGCAGCTGAATACTTCCATCAGCACTGTGAGAAGGACTGCAGCTAACAGGAGTCTAATGTTGAAGACTGGCTGGCCCTTAATCCCTCTAGGAACACTGCTGATGAGTTTGCTATTTGCGCCAATTAAAGTGGTGATTTTGTTATGTAGAAGCATCCAAAGGTGACTCTAGTCCATCATTTGCCTTAATTTTGTACCAGTTATCAAAAACTTAACTTTTGGTCTCTATTAAGTCAGCTTTTGTCGCATGCCAGAAGAAGGTGTGGAAAAAAGTAGGAGGAGTGGCATATTCTCAAATCACTCCCCTTTTTCTGTCCCTCAGGCTCTGTCATTTTCCTTCGGTGTGTATTTGGTTAATGGAACACGACACTTACTTACCTTCTCTCAAGTATTTCCTTCAGAAAAAACAAAACAAAGAAGCTCCAGCATGGAAGTTGCCAATGGCACACCTGTTGGAAACATGTCTTGGCCAAAAGCCTGACCTTACCGGTTAGTTGTAAGTGCAGATCTCCCCACCCCCTCTGTTGTACTGGAAATGAACCCGAAGAGGAAAAATGTAATTTGGCTGTTAACATCTTCTGGAAGGGTCAACCCTGTGATGCACTGGGGTAGAGTGGGAAGAGTCTCTTATATTGGTTTAATGATTAAGAAAGGAAGAACATAGAGTAGCTACATGAATAGAGAAAGAAAATATCTTCAGGGAGGCCACCCACACCCCACCCAAGTCTTGGTGACATTCTTTCCAAATGCCATTCAGAGAAGCCCCTTTCACTAAACATAGCCTGCATAAACCTCCTCATTAAACAATGTCAGGAGGTGTGGTATGACATTCTTTGTTTTATTTTAATAATATTGTTTTTATTTTCTTTTCAGCAGGGTTTTTTTTAATTGGTATTTGTAAAAGGAAGTGTTGGGTATTCCAACTATATATACCAGTTGCTGAAATAGCCCTTTTGCATTTATGGAACTGTAGTTTACAAAAATACCAGTTTCAAACATTAAATTCACCTATTTTCTCCCTATATTACAGGTCATTCCTTCTCTGCTGGAAAGGGAGGGGAAGCAGGGCAGGAAGGAAATTAAGCTGTGGAACAGGCAGACAGACGGGGTTGAACAGCCCAGGTTTTGGATGTCCTGCTACCCCATGGAATCTGCAGCTCTGTCATGTATCCAGGCTTCTTATCAGCTTGAGCCTGGGATCCGGGTAGTTCCAGCTGCAAGGACAATAACTTGCTGACAAAAAAGGGTAGTTTGAGATGCCCAGGATAAAGATGTGGGATTAGGCCAAAAGAAAAGAGTAAGGGAGACTTAGTATCACCATTAAGGATTCATGTGGTATCTGGGTATATGCTGAATGTTGACATATTTGAAAAAAGCCAAATGATCATAGGAGAATAAACAGACTTTAGAATTAGGCACCTTCAAGAGATGTAGGTTCAAGTCCTGGCTCAGAACTGGGCAGAAGATACAGAAACAAGCTTTTCTCACTGTCATGGATAGCCAGACTACCTGCTTGTATTTAAATTGCGATTTGGGAAATACAGTTGGCCTAGACTATATGGCATGATAGCTGAGAGGAAGAATATACACATTTAGCCCTGCAGCTGCTAGAGTTTGCATGAGAAATCAGATTTTCTGGGGAAGAGAAGAGTTTAGTATCTTCTTGGTGAAAGAAAAAAGCCTGTGGTTGTGCCAGGACCAGCCAGTAGTATGTGAAACAAGAGAGCTCTTTATACTGTATCAGATCTTCCACTGAGGAAAATAACACAGCTACAAAACCAAAGCTTGATGGGAGAACATTATTGTGTAGGAGGGAAGAGGAGCATCTGTAGCAAGGGAATGATGCAAAGTGTGTTGGACTGAACTACTCTGGCAAAATGAATCTTTGCAATTAGACTTTGTTGTGTGCACCTTTGGACTGTTCAGCTGAAAGGAGTCATGAAAGCAGTGTATGAGTCAAGGGTGGAACTAATGTGTATTTCCATACACAAATGGAGAAGAATTTTTTTTTCTTACCAGTGGGAGGAATGGAATACAAGCATGGAGGTAAAAATGTATCTGACTCATGCCAAAGAAGTCATACATCAGTTGGATAGATTCTGTCACGTTTCCTTTGTGAGTGTTCAGCGCAATAATGTAGGACCTGCCCACAGCCTTTTCCATGTCCAAAAAGTGATTCTGCATGACACAATATTGGAACAGTACAAGGACTTTAAAATAAGGCTGTTTTGATGCCTTTTGGTCATAAAGGTGTAACTGTTTCCAGAACAATTGTCTTGCAAAATGGAAGTCAAGGCTTTGCTGTTGCTGTAAAGGCTCTAATACCTAAGTATCTATTTTTCTCTCTTTAAACCATGCAAGTTCCTAAACATGCAGGCATCTAAACCGCTTTAGTGAGGTTACATAAATCATGATTGTCAATGACAGTAATTATTGGGTTTGGAAGGCGATGACTTCAAAATAAACCCTTATTTTTCCCAAGCATCAGAACTTGAAATATGTGCAACTTTCCATGCCAATAGCAAGTATGTTAGCACTCTGATTCATTTTCCTTCATGCAGTCTTTGCTTTTTGTGTGTCACATGCAGGGTCAGTAGAAATAAGTAAGTTGGAATTTTCCACTCACCATGTGTTACTAGAATGTGTATTTGAATTTTAATAGAGCTGAAATATGTATCTGTATAATAAGACATCCCAGCTGCACTTCTTAATCCAGGTACAAGCCTTCCCACTGATGGTGTTCTGGATTATATCTTTCCATGTGTTCCTACCTCTGCTCCAGACAAAAGAAAATGATTGCTCCCTCCAGTTATTAAAAGGATGAAAGTTATGGAGTTCTAGAATATTGTCAGGGTTTACTGGTGTTGTATTTTGAACTCAGAGATGTATTGCAACTCAGTGGCTACCACAGCACCTGTACACTCTACTAAGAGATTACCACTGGCTACTTCTCCTTCAGCAAATGTATGATTCCTCATTACTGTCATGTAGGCCCATTTGCCAGCTGAGACCTGCTGGCTTCAGTTAAATGTGATGTCTCCCCATTTAAGTTACTCATGTCAGAGTTTCAGTACCCAGAGATTATACTGGTTTTGGGAGGTGGGGGTGTTTTTTTTTCCTGTGGGTGATAAGCAGTACGGGAATGATGAGCTCAGGGAACAGCTGGAACTTGTGATGTGACAGTCAACTGGATGAGGCTGCTGAGGAGGGAATGTAACTAAACAAAACTGATAGATTTAACTGAGTAAGGAAATGTTTAACTTCCAGATGTTTAAACTGTAATCCCTCTGATGAAAAGTCTTATCCTTCCGTGTTTGGAATGGATGGGAAAGCAACGTGCTGTGCCTGTCTGGCTTCTAGTGTGCCACTGTAATCTGCCAAGGAGCAGCAGCACTTGTGCTGTTGTTTCCGTCTGAAAGAGAACTAACAATTTTTTCTAATAAGTGAGTGTGTGCCTGGACGATGCCAGAGCTATGTCTTCTGGGTTTTAAATTAAAAAGTGTCAATACTAGGTATCTCTGAGGTAAAACTGAAAATATCTCTAATGAATCCACAAATCCTTGAGCCCATTTCATCATTAAAATGTGTCTCTGCAAGCTAGTTAAGGCCCTGTAGCAGCAAACAGCCAGGCAGAAATCTCTCCTATGTCCAGGGAGGAATTCCCCCAGCACGGAAAATCCCTACATGTGGTAAAGGGCTGCTTCTGCCAAATTTAAGAGACCTTTGCAAAAAGTGTTGGCATGGGAAACATCCCATGGGCTGGTTAGTGTGGATGATGTTCTTTCATACAGCAGGAGCTGGGCAGTGGCATGACAGGACTTTGCTTGTCATAGCACTAAACCAGAACTGGAGGCAGATGTGGTTACAAGTGCTTCTACCACACCTGGAATTCTTGTCATAGGCATGACCTTCCTTCTTGCTGCCTCCCATGAGGACCTCTCCTGCCCCCATCAGCCTGTGCCTCCCGGTGGTCCTGGCCATGGTCTCCTATCCCAGAAGAAAGGGGAGGCTGCCTGTTGGTCTGGTGCTACATGCTGGTTCCTTTTACTGTTTTCTTGAGTCTCCAGGTAACTCCTGTAATCTTTACAACTTGTCTTTTGTTTACCTGGTGACAGGTGAGCGTTGTCATGGCTTCCTTGTTCCATCCTCCAAGGATTTCACTCACCTCTATTCTTCAAAATGGCCTGAGGTGCTTTGTTCCTTTGTAGCAGAGCCATTCCCTCTACTGCCTGAGCAGCTGTTGTTCCTTTGCCAAGTGGAGCATGTAACCCTGCAGGGGAATGGTTGTGGTTTCCAACCTGCCATTCTTCTGGATTTTGTCTGGCTTTGCAGAGGACATAATGGAATGGCCCAAAAATCCAGGTGGGGATTTCCTCCTGTTCCCTCTTCAGTGGCCCCACCAGCAGCAAGATCACTGTGACTTTAGGCAATCTCAGAGCCTTCATAGGGTTTAGCTCTATTTTCAGCCTGCATTTGCTGTTCTTCACAAGGCCTGTTTCGAATGTTTGAGTTTTCTTATTTTGAAGAATTTCCAGCAATATATTGCTGCACTTGCACTATACATATGCAATATCTGTATTTGGCTTCCACTTCTTCTTTGCCAATAATGGGCAGAACTGCCACATATAATTCTTCTACTCTTTGGGATTTTGAAGTACTTCTTTGATATGTAAAGGCTCACACTTCCTCACACCTCAAAACTCTCCTTTCTCCAAGAAAGCCAGGTACCAAAGGAAGATGACACACAGACTTCTATCTTAGCAGGTAAATTTATCTACCCCCAATCTGAGTGAATATATAGTTTGAATAATTTCTTATTAAGATCACACTAATTGATAGGGGAATTACTGAAAAGGAACAAGGGTCTAGTTGTTTCTTGACTGCATACATAGAAAACTATAACTGAAAGATATTGAAAAGGTTTCAGTAAGATAGAAATCATAATTTTTTCATAACAACAGTAACAGCAGTAAATGATGAGATTTAACAGAACTCAAGGCTTTTTGGATCTCAAATGAAACCTCAAAGCACCTGTTCTCCAGAACGTTTTCTTGCTATACAACCTGTGCTTCAGGTAATTTTGGAAATTTACTCCACATTATCATTTTAGGAATTATGTAGAATTTCTTTAGACTAGAAGCATACCAGATCTTGGTCAGTGTGTACACATAGTTATTTCTTACCACTGCAGTTTGGCATTTTATTTGGGTATGAGTGCAGCTTTGTGTCAGGACATGGAATATTCAGTGCATCATAAACCCCCAGAATTGTGATCCTTGTGGGACTGGGCTCCAGCCAGTCAAACATCCTATCAATCAGGAGGACCCCTGCGTGATGTGGCATTAACTTTTACAATTCAGACTAGTGTGGGACTCTGCTATACTCAATCCATCAGTCAAGTCTGCCCGCACAGTTCCTCTGCAGGGGATGCATCAACCTTTATAATGCTGGTCATTGGCAAGCTGAGTTGTGGTCAATCAATCAGTCTCCTATCATGCTGCACAATGGCTGCAGGATAACACAAGCTAGACTGCCCCATCCAGAAAAACCCAACCTAACACCCTCCCCCCTCAAAAAGTAAATAAAACACCCTTAAAAAAAAAATACATCTATTCTTTATTCATTGCCCCAAATGACATCCCACACAGTTTTCTGTCAATTATTTTGCTCTTTTTTTCCTCTTTTATTTTCTTCTTTCCTAAATGCAATTGTGATGCGTGTTTTTAATTATGGTTTATCTATTCTTGCCCCCCACCCCCGTTATGCATTTATATGTGTGTGATTACCTAATCATTTGGCACAAAGAACTGTCTCTGATCAGGCCCAGGCCTAGAATAACATAACTATGGCAGATCAGGATGGGAGAAGGTGAATTGGCACATCAAGTGTGTTTACATCATCCCTAGCTCTAGCTTGATTTATCAGTAGATTTGGCCCTATTTACTGTTTCTTTATAGTAAATGATGAAGTATATCATATAAACCAGGAATGATTTACGGGATGATAATTGTTTGGGGTGAATGCAGCTAAATTAAAGAGAGAGAGCATGATAATATGCATAGCTCTGATATTTTTGGGGCATTCACAAAGTCACTAATTTCTGCATACCCCACCCCACTAGTTTTGGTGGAAATTAATAGATTTTTTTTTAATATAGACATAAAAACTGTATGCTTGTGTACTTATAAAAACCCTAAATACATAAAACCTCTTTTTGCTGTGGTGTCTTGCTTCTCTGTCATTTCTATCAACAACTTTTGAGGGGTTTTCTTGGCAACACTTTTGTATCTGAGAAATACTGTAATAATACAGTAAAGCAATCTCAGTTCTTAACAGTTCTGAAGTATTTTGGAAGATTCTAGGAAGAAAACAGTCTCCTGACTCCCCCAGGCCTTGGTAATCATGTAATAGTCTGTCTGACAGTATATGCAGTTATAACTTCTCTTTTCTATTGAGAGGGCTGCCAGTTTACCAGTATTCTGCTCAGGTGTATGTTTTGAATTAGCTTTAGAAATATTAGTAACATGAAATTCAGTGTAATGGAACCTGCTCCTCTGCAGTTGGACAAGTGCTAGGAACAGGGGTTGGCATGAGGGACCTGTTCAGTCGTGCAGTGGTGACACTGGGGTTACAGGGAGAGCCGTAGGAGTAGTGTATCTTCATGGGTCAAACGTGCTACTTTCTAGGACATGGCCCAAAGTACCGCTAGTACCTGTGTTTTTGTAACTTTGAGGATCAGTGCTGCTGTAGAGCAGTGGAGCCAACATACTGTTAGCCGACTGCAGCTGGGAAAATGAAGTGCCTGCAGATTTGGTGAAACCCTTGAAGGGCTTCAGAAAGACCAAGCCTTGCCACGTACCCCTCACCCCATAGTAGTGAGAGTTAGGCAGCTATTTGGAAGCAGAGTTGCTCTGGGGCACTGGTCCTTTATTGTCCAGATCAGGTCTAGACCAAGCTGGGACACATTCCTGGCCTGGATTGAAAGTTTTCCTTTCTGCTGCTGTCTCAGCCGTTGTATGCCCAGCAAACTTGGCCAGATTTCTCCTTGGAGATAGCAATGCTCTGCTCTGCTATGCCCAACCCTGAGTTCTGTTAGTGAAAAGGTAGTAGACCAGAACTGGACAGAAATTTTCATATTTGGGGAAGAGATGAGAGAGTAGGAAATAGCTTCTGAGCCCAGCCCTACACATACTTAAATGCCAGGGAGGAAATTTGCTAATTTATAAGCTTCCATCTTGGCAGGGGTGGAAAGCTCTGAAATCTCTGTGCTGGGGAAGTAAGTAGTTCTAATGGAAAAAGGCAGGCAGATTTGTGTGGGGCCTGGGGCATACCAAGGCAAGGACACAGTGGATTTCCAGGTCTCAGCATGATAGAGAAAGGGCATCAGTGCTCAAATAGGCCACGAGGAGGCAACTAGAGGAGAAGAATGAAACTTTACCTCACCCCTCAAAAGCTTTCTCTATAAAATACAGGACCCTGTCAGCATGGAAAAAAGTCCAGAAAAAAACTGAAGTTGTACTGGATTCACTAGCTCTTTTTCCCTCCTCTGTATCCTGCCAAAAATGCAATTTTGCTTTAATTTTGTTTTTGTGTTGTTTTTCATGATGCTAGAGCATTGCTTGAACACAGATGTGAACCATCAGTATAGTACTGTAAGGCATGGACCACACAGACATGCAGTTCCTTTCAAAATGCAAACCAGAGGAAACAATCTGCCTTTAAAATTAAACTTCCTCATTAATTTCATTAAAAACGTGTGCAGCTTCTAGGGAATGGCATAGGGTGACTTAAAACATGGCATTATCCCTTGAAAACTGGCAGGCAGTGAATGTGCTCTGGAGGAAAAAAGAAGAAAAAGGGGATCTGAAAGAAAGGTTGGGAAAGGGAAGCAGATCTCCTGCAGTGGTTGCCATTTTTCTACTCCTGTCTGCTTTGCTGCACTCTGCAGACACACAATAATAACCCCAGTGGGCCCGGGGATCAAATGACGTGTTGCTGAAGGATTAGGAGCAATTCTATCCCCCTGGCATAGGTTTAGGAATTTTCATTAAAATGACCTTGGGTGTGGTGAGAAAGGAATTCGGGCTGCATGGATGGAGAACTAAACATCCTACCTGGGGGACAACAAAAGGGTTTCTGCAAGACTCGCCTCCCCAGGCCCCAAGCAGAGCTGTCATGCTTTTCCCCACTCAGTGCAGTTGTTCATGGATTAGCATGGAGATGTGTGAAGGGTCAGAATTAAAAGGCATCTTTCCAGGGGCGGTGGGGGGGAGGTGGGAGGACGGAGGGGAGGAACAAGCAAGAGGGCTTGTTTCCTGGAATTGCTTAAAAATTAATACTGAGAAACAAATATGTGTTCAGTACTGAGTGGAATTATGTTTAATTAACAAGGCAACATTGTGCCCGAGTGCTGCACCAGGACAAGATGGAAAATTATTGCTGAGTTGTGCAATCTCCTGTTGCTCATCTGCGCAAACAGCCCTTGCACGGTTTTTGGTGAGTTTCTTGTGTATGCGTTTGCTCGAGCAAAAATTTTCGGTCCTGGTGAATGTCTTCTCGCAATCTGACTCTTTGTATTCAGGCAGGCAGCATCTTGCACCTTGTAGTAGCATTTTCAATTCACTTGAGTGTAACACAAAGTGTTAAGAAGCAAACACTGAAAACCCTGAATTGTCTGTGGTTCACGCACAAGCAGCAGAAACGTGCCACATTTGGGAAACTGCGTGTCAGTGTGACTGGCCTGTCCCCTCAGCTCAGCACCTGGAGGCAGAAGGCACCATGGTTAATGAGGGGAGGCCTTGAGTATAATCAAACCTATAATCTCCTACAAAGATATGTGTAGGCACTGCTGCTGAAGGGTGTTATTTTAGACACCTCGAATTCTGATGTCTTAACTCTGTCTTATGTGACTCTGGAAGGAAGAGGGGAATGTAAATGTGGCCAAGCTTAGTAAGTACCTTTCATGAAAATAGGCTAAGAGTGATTTTGCCTCTTGCAGAAGACCCATGTAAACTGCATGGCTTTTCCCTAAATCTCTGGAGGTTGCTCTTCAAGAGACTGCTGTGTAGACCTGAAGATAGTAGAACCTGTTTTGCATTTTCTTCATCCTTTACCCACAGATAATCTGGTAAAAGTGAAGGAGGGAAGTTTTCTTGTTGTTCTTCACTCCCCATTCATTGAAGGGAGACTTCTCAGTGTCCTGGGAAAGACTTTTGGTAATTTCTTTTTCAAGAGAACCTTCAGTCCACTTGTCATGGAAATCAATGGAGCTGGAAACCTAAATATTTCCATTCAGAAACAGATCTAAGATGTCTGAAAGCAAAGGGAGCAACTTTATTTGTGCGATGACATCCTGTCTTCTCTACTCCATGAGGCTGAAAGACAATCAGAACTTCTGAAATATCTGCCATTCCCACCGAGTGAGGAAAAGCAGTCTGGGATTCTTTATAATGCCAATCTCTCAACAATTATTACTGCTTAAAGTTTTTACTTGAGGTATGCAGGTTGGTGTACTTATTTTCATTTGCAGTAAGGGTGATTTGGAACAGAGAGAGGTTAATCTCTTACATTAGCCAAGTCATATTAGCACTGGCCAAAATGTTCAATAGGATTTGTTTGCTCACTGTCACTATGCATAGCTAAAAGCATTGGTAAGCACTGCTTCTGCCTGCCTATTATGGGTTATCTTGGGTGGCCTGTCCAACCCATTGATAAGGCCCAGTGGTGACGCTGCTGTGGAATTGCCAGGGAAGGGGTCCTTAGCTGAGCTGTGAGTCTTTAATGTCTAGAAATGTGCCCAGCCCAGGTTTTCCTAAGCTGACAAATGTGTTCACCACGGCCAGGGAGAACAGCAGAGGGGTCTAGCTGAGCTGTTTGGTAACTCACAATTTTCTCATCACAAGGAGACCCAGTTCCTCTAGTGCCAGTTCACTGGCCCCAGAGGGACTTGTTTCCCTTGCAACCGGGCAATAGTTTGGTGGCTATTATTTTTTTTTGTTTGTTTTTCAGATCCCCATATTTAGATGCATTACTCTCATATCAGATACATCTGTGTTGAGTTCTTGCAGGTTTCGCTCAGGAGGAATGGAAGAGGATGTCCACTACATATTGAGTGTAAGGGTGTTGTATGAATGCCAGTGAGGGGGAGTATGTAGTGATAGTGTTGTGCAAAAGATATAGTCATAAGAAATTTGTCAGGATTTTAGTAGTTTTATCAACCTGAGAATGTCCTGAATCTGGAAAAGCTGTCTGGTAAATATGAAGGGGAGGTTCTGGCTGGAGACCTGTGCATCATTCTTCCCCTCTGGTCCTGCCTCTGTGAAGTCAACAATAGAAATGTTCCCATTCAGGATTTAGAAACTGGACAGAGCACTAAAAGGGTCTAAACAGAACAGCCGAAATCTTGTAAGAGGATGTGGAAGAGGTGACGCAGATCTGGGCATCTTTTCCACCTTTAGTTCTGAGTTTTGCACATATGAAGACTTTCACGTTGTATTAATGCACGGAAATAAGGGTTATATTTGTAAAAATGAATTTTTTTTTTTTTAATTTTAACCCTTTTGTTCACCTTTGTCGTATTTCATCATACAGTCAATGCAGCAGTCTCTAACTGACATTTCTTCCCTTGGAACATGGGTAGCAGGTTTAAAAACAAAGAGAGGAGCTTTATTAGTGTAGCTTGAACAGAAGAGTAAAAAAAAAAAAAAAAAAAAAAAGTCTTGAGCTGGACCTTCAGTTGCTGCAGAGGTCTGTTGTCCCTGGAATACCTTTTCAGTGTGTGCTAAACGGTCACTCAAAGTCAGCATGAAAAAATGATTTCTGAAGCTGTTGGACAAATAAGGAGACTCATTCTGAGCAGGGACTAAATTGGTTTGGAACATATGCTTGTGCCGAGCAGCCAAAGTACATAATCAGGTTTAGCAAAACAAAGCCTGATACCAAACTTGCCAGGAAAAATTGTTTTGTCGTTTTGAAATCTGCTTGGTTTTTAAGCAGACCTTCCCAGAAGAGAAAACAATGTGTTTCATGCCCCACTTCGTCTGCCATTGCTGTATTTTTCCCCTGAAGATTTGTAAGGAAGGGGAAAAATATATAATCCCTTTGTTAAGATACTTAAATTAAAAGCTTGCTTATGTTGAACTGCCCTTTCAGTCGGGATAAAGATTTGTTACCCAAGTCTATATACCCTGTAAAACAACGACTAATCCAGACATTAATCACAGGAAATATTCCGGGCCTTTTAAAAATAAACCGTGACATTCTATGAAGAATACATAATTGAGAATATCCTGGACAGGTTGAAAATTAGCCCGGTTGATTGGTTACATAATGATCAGCTGGGTAAGCCAAGGGGAAAGAAAAGAGCACATGGGGCGAACAATGCAGCAGCTTTGTGCTATTGTCTTCCTTTTCCTGTCCTCGAGTTCAGCTCGGTACAAACATTGTCATTCCAAAACAAATTACATTAACAGGAGGTGTCTGCACCCCCATCAGCCTCTCTCCCCTGCTCTCCGTTTTTTCTGACCACAGTTCATATTTTTCCCCCCCTACTCCCTTTGCCATTTCCAGTCAGTGTTTCCCAGCCCTGATCTGTTGCCCAGAGCAACTTCTGCAGCAGTTGGGTTGTGACTGATCCCTTTCTTGAGGCAATATCTGTCAGTGTCCCCCCTCCCTGCCAAAGGCTAGTTACTCATGTCAAGGTCAAACTGTGGACAGTCATTCTGTGTCTGCCCAAGTTAATCCAAACCAAACATACCATGTATAAGTAGCTTATCTCCCAAAATAAATAGATGATAATTAGCATAAGCCACCGCACCCACTTCTTTTCCATTCCTCTCTGAAAAAATCCTTCCACCTGAGTAAATCAGGATGCTTTGTCTGACCTATTCTTATTATGTTGAAAAGCAAGCAAGCTCTGGCTCCAAGTGGGATGGCATTTCCTACCTGGCTTTCCCAGAGCAAACCACTCTTAGCAACACAGGAAGAGATGTATACAAACATGCTTGTAAAGGAGATGAGATTATGACTGGAAATCCTCAAAAACTTATAATTTACAGCATATCTACCCATAGCTCTGGGTCAATTATTGTCTGTCGTGTCGATGTTGTTTAAGTGGGCATTACTCCACAGGCACAAATGTGTCCCATCACTGCTTTTCCAGAGACAGCAAGCTAAAGCAGACTTAGCTGTACAAGGAGACTGAGGTATTTGGAGTTACACTATGGGTATGAGTCAGAGGCATGTTAAAATTCCGTATTTTGTCTGTGAGACTTTCACTGGTGACCTGCCCCACAGTGGCTTGTTTGGCAGGCTGAACCTTTGCACTGTGGAACCAAGGGACTCTATAGTGAAAGGTGTCTCCCCTGGTGCCCTAGAAAATGTAGGAACCAATTCTGAGGAGGAGAGAGATAAGGGTGAACACCGATGCTGTCAGGAGGGTGAGTGAAGATGTGCGATGTAGAACAGCCAAAGGTAAAGCAAGTGGTGGGTCTCAACTGCTCTCCCTACCCAAAGTGTGAAGTGGTGATTGATGGTCAGTTCTTTATGTCTATAGAATCAATTACTGGTATTAGAAAAAAAAAAAAAAGAACTGCAAAAAATCCCAGCTTTACTCTTAGGGAAGAAAATCTGCCTGACTTGGGTTGCTGAAGCTCAGCTGGCAATGGACGGGTCAGGTGGGATTTTGCTGCACTGATGACATAGAAGTAGTTTTCAAATTTCCTACACTTCTTTCTCTTGTTTTTAAATATCCTGTGATAAGGAAAGATAGGAAATAATCCTAGTGTTTGTATTTGATGTTATCTCTATAACATATATGTAACAGTAATTACTTAATAAATGACTAATAACATGAGGAGATTCTGTTCACTACACAGGGTTTCCTCTCTTATTTAGGCTTGTGTAGCATCTTTGCCCCTCTCAGGACATGTAATTTGTTCTGAAAGAGTGAGAAGTGAGCTGAGCACCCACACCTTGGCTATGGTTATCATTGAAGGTGTAACTTCTATTTAGATAATTCCCTTTTTAACCTAGGTTTGTGCCTTTTATCACTCAATGTATACAAATCAAACATGAATAACTTAAAAAAAGAAAGAAGTACTTTAGGCTAAGCAGGATCTGTAGGTTTCAGGCAAGAGTTAGAGGATGCAGTCAGCATTTTAGGGTGGAATAAGAAAATTAAAGGGTTACACCCAGGACACATGGACTCTGCCGTGGTCTTCCTGTCCAGGGGTTTCCAGGCGGAGAAGTGAGGCACAAGATAACCATTAAGCTCTTGTGCTTAATATCATAACTTTCAATTTAATGACACAGTTTGCAAGTAGAGGAAGACAGCTATGTTTTGGGTGTGTTTCTAGCCAACAGGAAAAGTGGCCCAAAATGCAGTTTTGAGAGCAGCATTTGTATGATCTGGGAAATCACATTGGATATATTGGCCATAGCAGCCCAAGAGCGCATCAGAGGTGGCGTGAAACCTCTTGGGGGGTTTGGTGTTACTTTGTGTAATTTCCATCAAGGTCTTCACATCCTTCCTTGGCAAAGCCTTCTACAAGGCTGGCTGGGGGAAGGGAGGGAAGGAGGCCATGGAGGGGGTTTCACCTGGTTTCAAGTTTCGGGACAAAATTTTTACATGAGTAAGAGTTTCCACCTTCAAGAGCCCTAACCAGGAACCTAAAATACTGGGTTTGTATACAGGACAGGCGCTGTCAGGCAGAAGAATGGGATTTTCAGGCAGAACTGAGGAACAGGATGATGTACTTATCACTGTACAGGATGTGCTTACTGGAAGCCTGTGGGAAACATCGTGTTACTCACACAGACTTGGCCACCTTTTTCTCCTGCGGTAGGGGAGGAAAGCGGCGGAGTGGCAGTTGTTTCCACCACGTTTCTGAGGGAAGGGATTCCTCTGGCACGTCGCTGGCAGCCAGGCTGAGGGCTGCGTTTCCCTGGCGCGCAGCTGGCTCCAGCTGTGCGTCGGCAGCCTGAGAACCGCCTGCTCCCCCAAGGTGCTTTCGGAGCCGCTCCCGAGCGGTGCCGTGCTGCTCGCGGGACAGCTGCCAAATCCAGCGGGGGTGGCACAGGGTTAACCTTGTAAAGAATTACACTGATCGTCGGGTGCCGCTAAAATGTGCCCTCGGTTGAAAAGTCATGCATTAATTAAGTTGATGGCCTGTTTAGCTTGTAACCTCAGCAGCAGAGTCTCAACCTCTCTGTGGTCAAATAGATTTACCTAATGTAATGAAAGGCCATACCCTTTCCATTTCCTTCTTTCAAAGCCTTCTCACCACAAACTCTTCTGGTAAGGCCACTTATCAGTGATAGCACATTTTTCATTACTGGTGGAGTATGTGTTAAAATGAAATTTTGAAATACTTTTTCAAGTGTCACATGGAGCATGCTGCATCTCGACTGGTCAGCAATCAATCCATCAATCAGTTACCTTTGAGGTTTTTTACATTTGATTTTTTTCCCTTGAATTGAATTTATTTTAGACAACACTCCTTATTCCAGGCAAGCTTATAGAAGAAAGGCAGAGAATTTTGTCCCAGGCTGAAAAAATATTTTCATTGACTCATTAAAAAAGAAGAAAAGAAAATTATAGATCTTGTGATTAGTTTTGTTTTGCAATTCTTCCTGAATTTAAAAAACTCCCTATATATCTTGATATACACATATACATATGTAGACAAATAAACCAGTTCTGTTCTTGTATAGTTATGTGTGCTAACATCATGAGATACTGTGATAGAGAGGTCTTTATTTCGTATTGTCTATGTGCATTAGTAAATAAAGTATGAATCTAGCTCATACACATGTTCAAAATGATGCTGCACAACTCTGATTACGTAGATGATAATTCTGCTTCACATTAATAAGAATGTTTTTATTTCGCATTTGATTTCATACTAGTGTGTACTGATGTCTTTCCAATTACTCTCATTAAATTTTCCAACAGAGTTGTTGTGTAATCTGAGGGGGTTTGTTTGTTTGTTTGTTTTGCTCTCTTTTGGCATTTAAGTTTTTTTTTGCTTGGATTTTTGTTTGTTGTGTTTTTCAGAGCTAAAATCGACAAAGATTTTTATTTCAGCTATGATTCTTACTGTTCACTTCCTTGGAGCTGATTTAACAGAATAACAAGAGCGTCCATCTGTTGAAGACATTGCTGCTTCAAAAAGGATTTAAAAGAATAATTGCCATAGTAGTTCAGATCTCAGGTCTTTACAGTCCAGTATGCTGTTTCAAGCAGTTGCCAGTAGTGATATCTTGGAAAGACTATGACCAGGACAAAGATGCAAGGATACATCCTGGGATGGATTTGTATCTTTTTGTTTTGTGATTCTGACTGAGTTTTAGATTCTTTTGTAAAATGTCCATACTGGCTTAATCTTAATAATTCTTCTTGACAGCTTTTCTAAGGTTCGATCGATCTCCTGTGAGTCTTAACACAAGCTGAGTTCTTCTCAGCTCTCTAAGACCTTGGGCTTTAAGTTCTCTGAAGTTCAGAGAAGTCTTTCCTAATTCTTAATCTTTCAGACATTTGAATTTTGATTAAGTTTTTTTTTGTGAAGGAGATCGGTGCATTAAACTGACACTAGAACTGGTGTTCAGTGGAAGGATTTAAAGCAGACAGTGAAGAAGACAGACAGCCACAGAATGTACCAGCTGGAATGTCTCACTGTCTATACAACATCCAGACGCCCTGACACATGAGAATTGCATAGATCACTGCTACCTCATAGGGGAGGAAAGGATAAAGCAAAGTGTGACAAAGCTCCCTTATATGTTGATGTTGTCTGACCATTCACACTTCATGAAGAGTCAAATTGGGCCTGAAGCCTTTGAATTACTCTAATCCAGTGACACCTTCAGCTTTCAGTAAAAGAGAGAAGTCACAGAAGCAATGATCTAGCCAAACAGACATCTAATGTTTTGGTTATGAAGATATCCACATTGGGGTGAAACCGAGATTTGTTTAAAAACCTTTTTTTGTTAGTTCTGAGGGAAGAATAAGACTTTCCTAAGTAGTTAGTCAGTCCTCTGGTTAGAGCATGTACTGAGGGAGAATCTAGCTTCAAAGTGATTCCTTTTGGAACAGAGAATGGGGAGATGACCATCTCAGGAGCAGGCACTGAATACTGTGCTGAGAGTTTCCTAGATTGCCTCTCTTTCCTGCCGAAACACTCCATGCTGTGGAAGTAACTACATGCTGGGTATCTAATTTATTCCATCCCAATTAAAGTTCTTTGTTGAAATAAGCTCCAGAAAGTTTTGGCAAATTTCTGATAAAAAACCCACATCACTGGAAACCCATCTTTTACCTCTTTCTGGAGCAAACCTGGGATGGCCTAACCACGCTGCTGTGCTTGGATTGGCCTCCTTGTAGCCATTTTGATTCTCAGGTTTGTTTTACATTGATAATGGGCTGGTGTTTCTAATGTTTAACATGGACAATTACTTCTCTGTTAAAAAATGAAACGTGCCTTGGAAACTGAAACCAGAGACTGGAGACCAGGAGAGAAAACAGCTGAGAGCAGCAGGGAAGGGGAAGCCAGCAGCAGGACAGGCTCTGGTGCTCCGTGGTGCTGACATGCAGGGTGCTCCTCGCCTGTCATCATTCCCTGGGAGCTGAATAGTAGCAAAAGCAATCTCTTGTTTTCTAAGTTGCTACAAGTATCTTAAAAAGCTTTGTAAGAGGAGACAGAGAAAAAGAATGGAAAATAATCCAGAATGTATTTCCGATTGCTTTTGGACCATCCCTGCTCTGTCGCATGTTGAAAAGGTCTGGAGCAGAGTCTCCTATTGTTGCAGTTTCTCTTTGTTGTAGAGCAGGACTTGCAGTGGGAGAGTGACTTTCAACAAGATGCCAGGGAACTTGTTTGTGTGTACTATCTGAACTCTGAATCAGGGCTCTCCCAGTTGACTACTGCTAGAAGGAGAGGACTGCACCAAGGGAGCTTCAGGCTGGACATTAGAAAGAATTTCTACATGAAAAGTGTTTTTAAGTATTGAAATGGGCTGCCCAGGGTGGTGGTGGAGTCACCATCCCTGGAATGTTCAAGAAATGACTGGACACGGCACTTAGAACTATGATTTAGTTGACAAGGCAGTGATCAGTCAAGGGTTGGGCTTGATGAACTTGGAGATCTTTTCCAATGTAAACGATGCTGTGTTTCTGTGGATCTACATATCAGCACAAATAGGGGGTACAACAAAGCAAAAAGATGCTGGAAGGTTCAATGGAGCGTTCTTAAACTCTTAGAGCTCCTAAATGCTGTGTTGTTAAGCAGGAGATGAGAAAGCAAGTAGAAAGGGTAGCTGTAGAAATACAAGCAAGGAAATGTATTTACTTCCAGAGGGGAAAAGGAAACACTGGTTCACATGATGATGCTGTGACTTTGGCTGTCTAGCTAAAGTGATGTACGTAAACCAAATTTTTTTTTTTTACCTTTTTAAATAATACATCCAGGAAATGTTTGAGGAAACAACAGAGGCTGCCCTCTATTTTGCTTGTGGCATTCACCATTAGCTGCAAAATTCTGTGCCTTGTTCTGGCCATCACATGCGATGGGGCTATTTCTGTGACCTGGTTAATGGGGAAGATGTGCCGTGTGACGTGCCTGCAGTGTCCGTGTGTGTGAGGGATATTCAGATATGCTGCATATAGGAGATTGCTCCTGGTAATTTGTAGACAGGTGCTCTCTCTATATTAGCAAGTAGTTAGCACAGTGGTGGACCTGGAAAGGGAAGAACTTCCTACTGAGAACCTGACACCTGTGCTGTGCTGTATGTTACTTGGATTCAAGGACTGAACACCTGTTAATGGTAGGAGTGCACTAAGTATGTTTCTGGAGTGCATTTTACTATGTGCATTGTACTGTATACCTTTGATATACATGAGAAAGCTGATTTGGATGCAATCAGAGAACCCAGATTGAAATGGGCTAGATCCATCCTCTCTCACAGAAGTTTCAAGTTTAAAGTAAAATAACAATAACAGCAAAAGCCTAGATGAAAGATTCACTGTATTGCAAATACTGTTCTTGTATCACTGAAATGCTGAACTCAGCCCTGCAGCCATTGCAAAGAAGGATTCTGTCCTATTTATTAAAGTGTTTAGTTCAAACCAGATTTGATGGTTTTTAAACTGGGCTGTGCTAAGGGCTGAACACTGTGTTCTTCTGCTGGCCTCTAATGCGGTGTGAAAGCATTAAGTAACACAGGCTGAAATGCTGAAAGTGCCTGTGCAGTGTGTAACTCTCCAAAGCAACATTCCAGCCCCTGAGAATCCAGTCTCAGTGCAACTGTGGAAGCAGCAGCCAGGGATGGATGATTTCTATCTTAGGTCTTAAAGTGAATAAAACGCATTTATACTCAAGGAATCAGAGTTATAGAGGGAAGGATATTCTGGAATCTATATGTGCAGCAATGGGCGTTACATTCCCGCTCTTTGTGAAAATGCCATTGTAATTATTCAGCAATAGCCCGTACCTGGGCAATGGAAGATAAACAGAATTGTTGACAGTATAAGACAGTTGCTTATGTAAGTTTTATCATCCCAGGGCCGAGTGGTAGCAGATGTTCCCAGTCCTGCAAGCTGGTTTCCCACTGGATGAGAAATAAGTGATGTGGAGTCTGGGTATGTTCTTAGTTTACTTAAGGCTGCATTCACCAGTTGTGTGACAGAGATGGTCAAAAAGCATGCAAGATGTTCTCCCTCATCCTTGGTTTTTTTTTTCCTAGACTGCTAGAACAGCAATGCCAATGGTCTGACTTTATTTCAAGAATTAATTCCAGTCAGAGGTACTAAAGCAGAGAACAAATTGTCTTGTTTACTTGTGCCACCTCCCACAAGTGAAACAGAAAATTAAAACTAAAAATATGAGTGTTTCTTGAAAGATTCAGCAGTGCTTGCCAACTAAGTAAAAGAAGATGTAAAACAACATACAGTGGCATCTCTTGACTCTCCCTATAATGATACCCAAATTGAGGAAGTAAGCTGGAACATAGAGGATGCAAGATAAAGCATGCAATCCTGGGGATACAGTGCCAAAAGAGATGATGAATTGTAATTCATCTGGTTTTAATGGTGCAGTCACTCCTTCTTTTAATCAGTTCATCTCTTCTGAGTAATGACACAGACCAGTTATTTTTCTAATGTAGGCAATAACTAATCATCAAAACCAATTTCTGTACCTGCTTTTGCTCTCTTTCCAAACATAGGAGGTTACAAACCATAATTCACATTGATAAGTAGATCCTAGAAGAAGCACAACATTTATTTAATGGCAGAAGTTGTAAATATATATCTAACTTTGCTGATTTTCTGTTTGTTTAACGTGTCAGAAAATAAATTTGGGAATTTCACCCTGAAACACTTTGCATAAAAAGACCCGAATCTAAAAGCAGAAGTTCAGTTTACTGCAGCGTAGGAAATTATGTCTCTAATTTCTTTTGTTGCATCTGCTGCAAGTCTTACATTTCTGTGGTTTTTTCTTTATAGTTTTTTTTCTCTGTGGCTGAGAAAAGAAAGGTTCTACTAATATTTTCCAGCAGCGCTGTTCATTCAGGGAATTTTTTAGAGTGGAACTTCAACAACATCACCTTGAAAAGTCCAATTGTCTTTTTTTAGAACCAGAGTTTCACTCCAGTTTTCATGCCAATGGGGGTTATGTGCTTCTTCCAAAGTCCAATTGCATTTAGTACTGGAAGCTCTGAGGGTAACCTGGGGAATCTTGTGTATGGTAGCTGGATCCTTGAAAGCTACAAGCTGTTGCCTGATTTAGTGTTGTGACTTTTAACCTTTCTGAGCTGTGGAGGACATGGGTTGTTTATCCTTCCACTGGGAATACTGCGTGGAGCAGAGTTGGTAACGTGCTGCCAACTTCTGATGGACCCAAAGAAGCCACCTGAACTGTCTGGTATGTCAAAGTAACTTACAGTGCTGACACCTAAATGAAAGCACATACTTACACAAACAAAAAATGTATTCAGTTTAAAAGTTTTTTCAATTAAAAAGAAAGAATACTCTGGGAAAAAACACTTTTGATATTAAAATACAAACAAAAAACCATATGAAAAATGTCATGGCAGAGTCATCTTTTTGGAAAGTTGGTGATGCAGAACAGCTGTGTTTCTCAACATCAGGCAGGAGACCAGTTGGTTGTGTGATGGCTTGTCATGTATTGGAACATGGTGTCGCTCTGCAGATGGCAAAAAGCAAGTCCATACCTTCAATCTCAGCTCTTATTTTCCTTAGTTGCTATAACTGTTGCTCGTTTATTTTCACTTTTGCTCTTGGCGTTTGTCTGTCTCTTCAGTTTCTGAAGTGCTAAACCCCAACCAGAAGCACTGATGAGAGTGACAGAGTATGTCAGCTCAACTCACACTCATACTTTTATAGGGACTAGCAGCTCCAGAGGTAGCTGAGAAATAGGCACATCATTAGAGAGAGAGCAAATGCCCATTTCTGCAGAAAACTCGATTTCTGTAATTAACTCTTGAAAGAGCTGGAGCCCAACACTCTGCCTAGATTTATATAGTTCATTTGTAGTATTTATATTATAGCTGAAGAATTAAAATTATTAGTTCTGTAACTTCCCTGAAGTTGGGTAATATTATTTTCACCTGTTATGTGTGTGAGGGGGATCAGTTTTGGCATTTCTTCTGCAGTGTTTCAGGATTTAGAGGGTCTTATTTAACGTTTTCTCATTCAGATTTTTCGATGGGGAATTTGCCTATTGATTTTTTTTCTACAATTTGAAACTACTTAAGCAGATTTTCTGGTATGTTGAGGAGTGTTTGTATCTGGCCTGTGGTATGGAGAAGAGAGACATTCAAGTGTCTTCTCCTTCCAAAGGTGATACTGATGAAAACATTGGCTTTGATTTGAGCAGAGTCTAACCTGGCCATAGGTAAAATTTGCCCTTCACTTTTCTTAGTGGAAAACTAAGGTTCACAAAAAAATTCTTTTTCTTTTGGTGCTGCTCCTATGACTACCAGTATCAGATGATAAAACCAAAGCCAGTGCCAAATTTGAACTCCTGATCATCTGTAGTGAAGCTCATAACCAGTGGTCCTCCAGCTCAGGGAAAGACCTGTGTGTTGAATTAACAGCAGCTTTCTTGTATTATGTGTTTCCTACTCGAGGGTGGTGTATCCAATTATCATCTGTTACCAAAAGCCAGGAAAGCAGCGGGGTAGCATGGCGAGAAGGCTGTATCCACAAACCATATTGATGCCTGAACAAATTTGTCTGGAGTCCTCAAACACACATCCACACATGTGTGTGCACACATACATAAATTCCTGTGGCTTTACCACTGCTGCTATTTACGTGGTCTGGTCTGTGCCCTCCAAAGCCTCATGCCTTTGGCCAGTAGTTTTTCTGAGACTGTCAGGGCAGGTGTTCCAGAAAACGCCTGCAATGCATAAGTGGGGATTGGAAACTGGCTTCCTGATAGCTCTCCTGCCAGCTGATGGGTTGTTCTTTTATTACCAAAAGTTTTAAAAAACAGAATCATCATGAAGTGGGGTGGCTCAGAGTCAAAGGGAGCTAAATAAAGCTGAAAATTGAGTGTATACTTTGCAGCTTGATTATTTTGAAGGTTGAGGTTTCTCCTTCACCCCTTCATAAGGAAAAAGGCTGTCTTTATGTAAGGACTCTCTTTTGTCATTCTCTGGGATCTTTATGTTTTAGTGTTGCATGTATTTTGTGGGAAAAAAAGTCAATACCTCTATTAACAAGTTTATTGCTGTTAAACTTTAGTAACCTTGAAAAATGCTGAAGTTCTCTGAATAAGGTACAGCTTTATAATATGGGGGACATAATGAAAGGTGCTTGTTTGCTGACAGGTAATGGCCAGAAATGGTCCAAATTTGAAGTGATTCCATTCTGAATATCAATGTTATTGTCCCCAAACTTTTGTTAAAATAGGTGGGATGTTTTCTGCTAGGAAAATTAAATGAAGAATGGACAGAATAGCATTCATAAGTCATGGGAATGATGGTGTCTAATAAAAAGCAGACAAAAATGAGACTTACCTAAGAAATTGTCCTCCTGTTTGTTCTTCTCTTGCATTTTCCCTACTGGTCTCAGCAGGTAGATTTTTCATGAGATGAGGTATTGGATTCAAATTTGAGAGATTTTAGTTCAAAGCTGCATTGATTTTGGGGTAATCCTAGTGCTTGCAGTGGTGTGACTGTGTAATTTAACTGCAGGACAGTTCTGATTAAGAAGCTTTTGCAGGTGTATCACCGATATTAATTGTGTAAGGGAGAGTCAGCAGAGTCTTCTGGCTTTCTCAGCTTCTGTAGTGAAACTGCAGTACTTGGCCTCCAAATTTCTTGATATGAAATTATTTTAAACTCTCCTTGCTACCTGAACACCTGGGTAGGAGGCAGCAGGAGAATGCCTTTCTTCCCTACTTTATGCAGTGTGGCTTCTCTACAGATACAGAAGTGCGTCTATCACTAAAAAAGAAAAAAGTTATCTTAATGTAAACCTGAAATGCAAACACAAATCAGCAGGAGTAGGAACTAAACTTTTAGGAATTTCTGTCCTTTATATTTTCAAAGTAACATCCTGGCCATTACCAATTCATGAAATCAAAACACTTCTGATTTTTCTTTTACCATGTCCATTAAAAAATCTCGCTGTAAATAAGGATTTGGATTTCTAATAAGTCACTTTGCTTATGGCTATTCACATGTGTAACATGATCTGAAATGAAAGTTGTGCAATGCAGATGTGAAACGTGAATATAATACAACACAAATCAGAAATAATCTGAACCCTTTAGACCTCACCTCTCATCATTTCAGTAGATAGATGAGTTTATTTTTACTCTACACTTGTTGCAGAGAATATAAGGTCAGAATTAATTTTGTTCCTTTATCTAAGACAAGTTTTAGGATAAGAGCTGTATGCCCTTGTTGTGAATGTGATTACTCCGTCAGCTGGTCCTCTGTGGTTACAGCCTGCTGCTTCTCACATCTGAACCTGTTCCTTCTTTAGCTGGGATCTGGAGGCCTTGTGGTGGTGGGGGTGAGAAGGTTTGAACTCTGCCTACAGAGTTCATTGTCTGTGCTTTTAAATGGATTATAATGTCTTTAGCTGGGAACATAGCAGGTTATGAGTGTTCAAGGCCAGCTGTACTCTCCAATTCTCTACCGTAGTATGTGCTTTTGAATCAGTATTTTTTTCCTTTTGTTTTTTTCCTAAAGCTCTTCTGCTGATTGAAACGGATTTTAATTGTTCTTTGATCAGCATTTTTATTATTATCTAGGAAAAAACATTGGGTCTGTTTTGTTTTTTTCATGCATAAGTACATACTGAGTTAACTGTGAACCGGGATATCAACGATGAGCAGCCTTTCCGAGTGCTGGCTATGGTGATCAGTGTTTTGGGATCTGGGATGACATATCTGTGACAGGAGCTGAGCCTGCATGGAGACGCTTTTTTTACCTTTTTTTGTTTGTTTGAGTACCTTATTAATTCCAAACTGCTTATATGAAGGTTTGGTAGTCTCTAGGGCTATGAAGTCTAGGCTACAGGAACTAAAGGATTCTGTGAGGAGAATGCCGCTGTTATTTGCCTGTTGTTGCGTTGCAGTTCATATCCTGTTGGGCCACATGCCAAACCCACAAACTCCCTCTATGCCTGGTAACTGAGGAGATTACTTGCTTATAATGTTGTGAAATAAGTGCTATACCATTGTGAGCATAGGTAAGAAAAGTCTTTTGATTTGATACTCTTTATGTAGAGTCTCTGAAACTTCCTTAAAACTCAACGAAGACTCTTATTCCTGATACGGAATCCAGTTTTAAAACCTGGTAAAAAGTTTACCATTTTTGGGGGGGCTACATTTAATAGGTTAATTTATGTAGAAACCTCTTAATTTTTTTGTGGCATGTTGGTTTTAAGCCCAATAAATTTGAAGGGGCTATTGTATAAATATTAATGCTGGGCTGTCTCTTGTTAAAGAGTTAATGCCCCAGGAAATGACAAAACTTTCACTTTTGTACCATTTATGACTACCAGTAAGGAGAGTACATCCCAACCTGCAGAGTGGGGATGCTGGTAGCAGTGAACAGTCCAGCAGATCTTTCTCACCTTTAACATTTTACCATTATTTAGCAGTACTCTAAACTGGTTTTTCTGAGTCTCAGAAAAGAGAGTCTAGTGACAGCCTTGCTGTTATTAAAATGAAACATCACCAAATGTGTGGGGTCAAAATGCAGCATAGTTCATTTATTCCATCTGGCCATAACTTCTGCTGTTCTCCTTGAAGCATCCTTGATAGATGCAAAATAAAGAAAGACCAGACATAAGTGCTGTTCTAAAGGTGGTGGCTTTTTTTTTTTTTGGTTGTTGTTGTTGTTTTTTGTTTTGGTTTGGTTTGGTTTGGTATTTTTTGTATTTTTTAAATTAAGACTGAAGAGCAAAGTGTATAGAAAGACTACAGTGAGCTTGCACAAGGGGGAATTCCAGCCCAGACTTGCTGTTCTGTATTATGTGAATAATACAGCTGCATCTTTGTATACTTGCAGCCTTCTCAAAACTTTCTTCTGCAAGAACATGATAGAAAAGTAGATTTTTGTGATTTTTACCCTATTTGTGCAGAAGAAGGACCATGAATGAATTATTCTGCCCATGAGTTAGTGGGTTGTGAAAAGACCTCTGTGGCTGTGAGTGTGTGGCATGATGAGCTGTCCCTGTACTTCTAAATAGGCTGAGCTGTTCAATATATAGAATAATATCTAGAACAATAAAGAGTATTGTATCTTTTCAGGATCTTTGACCTTCTAAAATGAAATCATCTCAGATATATCAAGGTAGCTGTATTTTGAATATCTTTAAGCAGTTCATGATGGTTTATTTTTCTGTAGGACTTTAGCTACAGCATGCAGGAGAATGCTAGTCCTGAGGGAAAAAGACTATTTTTATCCTGTTTCTACCTGGGCCCAGTTGAAGTCCTTTACAATATCATGATGTGATGCTGAGGTGTTGAATGCCTCACAATCTCCAACCAGACCCAGCTGAGTTTGTTGAGGTCTGATCCTACTTGCTCCCTTGTTAAGAGGAGTTTAGTAACCTATTTCACTTTGCAACACTGTATTAACTGGAGTTAATATTTTTACTTTTGAAATTAGGAGATTTTGAAATTTTGTGTTCAAAAAATGGCAACATTGCAGGAAAAAAAAGGGCACCTTATGCAGATTTTGTTAGCTAGGGTTCCCATGTTTCTGGATCTGTGATTTTGGAATATTTGATCTGAGCATCCAGTGTGCCAAGAGGGAGAGAAGGAAATCGTTAAACTAACTTTCAGTTGAGATTTCAGTAGCTCTGTTAAGAAAAGGGAAAGATGAATGGATACTAATGACTTTCTGTCATGCCATTGAGGTTATAAGAAGAATTCACACAGCTTGATCTTGGGAGGATGATTTTTCCTTCGTGTTCCACGAAACTCCTTAGTTCCTAGGGAACAAGCCCAAAGGGCTTGCTTGGTTCCTAGCTAAAACAAACTAAATAGCCATGAAGTACACCCCAGCCTTAGAGAGACTTGTGTTTTGGGCTCAGGGCACTAGTTCCTGAGACAGGGTGAAGGACTACATAGTAGAGAGGATTAATATGGAACATTATTTATGCTGTATAAATGAAATCACTATGGGAAGGTGAAAAACTCTAAGTCAGTTTTGGTGGGGTGTAGATTTGTACTAATCAACTGAAAACTTTGGTTTGTCACTTGAGTTTGCTTTAGTAAAGCTTCTGTGGCTCCTGGGGACAAACATAGATTAATATACATCAAAATTTTTCTTGTTTGTCTCCCTTGCAAGTGGAGGAGGCCCAAAAGACACAATTGAATTGAAAAGAGCAGATATGAGGATTCCAGCCAGGCAACCAGTCAAACTTTAGGGACAACGGGATTTTGCTGATACAGATTTGTTGGAAATATTATATTTCTTTCAGAGACAGGAATGATTATAAAAGCAGATCTCAAGAGAGAAAATTACTGGAAACCTAAGCCATGCTGCATAGTAACTACTTTTACCTAAGAAGTTTGCCTTTTGCAAATTGCAGGCAATTTGCAGAGCTTGCTGCTGTGCTTATTTTGGGATTGCAGTGGATGTTATACTGCTGCTATTGTGGATTTTTGTGTTTTCCAGGCAACATCTTTTAAATATTCTCTAATTTAAGTGATCCTCCAATAGTTTACATCTCCAGATACTGTGTTTGTTAACAGGAATGCATGCAAATTTTACTCACTTTATGTATCTCCTACTGAAAAAATAGCAGATCATGTGAAGAGATTTGTCAAGTTAGGTGTACAGCTAGGTCAGAGTAGACAAGAATGTATATGTGATCTTGGCAGTCTTGCCTAGTTTTGAGAAAAACCCAATTCAGTCAGACAAATCTTAGGCAAACCCATTACTAGAAATTACCTCAGTCTTCACTCACTTAGCAAAGGAAAAATTCTGAGTTAAAGAGAATGGACATCAGAATTGGTCCCTTTGGAAACCTGGTGCCAAGAGAAGCTGGATTCTGTGTGAAGACATCCTGCAAGGGATGTGCCTCTTGACCTGGTATCGCTCGCTAATCTTACTCTTTCTATCTCACACGGCAGAGCTGGGATATGGCCTTGGTATGTTTGGCCTTACAAAGCAATAGGACACATTTTGTACTGGCTTCATAACGAGAGTTACCAAGCAAGGCAGTAAGTTGGGAACAATGAAATGAAGCACCTATTTTAAAGTATTTAGATAATTCATTGGCGCAGACAGGCTTCCTCGTACTTGGTCTGTCAGGTGAAGTGGGAGGAGAGGGACTGTTTGACTACTTTGCTTTGATTGATTGTGCCTGATGGTAAAAATCCTGCTGTGTGATACTGGCTACACTGCAGAAGTGAGTGTGAAGAAAAGCATATGATGAGGTATCTCTAGTATTTTGGGGAGCCTGCTCACACTTACTCCATTATGTCCGAGTGAGGCTGATGGAGGATTTGTCTTTGGGATCGACTCATCAGTCAGTTTGAAATCCCTCATTATGCCTTGTCTGCTCAGTGTAGGGAGGTGAAGGGATTACTCAGAGGATGGAGTTCTGGGGCTGGGAGAAGGAAATAAGAGGAAGTGGGGATGCCTGTATTGGCAGGTTGCTCTCAGCTGTTCTCAGGTACATGACCATCCTATGATCCGACAGAACAAGTAGAGATTTGGATAAACTGATTAAAAGTGGTACCTGTTGTGCTATGAGAAGGCCTTCAATATTTAATTGTTACTCTTCCACCACATTGCTGTTTTGCTTACATATCATATGGCACTATCACTTTTAGATACCAAATGAAAAGCATGTGTCACAAAGAAGAAATGTTTTTCCACTCTGTATAACCAAGTCCAATATGAAAAATGGATTTTCCTGAGGTGGAACATGCTACTTTAATTATTACAAATTATTACATGCAGTTTGGAATCATGACTATTTATTTAATTAGAAGTTTGGAAAGGCTTCTACAAATTCTTTCTGCATATGCATTAAAGAGATTTTTTTTTTCTATCTAAAAGCAAGCTAGAAGATGAATACCAAAAAAAGCTTGGAAGTCATCCTGGCAGAAGAAATATTTCAGATATTGGGATTGTCTGAATTTCAGTGAGCATTTTGCAGCTGAAGATTCAATACCCTCTTTACCTTTAAAAATCTGTATAGACCATGCCTGGAAAATAATCTTGTTGAAAAAGGAATGGGGCTGCCATGGTCAAAGCACTTTACAACTTCTCTGGCGTTAAATTTAAAACTGTATTTCCATATGGGCCTTATATAATTTTAAATTGATAGCTGTTTTCTGGTGTGGGTTTTTTTTTTTTTGGTCTTTATTATGTAAAGGTGTGCAGGCTGAATTCTGCTTGAAAAAGTTGAGAATATTGGCATCTATTATTTGACATTTTTTGAAGGTGAATGCTCTGAAATAGTGTTACTATCATGTTGCAGAATGTCATACTCTAAACAATGGGCAAAATTCTGACCTTCTTGACAGTGGTGTAAATCCAGGTGAAATCCCCTGAGACCAAGTTAAATACATGGATTTCCTCTACATTTCTACTGTTGTTTTAAAGTGCTGAATCTACCCCAGTGACATAATTGAAAGAGCCACTGATCACACACACAAAAAAAATCCCCTGCTATTTGATAAGGTTCTACAAAGAAAGTTTATCCTCATGAATTCCATGTATTTTTAATGTAACTTCTCTTTTGCTGAATTGATTAAGCTCTGTTGAAAATTCTTGAATGTGGAAGCAAATCAGCTGTGACTGTGGGAGGGATTGGCTGATAATTTAGTAAGGAAAAAAACCAACATGTCTGTAGACTTCTGAAAAAAACATTTGCAGTAGCTGTAATTTTGAAAATAGGCTGGTTTTGAAGTTTGATAGTATATTCTGAATGGGGCTCTTCCTTTGCTTTAGGCTCTTTGTGCACTTTACCAGGGGTCAGGAAGTTTGCATAAAAGCAGGGCAGTAGGTAAAATCCCTCTGAAATCACGGGGAAGACTCTCAATTAAGCAGAGTCAGGATTACAAACCATGTCAAATGCAGTAGACAGACTAATGTTACCTGTGGAGAATTTGTCTATTAATCAGGTGTGGTTAGTTTTCCACACTGAAAAGAGAGTTGTATTTGATTTATTGTGCTGTCATTCCCTTTTTCTTAAAAACAGTGTGGTACCATAATCTGCTTTCATGTCACCAACCATTACAGTAGTGTTACTGTAATGTTCTGCTTCATTTCTTATCCTGTTGTAATATTTTATAAGGATTGTATGTAAAGGGCTCCCTCTTGGTAAGGCAAAAACTGATCTTCTCATACATATTTCCGGGAAAACCTGGAAAAGTAAATGGAACTTCAAATGACTGGTGCTGCACCAGTTCTGCACACATCTCTCTTGGTTTCTTTCTCCTGTGGTCATGATTGGAAGCTTTCTGTATCCACAGGCGTAACAAATGAACAATTAGTCCTTGGTTTTTAAGATTACATCAGCTCTGAAACATTGCTGCTTCGGAGAACCAGGTCAGTGTGGTCGATTCACGTTGATTATAGCAATTGCAAAGTGTATCCTGTCCCTGATGTTCCCTTGGCAGATGAGAGTCAGATCTTTTGATCACTGAATGAAGGGAATTATTTTATTCAGTGACCTATGATTGTCATATCTTTTGTATGCGTTCAGAGCCAGTAATTTTGCTTTTTTTCCAGAGAAAATTCCATCTGGTTGACTGGTAGGGACCTTCCAGCTTGATAATCTGGTCCATTTTCTGTGCATAGTCAAAAGAAGAATATCTGGGAATAAACTAAAAAATGATGTGTGTCTGTGGCTCCCTGACTAAGCATTTGCTGGAAAAATCAATATGTAAGCAACTTATATGTGAAAACATCTCACTTTACACGAAATAGAAACTAACAAAGTCAGATAAGAGACCAGATGACTTGTGTTTGTCTTCCCTCTGGACCAAACATACTAGGAAGGGAAGGAACAGTGGTGAAGGGTCATTGACTGAGCGAATTCTCAGGCCAGGGTGTCAAGTATCTCCCTTCCTAATGTACTTTATGGCCATTCAGTCTTATGCCACTAATGTTACTCAGTGCTTTGAACCAAGTGCTGTGCATGTGGTCTTTCCCAAAACCCTCTCCTAATGCTAAAATAGAGGAGTCTCATCTCCTCTACCTGTGCTAGGACACTGCTCTGTGAGCTGACTCTTGGGTAGGACTTGGTGTTGTTGAAGCAAATCATGTTTGAAGCATAGCCCAAGAGACCACTCTACTGTGTGGTCACAGGGCTTTGGGTCAATGTTCAGGTTACAGACCCCAACTTTAGAAACTCCAGTGCCTACCTATGAATACAACATCTGGAAGTATGGCTTATTTACTGGAAAGCAGTGTATGGTTTATAATGATACCAATGGGTGAAGACATTACTGTACCGTGTTATTTTTTGCAGGCTGGGATAGAAGAACCTGCCTGTGCTTTCCAGCACTGCACCTTACATAATGAATCTGAATTAAAAGATGTTAAGCCTGTTTGGTATGGGAATCAGGGATTATCCAAGGTGGCATGAGGTGGAGAACAGGCACCTTCATCTGAGGAAGGCAGTTTAATGGATTCAGTTCATCTGTCTGAAAGAGTGGCTGCTAATACTCAATTATGTAAACTTAGTGTAAAATGAACTTCAGCCACATTTGGATGAAAGGGGAAACAAAGATGAATTAGGAAATGGTAATAATCATCAAGTAGAGAGTCTCCCTCTGCCCATATTGAGCACAAACCCAGTACAGTGCTGGAAGGTAATTTGAGGTGATACTTTACACAGTGATCAGTACAAGAATAAGGATAATTACATCGTCCAGACTTCTGTACGTGTAAACAGATTAAATCTGTAGATACTGGTTATAAGTTTCTAAATAGGGGAACTGAAATGTTTTGCAGTATCAAATACAATACTGTTTTTCAGTGGGTGATAAGTCTACTTTATTTAAAATGCACCTTGTGTAGATGCATGTAAGTAGATAGATGCCTGTTAGACATATGGCAGAACAAAGCAGCTACAGCTCACTAATTCAGAATCTGCATTCTGAAATAGATGAACCTCTATATTTTTTTTTAAATGTTTCTGCTTAAATCAGTCCTCTCAACTGTCTTTGCTTGAAATCATCCATGAAATTGTTTTTCCTCCTGCTCCTATGAAAATCTGGGACAAATTATAGCCTCTCCAGCCCTTCTGCCTTTGGCAAAAATGGAAAAAGTTTCAATATATTTTGATTTTACCAAAGACCGTTATCTCTCGTTTCCAATCTTTGGCTGATAAGTTTAGACTTGCTGTGCTTTTCAGCTGCTTGCAAGAAGCCTTGAGCGTGCTGTCTTTAATCTTCATAACTACCATACTTCTAATTGCCTAGTTCCTCTTCTCTCTGTGCTGCAGCTCAGGTATGACAGCCCCACACGTATTTTGAGTCCTGCTTTCGGGTTCTCTAACCAGTCCTTTCTTTACTTCTTTTGGAAACAAAAGGCCCCTTTTGGCATCTGGGAGAAGGACTTACTCCAAGTCTCTCACCATCAGGTGTATTGTATCCAGATATTACTGAATCTGTTCTTTTACTTCATTTTATACTGGTGGCAATAACAATTTGTAGCAGCTACTATTGCGCATAAAGCAGGTTGTTGCTATTTTCAGTGTAAAAGATGGACACACTGTATATGCAGGTGGCTTCATGGCAGTATGGGATATAATAAAAGTTTATGAAACACTGTGTGGAATACTGACTTTATTGGAAGAAGCCCCTTGTGCTTGGACCTTTCTCACACTGTTGAAGTGATTCAAGTGTAGTTAAAAGCCTGTGTTAGTCTGGGCTGTCAATTCCAGACTGGAAAAGTTATGTATAGTGAAGGTAGTAGCTCTCCAAGACAGTTGTTTTGATCCTTCCTTGCCTTGTGTCTTGGTAATTTATGCACATGGCAAGCGGCATTTCCCACACATGCTGCAGACCTTGGATCTGAGGACCAGATCAGGGAAGTCAAGACTATGGAAAGCCTTGGAAAGCATCAGACTGCAAAGAGGATAAATACACGAGCTGGTGTTGAACCTTTTTGCTTAGTGATACGAAAAGAGATGTGTAAGAGGCCATGAGCTTTTGCTTGAAAATAAGGATATGGGAGGGGGTCCATGATCTTTTGCATGATCTAGTGTCTTACTGGGGTTCTGCAGAACAGGTAACAAGAGAATCCATATGGGATTCCTTCCCACCTTGGGCATCCAGACACATCAAGCAGCAATCTAGCGCTTGGTTACTTCTTCGCTCTGAGCCAGTTTTATTAAAATATGTGGGAGCTACTCAATTTCCTGTTCTCAGAGCCTATGGAAATCCATCTTTTTATTCCTCTTCCCATTTGTGTGCCGTGTGTGGAGGTGTACATCTGTGTTTTTGTGTGCTAGCCGTTGCCCGCGACGCTCAGTCGTAAGGAATGCGTGACAGCCGTGACCGTGGGGCTGGGACACGGCTGTGCTGTGTGAAATGGGGCTGGGAGGGGAGGGCGGGAGACCCACGGTACACATCGAATGTACAGTCATTCCCTCCTTTCCTTGTCTGAAAGGCTTCCAGATCTCATATATTCACAGGCAGACCCCAGCCAAAGCCCGCAGCTGTCATGCATTTTCAACAGATTCCACAGGGCCTAGATGAGGTTTGAAGACATTCCTTTGCTCTTACACATTAGCTAAAAGGAATTACCGTAACATCTGATATTGTGGAAGTGGGAAATTTGCCATCCTGACCTTGCCCAAAGCATTCCGGAACTGGGGGTCCGAGGATTTATTATCTCAGATGGCCTCCAAAGGTCATCAAGGGCCCGTCTAGCGGTGCTGCAGCCCAGCTCAGACAACCAATGTGCTATTCATTTGGAGAGAGCTGTGCTGGGTTTTTTACGTTTTTTTTTGTGGGTTTTTTTTTTTTTTTTTTTTTGGTACGGCTGAAATAATGGGCAGACACATGTTACTGCTGCTCTCTGGATCTTTGTCATAGGAAAAGCATGTTCCATTGGAGCCATTCCCAGCTGTCAGTAATGTGCTGAAACACCACAGCCAATCATCAGAGAAGAGGCCAAATAAACAGGATGTTCACAATATGTATGATTGCATGAGTGTGTAACAAACTTTCTGCACATTTCACAGTCTCCTAATGAGATTGACATGCATTGCTTAATCTGCATCTGTCTGTTTGGGGAAGAAACACATAAACACCATGGAGACCATGTGCAAGAAAGCTCAGTTTCTTGGCTGTGTGGCTGTTGATATGATAGGACAAAATCTGGTACTGAATTGGAAGAGAGCAGTCCTTCAGAGCTATTCATTTAGCTGCTGGGAAGAGCCCTACAGTCAGCCAAGCACAGTGTGGTGAGTGTTCGTGTAATCAGAGTGGTTATTATAGCAACAGATGACAAAAGTGCCTGGGGATGATGCACAGAGCTATTTTTTAAGGGAATATCTGAGGTACCATTTGTTTTCTCTTTGTTTTGATTTCAGAATTTATTTTGATTGCTTTATGTGTTTTAAAAAATCTGAGCGCAGAGGAAACCAACAAAGGAAAGAATGTTTACAGAAATCTATAATTGCATAATGGAAAAGCAAAAGCCATTGTGTCTTTAATTTGAAATCAGGACAGTATAATTAGAACAGCAAATATAAAAAGGAAGTCGATGTCCTCACCCTCCAAAGCATGCATTTTTCCAGCAGTCAATGTTCTCATCCCCAAAAACACGTGTTTTTTTGAGCACAGTGAATGTTAATGCACATTAACTATCTAACTGCACGATTGTCGAGGTGCAAGACACAGAGAATTTATCCCACAGTTGGCCAATGCCAATTTCTTCCTTAATCCCTCTTCTCCCTTCTGCTAGGCTTTTTCACGGTTCATGGCTTATGATGTCCTAAAACCAATCTGTATTTTGTTCTTGTGAGATTTTTATGGATAACATCTGATGACTGTTATTTACCTGAAAAAAAACCCCGTATCTTAAAAAAGATAAAGGCAAAGCACAGATGAAATGTAAATCTGATAATCTTCATAACTGGGAAAATGTGTCTGGAAAAGCTATAATCTGCCCTATCACAGTACTCAAATTGTCGCTAGCTTTTCGGTCTTATGGGACAATGTGTAAGGTACAGTTATTACAAACACATCCACTCCAACTTCACAGAGGCTGCTTTCTCATGTAAGCTCTAGAAGGAAATTAGGGCCTGAATGTCTCTGCAATAAGCTACTGCAGAAGATATTTCAAAACCTGTCAGTGTTGGATGATGATAATAACGAATTTATTTACTATAATGGGATAGACTACAATATAAAAGTAAAAATATGCAGAGTATGTCCTGACTGACTATATTTAGTCAAGCTCTGAAGAACTGGCCAGCTTGTGTTAAATCTGACTGAGGAAAGTGACCAAAAAATTAAAATGGCACTTTGCAAGATGTAGCGTTCTAGACATGACTTTGCCTACTATTGTCTTTCAATTGATGTTAGCATTTAGGACATGTAGAACCTTGCTCCCATTTCTCTCGGAAAATCTGCATAAAAATGGGGCAAGTGATAGTGCGAAGCACTAGTAGACTATTTTCAGACCATGTATTTAACATTTTTAGAATGCAGGAATACTGCTTCCCAAGGATGCTTGTCAGAAAGGACCCCTTTACTAACAAGAAATGTCATAGGATACCAAATAAATGGAGGGAGGAAGGAGGAAGGAGGAAGGAGTGAGTTATTGGCAGTTCCAACCCAAACCTCTGGGAAGATGTGGGAAAAGATGACTTCTGCATGGATTCTTAGGGTATGACTATTCTGGAAATGTAAGTGCTGAAGCAAAAATTCAGGCAGTATGAGTCAACAGAGAGTATGAGAAAGAACAGCAAAAATTCCATGATGTATCTATCAGGATGCCAGAATTGCAAGTAAGCATAAAATCAGAAATAATTCCCAGTTCATGGGGTTGGAAGAGAACCTAGGAAGAGGTGGGTTGCCAGCTCTGAATGTTTGAAACAGATATGACAGAGCTTATTTGAAGAAGGCAGTTTGTCCCAGTGGCTATCATTTCTCAGCATAATCTATAGCCTTTGTGGATTCCACATTAATAGAGTTTATGGGAATTCTTTGTTGTTGCTTATTTGTTTGCAAAATGTGGGAAATGGAGGGAGATGGTAATATTCCAGGATAGGTCTTGTCTGATGGGACATTTAGAGCTTGGAGATGGAAACTGAACAGACCACATAGCAATTAACATGAATTCCTATCTGCTGGGCCGTAAACAATTCCCAGATCATTCTTTTTTTAATAAAATGCCTTGTTTTTCTACTTCTTAATTCTGTAACCTTGTCACACCTTTCATATTTGGTGCTATCTTAGCTCCCAAACACTAAGAATATAAAAAAAATTCTCTTCCCATTTGCACCCTGTTCCATTATGTCCAATTCTGTTTGATTTTTCTTTGTGAGTAAAGAATAAAGGCCTGGAAAAGACCATCACTGGTATTACAAATCTGTTCAGGTACCCTGGAAAGGGTAATATTTAGAAATTCTGGCTGAAAATACTCCTAAGCTATATAATGAAAACTAATGTAGCATGCAGGGTTTTGTTTTCCTAACTTGATTAAATTGTAAGATGTTAAATGAATGGATGGTATAGGCATAAATAAATTAGAATAAGTCTACTACAGTGCTCTAAGTTTATATGCAGATTAAAAAATTAAACCATTACAATGCTACCACTCTGATTTATTTAACTTGACCTGAGACATTTATTAGCCAAGACATTCTAAAACTCTTACAAAGTCACACTCATGAGAATTAAATATTTCCACTAAGTTAAGCTACTTAAATATTGACCTTTTTCCCTAGAACCGAAGAAGAGCATGGCTAGGATTTCCATAGAAAAACAATTCTTTCAGTAGGTATTTTTCTTGTTTTGTTTATTGCCAGTACTGCAAACTAAATCAGACTCTATTTGCTCTCTTTAGCTTATGAAACTATATTGGGCTGTACTTCCCAAGAGCTTAGTCAGCAACACTAATGCATTATGGAATCAATGGGGAACAGGAAGAAGACAAGCAGGAAGGTGTAAGTGTCCAATATAAATGTATTTCTATTACTTTATAATGGCTTGAGCAGATGTGATATTGTTTCTTCATCTAGGTGTATACAGTTATTAATATTTTAAGACATTTCCTGACCAGACTTGCTGCTGCTGTTGCCAGTCAGTAACCCTTTGTTTATTTCATGTGTCTCCAAAATGAGTAATGATCCTAATCCATGTAACAAAAAGCTTTTTTCTCTTTCAAAATGAACTGTATTTTAGAAAGAATCTTCTTAGCCCTTCTCTTTTACTGTGTATTTGGATAGTTACCCATAATAAATTTTTGGAAGTGAATGCATTAATTTGCCTTAGTTTCAGACCTAAATAAAAATGATGAGAGTACGAGATTTGAAAATTCAAAGTTATTTATCTCCTGTTACCCGACTTATTGAAAAGCAGAGCAGAGACAAATCTGGTGATTTGGTAGAGAGATGAGAAGTAGAGAGGAATTCCTATAGAGAAAAATACAACTTGTCTCTGATTCCCATTGCCGGTGTGGTCCCTCTATACCTGTTCAGCATCTCTTCCTTACAAACTGGAAAGCTTTGGGAAAGACTTCTATCTGTACAGATGGGGGAGGAATGGCCTCCTCAGAAAATGTTGCCTGAGAGGATAACTTGGGCACATCTAATCAATTCTCTGCCGCTTCAGGAGCCTCAGGAAATGGTGGTGTATTGATGTCTCCCTGATTTAAGGCCTGTGATGCAGTGTTTGGCCTCCAGAGAGCTCAGCAGAGGATTCTGAAGGGAAATGCAATGACAGGAAGTCACTCTGGGTGATCTAATGGGACAAATCATCAACAGATGAACTAATGGTACTCTCCACGTTAGAGAAGAAGCTGCAAGTTTACCAGTGGGGTTATAACTAAACACTGTCATAATCATCATTACTACCAGCAATATTTGTGTAGGATGTTTTGTTCTTTATTTTCATAGAACTAATGATTTTGTAGAGCCATTCCTTTATGCATCTCTTCTCAAATGCATCTACGAAGGTCCTGTAAAATAACAGAAATTCAGTGAGGGCTTAAGATAACAAAAATTACTTTTTTTTTTACTTAAAAAAATACATATATACACAAGTAATCTCAGTTAATTGCAAGCAACATGGGGAAAGTGTTATTTTTAAGAGGGCATTAAATATCAGTAGGGGAAGAACCACACACATGTGGCTTCAGGAGCTTGTTTTGTCAGAGAAGATGCTTGAGAAACAGGTAACAGAGTGACTTGTGATTGACTGACAGACTGGTAGACAAAATGGAACGTTAGGAAATGTGGATGGTAACACAAAACTTGACAGAGGGATAGAGTCAAGGAATAGTAACACAGAGCTTGGAAGCTTATGACAAGGAACTTAAATTTAAATTTTCAACTGATGATTAGAAAGGGCTATGAAAACGAAGACTGATATGGTCACACTGAGGAGTCAAAAAAACAAACTTTGGCTGTATTTTGCATATTGAGAGTTAAAAAACCCAAACAGTAGTAGACTGGACAAGAAATTTAGAAAAGAAGATAGAATCAAAATACCAGGAAAAGGGAGGAAAAGTTTTCATGATCTCTATTACACAGACAAGGGTGAGAATAAGGAAGGCAAAAAACAATCTCTAGGTTGTTACACATCACCTATTTTCTGGATTGTATGTTTGTACAATGCATAGGTACAGAGTAAGATGTTATCAGTGAAGGAAAGTGGAGCGAATATAGGGAAAGAACAGACTACCTGTGCCACAGGTACAGGGAGAAACAAAAGAAAGTCCATTAATTAGACAACTGTCTCCTTATTCCTGGCCTCTTTTGGTTTTAGAAATTACTGCTGAACACAAGTGAGAATCGACTCTCTCGTCCATGCATGTCTGTAGTTTGTGTGTGTGTGTGTATGAAGACTTGAGCAAGGCCAGCTTTGGAGAAATTTCAGTTAGTAGTGTTTAGGGAAGACTTCTCTTCAGGAAAGCTTTATTTAAAGTAAAATTCACCCTGTTAATGCAGAGACTAGAAGAAAGAATCAATATTAAAGAAACAAGAAAATGTTTTTTAAACGTTTTTGCAATGCCTCTCAGAAGGTCGTGTGATGTAGCCTTGCAATTTGGAGACATTTTGCTAGTATGAATTTTTATCTTTCAGTTGTCTCTTGTATTTAATTATTTACTCATTTGCTTAATAAAATGAGTTGAGAGTCTCAGACAAAAACTATTATTTAAAATGCAAATGATCTTCTGTTCTTATTTTGTTTAGGGAGTTAACGAACTCCATGAATAGAAGGGCCAGACAAACCACTGTAAAATTTCTATTCCATTCCTTTGGAAAATCCTCCCCTTTGCCCTCTCTCTCCAAACCACAACCACACATATATCTGCTATTTTGAGGAATGCCAACATTGTTCTCAGTTGTATTTTCCTTGCAATTTTAGTGGTTATAAATTGAATTCTTCATCCTCTGCTCTGGTTCCTATTTTTTAACCTAAATCAAACTCATATGTCAATCTCTTATTGACTAATGCATGCCATAGAAACTTAAGCAAAAAGATTGTCAACCATATACTGAGAATGACATAATACTTGATAAAGTACCAAATATTTACCAAGCTAAAGCCAGGGAAGATGACTGTCAGTGGCAGCAATAGAACTGAGGAAGGCAGTAAACATCATCTAACTTAGCTCATTTTGACAAGAAAATAATTTTTCAATCTAAAAATAATAGTTCTTTAGTGCTGCAAATATACAAAGTATGTTATTTGTTGACAATATGTTTTTAGTTAATGACAAACAGGACTAAAGCTGCCAGTAACCATAAGCTGCTATAGCTCCACCAAAATTCCTATAGCTCCTCTGATTTTCATCAATTAAACATCTGTTCCCAAATCTAACAATGAGCCATGCATTGGCAGTGTGAGCCAACTGATTGTTTTAAATCCACATGGATCTGCAGGGTCCACTTTTACGTGATCCTGACTGTCGGGTCATCCACTGCTTTAACATTCCAAAAATAAGCAGAACCCTTCCCAGCGAATATGAAGTGCATCTGCTGAACTCTTTCCTTACTTATCTGCTCAGTTACATTGTCTCTCTCTTTTGTGTATCTCTATGGGCCCCTCACCTGGTGCTGCATCAGGTGTAAACAGCTTGCCTCCACTTCCACAGCCTTGAGTGTAAGAACAGCTTGCCCTCCTTAACTGTCCTCCCACAGCAAGCTTCCTGTTCCCAGTCCTCCCCATCTGCTCCTCCAATATTCCCAAATCCATATGCTTCTCATATTATCAACATTTTTTTTTAATGTTGTCTCTGCTGAACAGAGCAGCCTGCCTGAGTTAGTTTGTAAGACTCTTGCCTTATACGTTATACTCAAGCCTTTTGAGGTTTCTGTTTCATTTGTGATTTAGCCTTTAGAATAATCCCTCTTTTTGTAATTCCATTTTGTCCATCTCCTCTGAAATAGATAGGCCCATAAGACAGGAATGCTGCCGTACTGAAGGTCTAGAAAACATCTGTCACCTGGAGATGATAAACAAAAAGTCCTTATGGTGGTTGGAAATACCCTCATAAACACACTGTGAGATGGTACAGAAATTATCTTAATTTTTTAATTAAAAACTCCCATCTTCTGTCCTTATTTACTCATTGAAGACAGAATCTTACATGAAGCTTGTCCTCTTCACTAGTGGAGGTGGTGTTTGGATATTCCTGTGCTACTAACCTGTTCTGCAGTATGTCCTGCAGGTCCCCTGGGAAGTGGTGTAATCTGTGGTGAGAACTTGCACAGCCATTTTTCCAACTAAGAAATTCCCTTTAGAGAAGAGAACACAGGAACTTCCTTAAAAAGGGATCTTGTGAAAGAAAAGAGGCCACAGCTTAATCAGAGACAATGAACCCCTATTTACAAGGCCTTTTTTTGTTTGTTTATTTTTTTAACTGATATTTGGCTTTTATGGACCTAGTGCCTGCCCAGTGTGAGTTAAGGGAAAGCTGAATCTAAGCATTACATAGATCCAGCTGTTGGACCTTGAAATACAGTTCTTCACTAAATTTAAAAATTGTTTAGTGTCCATATTTTCTCTTCATGATAGTATTTACACACCATGATCCTTCTCCAGGATTCTCACTTAAAATGAACAAAATGAGGTCTTCAAATGTATCTCATCTCAACGTAAGAATTTTCTCAAACCCTCATTTTTTTAGCTTCTTTCGCCTTATGCATTTCAGTTTTCAAGTCTTTATTTTAGAAAGTGAATGTCAAAACTGTGAACAAACATGCTTTAGAGGTTTAATCAGCTTTAGTTTAGAGGTTAAAACACACTTCTCAATACTCCTCTGTTTATATAACTTAGGTTTCTTAATTTACACTTGCCGAAGATCAAGCTCCCTTTAAATTATCTGCACACTTTGACACCTAAATCCCTTCCCGTTGCTGCTTTTTTAGGTACAGTCTCTCACTGCATAGTGACCTGTCTATGTGTCTCTGTTCCAGCCCCACAATGCAGGTCAGTGGGGATTAATATTTACGGGTCACTCATGAAAATGCTGAATTGCATTGGACCTAATACCAATTTGTCAGGGCCCCTGCTGGTGAACTTCCATTCAGTGATTATTTCTCATTTTAAGCTAGATCTTAACCCACTGATATGTATCTCACTGATATTGGATAGTGCTAAACAAATCAGAAGTGCATGTCTTATAGAGACCTCACTTTATTGCATCTCTGCAGTTGCTTCCACGAGTGAAATGTGTAATCTCAAAAGACTGAGTGGGATAGGATATGTTTGACAAGACCTACTTTCCATAAAATCATGCTGACTGCAGTAATTATCTTCCTATCCCTGAATTCTTTATCAACTCTATCCCTTTTTGGTGTTCCTCTGTTTTACCTAAAATAAATGTCACTAACCAGCCTGCAATTACCTGGGTCATCCAGCTTGCCCTTTGTGAGTACTGGCAAATTATTAGCATTCTTCCAGTCTTCTTGAATTTCCTCATTATTAAAAGATTTATTTAAAATTGACTTCATCAGGCTGGCTATATATTCAGCAGCTCTTCTAGGAATCTGTGCCTGTTCTCTTGGCCAGTTGTTTTTAAAGTGTTTAGAACTAGCTGATACCACCTAGCATCTTCCATGACCATGATCTTCATCCACTATGGGTTTTTATGGGTCACAGTCTGGTATTTTTCCAGGAGTTATGCACTGCAATCTCTCTCCTCAATTGCTGTCTTAATTTTGACCCACCTAGTGATTTAATTACTTTCTTTCTTTAGGTATGATTTTGTGGCCTTTTCCCAAAATGATAAACGTCTTCCTAAATAGTTTGATTAATTTATTTTCTACTTTGTTTAATTTTTCTTCCCAGTCAGTTTAGCTTAGTTTTTTTCTTTGGGAGGGGAGCTGATTTGAAGCAATACTGTATATTTATCTGGAAAATAAAGTGTGGCACTCTAACCATTTTTTTCCCCACCAATTTAAAACTTGTTCAGACCATCAGAGTGGTAATAGTTCCTGTTAAGAAGAAAATATATCTATTTTTAAACAGTTTAAATTAGTGTTAATCTGGGGCTGGTGAAAGTGGGGATAATTGTTTAAGCGTGCAATAAGAGGATCAAGAAATTTTCAAAAACAGCCTTAAAATGGTAATATTGTAACATTTTCCATTACTTCCAAGAGACAGAAAACATTGTTTTCAAGAGTGTTTTTTGCAGTGGCCCACACTTCGTATCTGGATTATTTTAGTGGAGTTGTTTTCAGAGGTGAATGCCTATCCTGGCACTAAGTGAGTTTTTATGATAATAACTCTTGTTTGTAGTGCTACTGCACATCTGCATGTGGGTGACAGTAAATCCTTATGTCTTCACCTGCCTTCAGCATTAATATGAGATACAAACAAATGATTGTTTGTAATAAAAATAAATAACCCATTAGACAGCTTCCAGAGGATATGCAGGTCTTTTGGGTTACTGGGCTTTGGTTAATGAAATAAAATTGACAAAGGAAAGCCCAGGGAAGATTTACTGTTACATAAATCTTAGGTATATTTTGTACATCCTTGGAACAACAGATCTTTAGACATTAGCTTTAAATAGATTTATAGGAGTCAAAGGTCATAGTTCCTGAAAACAGAGGAAACTATGCATAGAGATTGTGTTTATTTTCAGTCTCTTAAAAAAATCAAATGAAACCATTCAGTGTATAAAGCAGAAACACTTTGTTATGAGTAGCAGAACCAAGGACTGCGGATATTTTCATCTCCCTGGTTACCATGTGTAACAAAAACAGATGTAGAAAAACTTGTGGCTTTTTTTTTTCACCATTACTTGCTGTAACAGATTTTTTATATATTTATATATATTGCAGTTTGTTTAAATAAATACAGTAATTCTCTGGGAACATCTGCCCACGGAGTGTGGACCAGAAAACCCCACAGCAGTTTGGAAGAGGAGGCAATATGCAGTGGCATCTGAGGAGGGAATCTGGTAATGGCTCTGTACCACCTTCCTGAATGAGTGACAGCTCTAATGACATGGTTTTACTGCAGGATAGATGAAGATAGATTTACAGGATAGATGAAAACCCAGCACTGAGACATTTTTCCACAGATTGAATGCCAAAAAATTAATTTTAAGTAACCCATTTTTAAATTACAAACAGTTTTAAATGAAGATTATTTTTCTGAATTGTTGAATACAAAATGTCATCATTATTTAAAGCTGAAGCAGAGAGTGATTCAGATCCTCTTTCTGACTAGACTGGGCATAGCCCTTGCCTTCCCTGGACAGGGTGCACAGCAGAGTCTGGGTCATCATTACTTGCCTGGTAATTTCACTATTTTTCCATACAGCACTATCCAGGATCATATTAATACTTTCCATCCGTTTTAATCTATATCTTGATGTCTACACCAAGTACTGGGCTTTTCTAGCTTTATTTTCTGATTTAACTAGTTCACGGTCCTGCATTTACTGTGGAGATAAATTTTAGTGCCTCTTATGGACCTGCCCTTCATGGGGAATTATAAAGCTGTTCGTAATACTTATGAATCAAACTGAGCATTCCCTTCTTTTTCCTGCTATACAACAGTATCTGGTCATGCCACTAATCAGCCATAAGATTGTTTATGGACTTCCATCTCAGTTTCCACAGAAAGTCTTTGAACAGTCCAACTCTTTTGTTGAGAAATGGAGTCGTGTGGCTTATAGTTTGATGTCAATTATTGTACCTGTGGTTCATCAGCTTGTAAAGTAATGGATTCCTCTCACCAAACCATTCCTTTCGGGAGCATATTGGTGCCTACCCTGAGGTAATAATGTGTTTATTTATTTGTAGTGCTCTTGTCAGAGTAAGGGCTCGGTGCTTATTTACGCTGTGAAGCTAAATCACACCGAATCAACAACAGCTCTGTTCTAAATACACTTGTGAGTGGAAGTTTCCAGGTCCGCTGAATGCACTGAGTATAATGGACATAAAGGAGGCTGAAATACCTGGAGATTGCAACAGGTGGTGAGGAAAACACAAATGGAAGGAGTACAAGTGGAAAGAGAAGGATGAATGATCAGAGAGTTCATAATTTATGTTCCAATAATGGTAGAAATACACCAATGTCTCTGGGTTTAGATTGGGGGTCACAGAAAGCGCAGTGATTCACAGAAAGATCGGGAAAACAAGCCTTACTGAAATTCTCATGCTTGGCAGTTCCACTGCTTAGGCATTAGAAACCATGGTGCAACTTTCTTTCATAGACATGGATATAATGAATGGAACTCCTACAGTATAGAGTGCACTTACTACAACTTCAGGGACAGAGTTCACAGGATCTTTGTATAGCCTAGTTTTAGTCTCCCAAGTTAGATGCTGATTTAGAAACCTCATTTCCCAGGTTTCCTGGGTATCCAACAGAAAGAAAGAGACTAACATCAGTAGCAAAAATGTCCTGTACTTTCAGACACTCATATCTTTCCATTGTTTTGCTAGTTTGCCAGTGTCTGCTTTCAGCTTCATTTAGGGGAATTTTAATTGTATTTGCACAGTATATCAAACATATAATGTGCAGGTGATATTTAGAACCAAAATCCTTCAGTGCAACTAGGCTTTTGAAATTATGTATTCTGAAGCATCTTGTCCTGAATTTTCCTTTCTTTTTACTCTCGCTTTCTGAAGTCATTTATGAGATCCCTGCCCTGAAAGCCGGCTGTAGGATCCTTTTGGACAGTAAGACAATTTCATACTTTTATCTGTCTGAGTCCTCTGAGTTTTTATGGTCTGGCAAAGTTCATTTCTGGATCAGTCGCCAGCCAGCACTGCTGTCACGTAAGCAGAAGGTCTCACAGCAGCTAGAAATGCTGGCACTTGTGTTTTGTGGTGAAGAAAAACCTTTGCTTTTGTAACATACCCACCAGTTCCCTGCTCTCACCAGTTCCTAGGAATGAGGTCTCTCAGTGCTTGAGTAAAGTGAGGACAGGAGGCAGACACTGGACGTGGTGGGGAGTGTTTAAAACACTGTACAAAGCCAGATTTGGCTGCTCTCTGTCAGTCTAAGCTGACCCCTATAGGTATACCCAGGGCACATTTATAAAGAACAAAAGGTCAAAGAGTCAAAGACTCAGAATAATCAGCCAACTAAATGAATGGAAAAAAATACTGGTTCCTTTTTCCCCTTCACTTGGGGATTGGATATTTGCCACCAAGTTTCAGACATAATTAAAGCAGGGGCCTTGTTCACAGCAGGTACAGCAGAATACCTTCTTTCATAGCTGCTCCACTACAATAATACTGTTTTTCTTGCATCAGAATGATTGTCTTATTCAAATACTTCTCTGGGGTATGGCTCTTCCTGCACTTTGTGGAGAAACCAACCTTTCTCTTTCTTTCTTCCAGGCTATGCTTTTTCAGTGGGTAATGGAGAACCTCCCAGATCAACAAGTAAGCTCTAGAAAGCCGTGGTTCCACAGACAGAGCTATTGGCAAAGTAAATGGGAATGATGTAAAGGCCTGAGTTAATCAGGCTACTGTTTTGCTTTTGGAAGACACTGAAAAGTCTGTGAGGTAGAGAGGGATGATATCTATATTGGTGTGTCCAAACATGTCCTGAACAATGAAGATGAGAACAGTTGCTTCTCTGCAGACAGATGTAATCAGTCCCTGTATATAGTGTAGCTATTGGATGTCACATTTCCACTTGAATATCTCTTGCAGGAGACCTCCAAATATGATGAAGTTATGAAATAAGTAAAACGCATAGATGACTATCATAAAATAAGTTGCTCTAAATGATTTTTTTCCCCTCTAGTGTGATTTATCTGTGCTTTATGTGGGAGAGATGTGCCATCTTGAAGGAGTCTTGAGGATTTTCTGCAAAGGTTTCAGAAAATTGTGCTTTGTCTTTATAATTGTGGTTCAGGTAGGAAAATCAGTCTGCGTGGATGGTGATGGAAAGATTACGTTTGTACTTCTATTTTATGACAGACCTTGGGTCCCTTTCTTAAAAAAGCTACCTTAAAATGTTGCTCTTTCATGAATATTTCTGCTAAATTTTGAGGAATTCCCTCTGAACTGGTTCAGTTGAGCACAGTGGACTAAAGTATATTTTACTGTTTATAAATCCAGCTGCTTTCCAAATGTTCTGGGGTCTAGTCTAGCCTTCTAATACAATTATGAAAAAAAGGTCAGGCTAAATGTCAGGTGTTGACAAAGTACTGATTGTTTCCACTTTGCAGGCTTCATAAATGTCAAGAGAAAAGAACTCTGCTGTCTTGCCTTATTAGAAAAGAATTTAGTGAATGTAATGCGTCTGAAGAGTATTAGTGTGGCAGCACAGCAAAGTCTCACTCTCCTTCCATATCAGGTAGCTCATGGAGGACTGGATGGATATGCAGGTTTCTCCATTTTGACTTTATGCCACATATCTAAAGTCACTCTCAGAGAAGTTGGGTATGTAACTCAAAATCTCTTTCATTTTCATTTTCCATTTCAAATTTTAGCCTTTTTGCAGAAGTTGCCCACTGCTTCGTGTTATTTTAGTTTTCTAAAACTTGCTGGTTTTCCTGTAATTTGCTTGAACGAGTATTCCTTGAAAGATCATCTCCAGAGCTCCTTTCCAATTTGGTTAGTTGCCACCATCCTGCACTCAACCTTTTCTGTTTCTACTAGTTAATACCTGTAGTAACAAGATACATCTTCCCACTAAGAATATCCTGCAATATTCTTGATCCTCCTCATCAGCCTTTAGGTTGCATCCACCAAATAAACATTGACACCTGATTCAGAGCTCTTGCTTGTCTGACCGACCTAACAGATAGAAAGAAGGATTTTGAAGAAAGTGAAACACAGTAACTGTTCTGGAGAATTGCAATATGTGGTCACAGCATGTCCCTTTTTATTTAACTGAATCAGAGCATTATTTAAACATTCAGAGCCTGAGAGAGGGATGAGAGCATTTCTTTAGAGCTGTGGTCCAGAGCCCTGGATGAGCCCCAGAAAGCTACAGCAGCATCATTGCAACCAAATATTACCTTCTGAGTGTCCCAGAAACTCCAGTGGTTGAAAGGGCAATAAACCAAAGAAGCATAAAAAGGGTTGGAGGGATGTACTTTGGTCTCTATTCAGATCCTGAATGGAGTTATGTGAGACTTACTATGCCTACCATAAAATAAATATAATTTGCAGGATTAGGTGAGGACCCTTTTAAGGTGAGAAGATATTAAGTAATGGTTCTGACCATCATGTTCTTTACTAGCCTGCTTGAAGGCATCTGGAAATTAAAGTTAATGCTGAGAATAATTTTGTGAATATTTGTGAAATTCTAGTAGTATCATCATACACAAAGCGGGGCTGTTCCATTCAGGTCAGTGGAGACTTCCATGTATCAGTGTTTATAAAGAAACATAAAATAATGCAATATTTATGTAAAAACAGCGTTTATGCACATGGTGGTTTACCTTAAAAACTTAAGGTTTACCTTAAAACCTTAAAAAGACAATTTTAAACCCCAATTTTTTTAAAACCAAAATAGTACTGGGACAAAAGAGAATAGTTATGCCATTATAATTAATTTAGAAGACCTCATCTGCCTTCTGATGTATTCTGCTCAAATTTGCCTGCTTAAATATTGGGCAGAGGAAGAGCAGGGAAAATGATTTCTTCTGGCAGAAAGTTGCCTCTGCATTTTAAATACATATATTAAAGGTACTAGGGATTGCTCTTTCTATATCTATGATTCTGTTCCAATCCTCTGTGTGACAGCTTTGACCCTGTGCAGTATGGCACAACAAGGAATGGATAACACAGAGTGCTCTTGACTGCCTAGAACATGGGAATTTTTTTTCAGTGCCACTTGGGAGACTACAAAAGGCATTCACTTTAAAAGTAGACCAGGGCAATTACCACTACATTTATGTTAGAGGTTAACATTAGTGTTATTTCCTCTACTGCCTGGTTTTACAGAATGTTATGCCCTACTGCTTTTATTAGATTCAAGCAGTGGATGAAATAAGTGTTATTAACCTCTAACACTTGAAAAAATTAGTCTTAAGGAAAGCAGAGACAAAGCCAGGCAGTTCTTTTTCCCTGCTTTTTGAGTTGCTGTAAAACTTTGCAAATTTAACAGTTATTTCATAATGTATTCGTGAAATAAAAATGATGGGAAGCAAAAGAAGAAAACAAAAGTCAGTAAAATGCTTTCAGCTTTTCTTAAGTCAATGAAAATTTGCATAAAATAGAACAATAGCAGGTTTTTACTGAGTATGAGGTCACTTGAATTAAAGAAACACTAATGTGAGCCTCAACATAAAATATTCAGCAGCTATATTTCATCTACATCATATTTGAGAGTTGAAAACATTTCAGACTCTTCACTTTGTGGTTGCACACAGGCCCTCAAACAACGTTAGTTTAAACAATTCCAAGACCCATGTGCTTAGTATAGTCAGGGAATGGCTTCAGCGTCATCGGAAATCAGAGCTGAAGAGGTTCCCACGCAGTTCAGATTTACCAGGAGTGCAAATCCTGTCATCCTCAGACAGAGAAATCCCCAGAGGATGAAGAAATATGGCTGCATGTAGTGGGATTCCTAAAGTCACTTCCTAGGCTGCTCAGAAACCTCATATATTTCTGGCCATAGTTGCACAGCGTTCTCCCCTTCCTCCTCACCTGAAGGGTTTAAATAATGGTGTTTCTTACCATATTGTTCTAAGGTTAATTTGATGAATAATGGAAATTGAGGTGGTTGAAGAATGACATATAGGGCTTGTAACAGTGCCTATAACCATGGACTTTTCTCAGCCCAGTTATCTTATGATTTAAAATACCATATAAAGTTATGAATACAATGGCAGATTGGCAATTTTTCCTGAATTTAATCTTATTTTAAGGTCTTCAAATTAAAGACCTTTTAACTGCAGCTAAATCTAAATAAAATATTTGCTTGAGTTTTTTAAAAATTATTTTATTTCTGATTTGTGTTTTTGCATTTGGCAGGACAGCATTTGCTAACCTTAAAAAGAGTTAGGTGCCTTCCCATCTTCCCTTCAGTCAGGGCTGTTAATTTGGATATACTTTGATTTTAAACTTCTAGTTATATTCCACTTTATACCATCTGAGTTAAATGTATACCTAAGTGCTTTTTGAAATATACCTAGTTTTATCAATATATTTTATTTCTTAATAAGATTTTCTTGGTACCTGAGAAACAGTGGGGAGGAATGAAAAAGTTTTTGAGAGGGGAAAAAAAGAAAATGTTATTTTAAGGGAAGAAGCATTGTCAGGAAGAAGTAGAAATAAGTGAACAGATGCACCAGAGAATTTTAATTTGTTGAGCACACATACATGCACACCAACCAACTAACTTCTAATTACTGGTTTTTTTTTATTAAAAGCTGATATCCCAGTACTACTCAAAAATTTTGGAAATGGAACTGATGATCTCACTGGTCTTTCCTATCTCTAATTTCTATGAGGTTATGTTTTATTCCATATTGGAACTTTTTGAAAGATTCTAATTGCTGGTGATAATGTTAGGTGTCATTGCTTGAAATTAAAAATCTGCTTTAGATCCATGTGAAAAAAAAAAGGAAAAAGAACAGAATGCTTTTAAAGGTGACATTAAAAAGTTCTGGGAGACTCTTGAAGTATAATTTCTGTAGGTAGAGTGCGTGCCCTTGAAACCTGACTTCTGTAAACATGTATTATTGCCCTTCTTTAATATTGTTGAAACTCAGAAAGTAAATACTACCATTTTCTAAACCTCTAAAATATTCACTGACCCAACTAATTTACTTTCAGAATATCCAGGTTTTTACTCACTTTGTTAACTATCTCTTCAATAGCTTAATTGAGTATTTTAAGCCAATAAATTACCCTTCAACATTTCTGTCTGGACGCTGTCAGTATCCAAAACAAGCTTGTCATTAATGAACGCTTTCTCAAGGAAAAGAAAGGAAGGCAGTGGATCTGAATTGTGGACCTTGTTTGGTTCCCTTATTCTAAACACATTAGTACACTGTATTTCCCCACTTATATAGGCTTTTGTATGGTGAGCATGTGACTGTTTAAATGGCCCAGCAGGGCACCCAGAGACTCCAAAAAGGAAAAAAAAAAAAAAGAAAAAGAAATGAAAGAAAAAAGAAAAAGAAAATTGTTTGGAACAATTTGCATTAGTTCAAGGGCAATGTTAAGCATTTTACAGCTGGTTTATTACTATTCTTGTGCTGTTTAAACTGTCTTTCATGTCAAAAGTCCTTTCCTGCTTACAAATCATCAGGAAGAATTGTGGCCACCACGCTGTTCTCCTAAGCTCCTCCAGGGGTTCTGGCCCTTTGATCACAGATATCGTTTGCAATCGAGTTAAAAATAGGGAGCTGCTGAGATAAGCCGAGGCTCTGACAGGAGACCAGCTTTTCTTTTTCTTCTGGACTTTGTTGGCTCCCTCTGTGCTCTGGGAACACGTAATCTTGGCACAGAAGGAGCGCTGTTATGGCTTTGGGAGATGTGTTTGAAGGAGTCGGGGAGGTCATTAAAGAGCTCGGCCCCTCGTGAGCTCTGCGAGATCCCGGGTTCAAAAGCTGACTTGTAAACTGGAGCCTCAGTACACAAAATTAACAAACGTAAGCCTGCATCTGTCTTTGGAGCAGACTCAGCTCAATGCCAAGGTTTTAGCACTTCTCAGCTCTCTTAAGTGAGGAGAAGATGCCATTTAGCACTAAACTTCCTCAGTAATTCCATTGAAGTTGTCAAGGAACCCTCTGCTTTATTCAAGCTGACTAAAAGTTCCAGTTGACATTGGTGGGTGTTAGATAAAGTCTGAAGTAAGTGGCTCTGCTGTGGGGAAAAATCCCCAGAATGGTTCACGTGCTTTTCTGCTGGAGGTGGAATAAGGAAAAATTTTTTTAAGCAGGCTGTATGTGCAAGCTGAAGAAGAAAGGACTGCACTGCAAGTGAGGTTCATATTCCCTCCCAAAAGTAAAACAATTTTATTTTTCTGTCATTGCTTTTATAAGTTTATTTCTTCCTTTTGGAAACATCCAGGATTCGGATAAGAGAGGTCTTTAATTTAAACTGATTGTTTTTTTGTGCCTAGAAAAGATCCATATAATGTAAGACATAGTCCACACAGAGCCTCCACAGCTCACATACAGTCTACCTTTATTAATATAATTTATTTGTTTGACTATTTTGCTTAGGAACGTAGGTCATGAACCAGAGGCCTGTTGGGCCAGATGCAAAACTAGAAAAAAGAATAATGAAAAGTTTCTGCAGGCTTTTTGTAACCGGCAGTCAAAATAAAGGGAGAGGCAGAGCAGCTGTCACAGCACATCAGCAATCTTTGTTTTTAGCAGCCTCATGGCAAAAGAGATGTTTCAGGAGGGATTTGAATGTGGATGCAGTAGTAGTTTTACAACCATTTTTTGCAGACATGCAGCTTGTATTTCATTTCATAGAGAAGATGGAGACAGAAGATACATAGAAAAGCACAGTGTTACAGCTATGACATTTAAAGGATACTGGGGAGGAAAGATTAGAAGGCAGAAGCAGGCTCTATTAGTTGGATAGATTTATTTGGCGGGAAAAAACCTCGCAAGATCTTAAGGGCTTTTGTGCCTGAAAGTTTTTTTTTTTTCCAGAATAGCAATTGGTATAATAGATGATGTTACTCTTCCCATAAACTGTTTCTTGTTTATGGAGAGGACTTACATGGCCTATCAAATCAGCTACAGATATGATTGTGCTGAATTTTGGGTTCACTTATACAATGATTAGTAATGTTGTCTGATTAGAAGTAATCACTGCATATTCATGTTCTCCAAAATAAATGGGGATGCTGGTAGTTAGATCTGTGGTTTTTGCTGTACACAGTCACATAGCAGCTGTGATCTGACTTAATTAGGTAATTTCATAAGAACATGGTATTTTATAAATCCAGGAAATGGTGAAGTTGGAGAGAAAAGCAAATCAGGCTTGAATTTTATGTGCAGTTGTTCAGCTGTTGCGGAGCTGCCCCAGTGTATGAAAGATTAACAGGTCAGAACTTTTACTGCTGAGTTTTGCTTTTGTGAGTATTTTAGTCATACAAATACTACTGGTAGTAAAGAAAATCACTTTGTGGGGAGAAGTTGGAGGGTTTTGTGGTTTTTTCCTTCCTTTAAAAAAAAAAGAAGAAATATCAGTGATAATATCTCAATAGTCACTGTGAAGGACAGTTCTTGAGCTCTGCCTTATTTTGGGCTCTATTGCCCCATAGACTGTTGAATTGACAGTAACTCTTTAAAAAGCCATTTTCTCAAGTACTTTTTGTCTTTTTAATTGGCTGACTACTATTGACCCCAAAGCACACCACAAGCCTGTGATCTCTTAAGTTCTCAGTATGCTGAAAATAAATGCAAGTCCATGGTAATAGCTTCTAAAAATTGTCAGAAGGAAGAAATTCCATATTTCCAAACAACATTTCCCAGTGAAATGAACAGAACATGCTCTGACATATGTGCAAAGGCCCCTTGTGAAACTCAGATGGGAAATTAATCTGCAAGTCCTAAGAACAGAACTAAGGCAACCACCATCACAAAGGTGACAAACATGTCAAATATATAATTCATACACAGATAACAGTATTTATTACTCTTTAATATTAAAAAATAATACAGCAAGTGCTCATAACAAGCCACCATAATTGTATGTTGTTGACAATGTCAGAGTGCTCATTAGACTGAGTTATCATATGGCTGATGCTAATTATACAGCTCATTTGCTAATTAAAAGTGAGTCCTTCTGGAACTTCTAAACATAGGGCTATTACAATTTGTATTAGGAGGCCACTTAATGATGTTGTAGTCCTGGTTGCTTGTTCTTAAGACAAATGTAAGAAAAATTGGTGTACTCTGGAGGCAAAATGCGAGAATGCATTAAACTTGTCTCTGTATCTTCCTTCTGCTGTCCAACATAAGAGAAAGTCTCCTCATTAGTCAGGAAGATTAGCATAGCCTTAGAAAAGAAGCTTTTGTGTGTGTGGGTGGGTGGGGAGGTGTGTGTCTTTGAAAGAGATCATCTGTCACATGACCTTGAATTTAAGAAATTTGTGAATCTAAACTAAATTCTGTGTCTGTGGAAGGCAGATTTAACTGTAGCCCTGTAATTACTTATTTGTAACCTTGACCTGCCACATACATGGGCTTTTGAAATAGGAAAAGTGACATGATCAGAGATGTTGGGTAGGTGTCTCTGACAGGAGGTCTAGGCTCTACACTCAAGCCTCAACTTTTAGTACAACAGTAGGAAAAGAAAAAAAAAAAGACGTTTTACTATTCGATAAAGCCAAATTTCCTCCTCTTCCACTTTAAAAAGTGTTTCTTGAAGTTCACCTTGCTTACAATTTATTGGTTAGAACCAGCATCTTCAGTGGAATGGCTTAACTCTAATGTGATTGAAAACACCAATTCCCAATGTATAGCCTTTCACGTCTCCATTTGTTTCCTTGTTCATTGTTTTTTCTTACTCAGTTTCTAGTATATTGTGAAGTTATATGTAGTGACATCTGTGGCAGAAATGACATTATCTCTTTGTATAAGAGATAGAATAAAAACAGTGTCCAGAACTGTTTTAAATTTCTTCCTGATGATCTCTGCCTCAGGGAGGGAAGATAGGGGAGGGATAGGAAAAAACCTTTGAAGAGAATGAAAAATCCATTTGCACAGATGTCTGGAAAATCAGTTTCCTCCCAAGCTGTCATAAGACTTTTGAAGAAATCATTATATTACCTTTTAATCCCCTAGTGCCTGCAGTTGCCTGTGTGACCAGACGTTGCCAGCAATGGTCTGTGTGTCTGACAGTCTCCCCTCAGTGTCCACATGTTAATTAGATTTGTTCCTGTGGAGAAGCTCATTCATGTGTACACAGGCATATGCATTTCTTGCTTTTCAAAATTTGACAGACATTATGAATTGCAGGTATTAATAGAACCTGTCAAACAGTATGGAACATGATTTACTTCCTTTTTGGCATCAAGTATATCCTGTTCCTATAGTGAGGAAGTACTACTGCAAAAATATTGGCATCTGCATTTCTTGCAACAGTCCATTCACCAAGGAACTGGGATACTTTGCCTTCCTTTCTTCTTGTTGCAGAGTGGTCTAAACTGAAGATTATTCCAGAATAATCCTGTGTTTTGCATGCATGTTTAGATGTTAGCTTGCTGTCAGTTAAAGGATTGATAGGGTATTTCAGGCTCTGAATACTATTATCAATTATCTACAGCCAAAGCTACATCCCTTATTTATTCAAGTAATTGTACAGAACTTGAGATGTTATTCACCTAAGTAACATTAAAAAAAAATTGTTTTGTGTTGTGTCAATGATTGATTATTAAATTAGTATAGTTACTAATGTAAGGGTGATACTATGTAATTAATCTGATATCCCATTTAGACAATACTGTCTTCGTAGTCTTAATACTGAATACACAAATCCACACAGCTCTTTCAGTAACAAGGCTTTGCTTTAATTGCTAACAAAATCTGGAAAAGTTCTTGTTGAGGATGTGTCTTCATATAAAATGTTTTATTGGGCACCCTTGGGTAGGAAGTGGTGAGCCAGACTGATTGCTTAAGCCTCAGCCGCTGAAATCATAATCGTTTGTGTTGATGACCCTGGGATTAGGATAAAACAAAGAAAGACCCTCTGTTTTTAAGGTCATGTTGGTGCTAAGATTTGTTGAAGGAGACTATTTTCCCCTTGCAAAAATGACATTTTCCACCTCCCCCACCCTTTTTTTTTTTTTAATTTTGATGATCACTGTATAAGAGTGATGCAGATTCTGAGCCTTGTTTACCCTGCCACAGACAAAGATGATGTGCCTGGTGTCAACCAAGTAACCTCTGAAAGCCACTTTAAAGTGCACTGTCTCAAAGATGAGAGCAGACACCGGATAATTGGCTTTCTCCTGTTGGTAAGTAGAACTGTATTAAATGTGGGCCTGAGGGGAACCCCTGTTTTGGGTTGTAGTTTATTATTAGGTGAGGAAATTACTGGACACCTCCAGCTGCCATTAATCAGCCGTGGAGTCTGACTGGAGCCAAGCGAGAGGCCTGTGGGTGGATGCCGCTGAATGGCAGGGAAATACAACGAGACAGAGACAAATGTTTTCCAGCTTAGCAGCACTAAACTCTGCCCTTTCACAGTCCTTAACATGCATGTTCAAATTGATTTAGTCTGTTTACCCCCTCAGCCTAACCATCCATTTCCATTGAAGACTGACAGTTTTATGTGTCGCTACCATGTTATTACGTGTTGCTGTGCTGCCAGTAGCGATAGTGTTTCAGAAGGGCTCACTTCCAGACATAAAGGGAGCAGGGGGGTGGGGAGCCTGAGTCCCTTAATTCCTTTTTACAGGGTGCAAAACATGTTGAGCATGACACCAGTTCTCTCCCTTTCTCTCATTCTTTCCTTCCTTCCTTTCTTCCCTCTTGCACCCCCCCTCCTTTATTTACTTATTCATTTATTTATTGATTTGAGTCAACACAAGCCGTGGAAAATCCTTAAATGAACTTGCATGCTTGAGAAAGACATCTGTCAGGTGATGTAAGTGCCTGGCTTATTCCTCTTTCCTGTTTAGTTTACAAACATGCCATTCCTTCAGGGCTCTGGTATGCTGACCAGGAGCCTGCCAGAGGTGGGTGCTGCTCAGGCAAGGAAGAGCACAGGTAGGAAACCCAGGAGCTCCAGCTGACTCCTGAACATACTTTAGGTCCTTCACCACTGCTATGCTGGGAGGTCAATGTTCTGAGGCTGCAAGAAAACCAAAATCCTTTATTGTACACGTTCCCAAAACGAGCAAGCAGGGTAACAGAGGGGAGGAGTTGTTTTTCTGTTTTGCAGTTTTTTGAGACAGAAAACATAAGCTCATTATCTAAAAACCCAATTTCAGGGTTAGATTCCACTAACACTTCGTGTCCTGGCTCATGCCTTGTTCCGCAGTTCGAAGGCTGAGGGTCCACAATGATAAAGGTGTAGAGGGAGAGTCAGGACATGGCTCTTCCCATATTTTGACAGTTGTTTTATATTGAAATAACTAAATAATAATAAAAAAAAGATGCTTCTTGTTGACTTTAAGGCAGGAAGCAAGTAAACACCAAAGAGAAAGAAGTGCTGTGGAGTGAATTTTGAGCATCTCGACGATTACAGAGGCATGTAGCGACAGGACGAGGAGAAATGGCTTCAGAGTAAGTTTACATTAGAGTATTAGGAAGAAATATATTAGATATTGGGAAGAAATTCTTCCACTGTGAAGGTGTTGAAACACTGGCACAGGTTACCCAGAGAACCTGTGCCTGTCCCATGCCTGGAAGCGTCAAGGCCAGGTTGGATGGGGCTCTGAGCAACCTGGTCTAGAGGAAGGTGCCCTTGCTCACAGCAGGGGGATTGGATTGAGATGGTATTTAAGGTCCCTTCCTGCCCAAAGCATTCTGGGCCTCACTTAGGTCTGTCTTCTGAATTCCTGAGTTCAGAGTTCTAGTGCACTCAGGTGGGTTTTCTATCTTCTAGATAGAATCTATCTTGCTCTGTTTCCAACTTGTTTTCTTTCCAGATGATGCTTCTTTACTTTGTTTGGTGTGGTGTTTTTTTTTTTTTTTTTTTTGGTATGTGAGCATATATAAAATGTGATAGTTCTGTGGAGTAATTGCATCAAAGGTAGCCTGCAATAATAGCAACATCCTCTGGCAGAAGGTTGCCAGTCGATCAAGAGGATTATTTGGGCTTCCGTTTCATTGCCTGACTTTATCAACCAAGGCAGTCATAATCCATAGTGCTACATATACAGAGCAGATTTCCCTTGTAGTAGCCCTGTCTCTGCAGGAGAGAAAGGATGTCTTAAGATCTCCCCAGAGATCTTAAGCAGGTGATCTTGCCTGACGTAGGTTTTCTTGTCTTTAATGGGGAATTCTGTACTGAAAGCCTATGCTGGCATCCATGTAAGATTCAAATCAGGTAATATCATAGTGCTGTCTAAATGAATCTTGCAAACATTAAAAAAAAAATATAGGCTTAGCAAATGAAAGCATTGCTTGTACATTATTTAGCAGCAGCTGCCTGCTAAATTCATAATAAACCTCTTTTTTTAAAAAGTCTCATAACAGAGTTTACATAATTTCATAGAGTAATATATTAGATGGATAACCATGTTAGAGGCCTCATTTTTCAATATGACTAGGAATATTTTCCAACATTTTACATTAAGAAAGCTAATGGTCTGACCAAGGTATCCTCAAGTTCATGTTTCCAGAAATCAATTGATTTTTGTATGAAAACAAAATCATTTTATCCACAGCAATCTCCTTTTTTGGGGGGTTAGGGGAGAAATGAAGGCAGGTGCTGAAGACACAGGTGCTATAAAAAAGTTTCTGTTTTGGTGGATACAGACATTTTCCACACCACATTTTTGTGCTCTTTTTAAAAATGTCATTTTTACTCTGCTCACCACTTGCATTCACGCAAGACCTGTGGTTTAAAGTGGGTTTTCCTGAATACTCTTGGCCTGCGGTCATATTCTATCCATGGATAATGGAGTTTTACAAACCCGTTTTACAAACCACTGTTTACAAAACCTGTCTGTGTGGCTCCTGAGAAGAACACTTAGGAAGATGGTGACGTGGCCTGTGAAAGTCTCTGTCAAGCCCCATAAACACTGATGGGTAAGATCAGGAAGAGCTCAGAAGTCCAGGATTTTCTAGTTCCCCTCCCTGTAGTGGAACTTCCATCGTTCTCCTTCTCCTTAATGGCTACTTTGGCGAGATTTTCTTCTGTTCCAGGAGAGCTATCAGCTCTTAGTCCTTCCCTAAGCTGGGCAGGCACAGTGACCAGTCCCATCCAGGGACTGTGTTTCAAATTAACCAGATGAAGTGAGAGCCTTTGTCCAGTCCTTGCTTCTACTGGAATATTGCAATGTAAAAGTAATTCTTCAAATGAATATGCATTGAAAATATATAGAATAATTTGTTCTCAAGGAACATATATAATACTAAGATTTATTTTTCATATAATTACCAAATATAATTAGTATTTCATCATTGAAATAAAAAAAATTTAAAAAATTATATACTTTTGGTTTGAACCAATGTATCTATCTGGACAATATATAAAATGATTCTGCACTATTTAAAGCACTATTTAAATTGGTCCTATAAACATAACTAAGAATTTATTTTAAATTGATTTCTATTCAAAAGGATACCATAATGTTTAATATCTCAGCTTTAGGTTCTACAGAAATTTGCCCACATGCTGAGATTTAAGCACAGGAACTGAAGAAATGGTGCTATAGATCAGCTTCGTCACATTTAATATGAAAGCTGCCTTTTCTGCAGCAGAAAAGCCAAGCAGAGCGTCTCCAACATTTTCCAGCATAACAGAAAAATGGAATATATCAGAGCAAATAATTATCATTGTATTGCTAAATGCTCAGTGCCAAGAAATTTAAATCAGGGCCTTTCCTTTACTCTCCGTTACCTCCAGCTTCTTCCTGTAAACACACAGGTAACTGCATGTTATCATGTTAGAAATAAGTATTTCTTTATGCAATGTAAACTTAATTTTTGGTGGCTTACCTGCAAAATTGCCTCACCCAGTGAATTTTAAACAGCTGGCCTATACATCCTTTTCATTCAGCTGTTTTTCCTTCTGGAGGTACTTAAATAATATCTTGAGGGTGTTTCCTCTTAATGAGGTAATAATACCCATATCCTGGGCTAAATAAACTTGAGGCCAAAGGCCTAGGTGTTTATTAGCAGAGGATGTGGTTATTAAGAAATTTAACAGGAAGCACCCTTGAGTTATTATTTTACTGACATTTCTAATGATTATGCATTTGAGTAATAATTGGTTGAAAAATAATACTTATACTTTTAAGAGGTCAGGTGAAGCAGAAGATAATTTATAAGTCTGCTCATGGCAAACAAAGCTTCTATCAGTCTGGTACCTTCCAAAATGGGTAGTGATACCAGAGGGAGGAGGATCTGCTGTTGCCTTGGGCACACCAGGTCAGGGTACCACTCTCCTTAATGCAGGGAAACCTGTGGAAACTCTGGGTTTCAATTCAAAGCCGGTTAGACTGTGCATCCTTTTAAGAGACTGAAGTTATTTGTCAACAACAGAGGTAGCAAAAACACATGAATTTGTGAAATTTGCATGTTGTTAGCTCTAATAAGTGACAATTGGCATCCTAATCCTCTTTAGCAAGGGAGTTTTGCCCCCAAAGGAACAATAATAATGAGCTTAGCTCTTAGAAAAACTGGTTCTCATCTCTGGATCTTAATTGGTTTTGCAGAGATGGACAGAGGAATGGAGACAAAGGGAACTTAACAGCATGCCAAGTTCCTGTCATAAGTAAACAGTAGTTTGGAGAAGACTCTGGACTCTCAGTCTGGTGTTCCCGTTGCGTTGCTTCCTCTGCCCCGTAATACCTCCGTCCTGCAAATATTTGTGCTGCATGAGTAGATTCAGAGTCCTTGGCTCCACTCACCAGGCATCTTCCACTGTGGATAGTGTTTCATTTACAACACTTTGCATTTTGTATGATGCAAATGCTGGCAGAGTGCAAACGTTCTGATGAGAATGTGCAAACTGCTCACAAACTCGGAGCTCAGCACATATGTAGGTATTTGTAAGGCTGGCAGCTGAGGGACATCAGATTATGCTGTTTAGTTCCACTCATATGAAATCAACTGCTGTGTAAAATCCCACCAGCTTCCCTTAATTGCTACAGAACAGGAACTGTGTGGATTTAAACAAATGAAAGAAGGTGATTCGGGGAACTGACAAGTCTCTCCTGTTCTTTGTTTAGGGCAGAAATTGTAGCAAAGTATTTTCAGGTTAACCAGCTTCTGTGAGCTGAATTTTTGCCAAGTTTGAGACTCTCCATTAAAAATACAGCAGTGGCTAATTGCTTTGCTGACAGCTTGTTTAAGTTGAATATAGGATGCTAAGTTCCTCATGTTAGAACAAAAACAAAAATACAATGGCTACTTATGTTTTGCCTGCAATTAACAGAATAAACATCTTAATAGGCAGAGAAGACACAAACAGATGTTCTAATTGCACATCTGTGTGAAACTGATATTTGCTAGTTCCACTGTAGCTTGACCTCTGTACCTCGGGAAGTTGAATTCCCTCCAGATTTAAATGATTTATTGATCTGGATGCAATGAGTATTGCAGAAACAAGCTGTATTTCTAAGAAGTTAAATACATTCTCATTCTGTGAAGTACTAATTCATATTTGAAAGGAAATCACACTCTGCTTTAATCAAAGTGGAGATATCAATATTGTTCATCATATCCTTGAATAAGTGGGAGGAAAGAGGAAATATGCAGGGGATATGAGATTGGCCAACTGGATGAATGTGGAAACAAGGAAATTGGTTCCAATAGCTACATCTTTCTCTTTAGGCTTCTGAAAAGATTTTGTGAGATGGACCAAAGCAAAGCCAGTGAAAACCCCCCTTTTTTGTAAGCTAAAAAACCCCTCATTCCCTACTACACTGAAGATTAATTTTGTTTTGTAGTTCTCTATGCAGAAACTAGAAAAAAAAACCCCTTTCATAATACATATTAAGCTTTTTCCATAAGTAGAGTTAAGATTTATATTGACAGGTTTTCATGACATTTCGGAAATAGCAAATAATGAGTAGCAAGTGACTTTAGGACCAGATGTAACATCAGAGACTGCAAAATAATATCCTTACCTCTACACTGTAAAACTGGGCACTGTACATTTGTATTAATTTTTATTTTATTTATTTGTGTTTTTTTAGAATATTTGCTTTCATTGGTTTGGGTAATTATATCTTTGACACAACACCCACTGTTGTGTGCTGCTTTGAGTGTCTTTGCTGTTCCACTGAAGCCAATACTTAGTCAGACCTGGGAAGACTTGAGTACCAAACCCAGTGCTGGTTGTTAGGCTTTTGTTATCCACCAAGCTGCCTCTTGTTCCTGCCAAAAACAGTTACACCGTGTTGAACTGAAGTATAGCAAATCTCTGTGGTTTTAAATGCACTAATTTTATATCCAGCTGTCTGGAATTAATGCAGAGGAATAAACAAACAACATCACAGTTTGATTTGTTCAACCTGTTTTGTGGGTTTCGTTGGTTTAAGTTTTTTTTTTTCTTTTTCCATAATTGTCAAACAAACCTAAAGTTTATTTTGCTAAAGGAAAGTGAGATTGAGGAAAGTACCAAATCCATTGCTATAGAGGAATGGATGGATCTTTCCAGCTAGGAACAAAATGTTTCTAATCAATATGGAAGCACCCGAAGCGCATGTTCCTCCTCCGCAGCTCAGCTCTGGCCAGCTGTGGGATGCTATTCCTGTTTCCATGTGCCCATGGATGCAGTCTGGCAGCATGTTAGGAAAACTCTTAATGCATAAAAAGAAAGTGACTTGAGAAAGCAAAATGAGAAGAAAGAAGAGAGGGAAAACAGCAAGGAAACAGGGAGGGGAATAGAGAGATGAGTGAAAGGATGATTGTTCCTGAGCCTCCTGCAGCTGGTGCCATTGCTGTGTTTTTCTGGGAACTGGATGATGATGATGATGATGAGGGAAAGAAATTGTCTCTTCTTGTCATAGCATGGTGTTTTGGAGATTGCTCGAGGGGTGGGAAAGTGGGATGAGTGATCATTTGAACTATACACAGAACTTGGTGCCTCATTGATGTCTGGATCTTTAGCCAGCTCTGAAAGTTATAGTTCCTTTTCTGTGCTTTAATCACAACTAACTCCTAAGGAGATCCCTAATTAGTATTAGAAAAGAAGAGATTATCATTAAAGTATTGTGTTGATGTATCAAAATACAAAGAAAACATACAAAATCAATAAGAGAACACACACATCTATTTATGCACTTATAATGTCTATAATTCTATGTCCAAAGGATGGCTCCATAAATTACAGGATTAATACACAGTGAGAATTAGTGCAGTATTTTCTATTTATTATTATTATTTTAATATAATTTCTGTACCTCTTTTTTATATCAATTTATATAACTTTTTTTTCTTCTATGGTGCTTTACAGGTTCCAAGTTATTTTGTG